>NC_090402.1:44930090-45559048 GCF_036365525.1 Heterodontus francisci | reverse complement strand
TTTGCTACAATTTTACAGAGCTTTGATGAGACCTCATCTGGAGTACTATGTGCAGTTTTGGTCTCCACATTTAAGAACGGATAAGAAAAGACTAAAGGTATGTCATGGCAGGAGAGCTCAGCCCCGTGATAAGCTCCTCCTGCACTATGTGCAAAATCAGGGACGCTTCCAATGTCCCTGACGACCATGTGTGCAGGAAGTGTATCCAGCTGCAGATACTGGATACCCACATTAGGAGCTGGAGCTGTGGGTGGATTCACTGTGGAGCATCCGCGATGCTGAGGACATCGTGGATAGCAGATTTTGCGAGGTGGTCACACCGTAGGTAATGGCTACACAGGCAGAAAAGGATGGGTGACCACCAGGTGGAGTAGTAGGAGCAGGCAGGTAGTACAGGAGTCCTCTGTGGCCATCACCCTCTCAAACAGATATACTGGTTTGGATACTGTTAGGGGGGAATGGCCTCCAGGGGAAAGCAGCAACAGCCAAGTTCATGGCACCACGGATGGCTCTGCAGCACAGCAGGGGAGGAAAAGGCGTGGAAGAGCTATAGTGATAGGGGATTCTAACGTAAGGGGTGCAAATAGGCGTTTCTGTGGCCGCAAATGTGACTCCAGGATGGTATGTTGCCTCCCTGGTGCTAGGGTCAAGGATGTCACGGAGCGGCTGCAGGACATTCTGAAGGGGGAGGGTGAGCAGTCTGAGGTCGTGGTACACATTGGTACCAACGACATAGGTAAAAAGAGGGATGTGGTCCTGCAACAAGAATTTAGGGAGCTAGGTAGCAGATTAAAAAACAGAACCTCAAAAGTTGTAATCTCTGGATTACTCCCAGTGCCACATGCTAGTGAGTTTAGGAATAGGAGGATAGAGCAGATGAATGCGTGGCTGAAGAGATGGTGCAGGAGGGAGGGCTTTAGTTTCTGGATCACTGGGTCTGTTTCTGGCAAAGGTGGGACCTGTACAAGTTGGAGGGGTTGAACCTGAACCGGAATGGGACCAACATCCTTGCTGGGAGGTTTGCTAGTGCTGTTGGGGGGAGGTTTAAACTAATTGGGCAGGGGGATGGGATACAGAGTGGCGGTACAGTAGGGGGTGATGCACAGTCAAATATAGAAGATAAACTGAGTCAGTCTGGAAGGCAGATCAAATATAGACCTGTTAAGGCACAAGTGAAAAATGCAAGGCTGGATTGCATCTATTTTAATGCAAGGAGTCTTACTAGTAAGGCAGATGAATTGAGGGCATTGATCAGCACATGGGATTATGATATTGTTGCTATCACAGAGACATGATTGAGGGAGGGGCAGGACTGGCAGCTCAATATTCCAGGCTGTAGAATCTTCAGGCATGACAGGGGAGGGGATAAAAGAGGAGATGGCATTGCACTGTTGATCAAGGAGCCAATTACTGCAGTAAGGAGGGATGATATCTTAGAAGGTTCCTCAAATGAGGCCATATGGGTAGAACTCGAGAACAAAAAGGGGGCAATCACTTGGCTGGGAGTGTACTATAGGCCTCCAAACAGTCAGGGAGAGATAGAGGAGCAGATATGTAGGCAAATCTCAGAGCGGTGTAAAAATAATAGGGTAATAATAGTAGGGGATTTCAACTTACTAATATCAACAGGGATAGTCTTAGTGTAAAAGGCTTAAAGGGGGAGGAATTCTTAAAATGCATACAGGAGAGCTTTTTGAGCCAGTACGTGGAAAGTCCGACAAGAGAAGGGGCAGTACTGGACCTAATCCT
This sequence comes from Heterodontus francisci, assembly GCF_036365525.1. Lineage (NCBI taxonomy): Eukaryota > Metazoa > Chordata > Chondrichthyes > Heterodontiformes > Heterodontidae > Heterodontus > Heterodontus francisci. Next base: position 45,557,299 of record NC_090402.1, on the reverse strand, counting down.
AGGGAATGAAGCTGGGCAAGTTGTAAAAGTGTCAGTGGGGGAGCATTTCGGGGATAGTGACCATAACTGTAAGATTTAAGGTAGTTATGGGAAAGGACAAAGACAGGCCGGAAATAAAGATACTGAATTGGGGGAAGGTCGATTTCAATATGCTCAAACAGGATCTGGCCAAAGACGACTGGGAGCAGCTACTTGTAGGAAGGTCTACATCAAAGAGGAAATAGTGAGGGTTCAGAGCCAACATGTACCCGTTAAGGTGGACTGCAGGACCAACAAGTCCAGGGAACCCTGGATGTCAAGGGATATAGAGGATTAGATCAGGAACAAAAAGGTGGCTAATGGCAGATTCAAAGGGCTGAAAACAACGGAGGCACTAGAGGAGTATAGAAAGTGTAATGGTGTACTAAAAAAAGTAATTAGGAGAGCGAAGAGGGGATATGAAAAAACACCGGTGGGCAAGATAAAGGAAAATCCTAAGGCATTTTATAAGTATATTAAGGGCAAGAGGATAACTAGGGACCAAAGTGGCCATCTGTGTGTGGAGCTGGAGGACACAGGTGAGGTTTTAAATGATTACTTTTCATCTGTGTTCACTATGGAGAAGGACAATGTAGGTGTAGAGATCAGGGAAGGGGATTGTGATCTACTTGAACATATTAGCATTGAAAGGGAGGAAGTATTAGCTGTTTTAGCGGGCTTAAAAGTGGATAAATCCCCAGGCCCAGATGAGATGTAGCCCAGGCTGTTATGTGAGGCATGGGAGGAGAAAGCAGGGGCTCTGACACAAATTTTCAAATCCTCTCTGGCCACAGGAGAGGTACCAGAGGATTGGAGGACAGCGAATGTGGTACCATTATTTAAGAAGGGTAGCAGGGATAAACCAGGTAATTACAGGCTGGTGAGTCTAACATCAGTGGTAGGGAAAATATTGGAAAAATTCTGAGGGACAGGATTAATCTCCACTTGGAGAGGCAGGGATTAATCAGGGATAGTCAGCATGGCTTTGTCAGGGGGAGATCGTGTCTAACAAATTGATTGAATTTTTCGAGGCAGTGACGAGATGTGTAGATGACGGTAAAGCAGTTGATGTAGTCTACATGGACTTCAGTAAGGCTTTTGATAAAGTCCGCATGGGAGATTGGTTAAGAAGGTAAGAGCCCATGGGATCCTGGGCAATTTGGCAAATTGGATCCAAAATTGGCTCAGTGGCAGGAGGCAGAGGATAATGGTCGAGGGTTGTTTTTGCGAGTGGAAGCCTGTGACCAGTGGTGTACCACAGGGATCGGTGCTGGGACCCTTGCTGATTGTAGTGTACATTAATGATTTAGACGTGAATATAGGAGGTATGATAAGTAAGTTTTCAGATGACACGAAAATTGGTGGTGTTGTAAATAGTGAGGAGGAAAGCCTTAGATTACAGGACAATATAGATGGGCTGGTAAGATGGGCGGAACAGTGGCAAATGGAATTTAATCCAGAGAAGTGTTAGGTGATGCATTTTGGGAGGACTAACAAGGCAAGGGAATATAGAATGGATGGTAGGACCCTAGGAAGTACAGAAGGTCAGAGGGACCTTGGTGTACTTGTCCATAGATCACTGAAGGCAGCATCAAAGGTAGATAAGGTGGTTCGGAAGGCATATGGGATATTTGCCTTTAGCAGCCGAGGCATAGAATATAAGAACAGGGAGGTTATGATAGAGCTGTTTTAAATGATAGTCAGGCCACAGCTGGAGTACTGTGTACAGTTCTGGTCACCACACTATAGGAAGGATGTGATTGCACTGGAGAGGGTGCAGAGGAGATTCACCAGGATGTTGCCTGGGCTGGAGCATTTCAGCTATGAAGAGAGACTGAAAAGGCGAGGGTTGTTTTCCTCAGAGCAGAGAAGGCTGAGGTGGCACATGATTGATGTATACAAAATTATGAGGGGCATTGATAGGTTAGATAGGAAGAAACCTTTTCCCTTAGTGGAGGGGTCAATAACCAGGGGGCATAGATTTAAGGTAAGGGGCAGGAGGTTTAGAGGGGATTTGAGGAAAACATTTTTCACCCAAAGGTTGGTTGGAATCTGGAACGCACTGTCTGAAGGGGTGGTAGAGGCAGGGACACTCACAAAATTTAAGAAGTATTTAAATGAGCACTTGAAACGCCATAGCATACAAGGCTAAGGGCCAAGTGCTGGAAAATGGGATTAGAATAGATTGGTGCTTGATGGCCGTCATGGACACGATGGGCCGAAGGGCCTGTTTCTGTGCAGTATAACTCTATGGCTCTATGATATCCTTGCATTGGAGATGGTACAGTGAAGGTTCACCAAATTGGTCCCTGGGATGAGAGGGTTGTTCTATCATGGGAGGCGGAGTAAATTGGGTCTATACCCTCTGGAGTTTGGAAGAATGAGAGGCGATCTCATTGAAACATACAAGATTCTGAAGGAGCTGTACAGGGTAGAGACTGAGAGATTGTTTCCGCTGGTTGGGAATCTAGATGTGGGGGCACAATCTCAGGTCAAGGGGCTGATCATTTAAGTAAAAGCAAAATACTGCAGATGCTGGAAATCTAAAATAAAAACAAGAAATGCTGGAAATATTCAGCAGGTCTGGCAGCATCTATGGAGAGAAAAGCAGAGTTAACGTTTCAGGTCAGTGACCCTTCATCAGAACTGATCATTTGAGACTGAGATGAGAAGAAATTACTTTACTCAAAGGGTTGTGAATCTTTGGAATTCTCTATTCCAGAAGGTTGTGGATGCTCCATTGTTGAATACATTGAAGGCTTCAATGCACCATATGGTCTACTCCTGCTCCTATTTCTTGTGTTCTGGTGTCTTTGTGAGTCCCAGCGCCACTGGGAACTGTGCCTACCACTGGAATAGCAGCAGGCACTTGAAGAAGAGCAGCCATGGAGCCTCGACTGAAGGTAAGTGGGGATGAGCTCACAAGGCCACTCTGGCAGGCCTCGGTGAAAGGGGTTGTGGTGGGTTACTGAGGACGGGGGTGGGGGGATAGGTGATGCCACAGGAGTGGCCTTTGACACCGGGGGCCCTCCATGGGCCACAGATTGGCCACAGAGGAGGGCCCCCCTCAAGCCCATGCGGGGGCCGCATTGAATTACTGGGCGGCCTCCTTACGTGGTGGAGGCACCTACCACCACTGGTAAAATATCAGCGGCAGAGGGAAGAGACCTTCAAGTGGCCAGTAATTGGCCTCTGGGCGGGAAGGCTGTCCCCACCCTGGACAAAATTCGAGGGTGTCGGGAAAGCGACGGGCACTCTACCCCCTGCTTTCCCATACAGTTTTATGCCCCCCCCCCCCCACCCCGCCTCCATTCCTGTCTCTGGGTTGGGGGGGCAATAAAATTCAGCCCTCAGTGACAGCTTTCCCAGCGGTCAGGTATAGCATAGTTAGCTGTTCTGATGAAGGGTCACAGGCCTGAAATGTTAACTCTATTTCTCTCTGCACAGATGCTGCCGGACCTGCTGAGTATTTACGGCACTTTCTGTTCTCATAGCACAGTTAGGATCAAGCTTCCTCTCCTCTACCCCAACAATGTGCTTCAGCTCCAACCCCCGAGGAGAATCTCCTACAGCACCAGTGCAGCATTCTAGATGAGGACAGGAGGAGGCCCAACTCTGACACCCTCTGTGGCTCAATACCCAACTTCCATGGTCTATGCTCACACATGAAGAATGGCCACTTACGTGGGCTGCAGGAGAGATGGCCAGTGCCCACAAAACAATATCCTCCTAGCAATGAGTGAGTGCTGGGGAGCAAGGGGGAGAGAGAATTAATGCCAATGAAGGGGAACTAGAATTGTCTAACTCCAGTTGAATGCTCACTACTGAGTTAACCGCAAAAAAAAATCACAATAAGTAAAATGATCCAGTCATATCATTTGTATATTTATTTATATATCTATATTTTTTTTAGTTCAATACAAATTTGATCCTAAGCAAAACACTGTATATTTAGAACTGAGTGAAACAATTGCACCACAATCATCAACCTAAACATTCTGAATGTGTCAGTGAAGGATCTTGCCTGTATAACAGGAAATGGTGGATTCTCTGACACACACGGGTGATGGGTCAGATTCATTGACATTAACTCAGACACAGAAACTTCCCTCTATGAGCACACTCTGAAAAATGATCAGCATTAGTATTGTATTCTGTATTGAGTCCCCCCAGCTTTCTTGCTTAGAAAAGGGTGCTGGGAAATGAGTGTTGGGCCATGCATGGGTGCTAAGCCATGGGTGCTGGGCATAGGTGCTAGGCAATTGGTTCTGGGCCATCGATGCTGAGTAATGAGTGCTTAGCAATGGCTGTGGGGTATGGTTGTTGGGATGGGTGCTAGCACATGTGTGCTAGGTGTCCTTTGGTACCTTGACTAAGTGGGCATTCTACATGAGTGATTTTTAAAAAATTCGTTTTTGTGGGATGTGGGTGTCGCTGGCTAGGCCAGCGTTTATTGCCCATCCCTAATTGCCCTTGAACTGAGGAGCTTGCAAGGCCATTTCAGAGGGCATTTTAAGAGTCAACCACATTGCTGTGGGTCTGGAGTCACATGTAGGCCAGACCAGGTAAGGACAGCAGATTTCCTTCCCTAAAGGACCTTAGTGAACCAGATGGGTTTTTACAGCAATCAAGAATGGTTTCATGGTCACCATTAGGATTGCTTTTTAATTCGCAGATTAATTGAATCTAAATTTCACCATCTGCCATGGTGGGATTCAAACCCAAGCCCCCAGAGCAGTAGCCTGGGTCTCTGGGTTACTAGTTCAGTGACAATATGATACTGGAACTAAAAGAGTTAAATTATGAGGGCAGGTTCCATAGACTCGGCTTGTATTGTTTCGAGTGTAAAAGATTAAGGAATAATCTGACTGAGGTGTTTAAGGTGATTAAATGATTTGATCCGATAGATAGAGAAAAATGATTTCCTCTGGTTGGGGAGTCCAGAAGTTAGAACTAGACCATTCAGGGGTGATGTCAGGAAGCACTCCTTCACATAAAGGGTCATGAAAATCTGGAACTCGTTCCCCTAAAATATGTTGAGGCTGGGTATCAATTTAAAATGGCAAAACTGAGCTTGATAGATTTTTGTTAGACAAAGGTATTAAGGCAGTTAAATTGGGTTAAGATACAGATCAGACTCGAGGGGCTGAATGGCCTACTCCCGGTCCTATGAGTGAGTATCTGTCAAGCAACTTGACCAATGGTTGGAGAGGTTGATGTGGTGGCTTCACATTAAGTCCTAGCCTGGCTTCCCCCATTGTCCATATGTATGTTTATGCAGGGCAGAGTGGAGTTGGAGGGTGAAGTGACAGGGATGGGGGTGGGATCACTGCAGAGCGATGAGGAGCAGTAACATTGGCTGCTTTTTTTACCCTCCCCTATGTCCCTATCCCAGGAGACTTGTGGCTAATTGTAGCATTGCTATCCTGGCTCAGATCAGCACATAGTGGGGCCTTCCTCTTCTATGTGGATCAATGCCGCATGGGGTAGTGCACTTATCACTGGGGGATGGAGACGTTCACGATGGCAGCCAAATTCAAGGAATGGATGGGAGGTCAAGGGCTGGGGGTCAGTGCTGCCTTTACCCACAGTATCTGCAAAGAACACTCCTCATAGGGACACACTATGGGGGAATTAGCCCCAGTATATTTTAATGTTTAACATTCTTTGAATAGTGAATATTTTGTGCTCATTAGGTTAGCAAGGGATGCCATTTAAGGGATGGGCCCCTTTCTCATTTTGATTAGTGCCAAAAGCTCCCAGGTTAGGTATATCATCACCCAGAAGCAGAGTAAAGCTCCCTAGACTGTGTCTCATTAATGTGCCTTGAGCCCAAGTATCAGAAGAGCATTACCTCATCTTGAAACTTCTATTCCCCACATCAGTCGTTCTTGTCATCTCTCTCTTGAGTCTGTGTGATATGATTGGCATTGAACTTGTAGTCATTCACCCCACCTGACCCCGGGGTAGATTAGATAAACAAGCTTTTAGTGTGTGGACTTTTACACGGGAGTGCTTGATGGGTGTTCTTACACAGAGGTCAGTACGCCCTATGCGGTTGCTCGCCCGTTAACAACAGGGATGGCATGAGGCCTCAGGCAGACACTTGGTAAAACCTACACTCCATAAGTCTCAGGCCAGAGGGGACATTGATACTGCCATTCTGGTTTCATTTAAAACCAAAGTCCCGCTGGTAAGAGGGAGAATTTCTTTGGACATTCCTTCATGACATGCTGGCTCATATCTTACAAGCACCGAATCAAATTTTCATCCAGTATTTTTTAAAGAAAGAGTTGTAGCAAATACTTAAAATATAAATTCAAGCAACTCCATCTTCATAACAAGAGTGATTCACATGGTTAGTTCTGTATAACATGATATATATATTATATATGTAGTAATTTAAGAATGCTATTGTAAAAACTGGTTAAGCTCATCCAAGAAAACTTGGTTAGAATTTGTAACATTTCTTCAGTTATATTAGGCAAAGTGACATTTTAAATATTGTAAATGTTGACGATACTAATCTTTTAATATGTTGATGATTTGGATATTTATTAAGGCACAGGAAGTGTAGAAGAATGATCCCATTGCTTTCTTTTCATACTTTCTTATTCCAAAGCAGGATTTCAGTCTCCCTTCGCATCTCATCTACTTTCCCCAAATAGAAACATCAAATCCCACTGCCACCCTCTAATGTCCCCCCCCCCCCCTTGACTCCTTCAATTGCTGATTCATGCTGGGGTCTGGTTCCATGTGGATGTTAACATCCGGCAGTTTATAGATAGGTCCTGTGTGAGCTTTCATTGTGAGTGTTGGCAGTTATTTGCTTTTATGTGGTCAGGTGGGAGATTGGGTGTCATACCATAATTCAGCCCGATCCAGTCCTCATTCAGTGTCCACTCACATGCTCTTTTCAGTAAAGATCACTGGACAGTGGTCAAGGTTGGCAGCCCTGGCTGATATACTGCAACAACATTTAAATGCTAGCTGCTCAAGCTGGTGCCTAATTTGCATCAGTTTCCAAGAAGGGAAGGGTCTCCATTCAAATAATTAATCAGTCCCTTCAAATACTGACTGAAGCACTGCACCAATTCCAGCATTTGTTGGTTTAACTGCCAAGTGTTGGGTTATAGTTAGAATTATAAGATCTCACAGCATATTTGTCCTATTTTATCTGTTCTGGCTCTCTGAAAGAGTTATCCAATTAGTCCCACTCCCCTGTCTTTCCCCATAGTCCTGCAATTTGTTCCTTTTCAAGTATATATCCAATTCCTTTTTGAAAGTTATTATTGAATCTGTTTCCACCATCCTTTCAGGCAGTGCATTCCAGATCGTAACATCGCACTGTGAAAAAAACTTTCTCCTCACCTGCCCCCATTCTTCAGCCAATTATCTTAAATCTGGGTCCTCTGGTTACTGACCTTCCTGCCAATTGAAACTGTTTCGCCCGATTTACTCAATAATTTTGAGCACCTCTATTAATTCTCCCATTAACCTTTTCTGCTCTAAGGAGAAGAATCCCAACTTCTCCAGTCGCCATATATAACTGAAGTCCCTCAATCCTGGTACCATTCTAGTACATCTCCTCTATACCCTCTCCAAGAGAACAATCGCGAGAGATTCCTGCTTAAGCAAGAGGAGGTAATGATCTAAAATATCAAAATAAAGTTTCATTTCAGAATAGTAACAATAATTTTTATTTCTTATATATCTGTAATAAAACCTACTGGTTTAACTAAATAAAGTTATATTCTATGAGCTAAATTGAAAACAAATATCTACTTGTGAAACCAAGCATGTAAATTATGATATATCTTTGACTGAGGAAGGCTATGAAATTTAGTGCAAATGTTACAAAACCTCTCTGTCCAGTCTGTGTATATCTTGACCGCATACTTTTTCCTCCAGTTGAAATACTGCTTGTATCGAGTGCCATTCTCCCATAGACCCCGAAGGAAATTGGCCAGTTCATTTTCAGAGGTAAAGTCGTTCACGTGAATGAAGGAATCTGGTGGGACAAATTCTTCATAGTTAGCTCGCGGAGGCCCCAACACAACAGGAACAGACCCTGCCATGAAAGCATTTCTCCAGAGTTTTTCTGTGATGTAGTCTTTGTGTATGGAGTTTTCAAAAGCCAGGTAAAAGGCATAGCGAGAGATTGTTGGCAGTAGCATTTCTTTAGGAAGGATTTTTCTGGCTGCTGCTCCATACATGTCTACTGTCATATGCTTGGATAGGGTAGCATGCACTTTTGCCCTCAGACTGGATTTGTGGTAATTGCTAACAACCCATGTCGAAAGGTCAGATTTCTTAGGAATAGAGAAATCGGATGATTGGCCACTTTGTATGAGTGTCCCATAAGGCAGGAAGATGTCAGAATCGGTCTTGTAGGTCATAGTCCAGTTGAAGTAGCCGTTGAGTTGACGAATCCTTTTTGTGTTAGTTGGTGACTCCAAAGATACCCAGAGCCACTTCTGGTTGGGAGGTCTCGTCTGCTGTGGCAAACTGGAGCTGTTGATCTGAAGTTCCCTATGGTGGAATACTATGACATCAGCACGATCAAACATGGATCTATTGTGCGTGAGAATGCAGTTGTCAATCGCATACAAATCCAGGCAAACATCTGCTCTCGGAGTGGAGTTCCAGTGAAATGGCCAATGCCAAATCAACACGACTAAAGGCTCTTGAAACTTTACATTGCTTTTCACTGACCAGATCACTTGGCTGATATAAAAGTTAATCACGATCTGCATGAAATATGCAGCAACTAAAATCAATGCAAGGATTTTGCCAGTCTTCAATGTTGATAGTAAGTATACCTGCAAGACTGCCATGTGTTGGCTTGCCAGCGATTGAAAAGAAACAGTAGCCTAAAGCCTGTAGAAATCTTTGTACAAACGCCTGCTGCATGTGAGCTGCTTGCGAGCCGTCTCTGTAAGAACACAGCAAGGAGATAGTGGTTAATTTGTTGTGCCCCACTTGGCCTTTGAAGGTGCCAGGCTGTTATTCACAGTTCGAGTATGAAAAGGAAGTGCCTATATTTTGCATAGTTCATTTGGAGTTCAGGCTGGCATGAAGGTTAATCAATCACTTTCTGAAAAACAATGTTAGCTTTGCTTGCCTATTTAAAGCTATGCTCTTCACAGTGGCAAGCAGAAATATGTTTGAAATTTAAGGACAACAAACAATTGAATTATGGAAAAAAGTGTCTAATTTCTAAATCAATTTAAGAATGAATGTAGAAAGTTGTACTGAAATGCAAACATTGAGGAAGGATAATAATAGATTTTCCCACTACCTGTCCAATTAATTCCCGACTCCACCGCCGCACCCCTTTCTGACTGAAACTGAGTTACAGTTCCATACATCCCAATGGCCCTCGCCCAAGAGGGCAATCTTCATATCTAAGTGGAAACTATGAGCTGGTTATTCCATCACAGAGGAATCACAGTTGAGTTTGATTCTGTCCTCATCTTGAGACTGCACACAAGAAGAAGCAATGGGTAGGGATGCTAAGTGGAATTCCCAGTTCATTTTATTTCTCTTTTCCCCCCTCCCACTCCCACCCACTGCACTTCCTCAATGGCCCAAGGTACTGAGCTGAGCTGAACACAAATCTTTACTACTGTGCTGGATGAGATCGACTTACTTGTGACTTACGGGAGATTGAATGTGGAACCTCCCATCATGGGCAGTGCTGTCAGTAACTGAGCCATCGAAGCAGCATTGCTATTATACAACATGCTTAGATCAACTGAAGAGTACAATTGGCAGTGATGATTATGTTCTGGACATTTTCTAACATTCTTGCTTGAGAATATGTCAGCTCTCATCTCAGACTGCTCTCATTGACAAGTTCTGACTCCCCGGGACCGAATTTGGTCCAGGCTAATGGAAAAGAAAATCGGGCATGGTATAAAGTGGGCAGCAAATTCGCTTTAAGCCCATTTCGCAATACTGGCTCAGCGAATCATGGTACTGGCTATGACCAATATCACCCCGACCATATATTTGAGTGATTATTTTGTTCTTGAGATCTAGGTAACATTTCAGTAGCATGTGCAGGATAATGAACTGCAAACCCTGTCTGGTAATCTTGTTTAATTTAATTATAAATGTAAAAGTTATCCTGTGCTTCGAGATGCTTTCCCTCAAAGTGTAAGATGTAGCTATAGTGGGAGCACTTTTACCTCTGAGTCAGAACGTTCAAGCCCTGCTCTAGAGACTTAAGCACATAACCCAGACTGACATTCCACTGTAGCACTTACGGGGTGTTTTGCCGTCAGAGCTGCTGCCTTTCAGGTGAGATGTTAAACTGAGGCCCTTTGTGCCCTTTTGGGTGGACATACAAGATCCCATGGCACTATTTTGAAGAAGAGTAGGGGAGTTCTCCCTGGGTTTTGGCCAATATTTATCACAAAAACCGGATATCTGGTCATTATCACTTTCCCGTTTGTAGGACCTTGGCTGCCAAGACTTCTATGTTACAACAATGACTACACTTGAAAAAGTACTTCATTGGCTGTTGAGTACTTTGGATGCCCTGAGATCATGAAAGATATTGTATTAAGGAGGAAGAGTGTGAAGTATTGGATGTGATAAACATAGGGAGAGAGGAAGTATTAATAGAATTAGCATCCTTGAAAGTTGAGAAATCACCAGGGCCAGATGAAATGTATCCTAGGCTGTTAAAAGAAGCAAGAGAGGAAATAACAGAGGGTCTGACCATCATTTTCCAGTCCTCACTGGATACAGGTGTGGTGCTGGAGGATTGGAGAACTGCTAACGTTTTATCTGTGTTCAATAAGGGAGCAAAGGATAGACTGATTAATTACAGGTCAGTCAGTCTGACCTCAGTAGTGGGCAAATTATTGGAATCTAATCTGAGAGAGAGGATAAACTGTCACTTAGAAAGGCACAGGTTAATCAAGGATAGCATAGATTTGTTAAGGGAAGATCTTGTTTGACTAACTTGATTGAATTTATTGAAGAAGTAACAAGGAAGATAGATGAGGGTAGATGCAGCAAGGCTTTTGACAAGGCAAACTGGTAAAAAAAATAAAATCCCATAGGATCCAGGGAAATGCATCAAGGTGGATACAAAATTGGTTCAGTGGCAGGAAACAAAAGGTTGATGGCTGTTTTAGTGACTGGAGGGCTGTTTCCAGTAGCATTCCGCAGGGCTCAGTAGTGGGTCCCCTGATTTCTGTGGTGTATATTAATGATTTGGATGTAAATGTAGGGCCACGATCAAGAAGTTTGCGGATGACACAAAGATTGACCGTGTGGTAGATAGTGAGGAGGATAGCTGTCGGCTCCGGGACGATATTGATGGTCCAGTCAGATAGGCAGAAAAGTGGCAAATGGAATTCAACTTGGAGAAGTGTGAGCTGATGCAATTGGGGAGGTCAAACAAGGCAAAGGAATACATGATTCATGGGAAAATACTGAAAAGTGTAGAGGAAGTAAGGGACCTTGGAGTGAATGTCCACAGATCCCTGTAGATAGCAGGACAGGTCGATAAGGTGGTTACGAAGGCATATGGAATCCTTTCCTTTATTAGCTGAGGTATAGAATACAAGAGCAGGGAGGTTATGCTGGAAATGTATAGCTCATTGTTTAGGTCACAACTTGAGTACTGTGTGCAGTTCTGGTCACCTGATTACAGAAAGGATGTAATTGCATTAGAGGGGGTACAGAGGAGATTTAAGAGGATGTTGCTAGTTCTGGTAAAATGCAGCTGTGAGGAAAGATTGGATAGGCTGAGGTTGTTCTCCTTGTAACAGAGAAGACTGAGGGGAGATCTGATTGAAATGTACAAAATTTTGAGGGGCCTGGACAGAGTGGAGGTGAAGGGTCTGTTCACCTTAGCAGAGAGGTCAGTGACGAGAGGGCATAGATTTAATGTGATTGGTAGAAAAATTAGAGGGAGATGAGGAAAAACTTTTTCACCCAGAGGGTGGCGATGGTCTGGAACTCACTGCCTGAAATGGTAGTTGAGACAGAAACTCGCAACTCATTCAAAAGGAGTCTGGAAATGCACCTCAAGTGCCGTAAGATACAGGACTACGGACCAAATGTTGAAAGGTAGGATTAGAATAGGGGGATCGTTTTTAAGCTGGCACAGACATAATGGGCCAAGTGGCCTCTTTCTATGCCTTAAACCTTCTATGATTCTATAAATGCAAGTTCTTGCTTTTTTCCAGCATTTAACAGTGGCAGAGCAGCATATCAGACCTCATTATAAGCAAATTTATTAAACAGTGAACAAGTGATATATTGAATTATTTACATATTCCATAAGGGAAAACAAACAAAAAAGTTAAATCTAACCCACAGCTAATCGGTTAGGATTTATATTTATGTTATATTTATATACATATAGCCCCTCACTTTCTTGTAATTTTTACTGAATTGTGGAGCTAACTATTCTACCTTGCCTTCCTGTGAAGATTCTAATCAGTCGGCCTATGTGAACACATACTCTTCCCACCCCCTCCATCGTGTATTGTAACCAGATTTAAAGGGACAGCCACCCAACCAAAATGAGACAGAACAAAAACATTTTTGGAACAGTGATCTGGGGACAGACTGTCTGGATTGCAATGTTGTTTTGTGAGTGCTTCATGGTGAAACCAATGACAAGAGGAGAGAACGCACGGCAAAGAATATTAAATTTAAAAACTGCTGGCCTCCAACCTTCTTTGCCCGTGTACCTCAGTGCAATGCTAAAGGTGGCATTTGCCATTTTCCCTGTCAACTATTGAACTGTATTAGATACGACTGTGGAAATACCTAGTGTCTAGTAGCATTACCCATCTTTCTATGCTATCTCATAATCTCACACAGTGGTTTGCCTTTTCCGCACCTTATAAAGCAAAAATAAAGTCCAGACTGGTTGGCTGCAGCTCAAAGGAGGTCAGAGTTGAATCTCCTTCACTTCCTTTGAGGCAATCGCTATCCTTGCTCTGCTCCAATGACCTTGTGTATTGTGAATTAATGACTCATGAACTTAAGATCTATCACTTAATGTTGCACCTCACTGTGTCATTGCACTGCCCAGACACAGAATGATATTTGCATTGTCGGTTTAACAGGCAGTGGCATTTCAGTTTCATTCAGGAAGACTCGATGGGCAGTTCACTGAGAAAGGATGCTGGCTGTCTCTCTCAGTTTCTCCTGTTGGTGGGGGGTGGTGGTTGCGAATTTTCCGTGCTATATCAGTATTGAAAAACATTAACTTACTTATTGTAAATGTGTCAATACCTCTGTTAAAATGGGTGGCAGAGGAAAGTCTGGTATGGCACATCTGAATATGGACCCCATGGTAAGTTGCTGTTCTCAGTTCTGGGGAAGCATTGCCCTGAAGCACAAACACTGAGTCTGTCCACATTACTTTCATAAATAATGACCTGGTAATTCTGGCACAGATTTCCCAAAGCCTTGCGTGACTGTTCACCATAGAGAATTGAGACTTTGAACATCGGATACAATCTGCGCGCGAATTTCTGAATTCGTATCTGGAGCCTTTTTTCCAGTCTATGCAACTGATCAACCTAAACTTTACTGAAATAAACGCTTAATGAGTTTGCACTGGATTTTCTGACATCAGGGGCAGCATTTCAATTCTGGGGTCGGAACCCCGATGTCGTGGTGACTCCCGAGTCCTGACACTGCACTGCTGCGGCAATGCACACGCGCTGCAAGTTTAAATTGCAAATAATTTACATAGGATTACATAGGATATACGGCGCAGAAACAGGCCATTCAGCCCAACCAGTCCATGTCGGTGTTTATCCTCCATGTGAGCATCCTCCCTTCTTTCCTCATTTAAATCTTTCAACATAATCCTCTATTCCCTTCTCCCCGATATGCTTGTCTAGATTCCCTTTAAGATTAATTGGCACAGAGTCCCATTTGCCACCAAATTAGCAGTGGCGGATGCGGGATGGAGGCAGGACTGAGGCACCAGCGGGTCCTATTTAAAGGGCAGGTGGCAGCGATTTCTGAGGTTGCCAATCATCCAAAAAATGGAAGAAGGACCTGAGTGCAGTGAGGAAGAGGGGGGCTTAATTATGCAGGTGCAATGACTCCTGAGATGCCGAGGACAGATTTGTCACTAGCCCTGGACCTGCACCTCCTCCAGCCCTACAACTCTCCCCCGAAACTCTCCATTTCTCTGTCTTTCACCTTGTGCTTTGGCACTTTCCTTCACCCCACCATTGGTGCCCATGCCTTCAGCTGCATAGAATTGCTCTGTAATTCCCTTCCTAAACCCCTTCGGCTCGCTACCTCCTTTGAGACCATTCTTAAAACCCACTTCCTTCACCAAATTATCAGTCACCCCTCCTAATATCTCCTTCTTTGTCTTGGCATCCAGAAGGGGAACAGAGAGGGTAGATAGATTTCCACTCATTGGGGAGTCCAGGACTAGGAGACATAATCTAGAAATTAGAGCCAGACCTTTCAGGAGAAACACTTCTTCACACAAAGGGTGGCAGAAGTTTGGAACTCTTCTGCAAACGGCAATTGATGCTAGATCAGTTGTTAAGTTTAAATCTGAGGTTGATAGTTTTTTATTATCCAGAGTTATTAATGGATATGGGACAAAAGTGGGTGTGTGGAGTTAGACCGCAGATCAACCATGATCCCATTGAATGGCAGAACAGACGCAAGGGGCTAAATGGTCTATTCCTGTTCCGATGTTCCTTTTTAAACAAATTACATCTCTGTGTTGCATCTTGGGGCATTTTTCTACATTAAAGTCACAAAATAAATAGAAGCTGTTGTTGTTGTATCAGAGGACACCTGACTAAAACACCTTCAGTTCACAAGGCAGGCTATCACAGGGCTGTTCCATGTGTCACACTGCAATCAGCACATATACATCTCGATCAAAGATTGGTCTTCCTGTAAGAATGACAGTAACTGCAGCATGAAGCATTCCTTTCAAACCACCCAGGATGTAAATGGCAGGCGGTCTGTAGTGTGCTTATTCAGCAAGGAAAAGGCAATCACAATGTTGGCTTGGAGCAACACCCTCCTCACCTCTCCCCTCGCAAGAAGGCATAAGCTGAACAAGGGGCAGAGTCTTCATTGAGTGGCTGGTTCCCTGGAGTGCAAAGGGTCACAGATGGGACCTGCGTGGGCATGAAGGCTCTTTTATATCAGCCCTAGTCGCCTTCAAGCAAAGAAAACATTTGTGATCTCACTAGCAGGAACACAATTTTGCTGTCAATGCCATGGTGCCCACATTCTGGGTGGATGGTTGTTGAAAGAACCGGGCTACCCTCTGCACCCATGGCTGCAGATCACACTGAGAAACCCCCAATTAGCAGATGTGGGCCTCAAGCTGGAAGCCTAAGCATCTGTTCGCAGTTCCACTTCTGCCTCCTCGACTGCAAGGAAAGCAAGCTGTGCAGCTTGTGCACAATGGAAGCGTGCATGTCAAAAGGTTAATGGCTTGCAAAATGATATCTGCACCCAGTCAGGGAATTTTCAACTTAGGTTGAGCTCTGCATGTCAGACCTCTTAAAAAGCGCTTGCCAAAGGGAGCAGCACACCCACCTTTGCCTTGTACCTTCCTCATTGGCTGACAGGTATCTGGGAAGTTCGTTGTTTGCACTGCCCCTGTACAGACCTCGTTCATGCCACTGGCATGGCACCTTAACTGGAGGGTAGCCCACAATCCCAGATAGGATTGCATTGATTTAGTACAGCTTCTGCACTAGGACCCCCATACCATCAGTGTCAAAGATGGATGGATTGAGATCGACTGACTAACGCATGGTGAAAGGAGACACATGTGGAACATAAACACTAGCATTGACTAATTGGGAAGAATGGCCTGTTACTGTGCCGTAAAATCTATACAAGATCGATAGATTTTTGTTGGGTGAGGGTGTCAAGGAATACGGAACAAAGGTGAGTAAATGGAGTTGAGGTTCATATCAGCCTTGATCTCATTGAATGTCGGAGCAGGCTCGAGAGACTGAATGACCAACTCCTATTCCTATTGCACTAAAGAGAGCAGTGTCTTCACAGGGCCTGTGTCAGCAAATAAGAAACTTTTCCATCCACACCTCAGCTTCCTCTTTTACAATACTACAGTATTTAAAGGCTGCTCCTGTGCCCAGCTTTGTGATCCCCAGTCAAGTATGCTTCAGGCCTCTGTAGTTTAAGAGAAATAAGGGAGGAAAAGTTGATACAACCAGCACCCCCTCCATTCCCGCACAAAGGGTGTGCACAACCTCCAAGTTTGTGTTATCAGAAAACTTGGCCCAGTGTGTCTGCACTGTGCTCTTAATCAATAAATGCCATTGGGCATTATTTCAGTGGAAAAAGAAACCACTCTACTCATGTGGTCTTCCTGTAGACCCATACAGTCCTCTTCACAGTTAACCATGGTCCCTACTTTTGTGCCATCTGTAAATGTTGGTATTGTGCCCACTATGCCCAAGATCATAAGAACATAAGAAATAGAAGCAGGAGTAGGCCATTTGGCCCTTCCAGCCTGCTCCGCCATTCAATAGGATAATGGCTGGTGTTCTACCTCAACTCCACCTTCCGGAGCTATCATTCCAGTCCAGATCGTATTGAAAAGAACAATACTCCCGATACTGAGGAAGGGTTGGGGGAGGTGATGGTAGCGCCACTGTTTACACCCCTCCAGTTTGAAAAATATCCATTAACCATTAATCTCTCACTTCTTTCCTTTGACCAACTTTGTTACTGCTCTGCCACATTCCCCTTTAATAACATGTGCCTTAATTTTACCAACAAGCTTATGACACTTTGTGACACAGATTGCTTTTTATAGATTTATGCTGGCGGTCCTTGCATACGAACATGCGAACCTACATACGAACATACAAATGAGAAGCAGGAGTAGGCCACTTGACCTCTTGAGCCTGCTCCGCCATTCAACATGATCATGGCTGATTGTGACCTTAACTCCACATTCCCGCCTTCCCCCGATAACCTTTCACCCCCTTGCTTATCAAGACTCTATCTACCTCTGCCTTAAAAATATTCAAAGACTCTGCTTCCACCGTCTTTTGAGGAAGAGAGTTCCAAAGACTCACAACACTCTGAAAGAAAAAAATTCTCCTCATCTCTGTCTTAATTGGGTAACCCCTTATTTTTAAGCAGTGATTCCTAGTTCTAGATTCTCCCACAGGGGAAACATCCTTCCCACATCCACCCTGTCAAGCCCCCTCAGGATCTTAATTAAATAAAAGCAAAATTCTGCAGATGCTGGAAATCTGAAATAAAAACAAAAAATGCTGGAAATACTCAGCAGGTCTGGGAGCATCTGTGGAGAGAGAAGCAGAGTTAACGTTTCAGGTCAGTGACCCTTCATCAGAACTGGCAAATATTAGAAATGTAAAAGGTTATAAGCAAGTAAAGCGGGGGTGGGGCAAGAGATAATAAAGGAGAAGGTGTAAATAGGACAAGGTCACAGAATCGCTGACCAGAAGGTCATGGAGCAAAGACAAACGATATGTTAGTGGTGTGTTGAAAGACAAAGCATTGGAACAGACAGGGTGTTAATGGACTGTGAATTGAAAAGCCGCAAGTACAAAACATGAAAAAAAAACATTGGGTAAGTAAACTGAACAAACTAAGATGAAATAAAATAAAATGAACACAAAAAAATTTTTTTTAAAGGAAAAAGAAAAAAATAACTAAAAATAAAAGTAAAATGGGGGGCCCTTCATGCTCTGAAATTATTGAACTCGATGTTCAGTCTGGCAGGCTGCAGTGTGCCTAATCGGTAAATGAGATGCTGCTCCTCGAGCTTGCGTTGATGCTCACTGGAACACTGCAGCAATCCCAGGACAGAGATGTGAGCATGAGAGCAGGGGGAGTGTTGAAATGGCAAGCAACTGGAAGCTTGGGGTCCTGCTTGCGGACTGAGCGGAGGTGTTCCGCAAAGCGGTCATCCAGTCTGCGTTTGGTCTCCCCAGTGTAGAGGAGACCACATTGTGAGCAGCAAATACAGTACAAAGAACAAAGAACAAACAAAGAACAAAGAAAATTACAGCACAGGAACAGGCCCTTCGGCCCTCCAAGCCTGCGCCGATCCAGATCCTCTATCTAAACATGTCGCCTATTTTCTAAGGGTCTGTATCTCTTTACTTCCTGCCCATCCATGTATCTGTCTAGATACATCTTAAAAGACGCTATCGTGCCCGCGTCTACCACCTCCGCTGGCAACGCGTTCCAGGCACCCACCACCCTCTGCGTAAAGAACTTTCCACGCATATCCCCCCTAAACTTTTCCCCTCTCACTTTGAACTCGTGACCCCTAGTAATTGAATCCCCCATTCTGGGAAAAAGCTTCTTGCTATCCACCCTGTCTATACCTCTCATGATTTTGTACACCTCAATCAGGTCCCCCCTCAACCTCCATCTTTCTAATGAAAATAATCCTAATCTACTCAACCTCTCTTCATAGCTAGCGCCCTCCATACCAGGCAACATCCTGGTGAACCTCCTCTGCACCCTCTCCAAAGCATCTACATCCTTTTGGTAATGTGGCGACCAGAACTGCACGCAGTATTCCAAATGTGGCCGAACCAAAGTCTTATACAACTGTAACATGACCTGCCAACCCTTGTACTCAATACCCCGTCCGATGAAGGAAAGCATGCCGTATGCCTTCTTGACCACTCTATTGACCTGCGTTGCCACCTTCAGGGAACAATGGACCTGAACACCCAAATCTCTCTGTACATCAATTTTCCCCAGGACTTTTCCATTTACTGTATAGTTCACTCTTGAATTGGATCTTCCAAAATGCATCACCTCGCATTTGCCCTGATTGAACTCCATCTGCCATTTCTCTGCCCAACTCTCTACACTACATTGAAAGAAGTACAAGTAAATTGCTGCTTCACCTGAAAGGAGTTTTTGGGGCCTGGGATAGTGAGGAGAGAGGAGGTAAATGGGCAGGTATTATATCTCCTGCGATTGCAGGGGAAGGTGCCATGGGAAGGGGAAGAGGTGGTGGGGGTAATGGAGGAGTGGACCAGGTGTCACGGAGGGAACGATCCCTTCGGAATGCTGACAGGGGAGGGGAGGGAAAGATGCATTTGGTAGTGGCATCACGCTGGAGGTGGCGGAAATGGTGGAGGATGATCCTTTGGGTATGGAAGCTGATGGGGTGGAAAGTGAGGGCAAGGGGAACCCTGTTGCGGTTCTGGGAGCGAGGGGAAGGGGTGAGGGTAGAGGTGCGGGAAATGGGCCAGATACGGTTGAGGGCCCTGTCAACAACAGTGGGGGGGAATCCTCAGTTGAGGAAAAAGGAAGACATATCAGATGCACTGTCATGGAATTTTGCATCAACAGAGCAGATGCGCAGAGACGATGAAACTGGGAGAATGGAATGGAGTCCTTACAGGAGGCAGGGTGTGAAGAACTGTAGTCGAGGTAGCTGTGGGAGTCAGTGGGCTTATAATAGATATTAGTAGACAGCCTATCCCCAGAGATGGAGATAGAGAAGTCAAGGAAGGGAAGGGAAGTGTCAGAGATGGACCATGTAAAGGTGAGACAAGGGTGGAAATTAGAAGCAAAGTTGATAAAGTTTTCCAGTTCGGGGCAGGAGCAGGAAACGGCACCGATACAGTCATCAATGTACTGGAAAAAGAGTTGGGGGAGGGGGCCCGAGTAGGACTGGAACAAGGAATTTTCGACATATCGCACAAAAAGACAGGCATAACTAGGACCCATGTGGGTACCCATAGCAACACCTTTTACTTGAAGGAAATGAGTGGAGTTGAAGGAGAAGTTGTTCAATGTGAGAACAAGTTCAGCCAGATGGAGGAGGGTGGTGGTGGATGGGGATTGGTTGGGCCTCTGTTCAAGGAAGAAGCGGACAGCAATCAAACCGTCCTGGTGGGGGATGGAAGTCCATAATGAAGAGGAGGCGGTTGGGGCCAGGAAACTGGAAATTTTCAAAATGACGTAGGGCGTCAGAAGAGTCACGGATATAGGTGGGAAGAGACTGGACCAGTGGAGAAAAGATAGAGTCAAGATAGGAAGAAATAAGTTCAGTGGGGCAGGAACAGGCTGACACAATGGGTCTGCCGGGACAGTCCTGTTTGTGGATTTTGGGAAGGAGGTAGAAGCGGGCTGTCCAGGGTTGTGGGACTATGAGGTTGGAAGCTGTAGAGGGAAGATCTCCAGAGGAGATGAGGTCAGTGACAGTCCTCTGGACAGTAGCTTGATGTTAGGTGGTGGGGTCATGGTCCAGAGGGAGGTTGGAAGAAGTGTCTGAGAGTTGGTGCTGAGCCTCTGCAAGGTAGAGGTCAGTACGCCACACAACAACAGCACCACCCTTGTCTGCAGGTTTGATGACCATGTCGGGGTTAGACCTGAGAGAACGGAGTGCCTCAAGTTCAGAGGGGGACAGGTTAGAGTGAGTGAGGGGGGCAGAGAAATTGAGATGATCAATGTCTCGTTGCCAGTTTTCAATGAAAAGATCAAGAGCGGGTAAGAGGCCAGGGGGAGGGGTCCAGGTAGAGGGAGAATGCTGGAGGCAGATGAATGGGTCTACTGATCGGGGGAAGGACTCCTGATCAAAGAAGTGAGCCCAGAGGCAGAGGCGACGGAAGAAGATCTCAACATCATGCCGAATGCGAAATTCATTGAGATGGGGGCATAAGGGGATAAAACTGAGACCTTTGCTGAGTACAGAACGTTTAGCGTCAGAGAGGGGAGGTCAGAGGGTATAGTGAATACACGGCAAGGGGTCAGATCAGAAGGGGTGAGGTCAGAGGGAAGTGAAGGGGAAGAATCTGGAGGGGCATTAGTCCCCATCAACTGCTGGAGCTTGCGTTCCTTGACACCCAAAAGGAAGAAAAAAGTTTTTTGTTAATGCGTCAGATGAGACGAAGGATGAAATGAAACTGCGGAGTAGAACAGCTTTGAGATAAGGTGAGGCGGTGCTGCTGGAGAGAGAGGTCCAGTGTGTGCATGTGGCGACGCATAGCACTGAGTGTGATCTCAGGATGTGGCGAGAATAGCAGTCCGAGGAACGTTGTACTTCTCGGAGATACCTGTAATCCTGGGTGGATTCAAAACATGATGGGTGAAACTGCAGTTGGAATCCACGTGGAATAAGTCGGAGTCTGAGGCAGTCACTGAGGAAGGAGATGTGGCTGTGAAAACGAGTTTTCACAGGATCTTATCATTTTCAATCAAGTTGCCTGTTACTCTTCTAAACTCCAGCGGATACAAGCCTAGCCTGTCCAACCTTTCCTCATAAGACAGCTCGCCCATACCAGGTATTAGTCTAGTAGACCTTCTCTGAACTGCTTCCATTAGTCTAGTAGACCTTCTCTGAACTGATTCCAATGCATTTACATCCTTCCTTAAATAAGGAGACCAATACTGTACACAGTACTCCAGATGTGGTCTCACCAATGTCCTGTATAACTGAAGCATAACTTCCCTACTTTTGTATTCAATTCCCCTTGCAATAAATGATAACATTCTATTTGCTTTCCTAATTACTTGCGGTACCTGCATACTAACCTTTTAAGATTCATGCACTAGGGCACCTAGATCCCTCTGCATTCAGAGCTCTGCAATTTCTCACCATTTAGATAATGTGCTTCTTTTTTCCCTTCCTGCCAAAATAGACAATTTCACATTTTCCTACATTATACTCCATTTGCCAGATCTTTGCCCACTCACTTAACCTATCTATATCACTTTGTAGCCTCCTTACATCCTCTTCACAACTTGTTTTCCTACCTATCTTTGTGTCATCAGTAAATTTAGCAACAATACCTTTGGTCCCTTCATCCAAGTCATTTATATAAATTGTAAAAAGTTGAGGCCCCAGCACTGATCCCTATGGCACACCACTCGTTACCATCTTGCCAACCAGAAAATGACCCATTTATGCCTACTGTCTGTTTCCTGTTCGCTAGCCAGTCTTCTATCTATGCCAATATATTACCCCCTACACCATGAGCTTTTATTTTCCGCAATAACCTTTGATGTGTTAGCTTATCAAATGCCTTCTGGAAATTTAAGTACAGTACATCCACCTTTATCCACAACACATGTTACTTCTTCAAAGAACTCCAATAAATTGGTTAAACATGATTTCCCTTTCAAAAAACCATGTTGACTCTGCCTGACTACTTTGAATTTTCTAAGTGCCCTGCTATATCGCCTTTAATAATAGCTTCTTACATTTTCCCTATGACAGATGTTAAGCTAACAGGCCTGTAATTTCCTGCTTTCTGTTTCTCTCCCTTTTTGAACAAAGGAGTTAAATTTGCTATTTTCCAATCTAATGGAATCTTTCCCGAATCTAGGGAATTTTGGAAAATTAAAACCAACGCATCAACTATCTCACTAGCCACTTCTTTTAAGACCCGAGTGTGAGGTCCATTAGGATCCGGGGACTTGTCAGCCCACAGCTCCAATTTTCTCTGTACCACTTCCCCGGTGATTGTAATTTTCATGGGTTTCTCCCTCCCTTTCCTGATTTAGAGCTATTTCTGGGATGTTACTTGTATCTTCCACAGTGAAAACCGATACAAAATACCTGTTCAATTCATCTGCCATCTCCTTATTTCCCATTATTAATTCCCCAGTCTCACTTTCTATAGAATCAATCCTCACTTTGTTAAACCTTTTCTTTTTTTAAATAGATATAGAAACTCTTACTATCAGTTTTTATATTTCTAGCTAGCTTTCTCTCATACTCTGATTTTTCCCCCTTATTAATCTTTTAATCATTTTTTGTTGTTTTTTATTTTCTGTCCAATCTACTGACCTGCCACCCATCTTTGCACAATTATATACTTTTTCTTTATAAATAGTCGTTTGGTAGTACAGAACTTGAGAATTGCTGAAAATAGGGACATGTTGTCGAAGCATTTCGTCTTGCGCCCACCACAACAATACGCAAGAATAACCAATGTAAGGGAAAACAATAACTTACACTGTATGAGAGGAGCGTGCTGATTGGTTGGCAAGTGAACTCTGATTGGTAGAGGCGTTGCCATGGAGAATGCACCAGGTTACTGCGACTGACAGTTATAAATATAGAAAACATAGAAAATAGGAGCAGGAGTAGGCCATTCGGTCCTTCAGGCCTGCTCTGCCACTCAAAAAAGATCATGACTGATCATCTAATTCCCGCTTTCTCCCCATAGCTCTTGATCCCTTTGGCATTGAGAAATATATCCATCTCCTTCTTGAATATATTTAATGACTTGACCTCCACTGCCTTCTGCGGTAGAGAATTTCACAGGTTCACCATCCTCTGAGTGAAGAAATTTCTCCTCATCTAAACGGCATACTTCATATCCTGAGACTGTGACCCCTGGTTCTGGACTCCCTAGCCATCGGGAACATCCTCCCAGCATCTAGCCAGTCTAGTCCTGTTAGAATTTTATAGGTTTCTATGAGATCCCCTCTCATTCTTCTAAACTCGAGTGAACATAGGCCCAGTCAACCCAATCTCTCCTCATACATCAATCCTGCCATCCCAGGAATCAGCCGAGGAAATCTTCTTTGCACTTCCTCCAAGGCAAGAACATCCTTCTTCAGTTAAGGAGACCAAAACTGCACACAATAGTCCAGATGCGGTCTCATCAAGGCCCTGTATAACTGCAGTAAGACATCCTTGCTCCTATACTCAAATCCTCTTGCAATGAAGGCCAACATAGCATTCGCCTTCCTAATTGCTTGCTGCACCTGAATGCTTGCTTTCAGCAACTGGTGTACAAGGACACCCAGGTGTCATTGCACCTCCCCGTTCACAATTTATCACCATTCAGATAATAATTTCCCTTCCTGTTTTTACAACCAAAGTGAATAACCTCACATTTATCCATGTTATACTGCATTTGCCATGCATTTGCCCACTCACCCAACTTGTCCAAATCACATTGGAGCCTCTTTGCATCCTCCTCACAGTTCACATTTCCCACCTCCCCCCAGCCCCCCAGCTGTGTGTTGTCTGCAAACTTGGAAATGTTACATTTAATTCCCTCACCCAAGTCATTAACATATATTGTGAGTAGCTGAGGCCCAAGCACTGATCCTTGTTGTATCCCACTTGTCACTGCCGTTTATTCCTACTCTCTGTTTCCTGTCTGTCAGCCAAATCTCAATGCATGCCAGTATATTATTCCTAATCCCATGTGCTTTAATTTTGCACACTAACCTCTTATGTGGAACCTTATCAAAAGCCTTCTGAAATGCAAATACACAACATCCACTGGTTCTCCCTTATCTATTCTACTTGTTACATCCTTAAAAAGCTCCAGTAGATTTGTTAAGCATGACTTCCCTTTCGTAAACCCATGCTGATTTTGCCCAATCCCTTTTATGCTTTCTAGGTGTTCTGCCATCACATCCTTTATAATAGACTCTAGCATTTTCCCAACTACTGATGTAGGGCTAGCTTTGTTTGAAGTTTAAACCAGGCAGCTTGACTCTGATAGGTCAAGGCATTGCCCAGAGGAATGAACCAGCGAATGGCTTTCACTTATTTTGTTCAGCTGAAACAGGCACAATGTGTGCATATGTTCTTTCAGTCTGCAGAGAACAGGGCCTTGTGTATTAATATATGTAGCTTCCAGTTCATGCGAATGCGCCACACAACATTAGATGCAATTCCGCAATTGGGCAACATTTGCTAAATAATCCTCAGTGTACTAAGAATTACGCTGACAACCAATTTAAGATTGTCAGTCGGGCTCGCAGTGCGGCGTATTTGCATGTACTGGAAGCTACATATATTAATACACAGGGCCCTGTTCTTTGCAGACAGAAAGAACACATGCACACAATGTGCTTGTTTCAGCTAAACAAAATAAGTGTCAGCCATTCCCTGGTTCATTCCTCAGGGCAATGCCTTGACCAACCAGAGTCAAGTGCCTGGTTTAAAGTTCAAACAAAGCTTGGCAGTTAACTGTCAGTCACCGTAACCTGGTGCATTCTCCATGGCAATGCCTCTACCAATCAGAGTCCACTTGCCAACCAATCAGCACTTTCTTCTCATATAGTATAAAGTTGTTGTTTTCCCTTACATCGGTATTCTTGTGATTTGTCCTGATGATTGCAAGACGAAAAACGTCAACATGTCTCTATTTTCAGCAATACTCAAGTTCCGTACTACCAAACAACTATCTAATAAGTTAGTTAAACACGATTTCCCTTTCACAAAACCATGTTGACTCTGTCTGGTCCCATGATGCTTTTCTAAGTATCCTGCGATATCCTCCTTAATAATGGATTCTAGCAATTTCCCTATGACAGATTTTAGGCTAACTGGCCTATAGTTTCCTGCTTTCTGTCTCCCTCCTTTCTTGCATAAAGGTGGTACATCAGCTATTTTCCAATCCGCTGGGACCCTTCCAGAATCTAAGGAATTTTGGAAAATGATAACCAATACCTCTACTATCTCTGCAGCCATTTCTTTTAAGACCCCAGGATGCAGGCCATCAGGTCCTGGGGATTTGTCAGCTTTTAGGTCTGATAGTTTTCCCAGTACCTTTTCCCTGGTGATGGTGATTGTTTTAAGTTCCTCCCTCCCTTTTGCCTTTTGATTTCTAAGTATCTTTGGGAAGTTTTCTAAGTCTTCTACAGTGAAGAAAGATACAAAACACCTGTTCAAATTTTCTACCATTTCCTTGTTGTCCATTATTAATTCCCCAGACTTATACTCGCTTTAGTTACTCTTTTCCTTTTTAAATCCTTGTAGAAACTCTTACTATCTTTTGATATTTTTAGCTAGCTTTCAGCCACACTCTAACTTTTACCTCTTTTTTTTGGGGCATCCTTTGCTGGTTCTTAAAATCTGCCCAATCTTCTGGCTTACCACTAATCTTCTTAGAATTGTGTCGTGTTTCTTTCAATTTGATAGGTTTGGGTAGCTAGATTTTGGCTCAATTTGACCATTTTCACACTGTATCCTCTGTAATACCTAACAAGGTCAAGTAAGCCATCTTAATACTAACACGTGACCAAAGAGGTCACTTTTGCTTCTTGCATTAGCCACGGTATTAATCAAGTTAATGTAATAAGGAGTAACCCATCAAGAAAAAAATGATTACAAAGCAGTGGATCTTGATTGAGTTGTAATTAATGAATTAAGAATCATGTTAGAAAGAATGGGCTTTAAGTATTAAGTTTAAAAACTATGTATTTAGCTTGTAAGAAATTCAGTGTCTTTAGGATTTTGTAAGTCACTGTGACAGAAAGTCAGCAGAAAAAGTATTGTGACCTGATAACATTCATTAACTTTGCTAAAAAAGAATCAATTTCTGTATAAATTCATAGGGCTGGATTCTATAGGCCCACCACCAAAATAGGCAGCAGGCGAAAAAAATGGCGTCCTGCGCACACGGGCCATACGTTGCGATTTCAAACATGGCAGTTCAGTAGCATGGCAGGGGCAACCACCACCCCCCCAATGATGCGAAGGGGGTGGGCAAGCCATTCCCGGCAACAGCGTCCGGCACCACTGCACGGGCGCCGGTGCCATTTTTAAAGGGCTTAGAGCTTTATATGACAAGTGAAATTATTAATGAGACCAGTAATTTAAAATAAATAAAAATGAATAAAAAAGTCTTTCCAGGCACTGTCCCACCACCCCCTCCATATCAATACATGTCATTCCTGCCCTTCTTCCCCACTGAAATATTTACCTTGATTATATGATCTTGCCCCCACCACCCAAAGTTCAGAACCTTTGTCCTTTACCCCTTCCAATCATTCCCTCGACCAATCAGGTAAGTTTGACCCCGCTTCCCCCATCCCGCACTGAGAAAAATACCTCCACCCCTCTCTCCCCACAGGTGTTGCGCCTTGTTGCCCCGGATGGGGATTCAAAGGCACGGGAGTTCCAGCCACTGGGATGAGGATCGGTGCGGCAAATCAGGAGGCGACAGGACCTTCATTAATTGAGGTAGGTTAATTTATTTACATATGGAAATCGGGGCCCTGTCGCCGAACAGCAGGGAGGGCTGCAACGAGGCCTCTCCGTCTCTGTTGAGATCGGGTCAGGCTCTGCTGGCGTCGGGGTCTGTGGTAGGTTTCATCTGGAGCTATCTTCGTGCACCCCCGCCACCGTTCCTGACATCGAGGGTTCTCTTTAATTCAGCCCATACTGTCCAAGGAGACATATGTTGGTTATAAGTGTAGCAGATTTATTAAGCAATTTATATTCAGTGCAAAGAATTAATACTTAACAAAGATAATAGTCAACCGTAATGAATAGAACTCTTCTTGGGTTTTTGTCTCAATTATTGGCAAAATGGTTTATTGATTAAACCCCAATTAGAGAAGGGTAGCAACTGACATCACAGGGCCTGGACCAACCATCCGGCAAATTACAAGGTGGTCTGATGGCCAAAAAGGGTATAAAAGAACAACCATTGAACATGAGAAGCAGCACGAAAAATTCAAAGGAAGAAATAAGAGAATCTCAGTCAACAGAACACAGCAAGAGAAACAAAATCTGTGCCACTGTCACTCAGAGGGCTACTGCCAAGATTCTGAGGAACAGACTGTGACTATTGTCTTTGTTAAGTATTACTTCTTTGCATTGAATATAAATTACTTAATAAATCTGCTACACTTATAACCAACATATACCTGTACCCATCGTGGTTTGTTGTAGTCACGGACAAGTCACCCTGGTTGGATTAAATTGAATCCTGACTGGAGCAGGAAAGTTACAATACTATCCTTAACATTGTTACTTAGCCATGGATGATGTATCCTTTTCAAAGAGATTTCCTTTCCCACTGGGATAAATCTTTTCTGAGAGTTATTAACTATCCCTTGACAAGTCTGTCAATGCATCTCTACTGTCTCACCTTTTAACCTAGTTTCCCAGTTTACTTTAGCCAACTTTAGTTTAATTTAGAGATACAGCACTGAAACAGGCCCTTCGGCCCATCGAGTCTGTGCCGACCATCAACCACCCATTTATACTAATCCTACACTAATTCCATATTCCTACCACATCCCCACCCTGTCCCTATATTTCCCTACCACCTACCTATACTAGGGGCAATTGCTAATGGTCAATTTACTTATCAACCTGCAAGTCTTTGGCTTGTGGGAGGAAACCGGCGCACCCGGAGGAAACCCACGCAGACACAGGGAGAACTTGCAAACTCCACACAGGCAGTACCCAGAATTGAACCCAGGTCTCTGGAGCTGTGAGGCTGCGGTGCTAACCACTGTGCCACTGTGCCTTCATGCCCTTTATTTAGATTTAAAACACTCTTCTTAGACCCACATTTTTCACCTTTAAACTGAATGTAAAATTCTATCCTGTTATGATCGCTGTATAGAAGCTCCTTTCCTACAACATTATTGATTAATCCTGTCTTATTGCACATTAACCAGGTCTCGAATAGCCTGTCCCTGGTTGGTGCTAGAACGTACTGCTCTAAGAAATTGTCCTGAATATTCTCTATGAACTCATTTTCCAGGCTACCTTTGTCAATCTGATTCACCCAATCTACATGTAGATTAAACTCACCCATAATGATTGTTGTACCTTTCTTACAGGTCCATTTATTTCTTCCTGTATGCTCTGTCCTGCAGTGCAACTACTGTTAGGGGACCTATAAACTACTCCCACAAGTGACCTCTTACCTTTCCTATTTCTTTCCCTATCCATACTGATTCTAAATCTTGCTCTTTCAAGCTAAGGTCATCTCTCACTTCTGTACTAATGCCAATCTTAATTAATAGAGCTACCCCAACACCTTTTCCTAGCTTTCTGTCTTTCAGAAATGTCAAATACCCTTCAATATTCAGGTCCCACCCTCAGTCACCTTGCAACCATGTCTCTGTAATGACTATCAGGTGAGACATATTTATTTCTAATGGCACTAACAATTCATACATTTTGTTACAAATGCTGTGCACAATCAGATACAGAGCCTTTAGCTCTGACTTTTTATCATTTGCCATAAGGCAATCTTTGGCCTTATCTACTGGTGCACACTTAACTTTGCATGCTCTGTCTCTTCTTGCCACACTACAGCAATCATTACCCAATTCGCTACCCTGCTCTATTACCTTGTCATTTCCCTTTAATTTACCACATCTACCCTCACATGATCCCTTCCTCCACTATTTAGTTTACAGCCCTCTACTTCCCTAGTTATATGACTCGGCAGAACACTGGTCCCAGCAGGGTTCTGGGAAGACCTTCCCAACAGTACAGCTCCCACTTTCCCCAATACTGGTACCAGTGCTCCATGAATTGAAACCCATTTCTCCCACACCAGTCTTTGAGCCACACATTCATCTCTCTAACCTCATTTACCCTATGCCAATTTGCTCATGGCTCAGAGATTATTATCTTTGAAGTTCTGCCAGCTGCTCATTATCCCCAAGCAGTATCTCTTTCCTAGTCCTACCTATGTCATTGGTACCCACGTGGACCACAACAACTGGATCCTCCCTCTCCCATGGCAAGTTTTTCTCCAGCCCAGAGCAGATGACCCGAACCCTGGCACCAGGCAGGCAACACAGCCTTCTGGTCTCTTGCTCTTGGCTACATAGAACTGTACCTATCCCCCCTGACTATACTGTCCCTCACTACTACAACATTCCTATTTACTACCCCGCCTTGAGTGGCTTCCTGTACCATGGTGCCATGGTCGGTTCGCTCATCCACTCTGCAGCCCCACTTTCATCTGTACAAGCTGCAACAACCTCGAATCTGTTGGACAATTGTAAGGGCTGAGGCTCCTCCACTTCTACCTTCTTGATTCCCACAGAATCACATAATTGTTGCAGCGCTGAAGGAGGCCATTCGACCCATCATGTCGGCACTGACTCTCCTAATGAGCATTTCACCTAGTGCCACTCCTTCTCCCAGTAACCCTGCACATTCTTCCTTCTCATATAACAGTCTAATTTCCTTTTGAATGCTTCAATTGAACATGCCTTCACTGCACTCTCAGGCAGTGCATTCCAGACCTTAACCACTCGCTGCGTGAAAATGTTTTTCCTTATGTCGCTTTTGCGTCTTTTGCCAATTACTTTAAATCTGTGTCCTCTCGTTCTCGATCCTTTCACGCGTGGAAACAGTTTCTCCCTATTGACTCTGCCCAGACCCCTCATGATTTTGAATACCTCTATCATATCTCCTCTCAGTCTTCTTTTCTCCAAGTAAAACAGTCCCAACTTCTCCAATCAATCTTCATAACTGAAGTTCTTCATCCTTGGACCATTCTCATGAATCTTTTCTGCACCCTCTCTGAACGCTTTCACTTCCTTCCTAAAATGCAGCGCCCAGAACTGGACGCAATACTCCAGCTGAGGCCGAACTAGTGTCTTATACAAGTTCAACATAACCTCCTTGCTCTTGTACTCTGTGCTCCTATTAATAAAGCCCAGGATACTGTATACTTTATTAACTGCTCTCTCAACTTGCCATCTTTATTATGTGATAATTTATTTTTCTTGTTAATTTATAATTAATAAACCCCACTCCTACTAACAAGTTTTACTACTGCTAATAAACCTTACTACTACTAATAAAATTTTAATAAATTACCCGAGTTTCAGAAGATTCTTATTCTTATTATTTCAATTAATGTTTTACTTACCCAGTTTAGATAAGAAAAAAAGATAACATGCTCACCAACCAATCAAGTGCTTACCTTCTTTGCTGTGTCACCACATTTTAATTTTCTTTGGAACGCTCTGAACCCACAGACTCTCTCCCCTAGCTCTTCAAACTCTCGCCACTGTCCAAGTTACCCTCTTTGCTGGGGGCTGAAAAAAGGTAGAAAAAGGAGCACCTCTTCCCACCTCCCCCCTCACCGAATTCCGACATGAACCAAATTCCCAACTACACACTCTGTCTATGACTCACTCAGGTGTAGTCCCCCTTCCTTACTCCAGTTACACTTTCAGCAAGTGGAATCCCTTCCTACGGATGACAGCCACTGGCTGGCCTGCAGGAGCCTTGATGGCCATGTGTACAGTCGATCACACCCTGCACCTGAGGAAATCCTGCAATGGCCCTGAACTCAATGGCTCTCTCAGCCTGATTGTACGGATCATTGTAAAAATGGATGTATTGGCTGGCTCTCTTAAAGATGCACTGATACGCCACAGACTAGGAAACCCCACAGATGACTCCAGTAGGCCCTTGGAATGAACCAGAGACATAGAAGTTTAGTGCCGTGGTGATCTTCAACGCCACTGGCATTGGCTGGCCATCATCACCCATTGGGGCTCAGTTCATCCACCATCAATAGCACACAGATCTATGATGTCCTCCCTGGAGAGGCACAGTCTTCAGCGACATGATCACTCGGATATCTAATGTAGCTCATCCACTGATGGTAGACCCTCCTTGCAGCGTACCTTCTTCTGTGTGAAGAAGGCTGCTCCCGGTCCCCTTTGCGCCCTTCTCCTTCCTCCCCACCCCGAGGTGGCTGCTGCCCTTCTACCTATGGCTGCAGCTCTCTCCCTCTCTGCTGCTCCTCCTCACTAGAGGATCCACCTCCTCAGTGCATGTTGCCCATGGCAGGTGGGCAGTCTGAGTTGACAGGGCCTATTACTCAGGCGCCTCCTTCACCAACCTCATGCCATCCCCTCTTCCTCACCATTTGAAGCACTCAAGTGTCAGTTCCAAGATGGCACGCTGGAGGCTCCCACCTGCTGTGCAGACACCCTCGCCCGCACTCCTGACTGCGATATCCAATGCCTGTTCAGCTCTACCCTCCCCTCCAAGTCATGCTAGATCACTCGATGACCGTGAGTGAAGTCAGCTCTCACCTCCCACGTGCTTGCCGCCTTCATATATCTGCCGGGGCTCTGTGGCCTGTCGACCCCATGCACTTGTGGCAAAATTTTAAAAATCGCTTTCAATTGGCAAATTAATTGCCTCAATTACCCATGTGAAGTGTTGAGGTGTGCTGCCCTCCCTTCATGTTTTCCGCCCCTTGTAAAATCTGGATCTGACATAGGAGATATCAGACTTCTGTTCTGAAGTCTCCCATCCCAATATTCCGGCACCATAAACCCCAAACCCACTTCCAACCCTGTCTTCAAAGGGCCCAGAAAATTTTGTCCACAGTCATTGAGTCATTATGGCACAGAATGAGGCCATTTGGGCAATCAAATCCATGCTGGCTCTTTGTAGAGCAATCCAGTCAGTCCCATTCGCCCGTTTTATTCCCAGAGCCCTGCAAGTTCTGATGAAAAGTTACTGATCTGAAACATTTACTATGTTTCTCTCTCCACAGGTGCTGCCAGACCTGCTGAGTATTTCCACCATTTTTCTCTTTGTTATATAAATCACAGTGTTGTTGGCCTTTTTGTGTGCTATATTATTCTGTGGTTGCACTTTGGGCCTTGACTCTGCCCTTTTAGTTTCTCAATGAAAAGAGACTTGAACCACAACTCAGCAAGAATTCAGTGACTTCAGAAGCATAGGCAAGAAAAGAGGAAAAGAAATCAAACCATAAAAGAAGAAAACTGCAGAGTTTGTTATCGTGCAGAGAGCATTGAGGTGCTCAGAATTTTCCCGTAGCACAGAAGGGCAGAGCAGAAGCTGAGGATGTTATTTTCCTGTTTTTCATTGAAAGTGCAATAGTGGTATCTGATTAGGTCTGTTATCAGTCTGCTAGGAAAAACACATGTATAAACCCACTCCACCCATTAATAAATACCAACAGATCACCTCTAGCACTGCTGATGGTGAGTAAGAGGTTACGCTGTTGCAAAGTGTGGGTGTTGCGGGTGTTTGGGAGGGCTGGGGCGGAGTGCAGTGGCTGGAGGGTGTTCCTTCACATATTAGACGCAGGTAAACAACTAAATGAATAAATCTCCTTTTACTCTCTGTCCGTTGCAGCATTAATTTAATAACAAAAGGCCAAATAATATGAACTAAAGAAATAATGAAACTAATGTGCATCTTTCCTTCCTTATCACATTTCTGCAACAATACTTAGTGTTTACCAAAATAAACTAAAACAAACGTCTATTATTAAAGCTTTTATTCAGAACCTCCTCTAGGATATTGGCCAGGACACTGGGATAACTCTCCTGCTTTTCTTTAAAATAGTACCCTGTAATCTTTTACATCCACCCAAGAGAGCAGACAAGGCCTCAGTTAAAACCTCTCATTCAAAAGACAGCACCTCTGACAGTACAGTACTCCCTCAGTACTGCACTGGTCAGTGTGGATTTGAACCCCACAATATTCTGACTCAGTAAGAGTGCTGCTAATAAGTCATGGCCAACAGCTTACACAGCATCTTCATTATCCTTTATGTTGCCACTCACCAATGCCAAATTCAATTATCTGAAGATAGAAACAATTGCAGGGCTACGGGGAAAAGGTGCGGAAGTGGGACTAACTGAGTTGCTCCTCCAGATAGCCACCACAGACATGGCCTCCTTCTGTGCTGTAACCATTCTATTAACCTAACCACTTTGAAAATAACAAGTTAACACTTAAGCCCCAACTTCCTACTTCATGACACACCCACTTAGACACACCAACCAACAAGCTTCACAAACAACCTTCTCCTTCCCACACAAATGATGCTGGAAAGATAACCTCAAATAATTAGATATAATCTTTCAGTGTACACATTGATCTCATTTTTCAATTATAATAATTTCTATTTCTACGTAACTCTTCTTGAACACTTAACCTACTTTAGTTGCAGACTTTTAGCTTTCAGCACTAGTTCCTTGATTCTCAAGGCCTGCAATATATTGTAATTAATTTCATTTGTGTTAACTGTGGGTCAGTAATTCACACTGTTGCCTCTGAGTCAGAAGGATTTGGGTTTAAGTCTGACTCCAGAGACTTGAGCACAGATTTTTTTTTTGTTAATTTATTAAGAAACTGACCAATGGTTATGAGTAGTTTAAAAAAAAATCATTTTCTGTTATTTAACATCAGATAACTCACAGGTGGAGGGCTAGACACTGCTTTTAAATGCTTATTTTTTGAGATAAACCCATTTTCTGCTGTATTAATACAGCTGCACCGGGCTACCGCTTAAATATGTCAAGGAATGCGCTTAATGGAAACTTAAAAAAATTATATTCTAAAATGCTACCTGATTCCATTCAACAATATGCAAATGAGATTGAGCAGAAACTTGAGAAGACAAAACATTAGAGCTACTTTGAGCGAAACTTGCACCCAAAGTGGAACCTCTAGGTCAGATTGCTTCCCTATTTTGGGAATGGTGTATGCTACTCATCTAAAGCACAGAGTTTTACTTTGTTCAGTTGCAAATGTAGAGGCTTTGTTTTCCCCACTCACTGCTACATTCAACAAGGCTTGGATGGAATTAATAGAAAAGCAAGGCCGCATTGTGATTCTTCATGAAGGGAAATGTTCATTGACAAGCCAATCTTTATCCTTCAATGAGGGAACCCTGAATGAGCTGCAGCCACACTTCTCTAATTGCTGTGGCTGCTGGCGTGTCAGCTTCCTCTTCCTGTAGCTGATACTCAGCCTTCATATTACCTCCATCTGGGTCACCCCTCCACCACCCCCACCCCCCATCGCTATATCAAGCTGAATGCCTTTCTATATTGCAAAGTTGAACAATAGGCTAAGACAATGCATGATGCCATGCTGGGAGTATTCGGAAGGTCAGTCCCGACTCCCCCTCACACCCTCCCCACCCCAATTTATGCAGGCTAAATGCTGATTCTTGTTCTCACTGTATCTCTCTATATTGCACAAAGGTGTCATGAGAAATGAAGGAGAGAGTCGTCACTGTCTACAAGAAACAATCCTAAGACTTAAGCTCTATTTTGAAAGATTGCGCGAATATCAGACTGCCTGAGTATAAATGCATCATGGCAACTGGTGCCATTCATGGCAAAGAACTGGTGCCTGGAGTCACCTAGGTAGCAAATTCCCTTTCTGTTCATGAACTGATGAGGATTTCAAGCCAGGATATATGAAAAAAAGCAAGATTTGCTTTGATACAGTGTCTTTCACCACCTCAGGATACTGCTAATTATATATTTTTGAAGTTTAGCCACTGCTGTACTGAAGCAAATATGCACAGCCACTTAGTACACAGCAAGCTCCCACAAACAGTAATATGATAAATGACCGGGTAATTTGTTTTTTAGTGATGTTGGCTGAGGGTTAAATATAGTCCCACACTAGCGTGGTTGACTCTCCACTGATTTCTGAAGTGGCCTAGCAAGCGACCCAATTGTATCAAACCGCTTCAAGAAGGAAACTCGCGACCACCTTCTTGAGGCAAATAAGAATGGCAATAAATTTTGACCTTGCCAGTGATGCCCACATTCTAAGAATGAATTTGAAAAATGTGCTGGCAGGCTGTCCAACCAAGAGGGTAATGGCCTGGGCTTAAGCAGTCTGAAGGGGAGACAGTGGTGTAGTGGTAATGTCACTGAACTAGTAATCCAGTGGCTCAGGCTAATGCCCTGGGGTCATGGGTTCAAATCCCACCTTGGCAGCTGCTGGAATTTAAATTTCATTAATTAATAAAAAAAAATCTGGAATTAAAAGTCAGTAAGGCTTGCCAAGAAGCTATCATTGATTGTTGTAAAAACCCATCTGTTTCACTAATATCCTTTAGGGAAGGAAATTGGCTGACATGTGACTTCAGACCCACAATAATGTGGTT
Source organism: Heterodontus francisci (assembly GCF_036365525.1). Classification (NCBI taxonomy): domain Eukaryota; kingdom Metazoa; phylum Chordata; class Chondrichthyes; order Heterodontiformes; family Heterodontidae; genus Heterodontus; species Heterodontus francisci. Next base: position 45,521,621 of record NC_090402.1, on the reverse strand, counting down.
GACTCTTAATTGCCCTCTGACATGGCCGAGCAAGCCACTCAGTACTCAAGGGCATTTAGGGCTGGGCAACAAATGCTGGCCTTCCCAGTTTCCAGTAATGTGCATATCCCATGCAAGAATAAGAAAAAGTCTAATCAGCTCAGCTACTCACAAAGAATTTGCTGAGAGAACAGGGGAACTGTGATGGTAAATTAATGCTATTGCAATATGAAAGACGATGTTATTTCAAAATTAGAAAACAATGAGCCACAAGGCACTTTAGGAGAATTCAAAATGCGGGGCCATTAATACAAGTGAGCTAATAATAAGTCTAATAGAGAAATAAGGAGTTTTATTTTACTCAGAGAGCAGTTACAATGTGGAACTTGCTACCACAGGATGTGGTCGAGTAAAATAGCTTTGATGCTTTCAAAAGGAAAATAGATACAGGAGAGAAAGAGTAACTATAGCCGGGCTCCCAAAGTCTCTCAACCATATAGATAACGGGGATTGATCCTTAGGCTGACTTACAGGGATAGCCATTGTGGGTGCTACCATCGCCTCAGGACCTTGAGTTAGGGAGGTCACTACAGTGACCTTTGATGGAAACTGTGGAGGTGTGACCATCGAATGAGGATGTCATCAGGCTGGGATGAGACTGCAACATTTACCTTAAACGTCCACTCCTTCCACCACCAGTGCACCGTGGCTGCAGTGTGTACTATCTACAAAATGCACTACAGCAACTCGCCGAGGCTTCTTCAGCAGAAATTCAAAACCCCCCAACCTCAGCCACCTAGAAAAACAAGGGCAGCAGGTTAATGGGAACACCATCACCTTCCAAGTTCTCTGTTATGTCACACACCATCCTGATTTGGAAATATATCACTGTCCCTTCATTGTCACTGTGTTAAAATCCTGGAATTCTTTCCCTAACAGCACCGTGACTGCACCTACACCAGTTGGTCAAGATGGCGGCTCACCACCACCTTCTTAAAGGCAACTAGAGATGGGCAGTAAATGCCAGTCTTGCCTACAATGCCCATATCCCAAGAATTAATTTAAAAAAAAGATGACCTCCACAGTTGGACCATCCAGCCAGCCCTCACTGGCAAGGATCACATGTGAAGAATGACCATGTCTAGGTACAGAGAGTGACCTGTGCAAATAGAACTGTGTCCCATTACTGGTCAGTACCTTCAGGAGAGGAGTGAAAGGGGCAGGGCTGAGACTCGGCCATGAATTTGTCAGTAGATAATCTTGAAACTTATTGTACTCCTTGATGCAAAAGGAAAAATAAATATAAAGACCAGCTGAACAATACAAAGATGTAATTTTGCAGAAATAGGAAGTGTCATAATTGTGATTTCATGTAATGTAAGCGTGAATCTTGGGATTGACTTAATTGGCATATGGGTTAATGAGAAAAGCATCAAAACCAGAAATACATTCCTCAATGTGATAAAGTCCCAAACCTTTTAATAAAGTCAGAATTTATTCACAATGGAGGAAATTTCCTTTAGTCATTAGTTCTCAGTGACATTGTCAGCATTGTATGAATATTACCTGTGGTTGTTATTTCGAGTGAAGTTTTAAGTGCTCTTGTAGAATGCATTTATAAGTTTTCTTGGAAAAGCCAATGTAAGAAAGGTCTTGTTATGTTGCTGGCACATAACAGCCTTAAGAAACCTTCTCCAAGAGGCGACTGTGCTATGCAATAGATATGAAGCACAAGTTGGCTGTCTAAGCATTTGATAATAAATTTCTGGTTAACACAGCATTTTCTCAATTGCTGAAAATAGAGGCATTTTGTCGAAGCTTTTCATCTTGCACCCATCAGGATAATTTGCAAGAATACCGATGTAAGGAGAAGCAACAAGTTTATACTGTATGAGAGAGGGTGCTGATTGGTTGGCAAGTGGACTCTGATTGGTAGAGGCATTGTCCTGAGGAATGAACATATATACCTAGCTTCACACTGGCATTGACCCTGGAAGGGTAATGTATCCCAAAGATTTGAGCAACAGGTGACGCTAGCTGTTTCATGCTGCTATTATGCAGTAGAAACATGTGTGGTGTTCGCCACTAACAGGATGCTGCCATCAAGCCAAAAAGACATTCTGCCTATCACACAAACGATAATGTGATATCTGAATTTCAATGCCATTATGATGCTAGGTGTATAGGCCATATGTCCCAAAGACTGGCAGATCGTATCAAACAACATGTCCCTTCCGCTGTTTGCAACGGGCAAGGTATAGGCCGTGTTCAACCAGCCCATGCTTGCACAACTCAAATCACAGTGTCCAACATTAGATGTGGTTCCGTGATTGGACAACATTTGCTAAATAATCCTCAGTGTGCTAAGAATTACAGTGACAACCAATTTAAGATTGTCAGTCGGGCTTGCAGTGTGGCACATTTAAGCATACTGGAAGCTACATACATTAATACACAGGGCCCTGTTCTTCACAGACAGAAAGAACATATACACATATTGTGCCTGTTTCAGCTAAACAAAATAAGTGACAGCCATTCGCTGGTTCATTCCTTGGGATAATGCCTTTACCAATCAGAGTCAAGCTGCCTGGTTTAAATTTCAAACAAAGCTTGGCAGTTAACTGTCAGTCACCATACACTGGTGCATTCTTCATGGCAATGCCTCTACCAATCAGAGTCCACTTGCCAACCAATCAACACTCTCTTCTCATACAGTATAAATTTATTGCTTCCCCATACATCAGTATTCTTGAGATTTGTCCTGATGAGTGCAAGACAAAAAGCTTCGACAAAATGTCTCTATTTTCAGCAATACTCAAGTTCTGTACTACCAAACGACTATTTTCTCAATTAATATAAAAGCAAAATACTGCAGATGCTGGAAATCTGAAATAAAAACAAGAAATGCTGGAAATACTCAGCAGGTCTGGCAGCATCTGTGGAGAAAGAAGCAGAGTTAATGTTTCTGGTTAGTGACCCTGCATTTAACTATTTTCTCAATACTGCCTTCCTCACTCTAGGACTTAAGTGTATAACCTAGGCTGATATTTCAGTCCCAGAATACGGGTTTAAAACATAAGCCTTCCAACTCAGGATGAAGAGTGCTACTGACTGAGCCAAGCAAGCACCTGTAGTACTTCATCTAATAAGTAAGGGAAGTTCATTTGTGTGCAGATAGTGCACTGTGGTCAAATGACCTGTGGCAAGTTGTAACGCTATGGCCCAAGAGTCAATGCTGGCCTAGTCAGCCAAATTTAATGAAGGAGGGCAGACATCCACCAAACATTGGTTTGTGGAGTGGAAAATATGGGGCAGTTGTAGGATTTACATTTCTAGAATGGGCAATCTTCATTGGAGGAGGAGTGAACCAAATAGAATGGCTGTAACAGTGAAAGGGACACAGCATTCTGCTGACTTTGGCAATGGGGAATTGGAGGTACTGCTGCAGGAGGATATGAAAAGGACAGAGAGCCTGTTTGGGGGAAAGAGGGAAGATGGCTTCTCAAGGGATGCTCATAGCATGGTGGAAAGTGGCTGTTGGAAGCATTGGCTGTTAGTGCCATCTCCATCATCCTCCAAGCTATTGCAAAACATTTAATGACCTGAAGAGGATGGCCAAGATGACATCGAACACCCTCCTCTGCAAGACATCTGTGTGCCCATTTGCATTTGATTCTTATCATCTATGCACCAGGTACTATACATCTTTTAGAGTCTCTTCAGTGCCTCCCCAGGAACTTAGGCATCTTGAAACAAAATTCTTGCTATTATCTCATTTCCTGCCAGTGTGCTTTGGGTTCAAAGTACTGATTTCAATGTCAAAGTGTGGCCAGCATTCTTTTCTCCATCGCCAGTGTGGACGTCTGCTAACTCTGTAAGTCACATGCCTTTCACATGTCTTGCCTTCCTAGGAGAAGACAGCCTATGATCTGATCCTGAGGGCAACAGTGCCAGAGGCCAACAGGTCAACATGGCGTACCTGAAGGAGTTCAGGGCTGGCGCTCAGAGGGAGCTCGAAATCAGGGAGTGAGGTAAAAAAAAACTAAAAGTGGTGCCAGTACAGGGGGAGGTGCTGATTGATGAGTTTTTTATGCAAGTTTTTTGTTTATTTCTATTAAGTTTAGACAGTCTAATAAATAGAGGAATGGCAGGGCAGCTCAGTCCCATGGAGTGCACAGAAGCGCTGCATAAAGAACAGCCAGGCACTGAGCAAATGACTACTGGCAACACCTATGCAGTCATATTCAGCTGACCTCAGACATCGGAAACATCAGAGGAATCTTTGATGGCACTAAGAGAGCTTTTGGGCCAACCATCAAGAAGATCGCCCCCCTCAAATCTAAATCAGGGGCCACAATCACTGACCAATGAAAGCAAATGGACCGCTGGGTTGAGCACTACCTAGAACTGTACTCCAGGGAAAATGTTGTCACTGAGACCGCCCTCAATGCAGCCCAGTCTCTGCCAGTCATGGATGAGCTGGACGTACAGCCAACAAGATCGGAACTCAGTGATGCCATTGATTCTCTAGCCAGCGGAAAAGCCCCTAGGAAGGACGGCATTACCCCTGAAATAATCAAGAGTGCTAAGCCTGCTATACACTCAGCACACTACGAACTGCTTTGCCTGTGCTGGGACGATGGAGCAGTACCACAGGACATGCGCGATGCCAATATCAGCATCCTCTATAAAAACAAAGGTGACCGTGGTGACTGCAACAACTACCGTGGAATCTCCCTACTCAGCATAGTGGGGAAAGTCTTCGCCCGAGTCGCTTTAAACAGGCTCCAGAAGCTGGCCGAGCACGTCTACCCTGAGACACAGTGTGGCTTTCGAGCAGAGAGATCGACCGTTGACATGCTGTTCCCCCTTGGTAAGCTACAGGAGAAATGCCGCGAACAATGTATGCCCCTCTATGTTGCTTTCATAGATCTCACCAAAGCCTTTGACCTCGTCAGCAGACATTGTCTCTTCAGACCACTAGCAAAGGTCGGATGTCCACCAAAGCTACTAAGTATCATCACCTCATTCCATGACAATATGAAAGGCACAATTCAGCATAGCGGCACCTCATCAGACCCCTTTCCTATCCTGAGTGGTGTGAAACAGGGCTGTGTTCTCGCACCCACACTGTTTGGGATTTTCTTCTCCCTGCTGCTCTCACATGCGTTCAAGTCTTCAGAAGAAGGAATTTTTCTCCACACAAGATCAGGGGGCAGGTTGTTCAATCTTTGCTGACGATGCTGCTTTAACATCTCACACTGAAGAGTGTCTGCAGAGTCTCATCGACAGGTTTGCTGCTGCCTGCAACGAATTTGGCCTAACCATCAGCCTCAAGAAAACGAACATCATGGGACAGGACATCAGAAATGCTCCATCCATCGATATCGGCAACCACGCTCTGGAAGTGGTTCAAGAGTTTACCTACCGAGGCTCAACCATCACCAGTAACCTGTCTCTCGATGCAGAAAGCAACAAGCGCATGGGAAAGGCTTCCACTGCTATGTCCAGGCTGGCCAAGAGGATGTGGGAAAATGGCACGGAACACAAAGGTCCGAGTGTATCAAGCCTGTGTCCTCAGTACCTTGCTCTACGACAGCGAGGCCTGGACAATGTATGTCAGCCAAGAGCGACGTCTCAATTCATTCCATCTTTGCTGCCTCCGGAGAATCCTTGGCATCAGGTGGCAGGACCGTCTCTCCAACACAGAAGTCCTCTAGGCGGCCAACATCCCCAGCTTATACACCCCACTGAGCCAGCGGCGCTTGAAATGGCTTAGCCATGTGAGTCGCATGGAAGATGGCAGGATCCCCAAGGACACATTGTACAGCGAGCTCACCACTGGTATCAGACCCACCGGCTGTTCATGTCTCCGCTTTAAAGACATCTGCAAACGCGACATAAAGTCCTTTGACATTGATCACAAGTCGTGGGAGTCAATTGCCAGCGATCGCCAGAGCTGGCGGGCAGCCATAAAGGCGGGGCTAAAGTGTGACGAGTCGAAGAGACTTCGCAGTTGGCAGGAAAAAAGACAGAAGTGCAAGGGGAGAGCCAACTGTGGTAACAGCCCTGACAACCAATTTTATCTGCAGTGCCTGTGGAAGAGTCTGCCACTCTAAAATTGGCCTTTATAGCTACTCCAGGCGCTGCTCCACAAACCACTAACCACCTCCAGGCACTTACCCATTTTCTCCCAAGACAAGGAGGCCAAAGAAGAAGAAGAAGAAGATTAAGTTCAGATAGTCTAATAAATAGAGGCATGGCAGGGCAGCTCAGTCCCATGGAATGCACAGCCTGTTCCATGTGGGAACTCCAGGACACTTCTCATGTCCTGAAGAACAACATGTGCAAGAGGTATCGTCAGCTGGAGCAGCTCGAGCTCTGGGTTTTGGAGCATGAGCGGCAGTTGGCATCTCTGTGGTGCATCCGTGAGGCTGAGAGCTACTTGAATAGCATGTTTCTGGATGGAGGAGGGTCAACCTTAAGGGTTTGCAGGCAGTGAGGGAATGGGTGACTGCCAGGCAGACAAGGAGCAATAGGCTGGTATTACAGGATTCCCCTGAGTGCATCTCAGCTCCAACCAGTATTCAGTTCTGAATACTGGTGAGAGTAATGGTTCATTTGGGGAGTGCCGTCAGTTCCAGTTCCAAGCTGTATAGGGATGCAGGAGGAAGTTTGGGAAAGCAATAATGATAGGAGATTCTATAGTTAGAAGAACAGACAAATGTTTCTGTGGCAGTGGACATGAATCCAGGATAATATGTTGCCTCAATTAAAGTTTCAGGTCATTGACCTTTCATCAGCACTGGGAAAAGTTAGAAATATAATAGGTTGTAAGCAAATGAATGGGGAGAGGATGGAAAAATAGGGTAGAAGACAGGAGAGATTAAATGACAAAAGAGTTGGTTGTGCAGGGCCAAAGGAAGTGGTAATGAGACAAATAAAGAAACAAAAGATGGGTCCAGAGGAAGTGCGAATGGCAGAATGATGGACAGCTGCTGCCTGAAAGCAAAATCAAGAGAAAACCAAGAATTAAGCTCAAATCTACAAAGGAAAAGGAAGCAAAATGGGACCGAGATTATGGTCTGAAATTGTTGAACTTAGTGTTGAGTCTGGAAGGCTGTAAAGTGCCTAATCGAAAGATGAGTTTCTGTTCCTCGAGCCTGTGTTGAGCTTCTTTGGAACACTGCAGAAAGCTGAGGACCGAGGGCAGCATGAGAGCAAGGTGGAGAATTAAAATGACAGGTGACTGGAAGTTCGTGGTTATGCTTGCGGACTGAGCAGAGGTGTTCCCCAATGAGGGGCTGCAGAGCACTCTGAGGGGGGAGGGTGAAAAGCCAGAGGTCATGGTCCATACTGGTATCAATGACGTAAGGGCAAAGAGGGATGAGGTCTTGTAGGCAGATTTTAGCGAGCTAGGAAAGAGTATAAGAAGCAGGACTTCAAAAGTAGTAATCTCTGGATTGCTCCCGATGCTACGTGCTCGTGAGTATAGAAATAGGGGATAGTTCAGATGAATGCATGGCTTGAGAGATAGTGTTGGAGGAAGGGCTTTAGATTCCTGGGACATTGGGACCAGTTCTTGGGGAAATGGAACCTGTCCAGACAGGATGGGTTGCACCCATGTCCTCATGGGGCAGCTTGCTAGTCCTGTCATGGAGCGTTTAAATTAACTTGGCTGGGGGATATGAACCAAGATGTAGCATTAAGAAGGTTAAACAAGGTGCACAAAGGATTGGGAGAGACAGATAGAACTGGAGTAAGAAATAGAAAGGCATTAGGTGGGGTTCAGACTAAGAGGAAATACAGTAAGGTCTAATTCAGGTTGTACGTATGTAAACACACCAAGCGTGGTCAATAAATTTGGTGAGCTGAAGCCACAAATAGCCACATGAGAGTATGATGTCGCCGTGGTAACAGAGATCTGGCTCAAAAAAGAGCAGTAGTGGGCACTAAATATCCTTGGAGCTGAATTTTCTCTTCAGGTGTGGGAAACAGGAGCCAGGACTGTTTCGGGGTCCAGAACACTCCTCCCGGGGAATGGGGAATGGGGGGAGTGTGGTTGGTGCATGGGGAAACAGTCACTCTGGGATTTTGACTCGGCGCCCCCTAGATTGGCATGGAGACAGATTCCCTGTCCAAATCAGGGCGGCAATTGTGCTTTTGAAGCTGGAGGGCCAATCAGAGGCCTTTCAGCTTGAAAGGAGCAGCAGCCTGCAATAGAGGATAAGTAACCGAGAGGGCGCTTCAAGATGGATGCACCCTATTTTAAAAAGTTTAAACAAAAAGACAGAAAAGACAGCTAGACCACCATTGTAGTGGGTGGGGTGTAGAGTCCCTTTACCAGGTGGCCCTTGGCTGACCTGCACCCAGGCAGGCAAGGAGGCTTGTAGGCCTGCCTGGAGCACTGGATTCCGGCTGCTGGGTGTACGCCTCCAGGCAGTTAAATTGCCTCCAGTCACATCGGGAAACTGGAGGCCGACTGGAAAATCCCAGTCAGCCTCTTTTAACTCTGGTTAACAAGGCTCTTAATGAGCCTAATTGGCTGCCTACCTCGTGGGGATAGGTCACCCTGCCGACCCCAAACCTGCCTTGGCATAAAATGGCCAACACCGGGAAAATGATTAGGAAACTGGTACGCTGGCCAGCGCCAGTACTTTTGGAACCCATCTGCCTCCACTCCCAAGGACAGAATCTATTTGGGTAGGGTTAAGAAACAATAGAGGTGCCATTACACTATTGTGTGTAGTCTATAAGCCACCAACAATTGGGAAAGAGGTAGAGGAACAAATTTGCAGGGAACTTACAGAAAGGTGCACGAGCTATAGAGTAATGATAACGGGGGACTTTATTATCCTAAGAGAGATTAGGATAGTCATAGTGTAAAGGGCAGGGAGAGAAAAGGGTTTCTGAAGTGTGTTGAGAAGAGTTTTCTTGATTAGCACATTTCTGGTCCAATGAGGAAGGAGGCATTGCTGGATCTAGATCTGGGGAATGAGGTGGGTCAAGTGGACAAAGTGTTTGTAGGGGAACATTTTGGGAACAGTGATCATAATATCATAAGGTTTAGATTAACTATGGAAAAAGACAAGGAGCAATCCAGAGTAAAAATACTGAATTGGAGGATGGTCAATTTCAATGGAGTGAGAATGGATCTGTCCTGAGTAAACTGGAACAAAAGTCTGGCAGGCAAAACTGTAATGGAGCAATGAGCTGACATTAAAGAGGAGATGGTTCGGGTACAGTTGAGGCCCATTCCCTCGAGGGGGGAAAGGTGGGACAAACAAAGCCAGAGCTCCCTGGAAGATGAAAGCGATGGGGCTGAATTTTACTACGGGCTTCAGGACACTCACCAGCGGTGACATTCTATTCCTGAAGCTTTCCTCCTAATTGAGCGCCTTTCTGCCCAGCATCTTATTAAGGACAGCGGGCAGGCTGTCGATGCTGCAGGCCCAATTAGCAGCTCTGGAGCCTCGGCAGCCCCACTGGGAGAGGTGGGTGCTGCTGAGACAGGTCAGTGACCGCGTGGATGCCTCAACATGGAGGCATTCTCAGAGTAGTGGAGACAAATAAAATATTATGAGAGCCAAAGCCATTAGGCCCCTTGGAGCAGAGGGTAAACCTCTCCGTATGAATTGTTTGGGCTACAGGTATGGCCTTTCCTGCCCACGGCCCTGTCATTGGAGCCTCTGGCCCTGATGGGCCCCCCAGCCTGCTGTAGGGAGGTTCCTTCCATTGAGCTGGCAATATACACATCGTGGGGGAATGCTCCACCAGCCGAAAAATGCCTTCGAGCTTCCAAAACTCCTCCTCATTGGAGTATTGCTGAAAATAGAGGCATTTTATCGAAGCTTTGCATCTTGCACTCATCAGGACAATTCGCAAGAATACCAATGTAAGGGAAAGCAACAAATTTACACTGTTTGAGAAGAGAATACTGTTTGGTTGGCAAGTCGACTCTGACTGGTAGAGGCGTTCCCAAGGAGAATGCATCAGTTTATGGTGACTTACCGTTAATTGCCAAGATTTGTTTGAAATTTAAACCAGGCAGCTTGACACTGATTGGTCAAGGAATTGCCCTGAGGAATGAACCAACGAATGGCTGTCACTTATTTTGTTTAGCTGAAAAAATGCGTAATGTGTGTACATGTTCTTTCTGTCTGCAAAGTGCCCTGTATTAATATATGTAGCTTCCAGTATGCGCAAAAGCGCACACTGAGAGCCCGACTGACAATTTTAAATTGGTTGTCAGCATAATTCTTAGCACACTGAGGATTATTTAGCAAATGTTTTCCAATTGCAGAATCACATCTAATGTTGGACACAGTGTTTTGAGTTTTGCAAGCATGGGCTGGTTGGGTACGGCCTGTGTTCAAAATCATGAAGGATATGGACAGAGTAGATAGAGAGAAACTATTCCCTTTGGCGGAGGTGTCACACACCAGAGGACAGCGATTGGCAAAAGATCCAAAGGCGATATGAGGAAAAACTGTTTTCGGCAGCGAGTGGATAGGATCTGGAATGCACTGCCTAAGAGGGTAGTGGAGGCAGATTCAATCGTTGCTTTCAAAAGGGAATTGAATAGGCACCTGAAGACAAGAAATGCGCAGTATTACAGGGAAAGGGCTGGAGAGTAGGTCTATCTCAATTGCTCAACAGGCCGAATGGCCTCCTTCTGTACTGCAACCATTCTATGAATTCTATGAGTCTATGTAGGCAAGAGGGAGGTAAGGTAAGCAGTGGGGCCTGCAAATTCCATCACATCTCCCACAAGGTTGGAGGCCTTGGAAATTCAGGGGATGCCAGTAGCAGAAGGCACCAGAGATGAAGAAGTGAAAGGTCCTGTGCCAGTTCAAGGTTAGTTGCCTCTTTTCTAGTGCAATCCTTTTAGTCAGGACCTACAGCAATAGTATCAACATTTGTGGTATTTGTATGTAAGTGCAAAAGCATTTCCAATTACAACACCATTCTAATCCCCCACCCCCCTCACCCCTTACATTCTCCAGCATCCCAAGAATTAATTGAGTTAGATTTTAGGTGCAATGTGTTCTAAGATGACTAATCAGTCCAATTTGAGCACAAAAAGATCTGCTGCATGTTGACACACAAGTACTGTTGGTGTGGAAGAGGTGCTGGCGGCTCTGGACTTGCGATTCTCTCACTTCCTGTCAGGTCTGATTCTGTCCTATTCATAAGATGTGGCACCTTTGCTGAACTGACTGTGCCATATAGAACGATCTGTGCAACGTTCTCCCGTGTCTTCAGTGAAACCTTCAGAGTGTCCTTGAAGGACTTTTTCTGACCTCCAAGTGAATATTTTCTTTCGATTAGCTTGCTGTAGAAGAGCTTTTTTGGCAACCGCTCACTGGGCATTTTGGCAACACATCCTGCCCATCTTATCTGAGCTCTTTTCAGTCGAGTGTAGATGCTAGGCATATCGGTCAGCGAGAAAATCTTAGTGTTAGGAACCTTGCCTTGCCATCTGATCTTGAGTGGTCTCCACATAGTCACGTAATCATGTGAAAATGGTGTAGCTTGTTTGCTTGCCTGGAGTAAACGGTCCAGGTCTCACAAGGATACAAGAGAGTGGGAAGGACAGCTACTCTGTATACCTTCACTTTTGTTGAGAGACTAATTCCACTTCGCTCCCAAACAATTTTTTCTAGCTTGCCAAAGGCAATGATGGCCTTAGCTATTCTGGCGTTGACTTCGTCCTCAATGTGAACTGCTCTGGAGAGGGTGCTGCCGAGGTAGGTAAATTTGTCGACTGCTTCAAGCCTTTGACCATTGACTGTAATAGTTGGCTTCACAGACTGCTTTTGTGGGGCAGCTTGGTACATGACTTCAGTGCTGATAGTGAGACTGAAATTATCACATGCGATGAGAAGTGATACATGCTATGTTGCATCTCTTGCTCTGAACAGGCATTTAGGGCACAGTCGTCAGCGAAAAGACAGTCACAAACCACAGCTTCATGCAAATAAGAGCAAAATACTCTGGATGCTGCAAATCTGAAATGAGAACAGAAAGTGCCGGAAATACTCAGCAGGTCTGGCAGCATCTGTGGAGAGAGAAACAGAGTTAACGTTTCAGGTTTGTGACCCTTGTGACTGACAAAAGGTCGCAAAGCTGAAACATTAACACAGCTTCGTGCACTTTGGTTTTGGCTTGTAGTCTCCTCAAATTGTGCAATATCTAATGTGGATGCCACTTTCACCAACACAGAACGCTTCAGAAAACATGGCAGGGACATCAGACTGAACAGGGTAGGAGACAGCACACAGACCTGCTTCACTCCACTTGTGACTGGGAAGGTGTCAGAAGACACTTCACCGACCAGAACACAAGCAAGCATGCTGTCATGGAATTGCTGTACCGTAATGATGAATTTTTTTGGACAGCCAAATTTTGCCACAATCTTCCATAGGCTGTTACAACTAACTGTGTCAAAGGCAACAAATATTGGGTACAAGTTTCAGATCTGCTCTTGGCATTTTTCCTGCAGCTGGCATGCAGCAACCACCATGTCAACAGGACCACGACCTTTTCTGAAGCCACATTGACTCTCTAGTAGAAGGTCCTGTTCGAGATGCAGCATCAAGTGGTTTGGCTTGGCAGGCCTCTTGCAAGTATTTTCCCAGCAATACACATTAGCGAGATTCCTTGACAGTTGTCGTAAGCTTGACGATTTCCCTTCCTTTTGTGAAGCATTTGATGCATCTTTAAATTCCTGAGGAATGGCTTCCTGGTTCCACATTATGTGGAATAGTTTGGTGAGTTTGTCAATGAGTATTGCAACTCCTGTCTTGTATATTTCACTTGCTATTGCACCTGACCATGGTACTTTGCCGCTCAGGCAGGAGACTGATTGCTTTCATGATCTCAGGTTTGTTGGGAGTGTCAGCAAGTGACAGGCTGACTTCAATTTGGGGCAAGCGGGCAGTTGCCTTGTCATTGATTGTTGAGGGCCAATTTAGAACATTGTTAAAATGTTCTCCCTATCTCTCCAGGACTTTGGTCCCATAGAATCATAGAAAGTTTAAGGCACAGAAAGAGACCACTTGGCCCATCGTGGCCAAAAAACGATCCAGCTATTCTAATCCCATCTTCCAGCATTTGGTCCGTAGCCCTGCAGATTACGACACTTGAGGTGCATGTCCAAACCCCTTTTGAATGAGTTGAAGGTCTCTGCCTCAACTACCCTTTCAGGCAGTGAGTTCCAGACCCCCACCACCCTCTGGGTGAAAAAGTTTTTCCTCATCTCCCCTCTAACTTTTCTACCAATCACTTGAAATCTATGCCCCCTCGTCACTGACTTCTCTGCTAAGGTGGTCACCTCCACTCTATCCAGGCCCCTCAAAATTTTGTACATTTCAATCAGATCTCCCGTCAGCCTTCTCTGTTCCAAGGTGAACAACCTCAGCCTATCCAATCTTTCCTCATAGCTGCATTTTTCCAGTCCTGGCAACATCTACGTAAATCTCCTCTGTACCCTCTCTAGTGCAATTACATTCTTTCTGGAATGAGGTGACCAGAACTGCACACAGTACTCAAGTTGTGACCTAACCAATGAGTTATACAGTTCCAGCATAACCTCCCTACTCTTGTATTCTATACCTCGGCTAATAAAGGAAGGGATTCCATATGCCTTCTTAACTTCCTTATCGACCTGTCCTGCTACCTTCAGGGATCTGTGGACATTCACTCCAAGGTCCCTCACTTCCTCTACACGTCCCAGTATTTTCCCATTTATCATATATTCCTTTGCCTTGCTTGACCTCCCCAAATGCATCACATCACACTTCTCCAAGTTGAATTCCATTTTCCACTTTTCTGTCCATCTGACCAGACCATCAATATCTTCCTGCAGTCGACAGCTATCCTCCTCGCTATCTACCACGCGGCCAATCTTTGTGTCATCTGCAAACTTCTTGATCGTGCCCCCTACATTTACGTCCAAATCGTTAACATATACCACAAAAAGCAGGGGACCCAGTACTGAGTCCTGCGGAACGCCACTGAAACAGCCCTCCAGTCATTAAAACACCTGACAACAACTATCCTTTGTTTCCTGCCACTGAGCCAATTTTGTATCCACATTGATGCATTTCCCTGGATCCCATGGGATTTTATTTTTTTAACCAGTCTGCCATGTGGGACCTAGTCAAAAGCTTTGCTAAAATCCATACACTACCCTCATCTACCTTCCTTGTTACTTCTTTAAAACATTCCATCAAGTTGGTCAAACAAGATCTTCCCTTAACAAATCCATGCTGACTATCCTTGATTAACTTGTGCCTTTCTAAGTGACAGTTTATCCTGCCTCTCAGAATAGATTCCAATAATTTGCCCACTACTGAGCTTAGACTGACTGGCCTGTAATTATTCAGCCAATCCCTTGCTCCCTTTTTAAACAGAGGTATAATGTTAGCAGTTCTCCAATCCTCTGGCATCACACCTGTATCCAGTGAGGACTGGATGGTCAGACCCTCTGCTATTTCCTCTCTTGCTTCTTTTAACAGCTGAGGATACATTTCATCTGGCCCTGGTGATTTATCTCATCTGCAATCAATGTGGTTCCACTGGTGCCTAGGATTGGAGAATTTCTGGAAGCCTGCAGACCGTAGATTTTCTTCAGAGCATCACCATTTCTGTCTGCATATGATGGTATTTCTTCTACCTTTTTGCTTACTGAGGGATCTTGCATCTTTCTAAACTTTGATTGGATGATTTGGCAGATGTTGTTGAAGGTGGCTTCCTTTGAAGCAGATGAATGGTCATTTTGGTAGGCTCTAAGGCAATGGTCTTTCTCATCCAATAGAGTCTGAATCTTATTGTTTTCATCAAGCCTGTCCTGGTGCTTATGGGTGGTGGGCCCCAGATGTTCTAGGGTGGTAGAGTGCACCAGGTCCCTGAAGGCTATCGAGTCATTCTCCACACTGTGAGGAAAACATTTAAGACCATCTATCTGGCAGTCCAAATCTTCTGAGAGGTTTTGCCTCACAGTATCCATTTTGAGTCTTAAGATAATTTTTCCCCCTGGGGTGTCTCTTGGGCTGAATATGGATGTTGAGGTTTGAGACAACGGGTCTATGGTCGATTCAATAATCTGCTCCACATATGGCTTTGGTCACTCTGGCATCTTTCCTTCTGACAATATGCAGTCAATTAGATGCCAGTGCTTAAAGCGAAGGTGGATCCAGGATATCTTGTTTCTGTTTGGCAGATGGAATACAATGTTGGTAATGAGGAGGTCATGCACTGCACACGTCTTCAGCAGAAGAAGGCCATTACTATTGCTGCTACCAACTCCGTTTCTCCCTATAACGCCCTCCCAGGTCTGATGGCGTGTGCCAACTCTGGTGTTGAAATCACCGAGGATGATGAGTTTGTCTGATCTTGGCCCTGCAGCAATCAAAGATACTAGCTTTTCATAAAATTTATCTTTCACCTCTTCAGGATTGTCATCATAGTGCAAAGGCACTGATAACGGTGGAATGATTTGAGGGAAAGTCACAACATCACAAGTCAGTCGTTTGTGCCTTTTGGGAGGCTGGCAAGTTTGGGGACTAGGTTGGACTTGATAGCAAACCCGACTCCTACTTCACAACGCTCTTCGCCACTGCGACCACTCCAAAAGAAGGTGCATCCAGCTCCAGCTTCTGTAATTTGCCCTTCATCAGCTAGATGAGTCTCACTTAATGCTGCTATGTGGATGTATCTGGCAAATTCTCTCCCAACCAGGGTTGTTCAACCCTGGTTGGGAGAGAATTTGCCAGATACATCCACATAGCAGCATTAAGTGAGACTCATCTAGCTGATGAAGGGCAAATTACAGAAGCTGGAGCTGGATGCACCTTCTTTTGGAGTGAGACTCATCTCTCTGGTCTGTCTGCTCTGGCATAGTTCATGAGTGTTCGTATGTTCTACATGTCGATAGTAAGTGGTGTTACCTTTGTCTTCTTTACACCTACGGTTCAACCACTGTAATGGGATCCCCTGTTAGTTGTGGTACCCTGGCCAGACAATGTTTAGGACACCTTTTCTAGCCCCTTCCTCATGCCATGGAGTTGAGTTGCTCAGTCGCTCAGGGGGCTGCCAAAGTCCACCTCTGCTTCAATCCGGTGAAAGACGACTCTATGACCTGAGCCACCTGTGTACAGTGTTGTGTCTCCAACTTCCAGTGTATCTGCACCTGCTGCATTGTCGCTCCCACAATGCCACAGGACTTGAAGGCTGTTTGATGAATGAATTGGTGGGTGATGTTATGGCTTACATATAAAATAGTTTATTGTGAGGGAGAGTTGTGCTGCATCAACCTTACTCTCTTGTCCAGGCATATCTCAATCCAGAGGTAAGGCTGGAGATGATTGGATGCAGTGGATGACCTTGGTACCCTGGGTGCCTGACCACTCT
Source organism: Heterodontus francisci (assembly GCF_036365525.1). NCBI lineage: Eukaryota > Metazoa > Chordata > Chondrichthyes > Heterodontiformes > Heterodontidae > Heterodontus > Heterodontus francisci. The sequence continues at coordinate 45,505,226 of NC_090402.1, read as the reverse complement.
TAGTGCTCCACATCCCAGGAGGCTATCGAAGAGCAGGAGGAGGAAGATGAGGCAGAGCCTGCGGCCAGTGGAAGTGAAGCATTCTTTCACACTGCTCCTGTGCGAGGCTTCTTTGAGGTCACACCGATGAGTCATGGGGGTACGATAGGTAGAGAATTTCTCCTTTGCAGCTGGGTACTCTTTCACTCCCTTTGTCACTCAACCACCTCATTCTCCATTGCTGCCAGGTAGAGGGGGACTCCCCAAGGGGAATACCATCTTGCAAGAGATCTCCCAGCCTTGTCTGGCGAGGAAAGGAGAGAGAAAAATCTAAAGAGAAAAATACCTCCTCTGTGCTCGTCACAAACTCTGGACAATCTCTCTACTATGTGGTCTTGTTTGGAACCTTTGATATAAATCACAAAGCTATTTGAGTGAAGTCTCAGGCCATCAGCCTGACAATAGAAAGCACTTGCTTCCCTCCCTAAACTTCTCAACCTCTCTACCTCTCTTTCCTCCTTAAGACATTCCTTAAAACCTACCTCTTTGACCAAACTTTTCATCATCTGCCCTAATATTGTGACAATACAGCAAAGACTTGTCTCGAATACTTGGGCTGATTTGCCAATCCAGCACCCAGCATCGCTTCAGGCAGAGACTGATTCCTGTCCTCCCTGACACATGACCGCCAACAGACGGCCTAGGTCGTAGCACGTAAAAAACACATCCTACCATCCATGGCATGGCACCAACATAAAAAGCATTTTCACTTCTTATTCTCATGTTAAATAGTTATATCATGTGTAGTGTTTGATTTTGCTGGGTTTGATTGCATTAGTCTGTCCAATTATCTGTGTTCACTGCGCTTGATTGCTTAAGCCTATGGGTGGAGCTGAAGGCCGTAATTTTATGCCTCCCCAAAGGGTGGAAAGGTGGTAGGGGGGCGTAAAGTGGAGCAGGAGGCTCGGGGAGCGCTTCCCGACCTGCTCCCACCTCCGCCACCATTTTATGCAGGGCAGCGGAGGCGAAAAATGGCCCATCCTCCCCAGGCCAATCAAGGCCCTTAAATGGCCACTTAATGGCCACTTAAGGGCCTCCATCCACTGCCACGGGGATTTTACCTGTGTCAAGCAGGTGCCCCAGGCCCGAGAAAAGCCGCCTGTTAAAAGCAGATGGCTTGCTGACGGCCTGGGGGGTGGGGGGGGCCCTCATGATGGATCACCCTGTGCCTGAAGGAGGGCCACCCACGGTGCCCCAGCCACCCCCATCACCCAACACGCACCCCCACCCCCGTCCGCCCAATTGACCACCGTTGCGTCACTGGGGCCTGACCGATCACCCCCGGCGAGGCAACAAAGACTTATCTGCGTTCTGGAGATCCCCCACATCTTCCTCACGAAGCTGGGCTGCAGTCACAGCAGTCGCCACTGTTCCCGGTGACACTGTTGGGACAGAGAGCTGCTGGCCCGCTGATTGGCCGCAGCTCGATTAGGTGGGACTTCCTGCTGCAAGCGGGTTGAAGTCCTGCCTCAGAACACTGTAAGGCTGGGGACCCGCAAAATGCGGGTCGGATCCCCAGGCCAGGCAGAAGCAGGTTCGCCACCGACTTTTCAGTCAGTGAACAGCTCCCGTCCACTGGCAAAATCCCAGCCGAAGAGTTTGAAACTGAAACTGAAAAAAAGACAGAAACTGTTCTGAGATGACATTGTGCTGTGATCTTGTAAGATAATTTAAAGTGTTGTAAATAAACTAGTCGATGATTGAATACATTGCTCTGAGATAAATCAGATATACATAGTAGATCCAGCAACCCGGCAGAAACATAACATCATGCACATTTCAAAAACATGCAATGCTGCAGTTCTGTAATGCAACACGACAGATACTAAGAGTAATGGCAATACTGGAAAAGTCAGTCCATTGGCTCAGTGTGTTTGTGTTCAGCTCTGTGAGTCCACACTTAGTAAGATCTGTACTGATAGGATGTGTGATGATTACCCTAACTGGGAGTTAGTATGGGGTGGGAGTAAGAAGCCTAGTCAACCACATAGTACCCCTCCAGTCCATTAGTACCTTCCCCAAGTGGCTATTACTGAGTCTGCGACCTAGGCAATAATTGCTCTTCAGTAATGGAGTCATTGCAGATAAAAATTCCAACATCCGCATTTATTTACCTTCTAATGAAAGCGATCAGAAGCTGAAACACATGCCCATTTCTTCTTCCACCCCATGTACTGCTTAACCTGGGGATATGGAGTGAAATTGACAGCATGATCATGACAATTTCTACCAGAATTCAGTCAATGTGGCATAGACAGGGAATTGATAGCAGGCACCTACCTGGATGGTTGTGTTCCACACCAGTGGTTTGTTCAACAAACCAACCTCTCCAAGGAACCCTCACACTGTATTTTGATGCTCTCTACCCCTTTGATCGCTTATTGGGGAGGAGAAATATCTTACAGAATGCAGAATAAAGAACAAAGCAAAGAGAGAAGCAGAGAAAATGTGCTGACCTACCACACTCACTGCTAATTGGTGACAGATGGGCATGGCCAGCAGACCAACAGTGGCACAACTGCTTGTTATCTTTTCCTGTTGCCAACGTGTTGCAGCTTCTCGCCAAGTGAGACTGAAATGCTGGTCATGCATCTCTGGCTGGCTGTGATGTAAGAAAACATCTTGCAACATTTTTCAGTGAGGAGGAAGGCGGCATGTCGAAATCATGCAGAAATATAATTTACCAAAAGGAGATTTGGGCAATGTCGAACTCAACGGGAGGTTGTGGGGGGGGAGCAATATTTAGTGTGTGATCCAGCCACAGACATCTGGATAAAATGTGCTGTTGCCATAGCATTTATGGATGCACAGCCTTGTTTAATTTATTTTTGATTTTGCGATTGGAGGTGACACTGAGGGGGTGAAATTGGACATGGAGGGACACAAAATGGTTATACAACATGCCCAATATTGAGTTCTACTGAAGTCAACCAAACTGAATATTGGGTGCAGTTCTTAACAGGCAGCCAATGCAATATCACCCGTCTTGCACTACTGCCCAACACCAATTTCTACTACTGTGTGTGTATTGGTTCCTACATGTTTTGCATTCATGGCTCTCCCATGTTGTTGTTTACTTAAATGTAATGACCCACCCATGCAATGAAATATGGAACAGACTTAGACTGATGAGAAATAGAAATCTGTTCAGTGTTTTTGGCAATGGCGAGCTCCACCATTGACCTCTCAAGTCATCAACTAGGCCGAATAGCTTGCAGTGACATCAGTGGTTTAGCAACAGTGAGCTATGGATCCCAACACAATTGGTTGGAAAGTGTTGTGCCAGCTTCCACAGCTTTTGCCTCTTACCATTTCTCTTAAATGGAACACCAGGAATATGGGTCAGCATTAGATTTTTGCAAAATCAAACAGTGAGTTAATGGTGCTTGAATGTCCGCCTGCATTGGGATATAAACTTGTAAAGTACAAGGTAGTGAAGGAGGTATCTTAACAAGGGCAGGGCACCATTACTGTGACAAGTACTCTGTAGTTTCATTTCTCCACCAGTAGAAACCCTTTGCAGAAAAAGTGAAGAGTGAAGCAGCTCCCAAACTTCTGTGAATGTTGTTTGGAAAGCGACCATTGGAAAGCGCACATGACATGACTCATCATTCAGTTACCCTGACACTTAGCCAAACAAAATAGGAATAGAGGCACAGAAGTTGGCCATTTAGCCCCTTGAGCCTGTTCCAGCATTCAATGAGATCATGGCTGATCTGAAATCCCCCACTGTTCTATAGAATAATATGTTGACACAAAGGGCTGTTTCATTGCCTTCCATAATAATAAATTATCAGCATCTGTGGATAAAGTAAAGGCACTGGACCTCAACGATGATACATACACAATAACTATGCAAACTTAGAATCATATGATCTTACAGCACAGAAAGAGGCCATTTAGCCCATTGTACCTGTGCTGGCTCTTTGAAAATGCTATCTAATTAGTGCCATACCCTGATTTTTCCCCATTGCCCTATAATTTTTTTTCTTTTTACATATATATCCAATTCCTTTTTGAAAGTTGTGATTAAATCTGCTTCCACTGCCCTTTGAGGCAAAGCATTCCAATTCATAACAACTAGCTGCGTAAAAAGATTTCTCTTCATCTGCCCCTTGTTCTCTTGCCAATTATCTTAAATCTGTGTCCTCTGGTTATTGACCGTCCTGCAAATGGAAACAGTTTCCCCCAATCTACTTTAAAATTCTACCATTTAGTTTATATTGTCTCTTATCATTATTCCTCACAAAATGCATCACTTCACACGTCTCTGGATTAAATTTAATCAGCCATGTACCTGCCCATTTCATCAGTCTATGTCCTCCTGAAAAGACTGCTACTATCATCCTCACTGCTTACTACACTTCCAACTTTTGTGTCATCTGCATCATCTTTAAATGGTGTCCTGTATATCCATGTCCAGGTCATTAATATTTATCAATAAGGGCAGTGGTCCTAATACCGACCCCTGTGGAACACCACTGTAGGTTTCCCTCCAGATTGAAAAATAACTGCTCACCACTACTCTCTGCTTTCTGTCTCATAGAAAATTTTGTATCCATGCTGTCACTGCCTCTTTAATCCCATTGGCTTCAAATGTGATAACTAATCTATTAATTGGCACTTTATCATTGGCCTCAAAGTCTGTATGCACAATATCAACTGTATTACGCTCATCAACCCTCTCTGTTACTTCTTCAGCAACAACAACAACTTGTATTTATAAGAGATCCCAAGGCACTTCATAGGAGCGTTATCAAACAAAATTTGACATCGAGCCACATGAGATATCAGGAAAAGACATCAAATGATTGGCCAAAGAGGTGTGTTTTAAGAAGCGTCTTAAAGGAAGAGAAAGAGGTAGAGAAGCAGAGAGGTTTAGGGAGGGAAGTCCAGAGCTTAGGGCCTAAAAACTGGAGGCACTGCTACCAATGGTGGAGTCATGAAAATTGGGGATGCGCAGGAGGCCAGAATTAGAGGAGTGCAAATATCTTGGAGGGCTGTAGGGATTGAGGAGACTGCAGAGATAGGGAAGGGTGAGGACATAGAGGGATTTGAAAACAAGGATGAGAATTTTAAATTTGAGGTGTTGCCATTCCAATGTAGGCTCAATACCTCAGCCATGCCCTCTACCTCCATAAGCAAGGCCCATTGTTTGGTTCCCTATTTTCTGGCCTGCTGGTATGTTACAACCAGGTGAGAAATGTGTCTAGGGGTCTTTTACTGTCTTTACCTGGTCTTATGTAACAGGGTTTTATTGTTAAACACATTGTGTTTTGAGCTCCCCCTTTTGTGAATCCTTGTTCACAGCTTTCCAATTATAAGACAAAGAAACCAATTCACACAGGTTTTCTGAGGTTTAAAGAAGAAAGATGAAATGTTATTAAAACTTAAACTTAAACTCTAATACAGTTAACACGTACAGATATACGACACGCCCACGCTAGCATGCACACACGATACAACATGCAAATAGGGACAGAAAAGCGGAGAGGAAAATATAGTAGAGAGGTGTTTGAGGCAATATCAGAAGAGTTTCTTGTTTACTATGCTTCAAGCTTACTTGATTGTAGGTAGTCTTTCTGTTCGTCGGGGCCCAGTGTTCTTCTTAAACCTTGGTCACGGAGGAGACTTTTCTCTCTTTGAGGTTCACGTGTTTTCACAAGATTCAGTTCCGTGGGAAAGAGATGGAGGCAGGCTGGACTGGAGAGGAGGTTCTGTTCCAACTGGGAGCACATGGCTTTCTGATTTCAAATTCCCTGTTTTTCCAATTTAAAACTCCCCTAGTTGGCCAGCAGTCAAGTGACCAACTGGTTTGACCAGGTCCCTTCTGTGTATTGGGGCAAGGACCATTTCCTCATTGTTCCAACACTGTCTGTTACTATGCAAAATATCTTTCCAGTCAAGAGCTTGCAATTTTAAATTTTACTGTTCATGTGGAGAAATAATGTGTGCCTCAGCCTTGCCTGATAGGTATTTAAGTGTAGTCCATCTTTCATATAAACTGAGACCCCCATCTACCCTTTCAGATAGATACAAAAATTTCCATGGCATTATTCAAAGAAGAGTTCTCTACCGGTGTCCTGGCCAACATTTATCACTCAACCAATCACCAAAATGGATTAAGTCATTATCTTTATTACTATTTGTGAAATTTTTCCCGTGCAGAAATTGTTTATCTCATTCCAACAATGACTACACTTCAAAAGTACTTCACTGGCTGTTAAAAGCTTTGGGATGTCTTGCAATTGATGCAATTTCCTTTTATATTTCATGTTATCATTAAGCACATTTAATTTCGCAATTGCTGAAATATGCCTTTCAAGATCTTGAAACAAATTTATGTGCAACTGAAGCAAGGGTGCCCACAAACTTCCTGTTCTGAAGACACAACTTACTATGCCTCCTAGTATCATCTGCAAACTTAGATACACAACTCCCTGTTCCTTCAGCCAAGTCACTGATATATGGGCTGGATTTTAAGGAGCCCTCGACGTCGGGATTCGTGGCGGTAGGGGTGGGGGGCGAAGGTGTTCCTGAAGATGGCCCTGGATGAGGCGCACCACAGACCTTGATGCCGGCAAGGCCCAGCCCGATATTGCCGACAGCGGCGAGGCCTCGTGGCGGATCCTTGCCGCTTGGCGACGGGACTGAAAATTAAATAAAAAATAAATTAAAATACCTGAATTTATTATTCTCCCATCGCCTCCTGATCTCCAGCCGTGATCTTCACCCTGGCGGGCCACACTGCCGCGCCTTCGGATCCCCACCCGGGGAAATGAGGTGCAACACTGGTGGGGAGGGGGGAGGGGAGGAGGAGGTAGGTTTCTCAATGCAGGCAGGGGGAGGGGATGGGTTAAATTAACATTGTGGGTGTTAGAGATGGGGGGAAGGGTTATAGTTTAAAGTTTGTGCGGTTGGTGGGAGGAGAGGTCAGATGGTAAAGGTGTTTTGGGGGGGAGGGCAAATAATTCATTTAATTGTTATTGGGGGGCTGGGATAGGGGCAAAAGAGATGTATTTATTTAATTTCATTTAATCTTTCTTTAAATATTTAAATCTGCCAGTAGGCTAACAGCCCTTTAAAAATGGCATCAGCGTCTGCGCACAGGCAGCGGCCGCCCCGGCTATTTAAATGAGCTGCTGCACTTGGACACATGGCGGCTCTTTGGCGAGTGGCCTGCATGGGCAAGTCGCCATTTTTCTTGCCCACCGCCAATTACAGGCTTATAAAATTCAGCCCATATAGTGAAAAGCTGAGGTCCCTATACAGATCCCTGATGAACACCACTTGTCATGTCCCGCCAATCAGAGTATATTCCCTTTATTGCTACCCTCTATCTCCTATCTCCCAACCAATTAACAACCCATGTTATAAGGTTACTTCTAATTCTGTCTGCCTTTACTTCTGCTTATAATCACTCGTGCAGAAATGTATCATTTAGTTTCTGAGAGCCAATATAAACAATGTAAATTAACACTCCCCTATCATAAATACACTTCTGCCGTCCTGTTAGCTGTCATGTCCCAAAGTGCTTTATAAAAAAGAAAGGAAAGACTTACATTTATCCAGCACTTCTACCATCTCAGATCTTCCCAAAGTACTTTGGATGTTGTAACGTAGAGAAACACAGAATTTTCACACAGCAAATTCCTACAAACAGTAATAAGATAATGATGACATAATCTGTTTCAGGGATGATTGTTGAGAGAGAAATGCCAAACAGGACTCTGAGAAAACTCCCCTGTTTTTCCTGTAAATAATGCCATGAGATCTTTAACAGCCATCTGAGAGAAAGAAAATTAAGCCTCTTTTTAACATCTCATCTGAAGGATGGCACCTCCAACAGTGCAGTGCTCCCTCAGTACTGAAGTGTCAGCCTAGATATTGTGCTCAGGTCTCCGGAATGGAACTATGAACCATAGCTATCTGACTCAGAGCCACAGCTGATACCTATGAAGCCAATGAAGGGGAAAGAAGCAAGAAACTGCATTCTTTCTGAATAGACTTACTTCTTAGGGCGTGCTTAGTGGTTATCAGATGATCGAACTGGATATTCATCAACGAGGAGTTCAGCAGTGAAACTGGTCACATTCAGGCACACCGCAACCGAGAGAAAAGCAGCATAAGTAAAGCCAGCACTGTATCTTCCCTGTGCGACAGAAATAACCCTGAGAAAATGTCTAGGCTCATTTAACAATGAGATGGATTGCAGCACTTAAATCACTGAGCTGATTGAAAAGCCAAGATAGATTCTCAACAGATCCTATAATAAGTGGATTCCAAGTGATTACCTTTTCCAATATAATATGGTAGGGTTTTTGTTTCTTAGCGTTTCAACAGGAAAGCATATCTTCTGCTATTGCCTCAGGAAATGCAACGCATCAAACTCCTTGAGTCTGTCAAAACTGCTGCAGTTTTGTAAACTCCCAGTCACTGCCTCCACACATACAGCGACCCTTCCTCATCCTTAGTCCCTGATCGTCTGAGCAATGAGCGCACACAGATGTTCAGAACATAAAGAGAAGTAGGTGGAAGGAAATCTCTAGGGACTTTTTATGCAACAACAAAAAAAACTAAACTCTCCAAGCCAAGAAAGATCCATTTCCATCCAGCCAGTTACTGTAAAACAGATGGCTTTCAGAAGGGTCTCATTTTTACAAATTACCTATTGGAAATATTTCAGCTGGCAGAACGGTAAAGCAAGATTTCCGTTGAAATAACCCATGCCTTTTAAAATTTCAGGACTTCCCAAAGCCCTTTATAGCCAATAAAGTACCTCTGAGGCGTAGACACTGTTGTAATGAAGGGAAACATGGCAGTCAAATTATACACAGTTATGTAATAAAAAGACCAGGTCATTTGTTTTTTCAGGTGTTTGAGGGCGAGCTTTTGACCAGGAAACTCCCCTAGCTTTTCTTTGAATGGTGGCATTATGTGCATTTGAGAGGGTGGAGGGAACCTCAGTTTAACATCCAAAATAAGGTGCCTCTGACCATGCAGCAATCCCTCAGTATTGCAGTTAAGTGGCAGCCTGGATTTTGTGCTCAAGTCTGGAGTGCAAGCTGAACTCACAACCTTCTGACTCAGCAACAACAACTTGCATTTATATAGCACCTTTAATGTGATAAAATATCCAGGGCACATCACTGGTGTGTTATCAAACAAAATTTGAGACACAGCCAAATAAGGAGATATAAGGGCAGGTGAGAAAAAGCTTTGCCAAAGAGGTAGGTTTCAAGGAGTGTCTTAAAGGAGGAAAGAGAGGTAGAGAGGTGGAGAGGTTTAGGGAGGGAATTCCAGAGTTTAGGGCCTAGGCAGCTGATGGCACACCCGCCAATGTGAAGCAATTAAAATCAGGGATGTGAAAGAGGCTGGATTTGGAGCAGCACAGAGATCTTGGAGGGTTGTAGGGCCGGAGGAGATTACTGAGATAAGGAAGGGTGAGGTCATTGGGGATTTGAAAACAAAGACGAGAATTTTAAAATCAATGGGTTACTCAACCAGGAACTAATGTAGGTCAGTGGCACAGGGGCAATGGGTAAACAGGACTTGTTGCGAATTAGGATGCTGGCAGCAGAGATTTGGATGACCTCAGATTTGCAGAGAGTAGAACATGGGAGATGGTCAGCAATGCACGGGAATAGTCAAGTTAAGTAGCAACAAAGGCATGGATGAAAGTTTTAACAGCAGATGAGTAGAGGCAAAGGGGTACTTGAGCAATGTTACAGAGATGAAAGTAATCAATCTTGGTGATGGAGCAGATATATGTTTGGAAGCTCACCTCAGGGTCAAGTGCGATACCAAAGTCGAGGACTGCCTGGTTCAGCCTCAGACTGATGACAGAAAGAAGGATGGATTTGGTGGCCAGGGAATGAAGTTTGTGTTGGGGACTAAAAACAATGGCTTCGGTCTTCCCAATATTTAGTTGGAGGATATTTATGCTAATCCAGAATTGGATGTCTGATAAGCAATGTGATAAATTAGAAACAGTGGCATTGTCGATAGAGGTAGTGGTGAGCACAGCATACATGTGGAACCTGACATAGTGCTTTCAGATGATGACGCTGAGGGGCAGCAGGTAGGTAAGAAATAGGAAGAGGCCAAAGACGGACCTCGAGGGACTCCAGAGGTAACAGGGCAGGAGCAGGAAGACAAGCCATTGCAAGTGATTCTTTGGCGACAACTCGATCGATAAGAATGGAAAAGCAAAATACTGCAGATGCTGGTAATTTGAAATAAAAACAGAAAATGCTGTGAATGCTCAGCAGATCAGGCAGCATCTGTGGAGACAGAAACACAGTTAATGTTTCAGGTTAGTGACCTTTCATCAGAATGATGAAAGGCCATAGATAAGAATGGAACAAGACGAGTGCAGTCCCACCCAGCTGAGGTGAGAGTGCAGGCGCTGAGCTATGGCTGACACATGAAATTATTACTATTATGCTTGCTCGTTTTCAGCTAACCCTGCCTGTCCCTTTAAGGCCACTGCTTGGTCATACCCAAAATATTCCACTCCCTAATGCATTTCCTTTATTCCCCCTCCCCAATCTTCAGTTTCATCAGAAAGGTCACAGACCTGAAACGTTAACTTTGCTTCTCTCTCCACAGATGCTGCCAGACCTGTTGAGTGTTTCCAGCACTTTTTGCTTTTGTTTCAGATTTCCAGCATCTGCAGTATTTTGCATCTTTTTCAGTTTCCATCATCCCCTGTTTGAGAAGACAAACAGGTGAACAGTACCCAAGGACCAGGCAGTGGTGGTTTCCAATCAGCCATTCGACAGCTTGTCTGAATCAGTGCCACACAGATTGACAACTCCCACCCCACCACAGTGGTGCAGTGGTAATCTTACTGAACTGATAATCCAGAGGGCCAAGTTAATGCCCTGAGGACACAGGTTCAATTCCCACCATGGCAGTTGGTGGAACCTAAATTCGATTAATTCATAAAAAAGCTGGAAATGGTGCTATCATTGACTGTCATAGGCGCAATGATTTTCTTTTGGGTAAGGAAAATCTGCTGTCCTTACCTGGTCTAGCCTAATGTGACTCCAGACCCACAGCAATGAGGTTGACTCTTAACTGCCCTCTGAAGTGACCGAGCAAGCCACTCAGTTGTCAAAGGCAATTATGGGTGGACAACAAATGCTGGCCTTGCTAGTGATGCCCACATCCCCTGAAAGAATAAAAAAAATGCATAAGGACACTGCCCCACCAGTGTGGGTCCTTAACTATTTTTGAAGCAGCTTACCATTGTTGTCTAGATCAACCAAGGAAGCACAGAATGAGAAAACAGTGCCTCAAGCTTGGCATTGTGCAATATGCACAATCATGGATCTAACCATCTATTAAACTACCTGAGTGAAAGTTTAATAACAATTCTCCATGATATCCTGAAAGCAATAGACAAATTTACACAATAGGTATTCATCCCCACAAGGCAAATATTTAACCCCAGCCATTTCCCCTTTACAGCTCAGAAACAGACCATTAGGCCCAATTGGTCCTGCTCCTTTATGCTCCACATGATAACACAGTCGGTTTTATCTACTCCCACCCCTCTTCATCCAACTTGATTAGCATAAACTTTTATTCCTTTCCCCCTCATATGTTTATATGCTTCCCTTTAAATGCTCTTTCCTCCATCACAACCTCACAGCATAGAATCTCTCATGCCCTGAGGAGTATTTGATTGTCTGAATCTTTAGTTATCCTTACATGCTTAGTAAGATTTACTTTGAATTAGTTATTATGCTATATGCAGAAGTTATAATCAGACTCTCTGATTTCTTGATTCAGTATAAATGTGGACCCAGAATACAGACACCGCCACAGTTGATAGTTCAAGGGAAGGTGCAGTGTCATAGAACGCTACAGCAGAGAAGGAGGCCATTTGGCCCATCATGCCTGTGTTGGCTCCTTGCTACAGCTGTCCTATTAGTCCCACTCAACCTGCTCTTTCCCCATAGCCCTGTAATTTTTTTCTCTTCAAGTACATATACAATTCCCTCTGAAAGTTACTTTTGAATCTGCTTCCACCACCCTTTCAGGCAGTGCATTACAGATCGTAACAACTTGCAGTGTAAAAAAATGTTTTCGCATGTCACCTCTGGTTCTTCTACCAATCAGCTTAAATCTGCAACTTATGGTTATTTACCCTTCTGCAACTGGAAACAGTTTCTCCTTATTTACTCTAGCAAAACCATTCATGATTTGAACACCTCAATCAAATCTCAACTTAAACTTCTATGCTTTAAGGACTGTTCACCATTGCTGTATGATTGCCTTTAAGAGTGATGTCCATTTAAGATCTTCGTATGCTCATGAGCCAAGTACCAGAACTCAGTCATGTGATTCGGAGCCAGAGTCACTCTGCAACTGTAACACCCAGAGTAAGGTTCTGTAAATAGATACCTCTGTATATAATAATTTAGCTGTAATAAACCTATTTGAGATCTTCAACCAACTGGACTCCATGCATCTCATTTATGTTGCATCAGACAACATAAAAGAACTGATTACAACTGTTCTGATGAAAGGTCAGAGACCTGAAACATTAACTCTGCTGCTTTCTCCACAGATGCTGCCTGACCTGCTGAGTATTTCCAGCGCTTTCTGTTTTTATTTCATTATCCATTACTCTCTGTTTTCTGTCCCTCAGTCAAAGTTGTCACTATTCTTTTAATTCCATGGGCTTTAATTTTGCTAACAAGTCTATCATGTGATACCTTATCAAATATTTTTTCAAAGTTCATACATGCATAACTGTAATACCTTAACAATCCTTTCTGTTACATCATCAAAGAACTGGATCAAATTAGTCAAACACAATTTTCCTTTAGCAAATCTTTTCCAAATACCAATTAATTTTGTCCCAGATTATTGTCTCTAAAAGTTTCCCCACCTCTGATGTTAGGTGGATTGACCTGTAGTTGCAGAGTTTATCTCTCTCCCCCTTTTTTGAACAGGGGTGTAACATTTGCAAGCCCCCATATCGAAGGAAGATTGGAAGATTATGGTCAGAACCTCCGTAATATCCACCCTCATTTCCCTCGCTAATCCAGGATGTATCCCATCCTGACTGAGTACCTTTTCTATTTTGAGCACTACCAACTTTTAAGTACCTCCTCTTTATTTTTATCCTGTCCAACATGGCTGTTACCTCCTCCTTTACTGCTACATTGGCAACAGTTTTTTCTCGAGTGAAGACCAATGTAAATGATAAAAATTTAGTGCCTTAGCCATACCCTCAGCCTCCACAAGAAGATCTTTTTAGTTCCTAATTGGCCCACCCTTTCTTTGACCACCCTCTTACTATTTATATGTTTATAAAAATATTTTGGGTTCCTTTTTAAGTTAACTGATAATCTTGTCAATCTCTTTATCCTTCTTATTCCCTTTTTTGTACTTCTGTAGTCTGGTAAATCAAAAAGTCATGAGTGGATGACACAAAACTTGGACTTTAATGAGGAAAGACTGAGGGATGTCAAGGAGCTCCACAGTTTAAAGCTTTTGGGAGTTAATGAGTTGGAGTAGCATGAGTCTTGGTTTAAATGCAGTTCGGGTTTAGGCATCAGGAACGGTGTAGGTGAATGATTCTTAAATCCAAGGGCCTTAGGCTAGAATGTACATTGCAAGAAACCAGCTGCCACATCTAGATCAACCACCCATCTGACTCTGCTATCATTTCCTTTTCGTGGTCAGATCTTCATGCAGGCCAACATCATCAAGTAGAACAAGAATCATTCCAGTATTCACTTCTCTGATGTAAACTGTCTCCTCCAAACTCCCTCGACAACACCCTAAATCCTTCCCTCAGATATAAAGTAAGAGTAGCTCCTGGACTTTATTGCATCCACATTCAAGGCATCTACTTAGTTGCTCTCACCCCTCCCTGCTTTAACTGTTAGCCATCATTTGTTTATTCCCATCTTAGCCCCCAAAAACTCATACCCCATAGTTTCTCCCATATCTTCTGACCTCTTAATACAATCCATGATTGTCTGCAATGGCAGGTCCGGAGCACACTGCCTACCGTCAACAGCTCTATGCTCTTCAAGATTAACAACCTCTCTCTATCCACCGCCTACTTCAATAAAAGGTGTTGTTTTCCCCTTAAAAGAAACACCCTGAACATCACCATTCTCTCCAATTAACACCCAGGCTTTGATGTGATGCAGGGATTCCCCAGGCTCCCTGTTGTAACTCAGATATTTGAGGTCTTCATCATGTTGTCGGGGGTTCCACGACCTCCCACCAGAGTTGTAGCAGGAAACCAGGAGAATCCAGACAGAATTTCATTATCCCTATCATCAAGCCTCCTGTCCAGGATGTGCCATTGTCACATAACTCTGTTCCTATTACTATTTATTCAAGATCCTGCAATCTAACTTCCGCCTTGCCCATAGTAGTTAAAGTTGCAAATTGCACCCTGTATGAAGTAGTCATGGCTCACAGTGTCTCCTCATCCTCCTCCACCTCTTTGCTATTTTTTTAGCACTATCAACCATTCCATCACCCTCAATCAGCTCACCTCCATTGCACTGCTCTCTTTTGGTTCTACACATTCTACTTGCATCACAGATGTAACAGCACAAATTCTACAAAAGGTGTACTCTTGGCGTGGAGTTTTGCCCATCTGAATCACAAATCAAGACATACGCCCGTGCTTGAATCAATCAATCAATCACTGTCACCTCAGACTAAATCCAAAGCAAACAGCTTCCTTCCATCATCCTTTCAGAGCATGACAGGCCCCCCTTTTTATTTTTAGTTATTTTTTCTTTTTTTTAATTTTAGTTTGTTTAGTCTATTTCTACTGTGCCTACCCACTGTTTTTTCATGTTTGTGCTTGGGGCCATGGCTGTTCATTTTTCTGTCAATTAATACCCTCTCTGTAACTCTTTGTCTCTCATCACACCATTAACATACCATTTGCCTTTGCTCCATGTCCTTCTGGTCAGTTATTCTCGGTGACCTTCTCTTTTGTTATCTCTTGCCCCACCCCCACTTTACTTGCTTAAAACCTATTACATTTCTAATATTTGCCAGTTCTGATGAAGGGTCACTGATCTGAAATGTCAGGCCTGAACATTATTCATATTTGAACAGGAACATCTTACAACTAGCATGTCTCAGGACTCAGACCAGTAATTTTCTTCAAGCAAAAATGACAGAGACCACGTTTATTCAAGACAAGACTTTATTAAAATTACTGGCAAGCACACTGCACCACACTTCATGTTTATTTCTAAGTACCTCCGGTTAATCCATTTCCAACACTTAATCAGGGAGATGCAAGGATATCCTTCCTCCCTTCACCAGAAGTTTGAATACTTTAGAAATCATTATGTTTACCGGCAATGGATCTTCTTCTGTGTCTTGACTATGGCTTGTTCCTCATTGTGCAAACTATTGCTTCCTGTAATCTTCTGTTGCTGGGAACTTGAGAAACCTTGACGTATCGGACTGTGATTAACCACACTTGATGGCCTCCTGTTAACCAAAATTTCCACTACAAAGCTCGTATATGTATTGCTTCATTAAGGCGATTCTTTCTCACTGAAGTACTGCTGTCAGGTTTGATTCCTCCTCCAGTGGTGTATGCTGCCCTCTATTGACAGAGATTCCATTACACACAGTCAAGGTGCATCACTTTATTTTGTTAAGAGTGCTTGACCCGAAAAACTTTGATTTTGTTAGACAGTAGTTTTCTCCAAGGCTCAGTGCTAGGATTACTGCTTTTTTGGTATGAATAATGACTTGGATATTGGAATACAGAGAAAAATTTCAAAATTTACCAGGGATACCAAACTTGGAGGTGTGGCACAAAAACAGAAAATGCTGGAAATACTCAGCAGGTCTGGCAGCATCTGTGGAGAGAAAAACAGAGTTAATGTTACGGGTGATGCCCTTTCATCAGTACTGGCAAAGGTTAGAAATGGAATAGGTTTTGTACAATTGAAAGAGTGTTGGGAGTGGGGAAGAAGAACAAAATGGAAGCAAAAACAAGAAATGCTGGAATCACTCAGCAGGTCTGGCAGCATCTGTGGAAAGAGAAGCAGAGTTAACGTTTCGGGTCAGTGACCCTTCTTCGGAACAAAATGGAAGGTGGAGCAAAATGAAAATGATAGGGCAGAGGGCAGGAGAGATTAAATGACAAGGGTTTCATAGTAGACAGCTAAGTAAAGAAACAAAAAATGTGTCTGGATGAGGTGCAGAAGGCAGTATAGCTGCCATCTGAACACACAGTAAAAGGATCAAGAAAGAATTGCGGGGGGGTGGGGGGGTGGGGGGGGGGGGGGTGCGGTGTGGGGAACAAACCAGCAGAAGAAAATGAGGAAAGGAAAAAAAGGGGGGTACAGATTATGATCTAAAATTATTGAACTCACTGTTGAGTCAGGAAGGCTGCAAACTGACCAGTCAAAAGGACAGCTAATGTTGATCTTCATTGGAAAACTGTAGCAGGCCAAGGTCAGAAAGGTCAGAGTGAGAGCAAGGTGGAGCATTAAAATGACAAGCGACAGGAAGTCTGGCATCGCACTAGCGGACTGAACGGAGATGTTCACAAAGTGTTTACCCAATCTGTGTTTTGTCTCCCCAGTGTAAAGGACACCACATTGCGAGCAATGAATACAGCATTTTAAATTGAAAAAGCATTGATGTTTCACTTGGAAGGCGTGTTTGGGGCCCTGGATGGTGGGAAGAGAGGAGGTAAAAGGACAGGGGTTGCATCTTCTATGCTTGTATGGAAAGGTGCAGTAGCAAATTGGGGAAGTGTTGGGGTGACTGAGGAGTTGACCAGGGTGTCACGGAGGGAACGATCCCCTCAGAATGCTGAAAGGGGAGGGGAAGATGTGTTTGGTGGTGACATCATGCGGGAGATTGCAGAATTGGCAGAGGATGATCCGTTGATTACAGAAGCTAGTGGGGTATAAGGTGAGGACAAGGGGAGGGAGGGGAAGTGGTGACAGCAGAAGTGCATGAAATAGATTGGACGTGGTTGAGAGCCCTGTTAACCATGGTGGGGGGACAATCTTTGGTTGATGAGAAAGGAAGATATATCGGAAGCGCTAGTATGGAAGGTTGGATCATCCAAACGAATGTGATGGAAATAGAGAAACTATGAGAATGGAATCGAGTCCTTGCAGGAAATAGGGTGTGAGGAAGTGTAGACCAGGTAGCTGTGGGCTTATATTGTATATTGGTTGATATTCTATCCCCAGAAATAGAGACAGAGAAGTCAAGGAAGCGAAGGGAAGTGTCAGAGATAGATCATGTGAAGGTAAGAGAAGGGTGGAAATTGGAAACGAAGTCAATGGAATTTTCCAGTTCAGGAACTGGAGCAGGAAACGGCACCGATACAGTTATTAAGGTACCGGAAGAAGAGGTAAGAGAGGGGGCTTGAGTAGGACTGGAACAAGGAATGTTTGACATATCCCACAAAAAGGCAGGCATAGCTAGGACCAACGTGGGTACCCATAGCATCACCTTTTATTTGGAGGAAGTGAGTAGATGTCCAATCTCTCTACACCTCCATTCCCCCACCAGGATGGTCTGAAAGCTCTCCACCTCATCCTAGAACGGAAGCCCAACCAGACCCCATCCACCATCCTCCTCCACCTGGCTGAACTTGTTTTCACATTGAACAACTTCTCCTTCAACCTCACTCACTTCCTCCAGGTTAGGTTGGAAAGCTAGGGTTGTTCTCCTTGGAACAAAGGAGATTGAGAGGTGATTTGATAGAGGTGTACAGGATTATGACAGCTTTAAATAAGGTAGACAAAGAAAAGCTGTTCCTATTAGCTGATGGTACAATGACTCTTCTTCTTTGGCCTCCTTGTCTCGGGAGACAATGGGTAAGCGCTTGGAAGTGTTCAGTGGTTTGTGGAGCAGCGCCTGGAGTGGCTATAAAGGCCAATTCTAGAGTGACAGGCTCTTCCACAAGTGCTGCAGAAAAATTTGATTGTCGGGGCTGTTACACAGTTGGCTTTCCCCTTGCGCTTCTGTCTTTTTTTCTGCCAACTGCTAAGTCTCTTCGACTCGCCACACTTTAGCCCCGCCTTTATGGCTGCCCGCCAGCTCTGGCGATCGCTGGCAACTGACTCCCACGACTTGTGATCAATGTCACAGGACTTCATGTCGCGTTTGCAGACGTCTTTAAAGCGGAGACATGGACGGCCGGTGGGTCTGATACCAGTGGCGAGCTTGCTGTACAATGTATCTTTGGGGATCCTGCCATCTTCCATGCAGCTCACATGGCCAAGCCATCTCAAGCGCCGCTGACTCAGTATTGTGTATAAGCTGGGGATGTTGGCCGCCTCGAGGACTTCTGTGTTGGAGATACAGTCCTGCCACCTGATGCCAAGTATTCTCCGGAGGCAGCGAAGATGGAATGAATTGAGACATCACTCTTGGCTGACATACGTTGTCCAGGCCTCGCTGCCATAGAGCAAGGTACTGAGGACACAGGCTTGATACACTCGGACCTTTGTGTTCCGTGTCAGTGCGCCATTTTCCCACACTCGCTTACCGAGTCTGGACATAGCAGTGGAAGCCTTTCCCATG
The DNA here is from genome assembly GCF_036365525.1 of Heterodontus francisci. Classification (NCBI taxonomy): domain Eukaryota; kingdom Metazoa; phylum Chordata; class Chondrichthyes; order Heterodontiformes; family Heterodontidae; genus Heterodontus; species Heterodontus francisci. The sequence goes on along the minus strand of NC_090402.1, from coordinate 45,486,620 downwards.
CGCTTGTTGGTTTCTGTAATCTAGAGACAGGTTACTGGTGATAGTTGTGCCTAGGTAGGTGAACTCTTGAACCACTTCCAGAGCGTGGTTGCCAATATTGATGGATGGAGCATTTCTGACATCCTGCCCCATGATGTTCGTTTTCTTGAGGCTGATGGTTAGGCCAAATTCATTGCAGGCAGCCGCAAACCTGTCGATGAGACTCTGCAGGCACTCTTCAGTGTGAGATGTTAAAGCAGCATCATCAGCAAAGAGGAGTTCCCTGATAAGGACTTTCCGTACTTTGGTCTTCGCTCTTAGACGTGCAAGGTTGAACAACCTACCCCCTGATCTTGTGTGGAGGAAAACTCCTTCTTCAGAAGACTTGAATGCATGTGAAAGCAGCAGGGAGAAGAAAATCCCAAAAATTGTGGGTGCAAGAACACAGCCCTGTTTCACGCCACTCAGGATAGGAAAGGGGTCTGATGAGGTGCCGCCATGTTGAATTGTGCCTTTCATATTGTCATAGAATGAGGTGATGATACTTAGTAGCTTTGGTGGACATCCGATCTTTTCTAGTAGTCTGAAGAGACCACGTCTGCTGACGAGGTCAAAGGCTTTGGTGAGGTCAATGAAAGCAATGTAGAGGGGCATCTGTTGTTCGCGGCATTTCTCCTGTATCTGACGAAGGGAGAACAGCATGTCAACGGTCGCTCTCTCTGCACGAAAGCCACACTGTGCCTCAGGGTAGACGCGCTCAGCTAGCTTCTGGAGCCTGTTTAGAGTGACTCGAGCAAAGACTTTCCCCACTATGCTGAGCAGGGAGATTCTACGGTAGTTGTTGCTGTCACCGCGGTCACCTTTGTTTTTATAGAGGGTGATGATATTGGCATCGCAGGAACTACAATGACTAGCGTCACAGATTTAAGATTTTGGGCAAAAGGATGCAGGGAATATGAGGAAGAACTTTTATACGCAGCAATTAGTAATGACCTGGAACTCATTGCCTCCGAGGGTGATGGAAGTGGAGATGATCAATGATTTCAAAAGGAAATTAGACTGACTGGATTGCTCTGTGTGGAGCTGGCATGGCTTCAATAGACTGAATGGTCTCCTTCTGTGCTGTAATGGCCTTATGACTATTTGAGCATAGGAATATCACGACTATTTTTATAAATTTTGCTCTTGGAATGTGGATGCCACTGGTAAAGCCAGCATTTATAGCATATCCCTAGTTGCTCTGAGAAGATGGTGGTCAGCATTCTTCTTAAATCATTGCATCCATTGTGGTAATTGTGCTCCCACAATGCTGTTGGGTAGGAAGTTCCAAGATATTGATCCAGCGACAATTAGATAATAGCGCTACGTATAGGTTAGGATGGAGTGTGGCTCAGAGCGGAACTTGCAGGTGGCGGTGTTCCCACAATATTGCTGCTCTTGTCTTCCTTGGTGACAGAGGTCACAGAAGAGAGAGGTGCTGTTGAAGTAACCTTGATGAGTTGGTGTAGTGCATCCTGTAGATTGTACGATTGGACATACTACAGCCACATTGGGCTGGTGATGAAGGGAGAGGGTATTGATTTCAGTGCCAGCGCTACCGATCCATCAAACGGCTCTGCCCTAGATGGTGCCAAGCCTTCTTGAGTGTTGTTGCAGCTGCACCCATCCAGGCAAGCAGTGACTATTCCATCACACTCCTGACTAGAGCCTTGTAGTTGAGGAATAGACTTTGAGGAGTCAGTAGGTTAGTCACTTGTCACAGAGTAGCCAGTCTCTATCCTGCTTTTGTAGTGTTGATATGGCTTGGTCCAGTTATATTTCTAGCTACTACTCATCCCAACCTCCACAGGATGTTGATGGTGGGGTGTTTGGTAATGGTGGTATTGTTAAAAGTGAAGAGGAGATGGCTGGGCTTTCTCTTGCTTGAGATGGTTGTTACCTGATACTTGTAAGTCCAAGTCTGGGTGTTATCCAACTGCTGCTGTTAGCTGGCATGGGCTGCTTCACCATCAGAGAAGTTGTGAATGAAGCTGAACACTAGAATCATCAGAGAACAGCCCCACTTCTTCTGGAAGGAAGGTGTTACGACCAGATGAGAAAGAGGTCTAACGTTCTTCTCAGCCTTCACCTGGTCTTACTATAACAGGGTTTACTTTTAAACACCCCCTGTTTTTAGCTCCTCCTTGGTGAATCCTTGTTCACCGCTTTCCAATTATAAGGCAAAGAAACCAGCACACACACAGGTTTTCTTAGGTTTAAAGAAGAAAGATTGAAATTTATTAAACTTAAACTCTAATTCAGTTAATGCCTATGGATACATGACACGCCCATGCTAGTATGCATATGTGATACAAACATGCAGATAGGGACAGAAAGAGCAGAATAAAAATAAAGTGGAAAAGTTTGAGTCAATATCTAAAGAGTTGTTATTACAGTTCTTCGCGCTCACTGTAGAATCCTTGATTGTCGGTAGATCTGTTGGGGCCCAGTATTCTTCTTAAACCTTGTTTGCTGGGGGAGACTTTTCTCTCTTGGGGTTTATGTGTCTTCAGTGGGTTTTTGGAGTTCTGTGAGAAAGAGATGGGAGCAGCTAGACAGGCAGGAGAGGCTGTGGTGAGCCAGCCAGGAGAGTTCTTCTCAGTCCAGGAACACTCTGCTTTCTGCCAGTTCAAACACTGTCTCTCCAATTCAAACTTGGCAACAGCCAGTTAGTCATTTGACTAACTGATCTGACCACGTCCTGGCTCTGTGTATTGTGTGTGTCAGGGAATGGTCCTTTGTTTACAAACAGTGTCTGTTAATATGCAAAAATGTCTTTCCAGCCAGGGGCCAGGCAACCCCTTGTTACAGGCTTTCTCTTCTTCCCAGCAACAATTTGAAATTTTATGTCCATGTGGTGGAATTAATATACCTAATTCTTGGCAGGTGGGGGTCTGCATGACACCTCCACACCGAAGGGAATGAAATGTGGTTTGAGAAAAGGTGCATTTTATTAAAAGGATCAAGAGAAAAATGTAAGATACAGGAAAAAAAAATGTGCATTTCTCTTATTCATTCCCATTCATTCATGAATCCTAAAACTTACTAAAACTGTTTTTTCTTGGTGCCAGTGCTGCTTTAATTTCCTCTTTTTTGACATCCCAGTAACCATGTAGTTCTTTGGGGAAGTTTTTCTTCAGTTTGCCCATTTCCTTGGCTGCCTAGAGTCTGTGTTCCTTTGGAGGTAATTTTAAAAAAAAGATTCAGTAGTTTTTTTTTATTCAATCACGGGATGTGGGTGTCACTGGCCAGGCCAGTATTTATTGCCCATCCCTAATTGCCCTTGAGAAGGTGGTGGTGAGCTGCCTTCTTGACCCGCTGCAGTCCATGTGGGGTCGGTACACCCACAGTGCTGTTAGGAAGGGAGTTCCAGGATTTTGACCCAGTGACAGTGAAGGAACGGCGATATAGTTCCAAGTTAGGATGGTGTGTGACTTGGAGGGGAACTTGCAGATGGTGGTGTTCCCATGTATTTGCTGTAGTGGGGTGTCTATCCTGAACTCTCTTTCAGTGCTTTGCTGAGTCATGCAAAGGCTTTTGACTTCAGGGGATGAGTATTCCCTTTTTCTCTGACAGCGGGGGGGGGTGGGGTGGGAGGATTCTTTGCTAATCTCCCCTTTGTTCTCTGGGACACTCCTGCCTGCAGGAATGTGTGCAGATTCTACTGCACTCCCCTGTGGCATTTCGACTAGGTGAGGCATCACCTTCACGGTTTCTTTGCCCCCTAGAGGCTTTTCTTTGTCTCTGCAGGTTCCTATAAATGCTGTTAGCAACTCTGGTGCAGTGTGTCTTCTGTCTGCATTATGAAGGAGGATGTGCAGTATAACCTTTCACATTTTTCAGGGTTGGCTGACCGGACAGTAGGCGTTGTGATCCTGGATTTCTCTCAGACTTCCTTTAACTTGCCCTCTTGGTTGCTTTTTCCCCTTCTCTTTCTAAACTTTTGCCAGCCTTGTGCTTGCCTGTCCCCTTTTGTTCTCGGCGGGAGTCCTTTACAGTTCACCAGCCCTCTGCTGGAGGGTCCTCCTAACTACGGTACAGGACTAAAGGATGCAGGTTTCACTGCAGGTTGGGGTTTCCCCTCAACCTGGCGCATGTGGCAACTCTTGCAGTACTCCATCACATCTTTGTGGAGTTTTGGCCTGTCAAACTGCTGTCTTATGCGGGCTTTGGTCTTTCGTATACCATCATGTACAGCCACTGTAATCTTGTGAACCCTTCTTAATATTTCTCTCCAGTACCTCTGCGGCACCACTAACTGATGGACTACTGCCCAATCCTTGCTAACAGGTCTGTGAGGAGAACTCCATTTCCTCATCAGTACCTCATTCTTTAAATAGTAGAAATCAGGGACTCCTTCTACTTCACTTTCAGACTGGGCAGCCTGTGCTAGCTCTCACACTGAGAGCTCAGCTAGGGAAAATCCATTTAATTCACTCCCTGGGTCTCCTAACTTTCCAAAGAAAGTGTCGGACAGGCAGACCTCATGGTCATCTGCCTGCAATACCAAAGCCGCCTCCTCTGAGGGAGCTGATTTCATCATGGCCTGATCCACTACACATTCAGGGAAACTGCAGGGGTCCAACTCCCACCACTGCCCTGTCTCTCTGGCCTCCTGCGGTCTTTCTTTCACTACTGAGGGGCTACCACCTTCACCCCTGCCAAATCATTACCTAGGAGCAGGTCAACCCCGTCCACAGGCAAACTAAGGACAATTTCTACGGTCACCAGTCCCAAAACTAGGTCGCATTCCAGGTGCACCCGATGTACAGGTACAGGCATACACTGCCCTCCAATACCATTCACCATCATTTTGATGTTCACTGCACTCTCTTGGGGAAAGGTCAGACCTTTTCCCAGTAAAAGGGATCTAGTCACCCCTGTGTCCCTGAGAATTGCTATGGGCTTGCTTGCCCCACTAGAGGGGTATGTGGTTACTTTCCCTTCAGACAGAAAACCCCGATTGCCTTCAGGAATTCTATTAGTTTTTCCTGCACTGGCCGTTGTAAGCTTCCCAGGGTGCACTCTTACTGCATTTAAAGCCACAGCTTGTTCTGCTGTGCATTCATCAGGTCCCTGTCTTCACTGAGCGGGTGTGCCCTGATTAACCCTACCGGTTTTCCCTTTAGTTTCCAGCAGTCAGCTTTTAAATGCCCTGCTTTATTACAACAGAAAGACACAGGTCTCCGGGTCCCACTCTTGTTCACAGCACCTTCCTTTTTGGCTGGAGGAGGGCCCCCTGTATCTCCTGCTTTCCTTTTTCTCCCAGCCTGGGCTTCTATCCTGTTTCCAGCCTTTGTCCTTTTCAGATTTGTGGTGGTGATTAGGAAAGGCTTTCCCCTGGGAAACTGACTTATAAATTAAAGCAAACTCATCGGCTAGAACGGCCGCTTGCTGTACTCTCTGAACCCGCTGCTCCTCTACATGGGTCTTTATGGAGAGTGGGAGAGAGTTTTTAAATTTCTCTAATAGAACTACTTCCCTGAGATTCTCATAGCTGTAAGAGGCCTCGGCCACTGATCAAAAGCCAGCTGCTTACTTCTTTCAAACTCCAGATATGTTTGATTAGCTTGCTTCTTGAGGAATCTAAACTTTTGGCGATAGGCTTCAGGTGCTAATTCATATGCCCCGAGTATAGCATTTTTGGTCAGTTCATAATTTGATGAACTGTTATCTGGTAACAGGGATTAAACCTCATGGGCTTTTCCAATTAGCTTTCTTTGTAATAAAAGAGACCGGGTCTCAACTGGCCATTTTAGCTGCCTTGCCAGTTTCTCAAAGGACATAAAAATGTCTCCACATCTTCCTCATTGAATTTTGGGATTAGATGAGCTAGTTTTAACAATTCTGTACCCAGTCCTGACTTACGCTTCTCTATATTGGCCATGCTTTCACTGGGGTTACTCTGTTGCCCCCGAGTTAACTCAAGCCGCTTCAACTCTCTTTCTTCTCATTCTTTCTGGAATATTCTTTCTCTCTTCCTGTCTTGCCTTTCATTTTCTTCACCTTCATTCTGGAAGGCTCTCTCTTTTTCCCTCTCCTGCCTCTCTGTTTCTCTTTCTTCTAATTCAAGTTTCCTCTGTTCCAATTGTATGTTTGCTAACAATACCCTATCAGAGTCTGCTTCTAACCCTCTTTCTGCTTCTTCAGATTCAAGGGAAAAATGGTTGGCCACTAGCCTAAGGAGTTCCAAGCCTTGCCACATACAGTGATCCCACACTGCTCAGCCATTTTTCTCAACTCCTCCATAGACAGTGCTTTTAACTTATCCCAAGTTACTTCACCCTGGCTTGGAGAGCTACTAGCTTCAGTTGCAGACATGTTAGTATTCAATCACACACAACCACAAGAAAACCTATATTAATCTTGCTCTTTTTTGATTGGGAACAATTTAGCTTCCCACTTCCAATTTCTCTCGTTTGGGCTGTGGGTCAATTCCGGATGCAAGCGCCCAAATTTCTGTTGCGACCAGGTGAGAAAGGGGTCTAGGGGTCCCTCTCAGCCTTCACCTGCTCTTACTGTAACAGGGTTTAATTTTAAACACACTGTGTTTTTAACTCCCCCTTGGTGAATCCTTGTTCACCACTTTCCATTATAAGGTAAATAAACCAGCACACACACAGGTTTTCTTAGGTTTAAAGAAGAAAGATTGAAATTTATTAAGGACTGTGTGGTGGTCACTCCTACCAATACTGTCATGGACAGAAGCATCTGCAGCAGGCAGATTGGTGAGGACGAGGTCAAGTATGTTTTTCCCTCGTGTTGGTTCCCCCATCATCTGCCGCAGACCCAGTCTAGCAGCTATGAGCTTTAGTACTCAGCCAGCTCGGTCAGTAGTGGTGCTACCGAGGCACTCTTGGTGATGGACATCGAAGTCCCCCACCCAGAGTACATTTTGTGCCCTTGCCACCCTCAGTGCTTCCTCCAAGTGGTGTTCAACATGGAGGAGTACTGATTCATCAGCTGAGGGAGGGCTATAGGTGGTAATCAGTAGGAGGTTACCTTGCCCATGTTTGACCTGATGCCATGAGACTTCATGGGGTCCGGAGTCGATGTTAAGGACTCCCAGGGCAACTCCCTCTCTACTGTATACCACTGTCCCGCCACCTCTGCTGGGTCTGTCCTGCCGGTGGGACAGGACATACCCAGGGATAGTGATCGCAGTGCCTGGGACAGTATCTGTCGGGTATGATTCCGTAAGTATGACTATGTCAGGCTGTTGCTTGACTAGTCTGTGGGACAGCTCTCCCAACTTTGGCACAAGCCCCCAGATGTTAGTAAGGAGGACTGTGCAGGGTCGACAGGGCTGGGTTTGCCGTTGTCGTTTCCGGTGCCTACGTCGATGCCAGATGGTCCGTCCGGTTTCATTCCTTTTTATTGACTTCGTAGCTGTTAGGTACAACTGAGTGGCTTGCTAGGCCATTTCAGAGGGCATGTAAGAGTTAACCACATTGCTGTGGGTCTGGAGTCACATGTAGGCTAGACCAGGTAAGGACAGCAGATTTCCTTGCCTAAAGGACATTCGGGAACCAGATGGGTTTTTACAACAATCGACAATGGTTTCATGGCCATCATTAGACTAGCTTTTAATTCCAGATTTATTAATTAAATTCAAATTCCACCTTCTGCTGTGGTGGGATTCGAACCCATGTCCCCAGAGCAATACCCGGGTCTCTGGGTTACTAGTTCAGTGATAATACCACTACGCCTCCGCCTCCCCTGCTTGTTGTTGAATCATGAAATGCTTTGTCACAAGGACAGTTTAAGACAGTGACCATTGTACCTTTTAAGAGGAAATTAGACATATAGTTGAAGCAGAGGAAGACACTGGCCCAGGGCAGAGCACATGGCAAACAGCCAGTAAAGATGGGATGGGTAAAATCGCCTCCTTCTATGCTGCAAACGCACAGACTAACTCTGCCTTAACCTTAGAGTGCTGCCAACTTCCAGGAGTCCCAACCCCAGCAGTAATGTAAGTGACGTGGCCCTGCTGCAGAATACAACTGCAGACGAGGGGGTCTTCCTAACCCACAGGAGGCAGCAGAACTGACACAGTAAGTAAAAGGGTATGGTGGCCTGTTGATTATGGTATTGGGGTAGTAACCCATGAGTTCAAATCCCACCCTAGCAACCTCTGATACTGAATTGAATGAGTCTGGTAACTTTATGGGCTGTCACCATGGAGAAATGACTATCTTGCTTAACTGGCTCATTTACACCCTGCAGGGGGTCACTCCAGTGACATAATGCTTAAATCTTGCTGCCCGCCGCTTAAGTAGCGTTGGAAAATGAATACTGCCTTGTTACTGTTGGCTATATCCCAGGCACAATGAAAATAGAATTCTCGGTGCTATTTTTCTCTCTAACTGAGGAAATGTGCACCCTGCACTTGGTGGCTGTTTCACTCCAGGTCTTGAAAACATAATCCAGGCTAACACTCCAGTGCAATACTGAGGGAGTGCTGCAGTGTCAGCGATGCCACTCTTCAGATGAAGCATTAAACTGAAGTATTGGCTGTCTTTTTTTTATTCGTTCATGTGATCTGAGCATCCCTGGCAAGGCCAGCATTTATTACCCATTCCCAATTGCCCTTCAATAGGGCACTGATAGTTCAGCTGGATGCTAAACATCCTGTGATGGATATATTAATGCATCCCTCCCACAATCAAAACACACACTGGCTTCATAAGATATATAAGTAACTGTATATCCATGGAGAACTGCCTTAGAATCATATCTTCACTAAAACAGTAATCTCAAGGGGTCACACAGGAAAGTCACAAATCAGCTGAAGTATTTGTAAGAAATGGAAATTGTAGCTTTGTATCAGACTTCCTGTCTTCAAAACAAACTGCCAGGAGCTAAAGAAAGTCAGAAAGCCCCTGGCATTTGTTCACCTAATAAATCTCAAGTCGGAAACTGACTTTCACAATATTAATAATCAAAGTACAATGGGATGGTAATTCGTGCTTTCTGAGCGGATTACTGGCTGCCATTTTTAACACATAGCCACAACAGAATAACATTGCAACCCGGTGTTAAAGAATGACAACATTCTTACAAATAATTCCTGACCTCTGAATCTGAATTAAGTGCCAAGGAGATTTGTCAAAAGAGCATTCTATTTGAAATGTGCCAGAATACCAGAACTGATAATTACACAGTAGTCACACATTGCAGGACACACAGAGCACAGCTAATAGAGAAATGTATGGGGTTTGGAGAGGGGAATGGAACTTGAGTAAAAGTCAAGGCCAGTGCTCCAATACAGTGCGGAGGGAGGGTCTGTCACGTTCAAGGTGCTCTCTTTTAAATGAGATGCTGGTGAGGCCTTGTCTAGCCTCTCAGGAGGATGTAAAGGACTTCATAGCACTGTTTCAAAGAAGAGCAGGGGAGATCTCCTTGGTGCCCTGGCCAATATTTATCTCTCACACAACATCACTTAAAAAATAAACAGATTATCTGGTCATCATCTCATTGTGTTTGTTGGATCTTGTTACAGACAAATTGGATGCCACGTTTCCAACATTACAACAGGGACTATATGACAAAACTGCTTCATTACTTGTAAAGTGCTTTGGGACATCCTGAGGTCATGAAAGGTGCTATAAAATGGTAAGTTTCTTCTTTTTGTTAAAAAAAGCTGCTAATTAAGACTTCCACCTCTCTTTCTGCCACAACCTTTCTTAATACCACAAGATAAAAAGGAAAAACTGAATGCTGGAATCCCAAATAAAAACATAATATGCTGAAAATTCATAGCAGGCCAGTCAGATCTGTAAAGGGAAAAGACGATAAGATATTTCTGGTATGTATCGTTCATCAGAACTTTCTATTCTCTCTATCTTTTAAAAAGAAAGACTTGCATTTATATAGCACCTTTTATGGCCTCAGGGCATCCCGAAGAGCTTTACAATCAAGTAACTACTTTTACAAGTTCCGAAGAAGGGTCACTGACCCGAAACGTTAACTCTGCTTCTCTTTCCACAGATGCTGCCAGACCTGCTGAGTGATTCCAGCATTTCTTGTTTTTGTTTCAGATTTCCAGCATCCGCAGTATTTTGCTTTTATTAACTACTTTTACAAGTTTAGCCACTGATGTAATGTAGGAAACACGACAGCTAATTTCAACACAGCAAGCTCCCACAAACATGTTATAAATTAGAAATATGCATAGATTATATATAGATGATAATTAGCTGGAAATAAGGTAGAGAATTAGCTTATTACTTAAGTTTCATTTTATAAGAAACAAGAGGAATGACTGTTTTGAACTGTCACAATCGTCCTAGGTGCAGGGCAACCAACAACCCACGAAAGGGGACATGGCCAGATGATGCCTCTGAAATAGAGGAAATTTAACTGGGTAGATTTTGTGTTAGAATTGTCTCTTAACTTTGCTTAACAAAGATGTTTGCTAACATGCCTAAGTTAACCAGCATATGAAAATAGAATAGACGTCTTTGTAAACATATTCAATCATTCCATGGTACAATAATTTTTTTTTATTCATTCATGGGATGTGGGTGTCGCTGGGCAGGCCAGCATTTGTTGCCCATCCCTAATTGCCCTTGAGAAGATGGTGGTGAGCTGCCTTCTTGAAACGCTGCAGTTCATGTTGGGTAGGAACACCCACAGTGCTGTTAGGAAGGGAGTTCCAGGATTTTGACCCAGCGACAGTGAAGGAACGGCGATATAGTTCCAAGTCAGGCTGGTGTGTGGCTTGGAGGGGAACTCGCAGGTGGTGGTGTTCCCATGTATTTGCTGCCCTTGTCCTTCTAGATTGTAGAGGTCACGGTTTTGGAAGGTGCTGTCGAAGGAGCCTTGGTGCATTGCTGCAGTGCATCTTGTAGATGGTACACACTGCTGCCACTGTGCGTCGGTGGTGGAGGGAGTGAATGTTTGTGGATTGGGTGCCAATCAAGCGGGATGCTTTGTCCTGGATGGTGTCGAACTTCTTGAGTGTTGTTGGAGCTGCACCCATCCAGGCAAGTGGAGAGTATTCCATCACACTCCTGACGTGTGCCTTTGATAAGGGATAAGGGAGTAGAATATTCAGACTGGACAGCTGGACTACGAGCAGCTCTCAGCATAAACAATTGATAACAGATAGAAATGAACAATGGGCATGCTGACTGAGTAAGTTTGAAGGCTGGTATGTCTCAAGGGAGTTGTAAATTGATCATGGGGAAACAATCCTTAGCATGCTGTAAGGGTTTAATAAGGGTGGGCTTCTCTCCATGGATTGAACAAAGAATTCAACATATTATTGGGCACCTCGTATTGAAGGGGAACCTCTATAGGACAATAAGGCCTTGGCAATAATGAACCCCAGACCCCCCCGTGAGAAAGGGTATAAAGGATAATGTTTAGAAACATTCCAGTTGCAGCAGGCGGTGGAGAGAAACACCTGAGAGTGGATCCAGGCTGGCTTTGAACTAACACTTTTGGGTGGTTTGGGGAGACGTGACAAGAAGCAAGGCAGCGAGAAGGAAAAGGAAAGAAATCTGTTCGCGGATTTCAGCCGTCCTGCCTGATCTGGATTGCTACTCGCAACTTGTTACAGCCGTATGTTTTTGCTGTAAAACTAGAAGAGTGTTACATCTCATCTTCTACTCCAATTAAAGTCAACATATTCACCATATTGGTTACAGTCAAGCCTGTTTAAATTGAATCCCTACAAACAGCAATGCAATGATGATCAGATAATCTATTCTTTTGTGAGATGTTGATTGAGGGATAAATATTGGCCAGAACACCAGGGATAACACCCATGCTCTTCTTTGAAATTGTACCATGGGATCTTTTCTATCCACCTGAGGGAGCAGACAGGGCCTCGGTTTAACATCTCACCCAAAGGACAGCACCTCCTCAGTACTGCACTAGAGTGTCAGCCTAGAGTTTTGTGCTCAAGCCGTGGAGTGAGATTTAAATCCTAAACCTTCTGATTCAGAAGCAACAATGCTACTCACTGAGCAAGCAATACTACAAAAGGATGCTTTCCTCTGTAACCATGCATCACACGTCATGACTTCAATCTTTTCATTCCCTCGTTTATTCTGCATATATGCATTCTTTCAAACATTTCACAATTTTTTTGAGGTAAATTTTCTTCCCTTCCTTGGGCTCCTAGTCAAAATGGATGATCAGGAAGCCTGATTTCAGGTTTCCATTAGTATTGCTTTGTAATTGTTAGTGCTCGGAGGCTCGTGAAATGCAACTGGTCAGGGGTGAAAATTGTAGGTCGCAAGGCTTGATTGATAAGTCCTAGAAGTCTCCAGTTTATACAGATGAATGACAAACACCCAATTCACAGCACAAAATGGGAACTGGTATTATTACCAACTAGTTATATTGCCAAATTCTAATTGCGTATTGCTATTAATAGTGGACAGAAACTACCAGTCATTCTCACTATTGAAAAGAAATACTGATGGTGAGACTTCCCCTTTAAGTAGAAAGATTATATTAAGGAGATAGGAGTCCAACTGTGACACAAACTTCGTAAACTCAGGCTGCAGTCTAATTGACTAAGTTAGGAATGTGATTAGACAACACAAATGAGCAGAAATACTTTTGATTTCTGAAGATATATCTCGAGAATCTTTTTTTTAAGCAAACAGGCAAGTGGATGATATTAGATGAATGGCATTTATGAGTTCAGTCATCATGTAACAGTTCAGAAAATTCACAGTTTCTGTCCTGTGAGCATTATGAGAAGTTGACAAAGAAAATACGAATAATTTTAATGGAATGTTTGTTGTTAAAAACAGAAGTGATTTTACTATTGAACAATATTATTCAGATAGGGTCAGTGTTGAGCAACATTTTATTCTTTACACACTGCAAACTGATTGGAGGAATTTATTTTATAGATAATTTTATTTGTAAATGTTTGGACACTTCCCCGACACAAGTACAAGTTATGGTGCACATTTCACAATGTTTGCAGGTAAATGAAGATGCTTTGTTCTCCAGTTCCAGACACTAAGGTGAATGGTGCTCAGTGACTGGGCTGATTAGGTGAGACAGTGGTGTGAGGTGGGGGCTAGTGGGTGGGGAGGATTTTGAGAGTCTGCAATAGGTTACAACAATAGGTCCTTGTTAGCATTAGTCAGGGCACTGGCTACTGTCCTGGAAAACTGAATGGGCATGTTGCTTCCTTGACTTTTCTTCGTTTTTTGTGCAGAGTGATTACTCGCAAGGTGTATCAGTCCTTCTGAGGGGCGGCACAGTGGCGCAGTGGTTAGCACCGCAGCCTCACAGCTCCAGCGACCCGGGTTCAATTCTGGGTACTGCCTGTGTGGAGTTTGCAAGTTCTGCCTGTGTCTGCGTGGGTTTCCTCCGGGTGCTCCGGTTTCCTCCCACATGCCAAAGACTTGCAGGTTGATAGGTTAATTGGCCATTATAAATTGCCCCTAGTATAGGTAGGTGGTAGGGAAATATAGGGACAGGTGGGGATGTGGTAGGAATATGGAATTAGTGTAGGATTAGTATAAATGGGTGGTTGATGGTTGGCACAGACTCGGTGGGCCGAAGGGCCTGTTTCAGTGCTGTATCTCTAAACTAAACTTCTGTGTGAGCAACCCATCTTGGGACTAGCGCATGCACACTCAATAGGTCTAATATGCCTAGACTCTGGAGAGCCGAGTGCAGAGGAAACCAGAAGTGCAGCATGTCGAGGTAGGTTACCTTGCTGGGCCTGGAGCCTGAAACTGCCCTGCTGCCTGAAGCGTGAGGAGCCGGAGGCCCAAATTAATAATTTGCAGTAGTTTTGCTATAAATCAATCTATGTGCATGAATTGCTGCTTTTATCACAATAGTGCAACTATTAGGAAGCCAGGTATCACGACTGTGATTAAAGCAGCAATCAATCCACAATCGACTCATTGTGGGAAACTGTTATGACCTGGTTTGGCCATAATGGGGATTAACTTTTAAAACACAGTGTTTTTAGTTTCACCTCAGTGAGTCCTTGCTCACTGATGTCTAATTGTAATTGTAAATGAACCAATCAGACAGGTGCTGAAACAAGTTGTGGGGAGGACGTAAGGAGGCTACAAAGGGATATTGACAGGTCAAGTGAGTGGGCAAAGATCTGGAAAATGGAGTATAATGTGGGGAAGTGTGAAATTGTCCACTTTGGCAGGAAGAATATAAAAGAAGCATATTATCTAAATGGTGAGAGATGGTAGAGCTCTGAGGTGCAGAGGGATCTGGGTGTCTTAGTGCATGAATCGCAAAAGGTTAGTACATAGGTACAGCACGTAATTAGGAAAGCTAATAGAATGTTATAATTTATCGTGAGGGGAATTGAGTACAAAAGTAAGGTTATGCTTCAGCTATACAGGGCATTGGTGAGACCACATCTGGAGTACTGTGTCAGTACTGGTCTCCTTATTTAAGGAAGAATGTCAATGCGTTGGAGGCAATACAGAGAAGGTTTGCTAGACTAATACCTGGAATGGGTGGCCTGTCTTATGGGGAAATAATGGACAGGCTAGGCTTATATCCGCTGGAACTTAAAAGAGTAAGAGGTGACTTGATTGAAACATATAAGATCCTGAGGGGCCTTGACAGGTTGGATGTGGAAAGGATGTTTCCCCTTGTGGGAGAATCTTGAACTAGGGGTCACTGTTTAAAAATAAGTGGTCGCCCATTTAAGACAGAGATGAGGAGAAATTTTTTCTCTCAGAGGGTTGTGAGTCGTTGGAATTCTCTTCCTCAAAAGGAGGTGGAAGCAGAGTCTATGAATATTTTAAAGACAGGGGTAGATAGATTCTTGATAAGCAATGGGGTGGAAGGATATCGGGGGTAGGTGGAAATGTGGAGTCGTCAGTTCAGCCATGAACTTATTGAATGGCAGAGCAGGCTGGAGGGGTCGAGTGGCCTACTCCTGCTCCTAATTCGTATGTTTCTTTGTTGGTATGATCAGCAGTCAGTGGATCCACTCTGATCTCCCTCTCAGTGCTCTGATGAGTCATGCAAGTGCTTTTCAATTTAAGGTATTGTTGGTTCCCTTTTCTCCTGACTGTGGGGGAGAATTCTTTGCCAATCTTTTTCCTCTGGGACATTCCTGCTTGCAGGTATTGTCCAGATTCTACTGCACGCCCCTGCAGCACTTTGGCGAGGTGAGGCCTCACCCTCACGGTTTCTCTGCCTTCTTGAGGACTTTCTTTGTCCCTGCAGGTTTCTGTAAATGCTATTAGCAACTCTGGTGCGGTGCGTCTGGTGTCTGTATTCGCATAGGAAGATGCGGGATCTAATTGTTCCAACATTTCGGGGTTGGCTGTCCGGACAGCAGGGGTTTTCATTTGGGAATCCTCCTGAACCTCCTTTAACCTGTCCTCTTTGTACCTTTTTCCCCTTTCCTCTCTACGTTTTTGCCAGCCCTGTGCCTGTCTGTCCCTTTTTGTTCTCAGCAGGGTTTCTTTACAATTCACCAGCCCTCTGCTGGAGGATTTCCCAAAAGCCGATACAGGAATTAGGGGTGCAGATTTTACTGCAGATTGGGACTTCTCCTCAACCTGGCACATGTGGCAACTCCTACAGTACTCCAGCACATCTTTGTGGAGTTTTGGCCAGTCAAACTGCTGCCTTATGCGGGCTTTGGTTTATCGTATACTGACATGAACGGCCGCTGTAATCTCATGGGCCATTCTTCATATATCCCTCCGGTACCTCTGCGGCACCACTAACTGGTGAACCACTATCCACTCTTTGTCCTCAGGTCTGTGAGGAGAACTCCACTTCCTCATCAGTACCTCATACTTTAAATAGTAGCAATCAGGGACTCCCCCGCTTCAATTTCAGACTGGGCAGCCTGTGCTAGCTCTCAGTACTGGATCGGCTCGCTGAGCCTCAGCTAGGGAAGATCCATTTAATCCATTCCCTGGGTCCTCTAACTTTCCAAAGAAAGTTTCAGACAGACAGACAGCATGGTCACCTGTCTGCAATGCCAATTCAGTCTGCTCTGGGGGAACTGGTTTGGTCATGGTCCCAGTCACGACACATACAGGGAAACTGCAGAGGATTGTCTCCTGCCACTGCCCTGTCTCTCTGATCTCCTGCGGTCTCTCTTTCGCTACTGGGGAAGCTACTACCTTCGCCCCCACCAGATCATTACCTAGGAGTAGGTCAACTCCGTCCCAGGCAAATGAGGGACAATCCCTACGGTCACCAGTCCTGAAACTAGGTCGCACTCCATATGCACCCGGTGTAAAGGGACAGGTGTACACTGCCCTCCAATACCATTCACCACCATTCTGGTATTTACTGCACTCTCCGGGGAAAGGTCAGGCCTTTTCCCAATAAAAGGGATCTCACGGCCCCTGTATCCCCGAGGATTACTATGGGCTAGCTTGCACCACTCGAGGGGTATGGGGTCACTCTCCCTTTAGACACAAAATCCTGTTAACCTTCAGGGATCCTATTAAATTTTCCTGCACCCACAGCAGTATGTTTTCTGGGTCTTCCTGCTGCTGCAGTTAAAGCCACAGCTTGTTCTGCTGTGCTTTCCATCAGGGTCTCTTCTCCTTCACTGAGCGGGTGTGCACAGATTAACCCTACAGGCTTTCCCCATAATTTCCAGCAGTCAGCTGTCAGATGACCTGCCTTATTACAATGGAAGCACACAGGCCTCTGGGTCTCACTCCTACTTACAGCGCTATCCTTTTTGGCTGGAGGACAACGCCCTTTGTGCCCTTCTTTTCTTTCTCTCCCAGGACTGCTTGGACTCCTATTACCTTCCTACCCTTTGTCCTTTTTGGATTTGCGTGGGTGACTAGGAAAGATTTTTCCCTGGGGACCTGACTTGTCTATTAGAGCAAACTCATCAGCCAGAACTGCGGCTTGCCTCGCTCTATGTACTTTTTGTTCCTCCACATGAGTCTTTATGGAGAGAGGGAGAGAGTTTTTAAATTCCTCTAGTAAAATCACATCTCTGAAGTTTTCATAGCTGCGTTGCACTTTAAGAGTCTTCAGCCACTGGTCAAAAGCCAGCTGCTTACTTTTCTCAAACTCCAAATAAGTTTGATCATCTTGTTTCCTGAGGGTTTGGAACTTCTGGCGGTAAGCTTCCGGTACTAGCTCATTTGCCCCAAGGATAGCACTTTTTGTTCATAATTTGATGAACTCTCATCTGGCAACAGGGAATAAACCTCATGGGCTTTTCCGGTGAGCTTACTTTGCAGCAGGAGGGTCCAGCTCTCAGCCGGCCATTTTAACTGCCTTGCCAGTTTCTCAATGGATACAAAAGATGCTTCCACATCTCCCGCATTGAATTTTAGAATCAATTGGAAAATGTAAAAAATTCAGTACACAGCCTGCACCACTTGTGTTCTCCATGCTTTCACTGGTGTTACTCTGTCGCCCCCTAGCTAACTCAAGCTGCCTCAGCTCTCCTTCCTCTGGAAATTTCTTTCTCTCTCTCTCCTGTCTTTCTTTCTCTCTCTCCTCTCTCTCTCCCTTTCTTCTGCCTCTCCCTTTCTCTCTCTCTTTCCCTGTCTTATAATTCAAGTTTCCTCTGTTCTAGTTGTATCTTTGCTAGTAATACTCTGTCGGAGTCTATTTCTAACCCTGTCCCTGATTCTTCGTATTCGAGGGAAAAATGGTTGGCCATTTGGCTTAGGAGTTCTGATTTCCTAGCTTTGGCATGGAAAGTGATCCCGCACTGCTCAGCCATATTCCTCAACTCTTCCATAGACAGTGCCTTTAACATCCCAAGTTACTTCACCCTGGCTTGGGAGTGCACTGGTTTCAGTCACGGACATGTTAGTATTCTAGCACACACAACCACAAGAAAAACATTATTGAAGTCGTTCCCTTTTTGATTGGGATCAATTTGATTTCCCATTTCCAACTTCTCATTTGTCTGCAGGTCCAATCTGGACGCTAGCCCCCAAATTTCTGTTATGACTGGGTGAGAAAGGGGTCTCAGGCTCCCCTCTTGCCCCTTTTCTGGTTTGGCCGTAACAGGGTTTAACTTTTAAAACACAGTGCTTTTAGCTTCACCTCAGTGAATCCTTGCTCACTGCTCTCTAATTGTAATTATAAATTAACCAATCAGACATGTTTCCTTTGGTTTAAACAAAGTTACTAAAACTACACGACACAGCCACGCTGGCATGCATACGTGATAAACACACACACACACAAATAGATACGGGTACCAGAAGGCTGAAGAAGTTTTCTTAAGCTGCTTCCATGGGTCCCTAGAACTTTGCTGGAGAGAGAGAGAGACAGAGAGGGGTGTTTTCTTCTTGAAGTTCAACTGCAGTCTTCCCCAAATCTTTTTGTGAGGCACAATTCAACTGTTCCCAGGATGGCCAGCAGGTTAGTCATGTGACCAACTCTTTGTTTGAAACAGCATCGCCTGCGAGGGTTGTTGATTCTTCAAAGCATATTAGACACACTTGGTCGAGGGTGGGGGGTGGGGGGAGGAGTGCTGGCTCTTACACAGACAAGACGTGAATCATCACTGTTGCCCAGCCCAATCTTGCTAATTGAATCAGGGAGCACTTCCATTGTCTCTCTATTCAACTGTCTCTCAGAATGCAAATGTGCAGCCATGTTTTCAGCCGTTCAGCTCTTTCGTTGTTTTAAACAAGTTATGCTCACTGTCGAGTAAAAGTTCAAATAGTGTTCCATATGACAAAATTGATATGTTTACATTTAGCAGGTGTGGTTTCATCACAGTAACCAACTCACCAACAGTACTACAGATAGTAGCTACTGCAGATTATTACTGGGGCTAACATGCAACTACTATGAACTTAGAAAGTTACTGTGATTAAAGCAGCAATTAATTCACAATTTATGCACATAGATTGATTTCCAGCAACACTACTGCAAATTACTATTCAGGTTAATGATTAAAGCAGCAATCTACAACACTATGAATTGCAATTGAGGTTAACTTCAAAGCAAAGTACAGCCAAAGGTGCCAAGGTCCAAGCAGCAAGTGGCTTCAGAGACCAGCTCATCCACAGAAACTTTAGTCCCCAGGCTCCACATGCTCCTGGCAGCAAGTGGCTTCAGGTTCCTCAGGCCTGCAGGCCTTGGGCTCGGCAAGGCAACGTGCCCTATTTCCAGATTTGTCTCTGATTGGCTCTCCAGAATCTAGGCAAAAGGGTAGGTACGACCAATCGAGTGCACACAGCCAGTCCCAAAATAGCTTTCAGGCTCCCTAGTGGGTATAAAAATAAGAAATGCTGGAAATACTCAGCAGGTCTGGCAGCATCTGTGGAGACAGAAGCAGAGTTAATGTTTCAGGTCAGTGAGCCTTAATCAGAACTGGCAGAGGCTAGAAATGTAATAGGTTTTAAGCAAGTAAAACGGGGGTGGGGCAAGAGATAACAAAAGAGAAGGTGTTGATAGGACAAGGTCACAGGGAATAACTGACCAGAAGGTCATGGAGCAAAGGCAAACGCTATGTTAATGGTGTGGTGAAAGAAAAAGCGTTAGTACAGAGAGGGTGTTAATTGACAGAAAACTGAACAGCCTGGCCCCAAGCACAAACATGAAAAAAACATGGTATTCAGTCTCTCCCATATGGATGAGCAAGTGCAGAAGGACTGATACACCTTGCAAGTAATTACTTTGATCCCACACACCCACACCCACACCCATTTGTTTATTGACTGGCAAAACTTGATTGGCTTCCTGCTATAATAGCACTACCTGAGATCTGGAGGCCATTGAGTAATTTGTACTTCTTGTTTTCCATTTCCTATTTTAATAGAGTCATAGAGTTATACAGCACAGAAACGGGCCCTTCAGCCCATCATGTCTGTGCCAACCATCCATCACGCAGCTATTCTAATCCCATATTCCTACACTTGGCCTGTAGCCTTTTATGCTATGACGTTTCAAGTGCTCATCTACATACTTCTTAAATGTTGTGAGGGTTCTTGCCTCCACCTCCTCTTCAGGCAGTGCGTTCCAGATTCCAACCACCCTCTGGGTGAAAATTTGTTTCCTCAAATCCCCCCAAACCTCCTGCCCCTTACCCTAAATCTATGCCCCCTAGTTCTTGACCCCTCCACTAAGGGAAAAAGTTTCTTCATATCTACCCTATCTATGACCCTCATAATCTTGTACACCTCAATCATGTCCCCCCTCAGCCTTCTCTGCTCCAAGGAAAACAACCCTAGCCTTTCCAGTCTCTCTTCAGAGCTGAAATGCTCAAGCCCAGGCAGCATCTTGGTGAATCTCCTTTGAACCCTCTCCAGTGCAATCACATCCTTCCGAAAGTGTGGTGCCCAGAACTGTACACAGTACTCCAGCTGTGGCCTAACTAGCATTTTATACAGCTCCATCATAACGTCTCTGCTCTTATATTCTATGTCTTGGCTAATGAAGGCAAGTATATCATATGCCTTCCTAAACACCTTATCTACCTGTGCTGCTGCCTTCGGCGATCTATGGACAAGTACACCAAGGTCCATCTGACCTTCTGTACTTCCTAGAGACCTATCATCCATTGTATATTCCCTTGCCTTGTTAGTCCTCCCAAAATGTATCACCTCACACTTCTCTGGATTAAATTCCATTTGCCACTGCTCCGCCCATCTTACCAGCCCATCCATATTGATCTGTAATCTAAGGATTTCCTCCTCACTATTTACAACACCACCAATTTTCGTGTCATCTGCGACCTTACTTATCATACCTCCTATATTCACATCTAAATCATTAATGTACACTACAAACAGCAAGGGTCCCAACACCGATCCCTGGGGTGCACCACTAGTCACAGGCTTCCAATCGCAAAAACAGCCCTCGACCATCACCCACTGCCTCATGCCACTAAGCCAATTTTGGATCCAATTTGCCAAATTGCCCTGAATCGCATGGGCTCTTACCTTCTTAACCAATCTCCCATGTGGGACCTTATCAAAAGCCTTACTGAAATCCATGTATACTCCATCTACTGCTTTACCCTCATCGACACATCTAGTCACTTACTCGAAAAATTCAATCAAGTTAGTTAGACACGATCTCCCCCTGACAAAGCCACACTGACTATCCCTGATTAATCCCTGCCACTCCAAGTGGAGATTAATCCTGTCCCTCATAATTTTTTCCAATATTCTCCCAACCACTGATGTTAGACTCACTGGCCTATAATTACCTGGTTTATCCCTACTGCCTTCTTGAATAATGGCACCACATTTGCTGTCCTCCAGTCCTCTGGCACCGCTCCTGTGGCCAGAGAGGATTTGAAAATTTGTATCAAACCCCCTACTATCTCCTCCCATGCCTCATATAACAGCCTGGGATACATCTCATCTGGGCCTGGGGATTTATCCACTTGTAAGCCCACTAAACAGCTAATATTTCCTCCCTTTCAATGATAATATGATCAAGTATATCACAATCCCCCTCCCTGATCTCTACACCTACTTCGTCCTTCTCCATAGTGAACACAGATGAAAAGTAATCATTTAAAACCTCACCTATGTCCTCCGGCTCCACACAAAGATTACCACGTTGGTCCCTAATGGACCCTACTCTTTCCCTGGTTATCCTCTTGCCCTTAATATAAATACAAAATGCCTTGGGATTTTACTTTATCTCGCCCGCCAGTGTTTTTTCATGTCCCCTCTTCATTCTCCCCATCACTTTTTTAAGTGCCACCCTACACTTTCTATACTTCTCTAGTGCTTCCGCTGCTTTCAGCACTTGGGATCTGCCGTAAGCCTCCTTTTTTTTCTTGATCCAATCCTCTATATCCCTTGATATCCAGGATTCCCTGGGTCTGTTAGTCCTACCCTTCACATTAACAGGTATATGTTGGCTCTGGACGCTCACAATTTCCTCTTTGAATGACTCCCACTGATGTGATGTCGACTTTCCTACAAGTAGCTGCCCCCAGTCCACTTTTGCCAGATTCTGTTTTATCATATTGAAATCGGCCTTCCCCCAATTCCGTACCTTTATTTCTGGTCCTTCTTTGTCCTTTTCCATAACTACCTTAAATCTTACAGAGTTATGGTCACTATCCCCGAAATGCTCCCCCACTGACACTTCTACCACTTCACCGGCTTCATTCCCTAGGATTAGGTGCAGTACTGCCCCTTCTCTTGTAGGACTTTCTACATACTGGCTCAAAAAGCTGTCCTGTATGCATTTTAAGAATTCCGCCTCTTTTAAGCCTTTTGCACTAAGACTATCTCAGTTAATATTGTGGAAGTTGAAATCCCCTACTATTATTACCCTATTATTTTTACACCTCTCAGAGATTTGCCTACATATCTGCTCCTCTATCTCTTGCTGTCTGTTTGGAGGCCTGTAGTACACAACTAGCCAAGTGATTACCCCCTTTTTGTTTTTAAGTTCTACCCAAATGGCCTCATTTGAAGAACCTTCTAAGATATCATCCCTCCTTACTGCAGTAATTGATTCTTGATCAATAGTGCAATGCCACCTCCTCTTTTATCCCCCCTCCCATGTCACGCCTGAAGATTCTATAGCCTGGAATATTGAGCTGCCCATCCTGTCCCTCCCTCAACCATGTCTCTGTGATAGCAATAATATCATAATCCCATGTGCTAATCAACACCCTCAATTCATCTGGTAGTAAAAATTGAAATAGATGCAATCCAACCTTGCATTTTTCCCTTGTGCCCTACCAGGTCTATATTTGCTCTGGCCTCCAGGCAGACTCACTTTCTGTTCTATGTTACCCCTTACTGTACCTCCACTCTGTATACCATCCCCCTACCAAATTAGTTTATAACCCTCCCCAACAACACTAGCAAATCTCCCAGCGAAGATGCTTGTCCCATTCCGGTTCAGGTGCAACCTGTCCAACTTGTACACGTCCCACCTTTGCCAGAAACAGACTCAGTGATCCAGGAAACTAAAGCCCTCCCTCTTGCACCATCTCCTCAGCCACGTATTCATCTGCTCTATCCTCCTATTTCTAAACTCACTAGCACGTGGCACCGGGAGTAATCCAGAGATTACAACCTTTGAGGTCCTGCTTTTTAATCTGCTACCTAGCTCCCTAAATTCTTGTTGCTGGACCTCATCCCTTTTTCTACCTATGTCGTTGGTACCAATGTGTACCATGACCTCTGGCTGCTCACTTTCCCTCTTCAGAATGTCCTGCAGCCGCTCAGTGTCATCCTTGACCCGAGCACCAGGGAGGCAACATACCATCCTGGAGTCACGTTTGCGGCCACGGAAATGCCTATATGTACCCCTTATGATAGAATCCCCCATCATTATAGCTCTTGCACTCCTTTTTCTTCCCCTGCTGTGCAGCACAGCCATCCTTGATGCCACGGAGCTGGCTGCTGCTGCTTTCCCCTGGGAGGCCATTCGCCCCAACAATATCCAAAGCAGTATATCTGTTTGAGAGGGGGATGGCCACAGGGACTCCTGTACTACCTGCCTGCACCTACTACTCTGCCTGGTGGACACCCATCCCTTTTCTGCCTGTGCTGCCATTACCTACGGTGTGACCACCTCTCTAAATGTGTTATCCATGACTTCCTCAGCATCGCGGATGCTCCACAATGAATCCACCTCCAGCTCTAGCTCCATAATGCGGGTAGCCAGTAGCTGCAGATGAATACACTTCCTGCACACATGGTTCTAAGGGACCATGGAAGCATTCCTAATTTCCCACATAGTGCAGGAGGAGCAGATCACGGGTGCGAGCTCTCCTGCCATGACTTACCTTTAAATTAATTTAGTTACTCCCTTTAAAAAATACTAATTACACTAGGGGTCTTGTTCTACTCCAAACACTACCCAGTACAATCTAAAGTCCTTAATAAATTACATTAATTTAAGTAGAACTACTCACATTATCACTTGAGGGTTTTTTTTGAAAAAAAAACGTTCCCCTTTTTAAAGCAATTTAAATGCACAAGCAGCTGTTTCTTACCCAACCAATCACCTTGCAGAATTCCCTTGGTGTCACTGTAAGTTTTTTTCCCTCTTTTTGAGTCTCAGCGCTTGCAGGTTCCACGCAGGTCTGCCAGCCACCGCTCCGCTCCCAGGTAAGTGATGTTTCTATTTTAAGGTTGTAGCCTTGACCTTAGTCTCATGAATTAAAGAACTTCTATCACTTCCAGAAGGCACTCCAAAACTCCAAAGAAGTAAATAACCCACTAATTAGGCTACCAGCCAAAGATTCTTCTTCTTTGGCCTCCTTGTCTCAAGGGACAATAAATATGCGCCTAGAGGTGGTCAGTGGATTGTGAAGCAGCACCTGGAGTGGCTATAAAGGCCAATTCTAGAGTGACAGATCTTCCACAGGCGCTGCAGATAAAATTGGTTGTCGGGGCTGTTACACAGTTGGCTCTCTCCTTGCGCTTCTGTCTTTTCTTCTGCCAACAGCTAAGTCTCTTCAACTCGCCACTCTTTAGCCCCGCCTTTATGGCTGTCTGCCAGTTCTGGTGATCACTGGCAACTGACTCCCACAACTTGTGGTCAATGTCACAGGACTTCATGTCGCACGTGCTGATGGCCTTTAAAGCAGAGACATGGGCGGCTGGTGGGTCTGATACCAGTGACGAGCTCGCTGTACAATGCAACCTTGGGGATCCTGCCATCTTCCATGCGGCTCACATGGCCAAGCCATCTCAAGCGCCGCTGGCCTACAGGGTGTATATGCTGGGGATGTTGGCTGCCTCAAGGACTTCTGCATTGGAGATACAGTCCTGCCACCTGATGCCAAGGATTCTTCGGAGGCAGCGAAGATGGAATGAATTGAGACGTCGCTCTTGGCTGACATATGTTGTCCAGGTCTTGCTGCCGTAGAGCAAGGTACTGAGGACACAGGCTTGAAAAACTAGGACTTTTGTGTTCTGTGTCAGTGCGCCATTTTCCTACACCCTCTTGGCCTGTCTGGACATAGCAGTGGAAGCCTTTCCCATGTGCTTGTTGATTTCTGCATCAAGAGACAGCCAAGGATATTATTGGTATAATTACAGTTGCAGGACACTAGATCACAAAGGATCTTCACAAAGCTTAACTACAGCTCCACTTTGTGCATTCTACTATATCACCATTCTTAGGGCGACACAGTGGCGCAGTGGTTAGCACCGCAGCCTCGCAGCTCCAAGGACCCGGGTTCGATTCCGGGTACTGCCTGTGTGGAGTTTGCAAGTTCTCCCTGTGTCTGCGTGGGTTTTCTCCGGGTGCTCCGGTTTCCTCCCACAAGCCAAAAGACTTGCAGGTTGATAGGTAAATTGGCCATTATAAATTGTCACTAGTATAGGTAGGTGGTAGGGAAATATAGGAACAGGTGGGGGTGTTTGGTAGTAATATGGGACTAGTGTAGGATTAGTATAAATGGGTGGTTGATGTTCGGCACAGACTCGGTGGGCCGAAGGGCCTGTTTCAGTGCTGTATCTCTAATCTAAATCTAATCTAATCTAATCTAATCTTACATGATTTGCACCTTCCTCAGTCGTATTATTCAATCACAGCAGCACAATGAGCTATAGAGCCTGACTACAATGACTGGATAAAATTACACTTTCCAGACAAATTGTTGGGTGTGTCTTGTCTTCCAAGGGGATCAATCAGAAATCTGGTCTAACCCACTTGTGTTGCAAATAGCCACAGCCTTTTCTTGTGTGTAAAATGGGAAGTCCACCCAACCCTGTTTCACTTAGGAGCTTTGCACCATCCATGAGAGGACATGTTTATCTCATTAGTTAGTTGAAAAGCACTTTGCTCACCCAGTGAATTACCTTGCAGGAACACAAGGGTTCAGGCCACTGTTTAACCAAAACCCTGCCAAGTTTAGATTAGAAAAATAGATTGCAGATTGATGTGGATACAATGGGATACTGGGCCTGTATTGGACACATGTCTTTCAATATAGATACAAGGTTGCATGATCAAGGGTGCTGAGCACAGTGTGTGTATGACGCATGATTTACTGAAGGTGCGTGACCAATGCCATGAGGCCATTAGAAAAGACAATGGAGTTAGACGGTACTGCCAGAAAGATTAAAAACGAAATAAGAATTATTATTATGTCTCTGTACAACGTCTTTGATCAGACTTCAGCCATGATTGGTGTCCTCCCATGGTCCTGGAAAAGGTTCACGGGAGAGCTGCGAAACTGGTACCTAGTTTACCATGATAAGCTTATAGATTTGGGCTCTTTACTGTGGAAAAGTATAGAATTTGTGCTTTGATCGAGGTCTTTGAAATAATGAAAGGATTAGACTCAATCCATGTGGCTGGGCAATTTGAGCTTGAAAGGTTACAGAGGGCCAGTAAAATACAGAACTAGGATAGATGTTATGAACTGTTTCTTTCCTCAGAGAGTCATCAACCTCTGTCACGTACTGCCAGCATGTGCAGTGAGTGTAGGTTAAGAAATTGAATGTAATAAATTTAAGAAACGCATTGGAGGCAGTTCAAAAGAGATTCACTTTGTTGATTCCTGGGATGAAGGGGTTGACTCATCAAGAACGGCTAAACAGGTTAGGCCTTTATTCATTAGAGTTTAGAAGAATGAGGGGTGATCTTGTTGAAACGTACAAGATTCTGAGGGGGCTTGACAGGGTAGATGTTGAGAAGATGTTTCCACTAGTGGGGGAATCTCGAACTAGGAGACATAGTTACAGAATAAGGGGACATTCATTTAAAACTGAGATGCAAAGGAATTTCTTCTCTGAGGGTAGTGAATGTCTGGAATTCTCCACCCCAGAGAGTTGTGGAGACTAGATCACTGAAAGTATTTAAAGAGGAAGTAGATAGATTTTTGAAATATCGGGGGGTTGAGGGCTATGAGGAGCTGGCACGAAAGAGGAGTTGAGGTCTGGGGCAGATCACCATGATGTTATAGAATGGTGGGGCAGATTTGAGGGGCTGAATGGTCTACTCCTGCTCCTATTTCTTATGTTCTTATGCTTCATGAGGAGTCCTGTGGTGCCCTTGTCACAGGAGCCCTTGGATCAGCCTTTCAGCTACCCCTTCAAGAACACCCTGACACAGATCCACACGGCCTGCTCCCAGGCTCGCCAGCTGGACATGCTGGCTATGTGTGTGTATTAGTCCCTGCCCGTGTAGCGGAGCCTGGTCTCCAATCGTTTCGGCCATCCCTGCCATTGGACAAAGACCTTGCTTTGCTCGGACCGTGTGGTAGTCAGTGTGCAACGGCAACCCCACGTTAAAAGAACCCATGCACAGGCATCTTTCACCCCCTCAAAATGAACTTTGGGACCTGGAATATCAGGACTTGGATTATTCAGTCACCTAAGGACCCACAACCCTGGAGTGGAAGAAAGTCATCCTCATTCCCGAGGGACTGCCTAAGAAGAGAAGAAGACTGCAAGAAATGAACTATTGCTGAGCGCAGTCAACATAATCAGTTATAGAAGGCAAGTGGGTATTGGGAGATTTGTCCCTCTGTCACTATGGTCACCAGGAACTTGACCTTTGGAAGGCAGGTGGGAATTTCCCCACAGTTTTTTTTCCAAATTGGCCTATTGTTTTAATTCTTATTTTTACTTCTGCTCGGAGATAGTGTATCGGGTGTGTGGGGGCTGCACATGGAGGTCAAGCATGTATGAAAGTCCTGAGTTCTTTAATGTCCATATAATTATGGAAGGAAGTGAGCAGAAGGGTATAATCCAAGTGAGAGATTCAGATGGGAGAGGTGGGGGAGGTAGGGGAGGGAGGCAGGAATTGTCCTGTCCCTTTTAGGGTTTGCACTAAATTTCTGCAGATGATGGTGGAATAGGAGAGGTTCCAAGGAAATTTACCCCCACAGTGTCGTAATCAGTAAGTAAAAACGCTCAGGGGTTTAAGCTGACAGCGAACCACTCATTACATTGCTTGTAACACTTTGTGTTGTACATTGGTGTGATTGAGTTGTTCAACGGTTACTTACAAAGGAGGATGTCCAGCCATTAAATTAAAAATCACCCACTACCAGTGCAAGTTGGAAATTCAGGTGTTTAAACTGTTGGTGGGTGAGGCCTATGAGCTATCAACAAGTGAAAATGGTCACACAAAAAAAAATCACCAAATTGGGGGGCAGCTTCTGTGTACTTAATCTGAGATGATAACATGTCTCCTACTTCAGTGGCTCAAAGCATCCAATTATTCAGGAATATAAAAGGTAATGGTGGGTTAATAAGGAAGTGGATATTAGATACAGGGCATTTTGCACTTAGCCCTTGAGGACTCTCATCAGTTGAAGCTTTAGTCTAATCAGACTTTAATTAAGTCTTAAGAGAACACCTATTTAAATTTCTACTGATTAATTAAACCTGAAGATTGAGGGCTGTTCAAGGGCTGATGTGATTCAAAGGCTTTTTACTGTTATTCATTTTGATTACTTTTTCTTGATGGATTATGTTTTTCATTTTACAAAAGTCGAAGATGAATATTTCAGTGAAAATACCGGATGACTCATTGCCTCTGATTGCCTTCCATCATGGTGCTATTATGCTATCTGCCAATTTTAATATCTCTTCTCACCCAGCTGAGCTAGGCTTGCAGTAACTGTCAATTAAGGTACCTGTGCAATACCATCACTTGAACTTGCAGTGCATGTTAATGAGTGAAGTAACTGAAAGTTTTTCAACATTAGGATTAAAATGAAATTCTCTCCTTGTGTCTTTATCATTTTATTTTGGTAGTCTTTAGACCTGAAGGTTGGGATTGATCTTTATCATGGACTGCCTTGGCAGTTGCGAATGGGAACATGTTTAAATGACAAGTGAAGGGTGCAACTGCAGACTTCCCCATGTTGCAGGCTCCCATTGACTGTACATATATGCTTTGCATGTGCTTCGTGTAAACTCGGCTATTTTCATGAACTGAAAGGGATTCCGCTCCCTCGATGTGCAGCTGGTGCGTGACCACAGGTCAATGCCCACTATCCTAGCAGCAGTCACGATTTGTTCATTTTGTGGCAGTCCGCCGTGCCAGCTGTATTTGAACAACCATGGCAAAGCAAAGGATGGCTACTGGATGACCAGGGTTATCCACTCATGACATGGCTCCCAACCCAAGTACAGAACCTATGCACATGTGCAAAACAGGTCTATAATGAAAGCCATACTGCCACAAGGAACATGCTAGAGCACACCATTGATCTCCTCAAGCAATGTGTCTGCTGCCTGGACCCCTCTGAAGGAGTCATACTACTTGGCTGAGCCGGTCTCAAGATTTGTGGTGGTCTGCTACACGCTGTGCAACCGCGCCATCGTGAGGGAACCTTGCAACCACCTATCAGGTGAGACGTTGAGAAATAGGTGCGTGAGGGAAGTTCAGTAGGAGGAAGTGCAGGAACACGGAGGAGATAACGGGAAGAGGAAGGAAGGCTGCTATGTAGACAGTCCCCTTCATCTCAGGCTCTATATGATCAAATAATTCAAGGAGTTAATTACTGCAGTAAGGAGGGATGATATCTTAGAAGGTTCCTCAAATGAGGCCATATGGGTAGAACTTAAAAACAAAAAGGGGGCAATCACTTTGCTGGGGGTGTTCTACAGGCCTCCAAACAGTCAGGGAGAGATAGAGGAGCAGATATGTTCGGAAAATCTTAGAGAGGTGTAAAAATAATAGGGTAATAATAGTAGGGGATTTCAACTTCCCTAATATCAACTGGGATAGTCTTAGTGAAAAAGGCTTAAAGTGGGCGGAATTCTTAAAGTGCATACAGGAGAGCTTTTTGAGACAGCATGTAGAAAGCCCTACAAGAGAAAGGGCGGTACTGGACCTAATCCTAGGGAATGAAGCCAGACAAGTGGTAGAAGTGTCAGTGGGGGAGCATTTTGGGGATAGTGACCAGAACTCTAAGATTTAAAGTAGTTATGGAAAAGGACAAAGACGGGCCAGAAATAAAGGTACTGAATTGGGGGAAGGCTGATTTCAATTTGATTCAACAGGATCTGGCCAAAGTGGACTGGGAGCAACTACTTGTAGGAAAGTCTACATCAGACCAGTGGGAGTCATTCAAAGAGGAAATAGTGAGAATTCAGAGCCAACATGCTCCTGTAAAGGCGAAGGGTAGGACCAACAAGTCCAGGGAATCCAGGATGTCAAGGGATATAGAGGATTGTATAAGGGAAAAATAGGAGGCTTATGGCAGATTCAGAGTGCTGAAAACAGCAGCGGTACTAGAGGAGTATAGAAAGTGTAGAGGGGCACTTTAAAAAGTAATTAGGAGAGCGAAGAGGGGACATGAAAAAACACTGGCAGGCAAGATAAAGTAAAATCCTAAGTTATTTTATAAGTATGTTAAGGACAAAAGGATAACCAGGGAAAGAGTAGGGCCCATTAGGGGCCAAAGTGGCAATCTGTGTGTGGAGCCGGAGGATATAGGTAAGGTTTTAAATGATTACTTTTCATCTGTGTTCAGTATCCAGAAGAATGATGTAGGTGTAGAGATCAGGGAGGGGGACTGTGATATACTTGAACATATCAGTATTGAAAGGGAGGAAGTATTAGCTATTTTAGCAGGCTTAAAAGTGGATAAATCCCCAGGCCCAGATGAGATGTATCCCAGGCTGTTATGTGAGGCATGGGAGGAGATAGCAGGGGCTCTGACACAACTTTTCAAATCCTCTCTGGCCACAGGAGCGGTGCCAGAGGATTGGAGGATAGCGAATGTGGTACCATTATTCAAGAACGGTAGCAGGGATAAACGAGGTAATTACAGGCCAGTGAGTCTAACATCAGTGGTAGGGAAACTATTGGAAAAAATTCTGAGGGACAGGATTAATCTCCACTTGGAGAGGCAGGGATTAATCAGGGATAGTCAGCATGGCTTTGTCAGGGAGAGATCATGTCTAACTAACTTGATTGAATTTTTCGAGGAGGTGACTAGATGTGTAGATGAGGGTAAAGCAGTTGATGTAGTCTACATGGACTTCAGTAAGGCTTTTGATAAGATCCCGCATGGGAGATTGGTTGAGAAGGTAAGAGCCCATGGGATCCAGGGCAATTTGGCAAATTGGATCCAAAATTGGCTTAGTGGCAGGAGGCAGAGGGTGATGGTTGAGGGTTGTTTCTGCGAGTGGAAGCCTCTGACCAGTGGTGTACTGCAGGGATCGGTGTTGGGACCCTTGCTGTCTGTAGTGTGGATTTAGATGTGAATAGAGGGGGTAAGATCAAGAAGTTCGCAGATGACATGAAAATTAGTGGTGTCGTAAATAGTGAAGAGGAAAGCCTTAGATTACAGGACGATATCGATGGGCTGGTAAGATGGGCGGAGCAGTGGCAGATGGAATTTAATCCTGAGAAGTGTGAGGTGATGCATTTTGGGAGGACTAACAAGACAAGGGAATATACAATGGATGATGGGACCCTAGGAAGTACAGAGGGTCAGAGGGACCTTGGTGTACTTGTCCATAGATCACTGAAGGCAGCAGCCCAGGTAGATAAGGTGGTTAGGAAGGCATATGGGATACTTGCCTTTATTAGCCAAGGCATAGAATATAAGAGCAGGGAGGTTATGATGGAGCTGTATAAAATGCTAGTTAGTCCACAGCTGGAGTACTGTGTACAGTTCTGGGCACCACACTATAGGAAGGATATGATTGCACTGGAGAGGGTGCAGAGGAGATTCACCAGGATGTTGCCTGGGCTGGAGCATTTCAGCTATGACGAGAGACTGAAAATACTTGGCTTGTTTTCCTTAGAGAAGAGAAGGCGGAGGGGGGACCTGATTAAGGTATACAAAATTATGAGGGGCATTGATAGGTTAGATAGGAAGAAACTTTTTCCCTTAGCAGAGGGGTCAATAACCAGGGGGCATAGATTTAAGGTAAGGGGCAGGAGGTTTAGATGGGATTTCAATAAAAAAAATTTTCACCCAGAGGGTGGTTGGAATCTGGAACACACTGCACACTGCCTGAACGGGTGGTAGAGGCAGGAACCTTCACAACATTTAAGAAGTATTTAGATGAGCACTTGAAACTGCATAGCATACAAGGCTACAGGCCAAGAGCTGGAAAATGGGATTAGAATAGATAGGTGCTTGATGGCCGGCACAGACACGATGGGCCGAAGGGCCTGTTTCTGTGCTGTATAACTCGATGACTCTATGACTCTATTCATGAGCAATCCCAATAACCTCAGTCACACCTCCCTGTTCCCCAACTGTCCCACATTCCTTACCTTTCCTCCGTCACTGACCATTACATTGTCCTCTTTCTCACATTGCAAAAATAAATGGTAACACAAAACACATTCCAATACAATTTTATAAATCAAATCATATGATGCATACGAAATTAAAATAATCAGCCATTTGCATTCCCTTTCTCTGCCCTCAACCCTTCCCCTCACTCCCAGAACCGTGACAAGGTTCCCCCTGTCCTCAATTCCCACCCCATCAGCCTCCATTTCCAAAGGATCAACTTCCGCCATTTCCGCCACCTCCAGCGTGATGCCACTACCAAACGCATCTTCCCCTCCCTTCCCCTGTCAGCATTCCGAAGGGATCGTTCCCTCCGTGACACCCTGGTCCGCTCCTCCATTACCCCCATCATCTCGTCCCCTTCCCATGGCATCTTCCACTACAATCGCAGGAGGTGTAATACCTGCCCATTTACCTCCTCTCTCCTCACTATCCCAGGCCCCAAACACTCCTTTCAGGTGAAGCAGCGATTTACTTGTACTTCTTTCAATGTAGTATACTGTATTCGCTGCTCACAATGTGGTCTCCTCTACATTGGGAAGACCAAGCGCAGACTGGGCGACCGCTTTGCGGAACACCTCCGCTCAGTCCGCAAGCAGGACCCTGAGCTTCCGGTTGCTTGCCATTTCAACACTCCCCCCTGCTCTCATGCTCACATCTCTGTCCTGGGATTGCTGCAGTGTTCCAGTGAACATCAACGCAAGCTCGAGGAATAGCATCTCATTTACCGATTAGGCACACTACAGCCTGCCGGACTGAACATTGAGTTCAATAATTTCAGAGCATGACAGCCCCCCATTTTACTTTCATTTTTAGTTGTTTTTTCTTTTTTTCTTTTTCACAACCTTTTTTTGCATTTATTTCATTTCATCTTAGTTTGTTCAGTTTGCTTGCCCACTGTTTTTTTTCATGTTTGCACTTGCTGCTGTTCAATATTCAGTCCGTTAACACCTTTTCTGTACTAATGCTTTGTCATTCAACACACCATTAACATATTGTTTGCCTTTGCTCCATGAACCTTTGGTCAGCTATGCGGCCTTGTCCAATCTACACCTTCTCCTTTGTTATCTCTTGCCCCACTCCCACCTCACTTGCTTATAACCTGTGACATTTTTAATATTTGTCAGTTCCGAAGAAGGGTCACTGACCCAGAACGTTAACTTTGCTTCTCTTTCCACAGATGCTGCCAGACCTGCTGAGTGATTCCAGCATTTCTTGTTTTTATTATGCATTCCCTTTATGTCTATCTTCTGTGTGTCTTTGCCTCTCCTATTGCTCTTATGCAGTGCTACACCAGTGGCTGCAGCATGGCTGTGAACTACTTACCTTTTTTTTTTACTAAACAAGAAGCCAGCTAAGCTCAGCACCTGCTGTAAAAATATATGCTGTGTTGCTGATATGATTGATCATTCCAATCCTGCTTAATGAATTTGTTTGGTCAAAGTTTAAGTCAAAGTCTAGCGTGGCATTACTCTGCCCCCTCCTGGACACAGGGAGGATCACATGAAAGCACAGACTCAACTGAAGCAGGCTCTCCCTTCATTTCCTGAGCATGAGAAAATTCGCATAGATATCTGGCAAGTGAAAATACTCCTCTCAGGGCAAAGGGAAGATGGGCAGGCAATTTCTTTCATTCTGTCTCTGCTGTCATAACTTCACCCTAATTATGGTGGCAATGGAGTTTCCGCCACAGCCTCCAATGAAGTTTCGATGGGAGAGTGGGAGCAGATCCAAGAAACATCCCAGTCTAAGACCCCTCTGAGAGGGTATCGTCTGAAACATTACACCAAAAATATCTAGAGGGTCAAAAAGGCTTTTATGCATCCAAATCCGTCTAAGCCGCCACAGGGAATGTGTTCTTCTTAGGCAGTCCCTCGGCATTGAGGATGATTTTCTTCCACTCTGGTTCAGTGTGTTCTAACATGGCTAACGAGTCTGATGCGTGAACCACAGACTCTACCACACGTGGGGCAGGTGGTGTTTGAGGAGCTGAATCGGCGACTTACTTGGTGGTGGGGCGGTGGGGGGGGGGGGGGGGGGGGGGGGTGGTGGGGGCAGGGGCTGCGCGCTCCTTCTGCTGCCTGGACTTGGTTTCCGTGTGCTCCCGTCGAAACCTCACAAAGTGCTCGGTACCTTCCCGAATGCACCTTCTCCACTTTGAGCAGTCGAAGGACAGGGACTCCCATATGTTGGTGGGCATGTTGAATTTCTTCAGAATGGGAGAACGTGCCGAAGGCATTTTCTCTGTCCTCCTGGGAGTCTTCTGCCTTAGTGAAGCTTAGAGTAGAGCAGTTGTTTCTGGAGCCTCGTGTCAGACATGTGAGTGACGTGGCCTGCCCAATGAAGCTGGTTTTGGGTGATTAGCACCTCGATGCTGGGAATGTTGGTTTGGGAGAGGATGCTGACGTTAGACCACCGATCCTACTAACGAATGCAAAGGATTTTGTGGTATTTCTCTAGTGCTTTGAGGTGCCTGCTGCAGATTGTCCAAGTCTCCAAATCATATAAGAGTGCAGTGATCACTGCTGCCCAGTACACCATGACCTTAGTCCTGGATTTGAGGTTCTGATCCTCGAATACTCTCTTCCACAATCGGCCGAAGGCAGAGCTGGCACATTGAAGCCGGTGGTGAATTTCGTTATCAATGTCTGCCTTCATTGAGAGGAGACTCTTGAGATGTGGAAAATGGTCCACGCTTTCCAGGGCCTCGCCATGGATCCTGATCGATGGAGGATGATGTTGTGCTGCGGGAGTGGGTTGGAAGAGGACCTTAGTTTTCTGATGTTTAAAGTAAGGCCCATCCTCTGGTATGCTTCAGTGAAGGAGTCAACTATGACTTGGAGCTCAGTCTCCGAGTGAACACATACACAAGCATCGTCCACGTACTCGAGCTCAATGACTGAAATTGGAGTGATTTTTGTCTTGGTGTGGAGGTGACGGAGGTTGAATAATTTACAGGCCATCCTGTAGGTTATCTCTACTCCTGAGGGGAACTTGCTGGAGGTGAGGTGCAAAATTGCAGTGAGGAAGGTAGAGAAGTGGGTCAGTGCGATGATACAGTCTTGTTTGACACCAGTCTTCAGTGAGATTGGGTCAGTGGTGGTCCCGTTGGTAAGGATTACAGCTTGCATGTCATCCTGTAGCAGTCAAAGGAGGGCAGCCAAGCTTGAGGAGGACTCTCCATAAAAACTCATGATTGACAGAGTCAAAGGTTTTTGCAAGGTCAAAAAAGGCCATGTACAGCAGTTGATGCTGTTCCCTGCATCTTTCTTGGATTTACCATGCAGTGAAGATTGTATCTGTTGTGCCTCTCAGTGGGCGAAATCCACATTGCGACTTTGGGAGGAGTTCTTTAGCCACTGGAAGGAGGCGATTGAGGAGAATCCTTGCGATGATCTTCCTGTGACAGACTGGGAATGTATGCCAAGTATGACAGACTGGTAATACATTGACCAAGTGACAGGTGTCATGCTTGCAATGGACTAACACCTTCATCACTTTCCCTGTGGAAAGGAGGTGTTGGCACAACTGTCCAGAAAACCTTTTACTGGGTTCAGGGTCAAGGTTAGGGTTTGCCAAAGCTCTAGAATTGGCCTTGAGTCTCCAGGAATGGAAGATTGATATCCAGGACACTACTGCAAATGTAAGGTATTGTTACTACAAGGTGAGGAAGGGGTCTCAGGCTCCCCTCTTGTCCCTTCTCTGGTTTGGCTGTAACAAGGTTTATCTTTTAAAACTCAGTGTTTTTAGCTTTCCAACTCAGTGAGCCCTTGCTCACTGCGCTCTCATTACAATTGCAAATGAACCAATCAGACAGGTTTTCTTAGGTTTAAACAAGAAAGATGTAGGTTTATTAGCCTTATCACTCTAATCCGGTTAAAATTACTAAAATATGCGACGCAACCACGCTCACATGCATATGAGAGGCACACACAAATAGATAGAGAGGGGGAGGAAGAATTATGGGGTGTTGAAGTAGAGTTGGCAATAAATGGAATACAGGTACTGCCTTTTTTGTCTTTGATTGGAGTTAAGGTTTGGGAGTCCTTGCTGGGGCCACACGCACAATTCCAGATTTGTTTCTCTGGTACCAGAAGGCCGAAACGGGACTTGGTCTATAGTCTTGAAGTCTAAGTTGCCACTGTGGGTTCCTTGGGACTTTGCTGGACAGAGAGACAGAGTGAAAGGGACTTTTTCTTCTGCCAGTCCAGTTGCAGTCTTTTTCTTTTCTGTCAGGCACAATTCAAAAAGCCCCAATCTTACCAGCAGATAGATCATGAAACCATCTCTTTTTGAAACAGCCACTTCTTGGAGGGTGGTTGGAGTTCAGAACCCCCCAGACATACTCGGTGGAGGGTGGAATATTGTCTCTTACAAAGTCAGAAGCTGTCGGTGTCTTTTGATCATCAC
Source organism: Heterodontus francisci (assembly GCF_036365525.1). Taxonomy (NCBI): domain Eukaryota; kingdom Metazoa; phylum Chordata; class Chondrichthyes; order Heterodontiformes; family Heterodontidae; genus Heterodontus; species Heterodontus francisci. The sequence continues at coordinate 45,450,058 of NC_090402.1, read as the reverse complement.
TTTTGACAAAACCCATCTCGCTAATTGAATCAGTTAGCACTCTCATTGTCTCTCTGCTCAACTGTCTCTCGACTAGTCCTGGTCTTTTCAGAATGCAAATATGCAACCATGTTTTCAGCTGTTCAATTCTTCTTTTTTAACAGGTTCTTTGCAATGTCCAGTAAAAAAGCTTCAAGTAGTGTCCCATATGACAAAATTAATATGTCTCTATTTGGCAGGTGTGGTTCCCGTCAATGCATTAAACGTGACACTCATATATGTAGTGTTGGACCACAGCACCATCATTATTCAAGTCAAGGCCAAATGTCCTGAAACCAACCCATAGTGCCTTCATGATGTGGCAGTCCACTGCCCTATGACTCTATGACCCTATGACCCTGGATTATTTGAAGGCTGAGGGAGATTGGATGGATAGTTGGTAGGACACCAAGACTACCTATTCAGCCCCCCATCCCCCTGTTGTGGGACCACCTTAAGAGGCTGTAAGTGAAGGTCACCGGAGGAAGTGATGTCATGTCCTACATGACCATAGAGTTGTGAGTGTAGCCCAACACAGTGACATGTGTGTAGATGTGCTCATGTAGTAGCTGTATATATTTGTGTATGTTATGTGTTCTAGTTAAGTTATAATAAAAACCCACATATTCTTTGGATATTACTTGGAGTCCCACGAATCTTACAACAGTTCACATACCAAAGGAACAAGTAATATTACACCCCCCAACCTGAGAAACCCCAGAACAAAGAGTACAAAAACTAGGAAGATATGCTAAACCTATACATAAAACCATGGTTAGGCCCCAGCTGGAGTATTGTGTCCAATTCTGGGCATACAATTTAGGATGGACATGAATGCTTTGGAGAGGGCACAGAAGAGATTTACCAGGATGGTCAATGAATGAGTGACTACAGTTACTTGGATAGACTGGAGAAGCTGGGATTGTTCTCCTTAGAACACAGAAGGAGAAGAGATTTGTCAGAGGTGTTTAAATAGAGTAAATAAAGGGAAACTGTTTTCAAAGTCTGAAGGGTCAATAATGAGAGGGCACAATGTTCAGGTATTTGGCAAAAGAACTGGAGGGAACGAGGTTTTTTTTTTACACAACGAGTGTTTAGGATTTGGGATACATTGCCTGATAGGGTAATGGGTACAGATTGAATAGTAGCCTTCAAAAGGGAATTGGACAAATACATGAAGGAGAAAATGCTTTAGGTATATGGAGAAAGAGCAAGGGAGTGGGACTAAATTGCTATGCTCTGCACTGACTCGATGGGCCGACTGGTACTATACTGTTCTATGATTCTATATCTGCAACTGAACTGCCTCAACCAGAATTATTGCTGAATAAATTATTGTTTGCTCGAGCAAAGAATCCATGTCTCAGACTAATCAATGTTCTTCTTAATAGCCCAGAAATGGGCTCCAAACAGTCTGCTGCTTGATGTTCAACTTTGTTGTAGCTGTGCACCAGGAAGAAGAGGAGTTCCAAGCAGACCATCAAGAGACAGGTTAGTTTTACCCCACTGATGGATGATATGTTGTTGCAATAGTGATCCTGCTCAGTACGAGAGGAACCGCAGGTTCAGACATTTGGTGTATATGCTAGACAGAGGACCCAATGGTGCGAAGCTACCATCTGGGATTATGATTGAATGCCTTTCAGTTAGAATCCCCCCCATAACATTGCCAGCAGAGGAGGTTGAGAAAGTGGGTAAAGACATGGCACAGGCTGATCTGTAATCAGGAAGATAGATAGCACTCTCTCCTCAAACATGGTCGGCTGCTTAAGGTTGGCATAGCCCCTGCCACTGTGGATTCACCCCCATGGGAATGTGCTTTCTCCTGAATGCACACAGTCGCAGCACATCCAGAGGTTAGAATGTGGAAGAACTGTGACCATCTTACGTCCCTACCCGTGGGTGTCCATTCCCATGCAACATATGTGTAGTTTCTGCCAGCACTGTTGATTTGGAGATTTTTGTCTGATATTTCAGTGCTATGTGCAACGTATGACCTGCGGCTTTATTGCCGTGTGCGTGTGTGTGAGAAATGTGAGATTATCTCCACGCTGCCTCCTTGAGAGTGTACAGCACCAGGTTACAAGTCCGGTTTCTGCTATTTATGCTACAAACTGATGCACTTAACTTGGCACTCCTCCTGATACTTAAAAAAAAGCATATTGTACATTCACTCCCACTTCCCATGGATCTGTGGCACTGTTTGCATTCTTCAGCCAGGCATCCTGTGCCTTTACTGTAATAGGAATATTTAGTCCTTTCGATCGCATGAGAGATTGTCACTCTCTCTTGCATCATCTCCTTCAGCAGGATGTCCAATGTTTCTTAGTCAACAGGGGGAATGCTCCTCAGATCATTGGCTTTCAGACATTCCTTTCAGCTGGCACTTCTCCGAAGTTTATACAAAGCGATGAAATCTTGCATCTAATAACTGTCATTAATGTAGAAAGATGTCCTGAGGTCATTCAGAGGCGGAAGGAAAAATGCATGCTCAGCCAAAGGAGGGAAATTTAGAAGTGGTGGCCAAACAGTTAAGTGACAATTCAGCATTCATATAAACAAAAAAATTTCCCCTCACCTTTTAATACATAAACTGATGTTCCTTCAGAGTTCATGCATCACCGGATTTCCACTCCAGGTTTATTGATTGCCTTCCCAGGTTCCAAGCACAAATTTTCCACATGGAAGGAAGCCAATTAAAATTAGCAGAATGGACAGGCCATGCAAAATCCAATGAAGCCGGTCCTCTATGCTATTGGCTTATACTAGCAATGTTGTATGTTTGTTTGGTATGCTGTCAGCTTATTTAGTCTAGTTTAGAGAGATTCTTTAATCTGGAGTAATTAGAACATTAAGCTTTATTACACTATAACTATGTACAGCTTCACACCAGTCTGTGTGACTCCTCCAAAGTCATGCTGCATCTATCTTCAAGTTTTTCTCACATGTGATCTCTTACATCATCATGGTAGGACTTATTCTTTACACTCGCCCACCATTAACCCTTTCAGAATTTTATACTACATCTCCCCCAAATCTTTATCCAAGTGCATATATTTACATACATTCACTTCTTATTCGCATACTATCCCAGCTCCCCACAAGTCTCTGACTTCATAGATTCAATCTGTCAGGAGGCTTCACAACTCTCCCTGATCTTCTTGTCGTCAGATGTAGAAGATTGGTAATCTTTCTCTGAACTCTTGTTTCTCGACTTGGATGGCCTTCATTGAGATTTGTCGTATCCAGTGCTTTTTGAATTTCAGGTTCAATATCTGATTTGTCTAAATGTATGATCAATTGGCATCTTTGATGAATGGGAATAAGATTCCTTCTGTTTCTTCGTATATTTCCTTCTGAATTTCTTACTAAATAAGATCGCTGTTGATTCTCCTCTCTCTGGAGAATTACTCCTTCTTTGCTTTGGTCTCATACTCATACCGTTTGTCCTTCTGACAACTTTGGTAGGTTCCTGGTATGGTATTTCCTGTTACAATTATAGGCTTGTTTCTTTCAGTAAGACTTTTCTCTGTCTTGAACTCTCTGATAGTCCTGGATTTGTAGCCCTGGAAGTAATTTCTTGGGTAGGATTGGAAGTTGCGTTCAAAGTTTTCTTCCCATTAACTGTTCGGATGGTGCTCATCCGCATAACAATGGAATAGTTCTGTAGTTTAGGAGTGCTTTTTGCAATTCTTGATTTTTCTTTAACAGTGCTTTAATAGTTCTGACTCCTTGTTCAGGTTCTCCATTAGATTGTGGATACTTGGGGAATTTTGTTAGATGTACAAATGCACAGTTTTCCGCAAAGTGCATGAAGTAATCGTTTGCAAATTGTGGTCCATTATCAGACAATATCTGATCAGGTATACCATCTGTTGTGAAGATTTCTTGCAACACTCGAATGACTGCTTCAGTTGTTGGTGTGTATATACGTTTAACCGCAATCCACCTTGAAAAGTAATCTACTACAACTAGATAGGATTTTCCATCGAAGATGAATAGATCCATCGCCAACCGTTCCCACAGACTGGTTGGGAATTGGGTCGAGATAAGAGGTTTTCTCTGATCCTGTCTGTGAATTGTATATATGTGACAATTTGAAATCATTTCTTATATATTCTTCAATATTCTTGGCTGCCAAACGTCACCTGAGCCCATGCTCTACATTTAGTTATGCCCATATGACCCTGGCGTATTTTCTCCAAGATATCTCCCCGGAGTTTTTTTTATTTGTTCATAGGATGTGAGCATCACTGGCTAGGCCTGCATTTGTTGCCCATCCCTATTTGCCCTTCTGGTCAACGGTTTGGGTTAGGGTTAGGGTTAGACCCCAGGATACTGATAGTGCGGGATTCTGCGAGGGTAATACCATTGAACATCAAGGGGAGATGGTTAGATTCTGTCTTATTTGAGATAGTCATTGTCTGGCACTTGTGTGGCGCAAATGTTATTTGCCATTTATCACCCTTGAGAAAGTGGTGGTGAGCTGCCTTCTTGAACTGCTGCAGTCCATATGGTATAGGTACACCCACAGTGCTGTTAGGAAGGGAGTTCCAGGATTTTGATCCAGTGACAGTGAAGGAACGGCGATATAGTTCCAAGTCAGGATGGTGTGTGGCTTAGAGGGAACTTGCAGGTGGTGGTGTTCCCATGCATCTCCTGCTCTTGTCCTTCTAGTTGGTAGAAGCCGCAAGTTTGGAAGGTGCTATCAAAGGAGCCTAGATGGGTTGCTACAGTGCATCTTGTAGATGGTACCCACTGCTGCCACCATGAGTCGGTGGCGAAAGGAGTGAATGTTGAAGGTTGATGCAGAGTCTTTGAATATTTTTAAGACAGAAGTAAATATATTGTTGATAAACAAGGGGTTGAAAGATTGTTGGGGGTAGGCAGGAATATAGAGTTGAGGTCACAGTCAGACAGCAATGATCTTGTTGATTGACAGAGCAGGCTCGAAGGGCCGAGTGGCCTACTTCTGCTCCTAATTAATAGAATGGTATGTTCATATATGGTAGATGGGGTGTCAATCAAGCTGCTTTGTTCTAGATGGTGTTGAGCTTCCTGAGTGTTGTTGGAGCTGCACCCATCCAGGCAAGTGGAAAGTATTCCATCACACTCCTGACTTGTGCCTTGTAGATGGTGGACAGGCACTGGGGAGACAGGAGGTGAGTTACTCGCTGCAGAATTCCTAGCCTCTGACCTGCTCTTGCAGCCTCAGTATTTATATGGCTGGTCCAGTTCAGTTTCTGGTCAACGGTGACCCCCCAGGATACTGATAGTCGGGGATTCAGTGATGGTAATACCATTGAAAATCAAGGGGAGATGGTTAGATTCTCTCTTATTTGTGATGGTCATTGCCTGGCACTTGTGTGGCGCGAATGTTACTTGCCACTTATCAGCCCAAGCCTGGATATTGTCCAGGTCTTGCTGCATTTGGACACAGGTTGCTTCAATATCTCAGGAGTCATGAATGGTGCTGAACATTGTGCAAGCATCAGCGAACATCCCCACTTTTGACCTTATGAGGGAACGTCATTGATGAAGCAGCTGAAGATGGTTGGGCCTAGGACACTACCCTGAGGAAATCTTGCAGTGATGTCCTGGGACTGAGATGATTGACTTCCAACAACCACAACCATCTTCCTTTGTGTTAGGTATGACTCCAACCAGTGAAGAGTTTTCCTCCTGATTCCCATTGACCCCAGGTTTGTTAGGGCTCCTTGATGCCATATTTGGTCAAATGCTGCCTTGATGTCAAGGGCAGTCACTCTCACCTCAGCTCAGAGTGACTCTGGAATCGTCAGTCTCCCATCATATACAAGAAAATCATCCACTATGGTAAAGTGTCTTCTCTGTTCAGAGAAGATTTTCATCTGCTGACCCTTGGGAGTCTGTTGCGGCCAGTCTTGCTTGCAATATTGGCGGACATAGATGCATTCTTCATCTTGCATTTGCGCCTGATGAATTTGTTGGACAGAAATAGGAAGTGGGAAGTCGCTAATTGCTTTTCGTCTTTTGCAGGTTTGCCATTATGTCACTATTGCTGACAATGTATCCTAAAAAACGAACGGACGCCTTTGAAAACTCACACTTCTCATTAAGTTAGGCCTTCATCCTGCAGACGATTCAAAACTGCTCTAACCTTTAGGTTATGTTCTTCAATGGACTCAGCATGAACTAAGATGGCGAGCTTATGGCATATTACACTTTCAAGGCCTGCAGAATGTTCGACATAGTTCTCTGGAATATTTCCAATCCTGATGTGATACCGAATGATAGACAGTTAAAACAAAATCTTCCAAATGGAGTAATGAAGGTTGTCAATAACCTTGACTTCTTATCCAATGGAACTTGCCAAAAGCCACTAATCATGTGCAGCTTTGTGAAGGTAGTACTTTTGGATAACTTTGCCAAACTTTTGTCCACTGAGAACATCGGATGGACTTCCTGTGCCACAGTCTTATTAAGTTAAGTCGACACAAATACGAAGATCACTGTTAGGTTTAGGAAATAGAACCATTCTCGAACACCACTCAGTAGGTTCAGTAACAGGAGAAATGACTCCCATCCTGGTCATATCTTCTAGTTGATGTTGGACTTGCTTCATTAGTGGCTGTGGAATCTTCCTAGGCATGAAAAGACTGGTTTAGCTTCTTTCCACAAAGTAATACTATATTCGGTCTTCAGTCACCATAGATCAGTAATCAATTTCAGGAATCCTCTTAGAATTGACTCCCAGATTCTTGTTGCTTAACTTCTTCTACTTTCTTTATAAGATACAAGTTCTTCTACTTAAGAGAGAGAATTCCTGATTTCTTAGAACATGCATGTTTCTAATATTTGTTTTCCCTTGTACGGGAGTGTTGTCTGTAGCTTCTCCTTTACTTCATGTTCAACCCCTCCTGGGCCATGTAACTGTTGGTTGTAAAAAATGTGTTGACAACCTTGGCTCTTTGTCTGATAAGACAGTTACACTTGCTCCAGTGTTGAGTTTAAAATTAGTGATATGTCAGGTGACCTATATATCTGCAGACCAAAATGCCTGATTAGGATCATTGATCTCACCAAGAAAGTGTTTAATTGCTCTCCTGAAGGATGTTGTTTCACTTTGCTACGTTCAGGTGAGGAGGGGTCGAAGGACTTCCCTCTTTTCCCTCTCCTTTGACTGCAACAGGGTTTATTTCTCTTTTTAAAGTGGATGTGTTTGTCAATTCAGTGAGTGTTTCACTGTTTACATGCTATAATCTTAAAAGAAACAATCAGATAGGTTTTCTTAAGTTTAACAAATAAAGAGGTTAGCTTTATTGTACTTAAACCGATCTAAGTAAAACAATAAAGTACGCTCCAACTTTCACACACACACACACACACACACACACACACACACACAAACACCCTCTCTCTCTTCCCCCCCCTCTCTCTCTCTGAGAGTTGCAGGAGTGCTCAGCGTAGCAGCTTTGTGGTTGGTCAGTTTGTTTAAAAACATCGCAATATTAGTTTCACAGCCAACAGCTGCTAAAGCAGGAATGTGCTTCCCAACATTGGACAGATGCAGGGTTTTCCAGCAGGCTTTTAAAAAAAGTCGGAATACCCCAAATCTGTCCGATGTTGGGAGATGCGTTCCTGTTTCAGCAGCTGTCAGCTTTGAAACTGACAGTGCAATGTTTTTCAAAAGGCCGTTCTGTAAGAAGACAAAGAGAAATTTCTCATCTCCAGTCACGGAGCCCTGTTGAGGATGAGGAATGGCCCAGGGTATGGTTTACACCCACGGGCCAGATGGAAACCATTGGTGGGCTGGATCCTGGCCTGCGGGCTGTATTTTGGACAACTCTGGTGTCGAGGTTCTTTACATTGTTGTGGCCGGTGGCTCTGGCATGTCTCACACATCCTTTCAATCTCATTATTGATCCCTGGCCAATAAAAAGTGTCTCATACCAGTCGTCTTGTTAACTCTATGCCCATATGGCCTTGGTGAAGTTGTGACAAGAAGAGCTTTGGGCACAGTCACTTATCATAGAGAGATGCAGCACCAAAACAGGCCCTTTGGCCCACTGAGTCCACACTGACGATCAGCCACCTATTTATACTAATCCTACATTAATCCCATTTTTCCCTCTCACATCCCCACCTTCCCTCAATTCTCCTACCACCTACCTACACTAGGGGCAATTTTTACAATGGCCGATTTACCTATCAACCCACAAGTCTTTGGCACGTGGGAGGAAACTGGGCACCCGGAGGAAACCCACACGGTCGCAGGGAGAACTTGCAAACTCTGCACAGGCAGTACCCAGAACCAAACCTGGGTCACTGGAGCTGTGAGGTTGCAGTGCTAACCACTGTACCACTGTGTGTTCCCTTGAAGGTGATGCCTTTCGAGACACCGAGTTCATCTCTATAGGACCAGAAGCATCTGAGGGTTTCTGGCACCTCTTTTACTGTATCAGTCCAGCCTTCCATGATGACTCTCCACAGTGCCTTCAATTGCAGTTCATTTGCTGTTTCTGATTGTAGTTGGTCACATTTGTGCTGACCAAAATGCAATAAGTCGATTTTGAGCACATCTTCCACCTCGGTGTCCATGCTGTCTACTTGTAGATCCAGTGGAACTTCTTCATTCTTGCTCGGGTTTGGCAATCTGCTCAGCGTATCCGGAGTGACCATTTTGGGACACGGTTTGTAGCAGACGTCAAAGTCGTACCCCTGTACTTTCACTAAGAGCGCTGTAGTCGAGGTGGTGTGCTCGTCAATGGTTTGCGCCAGGTCATCGCCAGTGGTTTGTGGTCAGTTTCCACCATGAACTGCTTACAGAACAGCTTGGTGTGGAACCTTGTGATCCCAAACACCAGAGCAAGTGTTTCATGCTCTATGATTGAGTAATTTGACTGTGCTGAGGAGAAACATTTGGACCCCAATGCGATTGGTTTGGCATCCTGTAGGATGCACCCTCCTAGTCCTTTCTGTGAAGCATTGACTTCCAGGATGGTATTTTTCCTTGGATCATAGTACTGCAGGGTACAGATTTCTGCTGACAATGCTTATTTGAGAGACTGAATCATATGCCGATGGTCCTCGTGCCACACATATTGTACATCTTTTTTTAAGAGTTCTCTCAGCGATGATGCTTTGTCAGAAAAATTTGGAATGTATGGTGCCAAGAAGTTTAAAAATCCAAGACATCTCTGGAGGTCTTCCTTGTCTTGTGGAGTAGGCATATGACTTATATCTTCGAATTTGTCTGGGTCAGGACAGATTCCGCAACCTGAACAGACGGAGCGAAAGACATTGATCTGACTTACATTCACCTGGCACTTCTTGCTGTTAAAACGAGCCCTTCGCGACAAGCTACTGCCATCAGTGATTGAAGATTTTGATTATGTTCTTCTTTGGTTGTGCCCATTACCGCAACATCATCGGCAATGCTTATGCAGCCAGGAATTCTGCTGCTGAAACAGATCTTGACTGACTGATAAGCCAAAGGATAGTCTCTGGAAGCAATATCTTCCAAATGGTGTCCTGAATGCAGTGACTTCTTGAGATTCCTTAGCTAGGTGTACCGATCAATATCCATGTTTGGCATCCAACTTGGAGAAGAATTTGGCTCCTGTGAACTTGGGGTTCAATTCCTCTAATGTTGGGATCTTGTGGGGGCATCGCTTTAGGAAGAGGTTTAGACGCCTCAGATCTAGACATACCCTGATTGCTCCATCCTTCTTTAGTACATATGTGATTGAGCTGCAACAGTCTGTGTGATGACGCACATGATGGATGATGCCCATTGCATTCCATGTCATCTAACTCGCACTTAAGCTTTTCTTGTATGTGCACATTGCACTTTCTGGGAGGGTCGACTGACAGAATTGCATCCTCTCTGAGGTGCAGTACGGCATCGCCTTTGAAATATCCTGTGGCGTCGAACCTGTCTGGGTCCATTTGTTGTAGGTCGTGGACTGACTCAATGCGGGTACGCTTGGTCCCTTCTGTGTAATAGGTATCTTGGTGACCTTCTGGATAGTTATGATGTTGAAGTCAAGTCGTGTCTACTAGGTACAATGTTTGTGGTTTCTATGCTGACTTGCCATATCTACATTGCACTGTTAATATGCCACTACAAGGGATGGGTGACCCATTGTATGCAGATAACTTGGCAGTTGTCAGTTGTATCACTGATTTCCAGCTACTCCGGTACATATCTTTGAGGAATCGGATGGATAGGATATTTGCACTAGTGCCGGTGTCAATCTTGACCTTGAGTGAATGTTTGCCAGCTCTCTTTGGGCACATGATGTTAATAGTGGTGAAAGCTTCCAGTTGCTTTATTTCATTGACATGATGGGCTGAATTTTATTAGTGCGCCGCACATCGCGGCGGCGTGCTTTGATGTCAGTGGCGTGCCCGCGTACATCAGCTGCTGCTGCTGAGCCCCCGCAATATTATGTGCAGGGACTGATTAACCTAGCAGCAATATGCGGCCCACTCCATATTAAGTGGGGGTCGGGGCATCCTGCACCGTGATGGACGCCGACACAGTTGATCATGTGCTGGCCCTATTTAAAGGGCAGCCAGCACATGAGCTATGCCTGCACTTACAGAAGACACAGAAGAAGCAGCAGTTCCACGACAGAGATCGCTCCATTACTGAAAAGTGACCTTTACCTGCATGGGGACAGAGAGGCATGGCAGGGTGGCACCACGGTTCAGTGATGCCACCCTGACTGCTTTCCTCCAGGCTTTGCGGGCAAGGTGAGGTCTTCCCCCGCGATGGCAGGAAGAGGTTCTCCCGCCTGACCAAGGCAGCCGGGCTGGAGGTGGCAGAGGATGTGTATCCGTGGGGTCATCTGCCACGACTGGGTGCAGTGCTGTAAAAGGATGTACGACCTGCTAAGAACCACAAGAGTAAGTGCCAATTCATAACAGGGCTCCACTCAAACTGGGTGTACCCACACAGAGTGGCACATGTGTGACACTGCCATGCCGAAGAAAGGGAGGTTGGACAGGGAGTAAAGAAGTGACATGAATGGTGCAATGTATGACAGAACTTTTTTTTATTCATCCATGGGATGTGGGCATCGCTGGCCAGGCCAGCATTTATTGCCCATCCCTAATTGCCCTTGAGAAGGTGGTGGTGAGCTGCCTTCTTGAACCACAGCAGTCCATTTGGGGTAGGTATACCCACAGTGCTGTTAGGAAGGGAGTTCCAGGATTTTGACCCAGCAACAGTGAAGGAACGGCGATATAGTTCCAAGTCAGGATGGTGTGTGACTTGGAGGAAAACTTGCAGGTGGTGGTGTTCTCATGTGTTTGCTGCCCTTGTCCTTCTAGTTGGCAGAGGTCGCAGGTTTGGAAAGTGCTGTCGAAGGAGCCTTGGTGCATTGCTGCAGTGCATCTTGCAGATGGTACACACTGCTGCCACTGTGCGTCGGTGGTGGAGGGAGTGAATGTTTGTAGATGGGGTGCCAATCAAGTGGGCTGCTTTGTCCTGGACGGTGTCGAGCTTCCTGAGTGTTGTTGGAGCTGCACCCATCCAGGCAAGTGGAGAGTATTCCATCACACTCCTGACTTGTGCCTTGTAGATGGTGGACAGGCTTTGGGGAGTCAGGAGGTGAGTTACTCGCCTCAGGATTCCGAGCTTCTCACCGGCTCTTGTAACCACGGTATTTATATGGCTGGTCCAGTTCACTTTCTGGTCAATGGTAGCCCCCAGGATGTTGATAGTGGAGGATTCAGCGATCGTAATGCCATTGAATGTCAAGGGGAGATGGTTAGATTCTCTCTTGTTGGAGATGGTCATTGCCTGGCACTTGTGTGGCGCAAATGTTACTTGCCACTTATCAGCCCAAGCCTGGATATTATCCAGGTCTTGCCGAATTTCTACATGGACTGCTTCAGTATTTGAGGAGTTGCGAATGGTGCTGAACATTGTGCAATCATCAGCGAACATCCCACTTCTGACCTTATGATTGAAGGAAGGTCATTGATGAAGCAGCTGAAGATGGTTGGGCCTAGGACACTACCCTGAGGAGCTCCTGCAGTGATGTCCTGGAGCTCAGATGATTGACCTCCAGCAACCACAACCATCTTCCTTTGCACTAGGTATGACTCCAGCCAGCGGAGGGTTTTCCACCGATTCCTATTGACCTCAGTTTTTCTAGGGCTCCTTGATGCCATACTCGGTCAAATGCTGCCTTGATGTCAAGGGAAGTCACTCTCGCCTCACCTCTTGAGTTCAGCTCTTTTGTCCATGTTTGAACCAAGGCTGTAATGAGGTCAGGAGCTGAGTGGCCTTGGCGGAACCCAAACTGAGCGTTACTGAGCAGGTTATTGCTAAGCAGGTGCCGCATGATGGCACTGTTTATGACACCTTCCATTACTTTACTGATGATTGAGAGTAGGCTGATGGGGCAGTAATTGGCCGGGTTGGACTTGTCCTGCTTTTTGTGTACAGGACATACCTGGGCAATTTTCCACATTGCAGGGTAGATGCCAGTGTGGTAGCTGTACTGGAACAGCTTGGCTAGGGGCACGGCAAGTTCTGGAGCACAGGTCTTCAGTACTTTTGCCGGAATATTGTCAGGGCCCATAGCCTTTGCAGTATCCAGTGCCTTCAGTTGTTTCTTGATATCACGCGGAGTGAATCGAATTGGCTGAAGTCTGGCATCTGTGATGCTGGAGACTTCAGGAGGAGGCCTTATCTGGTGCTTAGAGAATGGCACTTACCTGGTGCACTTACCCTTGTCTGGTGCTCAGAGAATGGCACTTACATGAGTGGCTCACTCAGTAGTGCACACCGAGCGCACCCCCACCTTTGTGGCCAGCAGCCCTCTTTTGACATGTGTCATGTTGTTGAAATGCCATCCATAATATCTGCCTCCTCGATCCTCCAGGTGAAGAGGGCCTGCAATCTGAGGGAGGCTACCCGCACCGATGGGGTCACAGCAGACATACAAAGACTCACAGATGCTGAGAAGGAGGCCCTGGAGATAGCAACAAGCCAGTCTCCACGCTCATTTTGTCAATTGGACATTGGGCTCCATGATGAACAAACATCCAATTGATATGAACGATGATCAATGTGGAATTTCAACATCAAGACAGACAATGTCCTCTTGCCATTGTGTCTTCCAGGTGAAAGGCATCTACTGATGAATTGGTCTATTGATTGCTGCGGCTGTTGCCTGTGGGACATCAATTCCAGGTGGTGAATTCTGAAATTCACTCTCAATCAGAGCTGATCTTCCAGCACTTTCCATATCTTTGTGGGATCTTTCTGGTCCTCTTCAGATCAGCCTGAGATATTGATTTTGTGTAATCCCTCATTTCCAATTGTTATCATTATTCTTATAACCTGTTTTTCTGGTTCTGCAATTACTTGGTCGTTGAAGCATAATAGCATTCTGTGTTTGAACAAATGGAACTCAGATAGGAAATCAATGGCCTTCCAGTTCATGCTGGGAAGTTTGGTATCCATCTTCCTGCTGCTCTTTTGCTTTAAAACTTGCTTTAAGAACTTGCTTTATGACTCTATACTTGTTTCACCTTTAAGAAGCTCTCTTGGTTGCTTGGATTAATAGCAGCAGGTGTTTATAGCAGTGCTTGTCTGTTTATATAGCTTCCAGCACTTGAGTCTGTTTGTTTACACAGCTGAGCAATAGGCATTTCAAGTGCATTTTTAATAGTTTGTTTATACAGCCATTCAATAGGTAATTCTTCACACTTCAGTCATTTCATGTGTTTTTTAAACTCTGGCTGAGTGAATGAAAGCTCTTCATGCTGGACTGATATAATGGGTTTCTTTTTCTAGCTCTAACTGCGAGCTGTGTAAATGGAGGATTCCTCTGCTTTTTGCTGTCAGGCGCCTCCTGTAATCGTGCGGACCTGATCAGCCTGGGGGAGCCTTTGAAAACAATCGATCAGCCTGAGTTAGGGATTGGGTTTTTCCTGTTTTTTTCTTTTACTGAGCCTTTGAAAAAGAATCACCTTAGTAAGCACCTCAAAGCTTTTTTTAAAACTGGTGTTCCTGTACTGATGGCACACTGATTCACCTACTCACGGTGATTGATTTGCAGCCTGTCGTTCAGCTCTGTCTTCTACAGCTGGAGGTGAGTTTTTTTTCTTAACACTATTTGGAGCAGTGCTTCTTTTTAACTTTCAATCTTTTAGCTGTAGGGAGTTTTTAAAGATGTTTTCCTGTGGTCTTCAATCTTGGATTCTGTCTTCTCACCGCAGTTGCCACCATGTAATGGGAAGCTTTTTATGTTGTCTGATGCAACATAAATGAGATGCATAGAATTCAGTTTTTTGAAGATCTCAAAAAGGTTTATTAAACAACTAAACTATTGTACAGTGCAGAGCTACCTATTTACAGGACTTGCCTCTTGGTGTTGCAGTTACAGAGTGAGACTGACATGTAGTCACATGATCACGTCCCGGTACTTAACTTATTAGCATACTAAGATCATAAAGGGACATCACTCTTAAAGGCAATCACACAATATCCATTTGCCTTCTTAATTACTTGCTGTAACTGCATGCTAACTGTTCGTGATTCATGCAGCTCCAACAACACTCAGGAAGCTCAACACCATCCAGGACAAAGCAGCCCGCTTGATTGGCACCCCATCCACAAACATTCACTCCCTCCACCACCGACGCACGGTGGCAGCAGTGTGCACCATATGCAAGATGCACTGTACAGCGCACCAAGGCTACTCAGGCAGCACCTTCCAAACCTGCGAACTCTACCACCTAGAAGGACAAGGGCAGCAGATGCATGGGAACACCACCATCTGCAAGTTCCCCTTCAAGTCTGACACTATCCTGACTTGGAACTATATCGCCATTCCTTCACTGTCGCTGGGTCAAAATCCTGGAACTCCCTTCCTAACAGCACTGTGGGTGTATCTACCGCACATGGACTGCAGTGGTTCAAGAAGGCAGCTCACGACCACCTTCTCAAGGGCGATTAGGGATGGGCAATAAATGCTGGCCTGGCCAGCGACGCCCACATCCCATGAAATGAATGAAAAAAAAGCCTTGGTTGAAATTTGGACAAAAGAGCTGAATTCCAGAGGTGAGATAAAAGGAACTGCCTTTGACATCAAGGCAGCATTTGACAGAGTGGCATCAAGGAGTCCTAAAAAAATTGAAGTCAATGGGAATTAGAGGGAAATCTCTTCACTGTTTGGAGTCATACCTACAACAAAGGAAGATTGTTGTGCTTGTTAGAGGCCAATCATCTCAACGCCAGGACATTGCTGCAGGAGTTTCTCAGGGTAGTGTCTTATGCCCAACAATCTTCATCTTCTTCATCAATGACCTTCCTTGCAATATAAGGTCAGAAGTGGGATGTTTGTTGATAATTGCAGTGTTTAGTACCATTCACACCTTCTCAGATTGTTACAATCACCTGGTTCATGATTTGTGTTAATTTTCTAGAGGTAACTTTTAATTTTGGAATTGAATTTTTTAAAATTCAAGACCAATGAAAACACCTGGCTTGAGAATCTGGCAAACAAACCTAGGGCAGTTACAAATTAAAGGATGGCCCATATTTATTTATTAATGGGAAGTGTGAATATCCTAAACAATGGGAATATCTCTGAATTCTTAATGGAGATAGTGTACCTGCAGCTGTTTCAATCAGGCATTTGAATTATTCATATGATTTCCAAGAACCAAAAGAAGATTTGGAGTTAGAAATAATTAGCTTAAATTGCTATCTGGGACATCGCATATGTACCGCATTGCTGTGGAGATAGATGATGCGGGAGTGCCTGTTGGTGTTTTGATCTGTATGTGCTTGTTGATAGACAAGCAGTTGGCTTTTGGATAACTGTTAGCTTCAGACAAGCTGTTGGTCACAGAAAAAGCAGTTGGCTTTTGGACTCAGGTGCAAAGAGGCCATGGGATAGCAGGGGTGTTTCTGTTTTGAGTAAGGCCTGTGCTCAAACTGGGAAGTCCAAATTTGGGAGATCTGATACCTCAGAAGACAGCTAAGAAAGTAAGAAAAATCAGAGCGAAATCCTAAGAGCTATGGTACACTTTGGATTGGTCCCAGGAGAAGTGAACAAACCACCAAAATCATGTAAAGTATAAGGAACTCTTGCGGGGGAAGTAGGTCAACCTGGGGTGTTCTGTTGAGATTTAGAGTTTAAAGTCTACATCTTCATACTCTTTTAAGATTTTAAGTTTAAGGTTTCTAAATTGTAGTGTTGTTCGTAGTGTTTTGCTTTGTTTAATTCTTGTAGAGTAAAGTTTTTTGTTTAAAATGTGAAATCTTGTGGCACAATTCTTTCAGTAATAACCGTAAATTTGACTTTCTCTTTTTAAAAATTAAAGGTCCCTCGTGGGATCGTAACAAGATCCGGAAGCAATCTGTGCTCACATGTCTGCAAACCTGAACAACATTCAGGTTTGGGCTGATAAGTAGCAAATAACATTCGTATCACACAAGTGCCAGGTAAGGACCATTTCCAACAAGAGAGAATCTAACCATATCCCCTTGACATTCAACGGCACTACCATCGCTGAATCCCCCACTATCAACATCCTGGGGTTACCATTGACCAGAAACTTAACGGGACCAGCCATATAAATACTGTGGCCATGAGAGCAGGTCAGATGATGGGAATTCTGCCATGAGTAACTCACCTCCTGACTCCCCAAAGCCTGCCCACCATCTACAAGGCACAAGTCAGGAGTGTCTTGGAAAACTCTCCACTTGCCTGGATAAGCGCAGCTCCAAAAGCACTGAATAATCTTGACACCATCCAGGACAAAGCAGCTCGCTTGATCGGCACCCCAACCACCACCTCAAACATGCACTCCATCCACCACTGCCGCACCGTGGCAACAGTGTGTGCCATCTACAAGTTGCACTGCAACAACACGGCAAGGCTCCGTCAACAGCACCTTACAAACGCACGACCTCTTCCACCTAGAAGGACAAGGGCAGCAGGCACATAAGAACATCACTACCTGCAAGTTCCCCTCCAAATCACACACCATCCTGACTGGGAACTATATCGCCATTCCTTTACAGTCGTTGGGTCAAAATTCTAGAACTCCCTCACTCATAGCGCTGTGGGTGTACCTGCACCATGTGGACTGCAGTGGTTCAAGAAGGCAGCTCACCACCACCTTTCTCAATGGCAATTAGGGATGGGCAATAAATGCTGGCCTAGCCAGTGACGCCCATATCCCATGAACGAATATCAAAAATTGCCTCACAGGTCGATGACTCTCTGATAATAATTACTTGCTGGCATATATGCTAACTCTTTGCTACTGATGTTATAAGCAGTCCTATCATTCCTATTAAATTAAAATAAGATATCTAACCAGACTGTACCTTGTCCCTTTATCAGATTATCAACTTCAAAGATATCAATGTCGACCTTAACTTTAAATGACATGCATAAAAGAGGCAGTAGCAGATTGGCTGCTCGTTTTACACCCTGCTTGACTTTCTCTTCCCCTGAAGTCAGTTTTCCCACAAGGCCAATTGTCTACAATCTCTAGTTTTCTACCCGGCAGATGATCCACTATCATTAGTTTTTCAATCGGTGAAAGCTAACTCTACCCTTTCTTCTCTAACATTACATTTCTCAACAGCAAATAGACTAACTGTTGGAGCTTTCCTGAAGTCATGTTGGATTCCCTAATTACCATCATCTAAGTGAACACAAAGCC
The DNA here is from genome assembly GCF_036365525.1 of Heterodontus francisci. NCBI lineage: Eukaryota > Metazoa > Chordata > Chondrichthyes > Heterodontiformes > Heterodontidae > Heterodontus > Heterodontus francisci. The sequence goes on along the minus strand of NC_090402.1, from coordinate 45,432,352 downwards.
ATCCTGTATAACTCTCTAGAACAATTTCCCTACTACCAAACTCATGGGCATATTGTTCTGGGGCTATTTTGTTTTCGATCGTCCAATCCATGGGAACCAACCCAACCTCAACGAGCTTCTGGATATACGAACATACATGCTCCCTGTTTTCCTGAGTTCTCTGGGGTAAATGTCATCAAGTTCTACAGCGCTATCAATGTTCTATGGAATAATCTTGGATAAAGCCATTTCTGCAATCATTTCTCTTGAACCAGTTTAGCTACAGACCCATCCAGTAATACTGGGAAAGTGAACACAGATGCAAAGTATCTATTTACCTCGCCTGTTCTGCTTTTATCTTTATACGCAGCTTACTCTGATAAATGCAGCAGGGTCAATGCATGTCATTGATTGTACTCTGACTTTTAAAATAACTGAGGAGAGCCTCATCATCACAATTATTGTTGTAGCATGTACTTTCTTCTTCATCTAATCAAACATTCCTAGTATTTGGCTTAGTCATCCTACTTGTTCCTACCTTCCTGGCAATTCTATCTTTTATACACAGTGATTTTTTTAAAGGATTATTTCTCTATGAGCTTCCCTTTTTAACTGTTTCGGCTTCACTTGACCTTGACCTCGCTTCTTCCTCCCCTCCTCCTTGTTCCCTGCCTCTGCATTTGCTTAAAACCCGTTACATCTCTAATTTCTTCCAGTCCATATGAAAGGTCATCAATTTGAAACGTTAATTCTGCTTCTCTCTCCACAGATGCTGCCTGACCTGCTGAGTATCTCCAGCACTTTCTATTTTTATTCCAGATTTCCAGTACCCCATATATTTTGCTTTTTGGGAAGTACAGCACATGCTTCTCCTGATCCCTGTGTTGTTCCCCCTTGATATCAAGCCAACACTTTGGGCATTTTGAGTTCAAGTCCCAGTCCACCAACTTCAGTACAGAGTCTTAAGTTGACACTGTGATGTCTCTTGGGACTTGAGTACGGTCTGACCAAGTCTAGTATAAGGTATGAGGCTTAGACTGAGGCAGCATGATGAGACAGAGCAGCAGGCTGATGAACATAATCGAGTTCTTCTTTTATTCTGTTTTACTTTCACTTTCCCTTTGTTAGCATGTGAGTTCTACAGCAGCCTCTAGAATACATAAAGCACAATGCAATTGCAATTTCAAACACTATATCAAAACACAAAACTATAGACACTTCAGTGCAGTTACTGAGGGAGTGCTGCACTGTCAGTGGTGCTGTCTTTCAGATGAGACATTACACTCAGGCCCTACCTGCCCTCTCAGGTGATGTAAAAGATCCCATGGCACTGTTTCAAAGAAGAGCAGGGGAGTTATCTCTGATGTCCTGACCTAAATTTATCCCTCAATCAACATCACAAAAACAAATGATTTGGTTGTTTAACTCGTTGCTATTTGTGGGAACTTGTGTGCAATTTAGCATCTGCATTTCCTAAAATATAAAGTATATATAGTATAAAAGTGACTACACTTCAAAAACGACATTGGTTGAAAGTGCTTTGGGCCATCCTGAGGTTGTGAAAAGTGCTTTATAAATACATTGCTTTCTTTCTCAGTCTGCTTTCAGTCACCAGGAGTTGTGCAGGAGTTGACGTAATGAGAACTGTAAGTTTGTGGGGCTTTTTTTCACCCCTCCTTCCCTCTGCCAGCTAGCTCCTCTCCATGATTGAGCTGAGATGAAATGTGAATGCTATAAGCCAGGCATGACAATCCAACATTTATCCCTGCTGTTGGGTTCTTATGAAGTGGATTGCCTAAGGCCTGAAGCAGCAATATTGAAACGTGCAAAAAGCACAGAGAACAGGTGTCACATCGCCATCACTGGCAATGGATGCCAAGCCACATAAGGTTATATTAGGGCAGATGTCCAAAAGCTTGGTAAAAGAGGTAGTCTTTAAGAAGCATCTTAAAGGAGGAATGATGGGTATAGAGGGGGAGAGGTTTTGGGAGGCAATTCTAGAACACAGGGCCTAGGCGGCTGAAGGCCAATGATGGATGAATTAAAATCGGGGACACTCAAGTTGCCAGAATTAGAGGAGCTCAGATATCATGGAGGGTTGTTGAGCTGGAGAAGGTTACAGAATGGGGAGAGGTGAGGACATGCAGGGAATTGAAAACAAGAATGAGAATTTTAAAATCATAGAAACCTAGAAGGAGGCCGTTTGATCAATCATATCTGTGTCGGCTTTTGAACAGCTAGCGAGCCTAATCCCACTTTCTTCTTGGTCTGTAGCCCTACAGGTTACAGTGCTTCAAGTGCTTTTCCAAGTACTTTTTAAATGTGATGAGGTTTTCTGCCTCTACCACCCTTTAAGGCAGTGAGTTCCAGACCCACCTACTCTTTGGTTGAAAAAGTTCTCCTCAACTCCCCTCTATTCCTTCTACCAGTTACTCTAAATCTATGTCCCCTGGTTATTGACCTCTCTGCTAAGGAATATAGGTCCTTCCTATCCACGCTATCTAGGACCCTCATAATTTTATACACCTCAATTAAATCTCCCCACAGCCTCCTCTGGGTCAAAGGAAACAACACCAGCCTATCTTAACTTTCCTCATAGCTAAATTTCTTCAGTCCTGGCAACATCCTTGTAAATCTCCTCTGTACCCACTCATCCTTCCTGTAATGTGACCAGAACCAGATATAAATATAAGTTGTTGTTGATTCTATGAATAGAGTCCAGTTGGCTGAGGGACACTGAACCTTAGTAATCTTAGCGACCAAGTATAGATCCAAAGACCAAACACCTGAGACTAAACAATACACTATTAAGACTGTTTTATGGTAATCCCATTATATGACCATTTGGGCAGTGAAAGCGTAAACAAGCTTTATCAGGATACGCATGATGATATCAACAATTGAATTTCCTTTGATTCAGGCTGTGTGTGTCAAGAATGCAAAGCATCAGCTACAACTAAATCATCGCAATGAAACTAATGGTAAAGGAATGTCACCAAAGTAAGGAATATTGCAACTCACCCAGCTGAAATTAGTGATGAGCGGCATTATAATTAAACACTACTGTGACCAAACTGTGATGTTGCTGCTCATAGTTTATGTGCTCTTTGCCTGTAACATTTCCTAATTTAAAAACTATGGGGGTTATTTTGGCTCAAAAGGTGGGAAAAAAGCCCTAAATATGTGCTGTGGTAATAAGAAATGCCTGTTTGACAGTGTGGACTTTGAACGCAATTTTCAGGCCAGTTGACGATTATCATGACATTGAACTTGCCTGGTTGCGCTAAACCAGAAACCTGCAGGTTTTAGCACTGAAGTGCTGATTAGCTGCAATTTTCATGCAGCAGTATGTGTGGACACCTTGCGCCCATTCCACTGACGGTGTGGAGTACTCTGGCTGACACACAGCGGCAGATTTGAGATCGGTTCAGGGGCTGAAGGAAAGGGTGCAAAAATTCTCGGATGTAGCACTGGAGGTTCTGGTGGATGAGGTCCAGAGGAGGATGGCTGTCATGTACCCTCAGAGGGGAAGAGGCCACCTCACCCTCCTCACCTGACAGTGTTTGCTCCTGTTCAGCAGGTCACTGTTATGAGGGGACGTTAAATGAAGTATTACTCACCAAAATACTGTGCAGCCTCTTTAATGAGCATTAGCAGGCATCTCAAGTTACAAATAAAAACAAGAAATGCTGGAATCACTCAGCAGGTCTGGCAGCATCTGTGGAAAGAGAAGCAGAGTTAACGTTTCGGGTCAGTGACCCTTCATCGGAACTGACAAATATTAGAAAAGTCACAGGTTATAGGCAAGTGAGGTGGGGGTGGGGCAAGAGATAACAAAGGAGGTCTAGATTGGACCAGGCCACATAGCTCACCAAAAGGACACGGAGCAAAGGCAAACAATATGTTAATGGTGTGTTGAAAGACAAAGCATTAGTACAGATTAGGTGTAAATCTCAAGTTACAAGCAGCCTCTTAACAATCCATCAGCAGCCATTCTTCGCACTGGCTTCAATTCAATATGACGTCTTGCACTAAATGTGGGCTAAACCAGCGTTTCGGCTTAAGACTCCATCTTGACCACTTTAGGCCTGAGGCCTGCAGCCACTACTTTTGTACTTTTTATATTTGTGCATTTTACTTCTGCCTTGCTTTTGATTTTAAAAAAACACCTGTATTAAACCTATAGTGAATTTTAAAGGTTACTTTGTAGATGTTGATTTAAAACGAAGTGTGATTGTACTCTAAGTCAAGTAATTAATCAATTATGTAATCAATGGCAATCAGTATTAACTATGAACTTGTTTTTCCCAAGAATTCTTTCCTTTTGTTTTCATGCTGGTCAGGGCAGGCCATGCACAGCTGTTATTTTGTCTAAACTACTGTTTTCTTCTTGAAAATAACAGATGTTTTCCCATTGTTTAAACAGAAGCTAGTTCTTATGGTATTCGATGACCCTTGAACTACAAGCCAGGACAACAGATAACCTTGCACAAGTTGTGGTCCTATGGTGTGGAATCAGAAGATGAAGTTTAATTGATGGATAGTATAACCTAATTGATGGCAGGTGAGAGACACCATCGAAAGATTTGTAAACAGCCTTTTTTAAAATTCATTCCTGGGAAGTGGGCATCACTGGCTATGCCAGCAATTATTGCCCATCCCTAATTGCCCTTGAGAAGGTGGTGGTGAGCTACCTTCTTGAACCGCTGCAGTCCATGTGAAGTAGGTACACCCACAGTGCTGTTAGGAAGGAAGTTCCAGGATTTTGACCCAGCGACAGTGAAGGAACGGCAATATAGTTCCAAGTCAGGATGGTGTGTGACTTGGACATGAACTTGCAGGTGGTGATGTTCCCATGCATCTGCTGTTCTTGTCCTTCGAGGTGGTAGGGGTCACGGGTTTGGAAGGTGCTGTCTAAGGAACCTTGGTGCATTGCTGCAGTGCATCTTCTAGATGGTACACACTGCTGCCACAGTGCGTCGGTGGTGGAGGGAGTGAATGTTTGTAGATGGGGTGCTAATCAAGCGGGCTGCTTTGTCCTGGATGGTGTTGAGCTTCTTGTGCCTTGTTGAAGCTGCATCCATCCAGGCAAGTGGAGAGTATTCCATCACACTCCTGACTTGTGCCTTGTAGATGATGGACAGGCTTTGGGGAGTCAGGAGGTGAGTTACTCGCCACATGATTCCCATCATCTGACCGGCTCTTGTAACCACGGTATTTATATTTTATTTTATTTTTAGAGATACAGCACTGAAACAGGCCCTTCGGCCCACCAAGTATGTGCCGACCAACAACCACCCATTTATACTAATCCTACATTAACCCCATATTCCCTACCATTCTCCTACCACCTACCTACACTAGGGGCAATTTACAATGGCCAATTTACCTATCAACCTGCAAGTCTTTGGCTGTGGGAGGAAATTGGAGCACCTGGAAACCCACGCGGTCACCGGGAGAACTTGCAAACTCCGCACAGGCAGTACCCAGACCTGAACCCGGGTCGCTGGAGCTGTGAGGCTGTGGTGCTAATCACTGCACCACTGTGCTGCCCAATATGGCTACTCCAGTTCAGTTTCTGGTCAACGGTAGCCCCTAGGATGTTGATAGTGGGGGATTCAGCGATGGTAATGCCATTGAATGTCAAGGGGAGATGGTTAGTTTCTCTCTTGTTGGAGATGGTCATTGCCTGGCACTTGTGTGGTGCAAATGTTACTTGCCACTTATCAGCCCAAGCCTGGATATTGTCCAGGTCTTGCTGCATTTCTACATGGACTGCTTCAGTATCAGAAGAGTCACGAATGGTGCTGAACATTGTGCAATCATCAGCGAACATCCCCACTTCTGACCTTATGATTGAAGGAAGGTCATTGATGAAGCAGCTGAAGATGGTTGGGCCTAGGACACTACCCTGAGGAACTCCTGCAGTGACGTCCTGGAGCGCAGATGATTGACCTCCGACAACCACAGCCATCTTCCTTTGCGCTAAGTATGACTCTAACCAGCAGAGAGTTTCCCCCCGATTCCCATTGACTCCAGTTTTGCTAGGGCTCCTTGATGCCATACTCGGTCAAATGCTGCCTTGATGCCTGGGGACCTCGTAGTGCCTGCGAGAAGAATTTGATAAGGACTCACGATTGTCAGACTCTTGTTTTTGAGAAAGTCTGGATGCAAAGCTCGGAAAGCCGGAATCGAGCCAGAAATTGGACTTAAAGGGGCACAGCATCCACCGTTGGGGGCTGCAGCTGGAGTGGACTAGTCAACTAGTCATCCACGGAAGACAACAGAGGAAGGGACATGTTCTCCGGAGCCTTGGTGGTGTATGCACCAAGGGGAACACTGTATCATTTTAAGGAGCTGTCGTGAACAGACTAATTTGGGGTTACAGCAGTGTACTATAAGTTTTTTGTCTTTCTATACTCTGTTTCTTCCTTTCTTTTCAATCAAGTTAGCTTTCTTTTCTTTTTTGTATCATTAATAAATGTTTGACAAGTACTTAATAATTACTCAATAAAATTATTTGGTGTTGAGTCACCCATTCCTGTTACGTCTAGAGTACGGCTCCAAACCTAAGTGAGACTCCATAGGCGACTCTCATGCCCTACACCACCTCTTTATCTCTTTAGCCCTTAAGGTATTTGATGAAAATCACCCCCTGTGTTTTTTAAAAATAAAAGATACTACATTCAAAATGGCTTTGGACATTTTGGGTCTGTGTGAATTACACCTTAAAGAAGCTGGCCACGAAGTTCTGTTCATTTTCCTGCTCACTCAACTTTTGCCCAGCATGAGAATTAATTGATGTGCATTACATAGCTATGAAGCAATAATTAATTTAATCAAGATGGTCTTAGCATAAATAGTGGTCAGACACCACAGGTGGCCTCTGGCATGAATTATGTATATTGCAGAACTTGCTATTCATCGTTAATCATGTCTCTGTTTCGCAGATTGTCTCCATTCAGCACATAGGAGGTAAAGACTTGGTCCATGGGAGCTGACCTTTATACTGGGCATAAGGAAATAATATATGGAGAAGCTTGAATCATTAGCTGCATTGTCTATGAAATATTAATAATTATTACTACATATTTTAAATTATATAAAATTAGAGCTAGGCTATTTAGCAGCAAAATTAGGCAAGACTTTTACACAACAAGGATAGTAGAAATTTAGCACTCTCTTCCCCCAAATTGCTGTGGATGCTGGGACAACTGGAGCTGTTGTCGTGCTACGCCACCACCTGCCAAGAATGAGGCACACTAATTTTGTCATGAACATTGATTTTAAATTGTTACTGGAGTGAGAGGACCAGCCGTGGCTGGAAAAGACATTTGCATATTAACAGATGCTGTTTTGGAAGGACAAAGCAGCCATTCCCTGACATTCAACTCACAATGGACTTTTGATCACCAGATCAAAGCTCACATTCCAGGTTGACTGCTATGATGGCCAAATACACAAATGGACATGGTCAAACCAGCTATTCACATGACTAATCTGCTGGGCTACCTGAGCTTTTTGAATTTGTGCAAACATTTGGGCAGAAGGTCTGTTTGCTCCTGGACTGAGAAGATCTCTCCTGTCTGCTCACATCTCTGTCTTACAAGCCTCTGAATCCACTGAAGACACATGAACCCCAAGAGAGAAAAGTCTCCTACAGCGAACAAGGTTTAAGAAGAATACTGGGCTCCAACGAAAAGCAAGATCTGCCTACAATCAAGGACTCTACAGTGAGCTCAAAGACTCGTAACAACAACTCTTCAGACATTGCCTCAAACTTTTCCACTTTATTTTTCTTCTGCTTTTTTCTGTCTCTATTTGCATGCATGTATCGCGTATGCATGCTACCATGGGCGTGTCATGTATCCTTGGCGCTAACTGAATTAACCGAATAAGTTTACGTTGAATAAAATTTAAACTTTTCTTCTTTAAATCTAAGAAAGCCTGTTTTTGTTGGTTTCTTTGCCTTATAATTGGAAAGTGGTGAACAAGGATTTACCAAGGAGGAGCTAAAAACATGGTGTGTTTAAAATTAAACCCTGTTACAGCAAGATCAGGTGAAGGCTGAGAGGGAACCCTAGACCTCTTTCTCACCTGGTCGTAACACTGTCAAGACTGAGATAGATTTTTGTTGGGCGAGGGTATCAAAGGATTTGGAGTTGTTGGACAGATCAGTCACAGTCTAATTGAATGGTGGAGCAGGCCTGAGGGGCTGAATGGCCTATTCCTGTTCCTAATTTTCCTATGTTGTTCTGAGAGTCAACTCACCTGGCATTGCATGTTGTCAATTAAGTATAGACAATGGTTTGAACTAGCCGGAATCTTCCTCCTTTAGGTACATCTGATGCTAACACACCTCAAGGTTGTGCTTTTTAATATAAACTTATCCAGTGATTAAAGAATCAAAAGGCAGGAACAGCCAAGTGATGCCTATATCTGAAATGTCACTAGTGTTATGGATGGATGGGTGATAGCATGGCTGGCTTCCACTGTGTTTTTGTTTAAATTAGTGTTTCAGCAGCTGTATCTCATTGGCCAAATAAACAGACAGTGACAGGTTTTCTCATACATTTAAAAAAGATTAAATATTTGTTGAACAATATTCATCACCCAAAATGTTCGCAATACCACCCATGCCCACATTCACTTTCACAGGCACACACAAGAGAAGATAGATAGAAGGTAAAAGGCACAAGGCATTGAGAGTTCAATGTGTAAAGTCTGCTGTTTTCAGGAAAAACCTGTGGGATCACCTTTGAAGGTAAGTTTTAAAGTTGCAGGCCTGTTTGCTGGTTGTCTTGTATTTTGCTAGGTTGCTGAAGGCTTCTGCTGGCTCACTTCAGTTTGAAGAGGGTGCTGATATTCTTAGTTCAGTTTTCACAGTTGGAGGAGTGGTTTTAAAAGGCACTCTCTTTTCTCTGCTGTAGTTGACTTTCAACTTATCTCAGCAGTGTCCAAACATCTTGACTGCAATTGATCTTTCGCTCTCTCTCTGGTGCTGGAGTTAAAGATGCTATTTGATGTTGACCATGTGGCTGGAGAGACCAGGCTGATGTAGATGACTGATGTTCTGAATTGGAAAGACACCTTTGTTCTTCAAAACAATTACCTTTAAAGATAAGCTCATAAGTGTTATTTTCACCCATGTGACTTTAGGTTTCAGTTCTTGATGGGCTCATACAATAGCTTTTGATGGCCCCATTTTGATAATGTGAAAGCTGTTCACACTCTAATGTGGTGAAGGGTAGCTGGTGACATGTAGTCTAGGACTACCTTAGTTTTAGCTCATTTTATGTATAGCTCACATCCATGTGTGATAGGCTGTCTCATTTCCATGCAGACGGGATTAATTGATTTTAGTTCTGGTAGACATGAATGTGTATTTTAGGGTAGGAGTTTGTATCGGTCATGTGATATGTCCTCCATTTTGTTGACAGCAAATGTACCAGTTTTTTAAAAGGTGACATTTGCTAACAATGCAACCACTAGGTGGTGCAGTACTGGCATATGTGCAGATGCAGCCTCATGGACAGAAACGTCACCGTCTACAACATCTCAAGCAGCTGCCAGTAATAAAAATGGCGCTGCTCAATTTGACACAGAAAACAAATTGAACTCGAGCCCCCTCATCCCTCAATAGCTGTGATTGCCACCTCCACAGACCCCAACAGTAACCCACTTCCTCTTGCGATCGTTGCTTCTGTTCCCCACTCCTTCCTGCAATCGCCGCCTCAACCGCTGCATTGTTTCCTGCTCCCGCCTGTGATTGCCGCTTCTCCTCCCCACTCCCTCGCTCACCTGCCTTCTTGCAACTCCCGACTGCTCGCCACTCCAACCCGCCACACTCTTCTCACCTCGTCGCCCACAGTAGCGGAGGTTTTGGGGGGGGAGCGAGCGGGGTGTTAGCGGTGAGGCGGGAAGCAAGTAGTGGGATGGAGTGGCGAGCAGTCGGGATCAGTGAAACGGAGTGGCGACCAGGCGGGAGCAGTCTCCAGCAGGCGGGCGCGAGAGAGAACCACGGGAGGGAGTGGGGAAGAGAAGCACTGATTGCTGTGCCAATTGCAGGCAGGAGTGGGGTATTGTTGGAGGGGATGGAGGCGATCGTGGTCATTGAAGAGTGAAGCAGCACATGGACATCATTACAGCTGACATCATTTCATTGATGCACGCATACACAGACCCATATGCGCTGGCGACGTATTTTTTTCGCCGGTGTCACTGCCTTCAAGACGACACGCAGCTCCCGCGGAGACCGTTAGCCGCGCCTCTCTAAGGGAGTTGCCTGTCTTTTACCAGGGTCTATTCCGAGTCTGGAACATGGTCGCCTCCAGTCAGGGCGCTCCCCCGCCGGCGGAGGAGAGCGCCTTGGCTGTCTGGGCGGCCGACTCCGGGGATGGACCGGCAGGCGGAGGAGTAGTTGAAGCCCCCGGGACGCCCCTCACTGCGGGTGGCGAGGGGGCTCGGGAGAGCGGAGCACTCCCGGCCGAGCTGACTCCCGCCCGGCCGGGAGCGCTCATTGGACCCAGGCCCCGAAACCCTCCTTGGGAGCCGGTCCCGCACAACCCAAGCCGCCTCTCCAATTGGCATGGAGGGGTTTCCTGTACGGGCTGCTCCTGCACACTCTCCACTTCCTCGCCCTCGTCAGCCGGCCGGACACGCCCTGGCGGTCCGCGTTGCCATTTGGCGGCGAGAGGAAACCCTGATGGAGGTCTCTCTACGCGGGAGTCCTCCCCCTTCACATCAGGGACCTGGGGTGGCGGGTGTTGCACAGGGCAGTCCCGTGCAATAGAGTTTTAAGCAGGTTCACGGACTCCCAGGCTGCCTGTACTTTCTGCGGCCTGGACGAGTCCGTGTTTCACGTATATATGGAGTGTGCGAGGTTGCAGCCCCTCTTTGAGTATTTGAAGGGGCTGCTCCTCAAGTTCTGGCCACACTTCAGTCCCACGCTCCTCATCTTTGGGCACCCGGTGCGGAGGGGCATGGGCCGGGAGGAGGATCTCCACGTCGGTCTGCTCCTGGGCCTCGCCAAGGTGGCAATTCACAGGTCCAGGCTGCCGGCCGCCGGCGATCCGTTCTCCCTGATTGCCTGCCCCTCTTCCGTGGTTACGTTCGCGCCCAGGTGTCCCTGGAGAAGGAGCATGTGGTGTCCGCCGGTATGCTTGAGGCCTTCCGCGACTGGTGGGCACCACAGGGACTTGGGTGCATTGTTGACGCCGAAAATGGCATTTTAATTTGAGTTTTTGGTTTATTTATCTGTTTTTAATAAAGTTATTTTAAAAATATAAATATGTATATAAAGGGGGCCTGAGGAATAAAGGCCCCCTCGACATGAAATATATAAAAGGGGCCTGGGGTATAAAGGCCACCTTATAAAAAAAAACGGGGTTCGATATAGAGTAAAATTTTTTTTTAAAAAGTTACTCAGCACAGAGTAAAGCTCCTTCTACAGTGTCCCATTAAACACACATCAGCCAATATTGAGCAGGGTTCAAGGGCTTTGGTTACTAGGTACTGCAAAAAAAAACACAGACCCATACTGGCAAGCAGGCAAACGTTTGGACGCACTGATGATGTCGGCAATTGCTCTGCCTATGCTTTGCGTTGTCAGGAAACACTCTGCTTTTAAAAATTGCTCGAATTTTTGATGACTTTTCAGTTTGTTTCTGTGTTTTCATCACTCCATTTCTCATGACTGTGACACCAGCAAAGCAATCACTGGACTTTACCCTATGACCAAGACGTCAAATGTTTATCCCTCCACATTGTTCTTCATCACTGAGTTGGAATAGCCTGGCTTCCAAAAGTCAAGGACAAGTCTTGTGCAAAATTCTATTCAGCAGTAAGCCCAGTGGAGTTGCCCTATAGGTCTAAGCTAAAAAAACATAGCGATTCTCCAGCATGTAACAAACATTTTCTCCTTTCAGCTGGTAGCTTTGGCAAGCTTTGAATAGGAATAGATAACTCACTCAAAAGATTCATTGAGAGTGTGCCAGTTCTTACTAAATTGCAACTCAGAAAACCAGACTCAGATAAGCGTGTGCCTAATCTAATCCATAGGAAATACTTCATTATAAGGTCAGCTTCAAATGATCATGACGTAAGGCCAGGTGGTATTTACAGCTGAGTGGAGTCATTTAATCAGATAAGGGGAAGAAACAAGTCGCTATTCACATCCATAGTTGGGCTTAAGTTGATATTTTTGTACTGGTGCAGCTGAAAAGTTTTAAAAGTTAATTGTAATTTTAATTTTAGCATGTTTTAGGTAGTCAACTTGACATTTAATGAAAAGAACATTTCTTCAGATCGCCTGAAGCAAAATTTGCGGTCTTACAAAACTTGCAGATTTGCTGAAGGTGGCTTTAAGGGGGCGTCTATATTAAATAATTTGTATTTATATAGCACCTTTCACATCCACAAGGCATCCCAAAGCACTTCACAGCAAATTCATTATATTGAAGGAGTAGGAACTGTTGTAATATTGGAAAAGTGGCAGCCAGTTTGTGAGTAGCAAGCTCCCATAAACAGCAATCACATAATGACTGGATAATGTTTTTGGTGGTGTTGGTTGAGCAATAAATATTGGCCACGACCTCAGGGGAACTTCCCTGCTCTTCTTCAAATGGCACTTTGGGAACTTTACATCCACCTGAACAGTCAAATGGGACTTCAGTACAATATCTCATCTGAAAAATGGCATCTACAACAATGCAGCTATTCCTTCAGTCCTGCGTTAGAGTGTTCATCTACATTTTATACTCAGGTAACTGTCCATGGGCTTGATCCTACAACCTTGTGATTCAGAAGGAAAAATTATGCCACTGAAACAAGTTGAATTATTCATTGTGATGAAAGTATCTAATGGCTTTTGTAGAGCACTACAGTAAGGTAATGAAGCAAGTTTGTTTTCTTTACTTGTCCCATTACCACCTTCTTTTGCCTTGCACTATCATCCTTTTTGTCATTTAATCTCTCCAGCCTTTCAGCCTATCACAGACCTTCCCTTTTGTTCTGTTCTCCTCCCTCCCCCTTCTTCCCTGTCTCTGTACCTGCTTAAAAACTGTTACATCTCTAACTTTTTCCATTTCTGATGAAAGGTAATTGACCAGAATCATTAACTCTGTTTCTCGCTCCACAGATGCTACCTGGCCTGCTGAGTATTTCCAGCATTTTCTGTTTTTGTTAATGAAAAGCAAGTATTCATGATTAATACCATGCTAATCCTGACCAGGAATTTGTACTCTTCACTATTTACTCCAACTGGAACTGAGACACAATGTAATTTGAAACGATTTTCTTTGATCAATAGCACAAGTTTTGCATAGTAACTGATAAGACAGTGAAGTGGGTCCTGCCCAACCCTCAATGGCTCGCACGTGAACTGTGATGAATATTATTTTCTGTAGTGATGCATTCAACACATATTGATAGCTGGGGGTGTTTACATTGGCATAAGAGAGACATCAGCCTACAGACCAAGTTAAAAGTGTAGGGGGCTGCCGTTCTGATCACCCGCGTGTAAAATTTGGACAATATATTCACGACACATTAAGAAATGGAACCGAAGATGGCAAGACATGATTCCTGACAACAAAGCTCTTAAAAAGGTTGACATGCTAAGCATGAATGTTCTGATCATGTGGTGCGAATGTCTGATGAACAAATCCTGAAGAAGCCCTTTTATAATGCATTGACAGCTGCGAAGTGATTTGTGGTGGACTGCAAAAGATTTTTAAAAAACTGCTTAGAAGTGACTCTGAAACAATGCCAAATAAATGTCCGTAAGTGACAACAAGATAAGACAGCATTGCAAGAAACCATCCACGAGGTCATCTCCTACTACGAGACCTGTCGCATTGCTGGTGCTAAATGTAAACAACAGCTGAGAAAGGTTCACCTGAAAAACCAAGATCCTCAACCTAGTGTATCTGGCATTCGCTGATCAATCTGTGGACACTCATTAGGAACATAGGAATTTGGGAACAGGAGTAGCCCATTCACCCCCTTGAACCTTTTCTGTCATTTAATTAGATGATAGCTGACCTGTCTCTTAATTTCATTTACCCACCTTGGTTCCATAATCTTTAAGACCCTTACCTATCAAAAACCTATCAATCTCAGTTTTGACATTTTCAATTGCCCTAACCTCAACAGTTTTTTGGTGGAGAGAGTTCCAGTTTTGCACCAGCCTTTGTGTGAAGAAATGCTTCATAAATTCATCCTTTCACTGCCTAGCTCTAACAAAGACCAACATTCCATTTTCCTTTTTAATTACTTTTTGTACCTGACCATTTTGAGGCAAAATAGGTCTCATCAGTCAGTCAGCAAAAATGAGATAATATTCCATGTGTCTTCATCAATATCAATGGACAAATAATGACAGATTGAGTTTATTATAAAACATGTCTAAGTTTAAACTGAGTATTACCTTAGAAACTGACTCGAACAATTTATACAACTGGATCAACCTACTTTTCTTTCACAACACATATACAGAATGCTATCCAAGCATTCTCTCCCCTCTCCTAAGGACTGCCCTGCTGAGATATACTACCATGTGCACTAGCTGCCCTTTGATACCTCCCCAGTAGAAGATAAATGTCAGCAAGCTATTAACCATGGAGTTCATCACAGCTGTACTCCTCTGACCTACAGCAGTCCCTGTATTGGAAGAGTTTTGACATTGTCTAATAATTTGACAAAATACCCCAATTTTTAAATACAGTGTATAAATCTACAATGTATTAAGTGTACAAGAATGCAATTTTTAGGCACCCATATAAATGGGTAAATTGCCCATTTATTAAATGAAATCAGCTATTTATTGTATGAAATGGTGTGCTATTGACGGACTGGTGTTAACATTGTCACCAATACCTCCTGAAAAGAATGTGAGGCAAAAAAGCTCAAGACCATGGAGACCTTGATTCCCAGTGGCAGTGCAGCACCATGCCTGCCCTTCCGTGTGGCTGCACGTCCTCCTGCAACAGGTTGCAAAGGTCTTGGACCCCCTCCCTAGTGAAGTGAAGCCTCTGAAGATACTGCTCCTTCATTAAGATTGACAGAAGACTTGTGACAGTGGATAGCTTCCCTCCTCCTCCTCTGATGCCTCACTTCCCTGGCATCCAAAACGTTCCTCATGTTTATCTTCCTCTTCCTCCAAATATACCTGATGTAAAGATATGCCAAATGGGATCCCTATAATATTGATGGTGGTGATGGGCTCCAAACAGCTGTCCAGGAGTCCAGCCTGAGCCATCCCCCTGTTGTGTGGACAAGGGATTGGTATCCTACTGGACCTGTCTTTGGAAGGGCCTTCATGATACCCTTTGGGATAGAGTTATCCACCCTACAAGAATTGTTGGAGAATGTGCAGCAGTGCTTCTCTAAGTTCTCCACAGTAATGAGTGAAGGATCTTTTGGAACTGCCGTACATCATGGAGAGAGGTCAGTGCACAGAACCATCAGAGCAGAGTAGGTGCACATGGGACAAGAAGCTAAGGAAAATTGCCTCTATAGAGACTTTTATGGTTTGAAACAAACAACTGCAATTTCTGTTTCTGAATGCATCTTTTGTAGTTATATTATCCCATTAACCTCCATTTTGCTTTGCATCATCATCCTTTTTGCCATTGAATCACTCCTGCCCTTCATCCTATCACAGATGTTGCTCTTTCGCTGCCTCCCCCTTTCCGCTTTCCCCTTTCCCTGGCTCTGTACTTGCTTAAAAGCTGCTCATCTCTAACATCTTCCTGTTCTGATGAAAGTTCATCGACCTGAAACATTAACTCTATTTCTCTCTCCACACATGCTGCCAGACCTGCTGAGTGTTTCCAGCATTTTCTATTTATATCTCAGATTTCCAGCATCCGCAATATTTTGCTTTTGTCTTTTCTCCCACACCCTCTACCACAGTGAACAATTGCATGGATCTGCTTTATAAATCCATAATTCATAATGTTGAAAAATGCTACTTGATCGATTTATATTTTCTGTCCTTTTACAGACACATTTCATGAGCTAGTTGCAAAGGTTTAGAAGCTTATTACTGGTGGAGAGGTTAAATTGACATAATTTTAACAAATTCGCTACTCAACTGCTTAATGTACTGCTGCAGGTATGTTTAATGAGATTGATTTGAAAATTATATAATTTTTGAATCAATCGTAAATGAGTTGGATTACCACATACTTATGATTGAAAGGCCTTAAAGCTCCCAGTCAAGAAATAGGCCCCAAAGCACATTAGTTCAGATTATTTAATTCAGTCATACTGTTGTCTAACATTGTCATGACTTCCCTTCTGGCAAAGAATAATTAAAATGGAGTAAAATATCCACCACAAGCTATATATACATGTATGTCTACTCTCTCTCATTCTTACTCACTGACTCTCACCCTCTCTCCCTCACACACACTTTCATTTTTTCTCGTACACCTTCAATCTCTCACATTCACTCATTCTCTCTCACTCATTCTCACTCTCAGGGCCGGATTTTCAAAAGCCCATCAGGACAAGATTATGTGCAGGCGCGCTTTGAAAATCGCGATCTCGGATGGCGTCACTAGCTCCCGACGCCACCGAACACAATGCAATTTTCAAAGGGAGGGCAAGAGGGGAGGAGCCGGCAAACCACAAGCCTCCAATTAACAGCTTATTTTAGAGCAGTAGTTTAGGTTTTCAATCCAGAGGCACAGGAAAAACGGAGGGTCTGGGTCACGTTAGGGAGCAGCTGTCAGGAGCACAGCAGGAAGCCATGAGTGCTAATGGTCAACAGTTGTGAGAGTTGGGAGATAAACTCAGCTCCTCGACCAGTCTCATTGAGCTGCCATTGCAGAATGAGAGGCTTGTATTTGTGAACCGTGAATGGTTGGAGTCTTGATTGAATGGTTGAAGCTGCTGGCATCACTTGGGCATCAGGTGTGGGCAGAGGAAGCCAGGTGAACCGAGGGGCAGGTGAAGGAGTTGGGATGGGAGTAGGCTACCCTGACATTGGACAGAGTAGCGAGGAGGAGCGTCAGCAGATGCATCCACCTGGTCAAAAGAAGGCCAGAGAAGCACAGTGGGGGGCTGTAAGGGGAAGGAGGTGCTACTGAAGACATTGGGTGTACCGCTCAAGTGTCAGCTACCTGCAAATGTCAGAGCATCAGAACCATAGGAGACGGCACCTATCCAGGCAGTTGGGCTCAGACATTTGTGCTCTGGTCCAAAATGACCTGATGCCTCTCGGCCCCCATGGAAGTTCCCTACCTGCAGTCAGTAAGGTTACTGTTGCCCTGAATTTCTATGTATCTGGGTCGTTCCAGGGATCAGCTGCAGACCTGGGTGGCATCTTGCAGTTCGCAGCTCATCACACCATCAGGCAGGTCACAGATGCCCTATTCCAGAAGGTGGGGAACTACATCCATTTTGAGACAGATGGGCCAGAACAGGCACAGAGGGCATTGGGCTTTGCTGCCATTGATGGTTTCCCTCAGGTCCAGGGAGTCATCATTACACCGATGTAGCCATCAAGGCACCGACAGACCAGCCAGTCAGATTCCTGAACAGAAAAGGCTTCCACTTGTTGAATGTCCACTGGTCTGTGACCACAGGAAGTGGATCTTGCAGGTCTGCGCTCGGTTCCTGGGCAGATGACATGATGCCTTTATCCTTGGAGAGTCCCAGGTGCTGCACCTCTTCAGGCCAAGATCCAGACTCCCTGGGTGGATGCTGGGGGATAAGGGTTATCCCCTGAAGAGGTGGCTTCTGATGCCCGTCTGGTACCCAGTCACAGAAGCTGAAAGGCTCTACAACTAAAGCCATCTAATAACATGAAACTGCATTGAACAGACTATTGGCATCTGGAAGATGCACTTCCATTGCCTTGACCAGTAAGGTGGTGTCCTCCAGTACAAGCCAGCCAGGGTGTCTCATATTGTGGTCATTCACTGCACGCTGCACAACATGACAATTCAAAGGATTCTGGCGCTGGATGAAGAGAAGGACCTGGAATGCCGCTTTTCCTCAGAGGAGGACAGGAAGGAGGAAGAGGAGGAGGAAGGGGGCACTCTAGAGGAGCCCAGTGCCCAGGCATTGGAGGAAGTCTGCCAAGGCCATCCCAGGGCTCACGGTGATCGGCAGGCTGGCATGGCCGCAAGGGCCACCCACATTGATTGATACTGGGGTCTCCATTGCCAACAGTCTCCCTCAACTCACACCATGGCACAGCATGAACCTCAGCCCTTCCTTCCGCCACCGGCCCTGAACTCAATGTCCCTTCTGACAACAAGCAATGATAACACACAAGTCTGTTTGCAGGCATAGTAAAAAATATAATAAATGAGAATTCAATGGACATACAAACTGAGAAAACATCACCCAACTGACTCATAAAATGTATCTAATGAGTTGGTGCCTTCCATTCCCGTCCACTTCTATGGGGTGCTCCCCTTGTGACTGAGGATGAGGTGGAGGCAGCCTGTTCCCTTGTCTCTGCTCACAGCTGAGTGGCCTGTGGTTTCTGTCCTCATCATGGAGGTGTCTCATGGGGGCTTCTCCACAGGCTGCTTTGCCTGCTCCTGGGTCATTGCAAGGGCAGCCTTTGACACAAGGCCCTGCTGCATGGGTGGTTCCTCAGTTAGAGGGGCCATGGAGGTGAGGGATGATGCCAATGTCCACTGACGGGTGGGCAACTCATCGGTCTCTTCAACTGCCTCAGCCCTTTCATGGTACCTTTGCATGCTGGACGAGGCCACGGGTTGGGAGACAGCTGGCATCCACTCCAAGCATCTCTGCACCATCAATGACACTGATCAGTCAATGCTACAGAGAGTCTCACTTATTCTGTGTATGTCAGTGTGCTGCTCTTGCACCCACTCAGAGTGGTGCTGCATATGACTCTCCAAGATGTTAATCACTCTCTCAATGGAGGAGCTCGTGCTCAAAACCTTGAGTCATCACAAAGCACAAGCACTGTGTAGAATCCTCAATTGTCTGCCAATGGCTCTGCAATGTGTTACATCCAGGTGAGAAAGAGGTCTTGAGTTCCCTTGCAGCCTTCACCTGATTTTACTGTAACAGGGTTTAATTTTAAATGCCCCGTGTTTTTAGCTCCCCTTTGGTGAATCCTTGTTCACCACTTTCCAATTATAAGGCAAAGAAACCAGCACAAACAGCATTTTTTAGGTTTAAAGAAGAAAAGTTGAAATTTGTAAAACTTGAACGTAAACTCTAATTCGGTTGATGCCTACGCTAGTATGCATACACGATACACACATGCAAATAGAGACAGAAAAGAGCAGAAGAAAAATAAAGTGGAAATGTTTGAGCAATATCTGAAGAGTTTTATGTTATGGTTCTTCGAGTTCACTGTAGAGTCGTTGATTGTAGGCAGATCTTGCATTTCATTGGGGCCCAGTATTCTGCTGAAACCTTGTTCGCTGTAGGAGACTTTTCTGTCTTGGGGTTCATGTATCTTCAGTGGATTCAGAGGCTTGTGAGAAAGAGATGGGAGTAGGCAGATAGGAGAGGCTATGGAGAGCCAGTCAGGAAAGATCTTCTCATTCCAGGAGCATTCTGCTTTCTACCCAAACTGTTTGTACAAATTCAAAAAACTCAAGTTGCCCAGCAGGTTAATCATGTGATTAGCTAGTTTGACCATGTCCATTTGTGTATTCGGCCATCTTAGTCGTCAACCTGGAATGCGAGCTCCCCCACCTTCAACGCCTGGTGATCAAAAGTCCATTGTGGGTTGAATGTGTCAAGGGAATGGCTGGTTTGTCCTTCCACTGTCTGTTAATATGCACAAGTCTTTTCCAGCCATGGCTGACCTGTTTAACAAGTCCTTTCTTCACTCCAGTAACAGTTTAAAATCAATGTTCATGACAAAATTAATGTGCCTCATTCTTGGCAGGTGGGGCCTAGCATGACACCTCCACACCCAGAGGAATGAAATACGATTTGAGAAAAGGTGCTTTTCATTAAAAGGGACGAGAGAAAAATGTAAGATACAGAAAAGAAAACATGCATTTTTCTCATTCATTCTGATTCATTCATAAATCCTAAAACTTATTACAGTCTGTCTTCTCTTGGTGCCAGAGCAGCTTTAATTGCCTCCTTTTTGGCATCCCAACAAACATGTAGTTCTTTTTTGTTTTTGTGAAGTTTCTCTTCCATTTGCTCATTTTCAATGTCGAGGGTCTTTGTTCCTGTTGAGGTCTGAAAAGGGGGATGCGTGGTTTCTCTTTGGTTCTGACTGTGGAGGAGGATTCTTTGCTAATCTCCCCTTTGTCCCAGAGGACACTCCTGCCTGCAGGTATTTGTGCAGATTCTACTGCCCTCCCCTGTGGCACTTCGACTATGTGAGGCATCACTCTTGCAGTTACTCTGCCCCCTAGAGGTCTTTCCTTGTCTCTGCAGGTTCCTGTAAATGTTGTTAGCAACTCTGGTGGGGTGCTTCTAGTGTCTGCATTTACATAGGAGGATGTGGGGTCTAACTTTTCACATTTTTCCCGATTACCTGACCAGACAGTAGGGGTTTTCATCTGGAATTCCTCCCAGACTTCCTTTTCTCCCCCTTCCCTGTCTAACCTTTTCCCAGCCATGTGCCTACCTGTCCCCTTTTGTTCTCGACAGGTGTCCTTTACAGTTTACCAGCCCTCTGCTGGTATAACACCAGTATAGGACTTAGGGGTGTAGGTTTCAATGTAGATTGGGGTTTCCCCTCAACCTGGCATATGTGGCAACTCCTGCAGTACTCCACAATATCTTTGTGGAGTTTTGGCCAGTCAAACTGTTGTTTTAAGCGGGCTTTGATCTTTCACCAGCATGTACAGCCACTGTAATCCCATGGGCCACACTTAATATTTCTCTCCGGTTCCCCTGCGGCACCACTAACTGGTGAACTACTGTCCACTCCTTGCTCCCAGGTCTGTGAGCGGAACTCCATTTCCTCATCAGTACCCCATTCTTTAAATATTAGCAATCAGGGACTCCCTCTGCTTCACTTTCAGACTGGACAGCCTGTGCTAACTCTCTCAATACTGGGTCGGCTCACTGAGCCTCAGCTAGGGAAAATCCATTTAATTCACTCCCTGGGTCTCTTAACTTTCCAAAGAAAGCCTCAGTCAGACAGACCTGGTCATCTGTCTGCAATGCCAATGCAGTCTCCTTTGGGGGTTTGATCATGGCCTGATCTACTACACATTCAGGGAAACTGCAGAGGATCGTCTCCTGTCACGGCCTTCTCTCCCTAACCTCCTGCGCTCTTTCTTTCACTACTGGGGGGCCATCACCTTCACCCCCACCAGATCATTAACTAGGAGCAGGTCAACCCCATCCACAGGCAAACTAGGGACAATGCCTATGGGCACCGGTCCCAAAACTAGGTCGCACTCTAGATGCACCCGGTGTACAGGTACAGGCATACACTGCCCTCCAATACCGTTCACCACCATTTAGTGCCACTGCACTGTCTGGGGGAAAGGTCATGCCTTTTCCCAGTAAAAGGGAACTAGTGGCCCCTGTGTCCCTGAGAATCACTATCCAGGAAGACGTTCATTGTGTTATGATCCCCGTGGAGCCCACCAACAAATGAAAAGAATCGAGTCCATTGAGTGACCCCAATTTAGGAAACCAACCGAAACAGACAAGATTTCACTTTTACAAATTTTACTTTAACACTCAAACCACAACCAACATAAATTAAACATAAAACAACAGACAGATAACAGTCAATATATATATTACAAATTACACATTAACTATCAGATACAACAGAGATGGGTTTCACTGGGTAGTCCACCCAGCATATATGACAACAATTACAGTCACACATTTCTTCACAACTTTGAAGTTCCACAGGTAGATTTTCAGCTTCTTTCTTCAAGGATTTAGCTGCTGTTCTTCTTACGACAGCTGTTACCTCTCAATCCGAACTCCACGGGTGCAGTCTTCACCACAAGGCACACTTCTCCAAGACCTCCTCAGCTCTGCTCATGACAGTCTTGATGGCATGGATTTACCAGTCTTCCCTTTATCCGAGTCCTTCAGTGGCAATCTATGCACTGTATGGCCTGGTCTGGTTTGTCGGCTACTTGAAATAACAGAAACAGCTCCTGGATTCAGTTTTCACTTTCTTCTGCTTGCCGGCACTCCAATCCTGCCTGATCTACCTGATCTGGGAAGGACTCTGTCTTCTTTTATCTTGTTTGAACTAGTGTCAGTTTCTCCAGAAGACTGAAGTTGTTTTTCCAGCTTTTGTTTCAGTTTTGGTTTCTGTTTCTGTTTTAGTTTTCGTTTCAGTTTCAATCTTAGTTTCCCTCTCAGGGTTTTTAAAAAAACAAGATTTGCAACCACGGATTTCATCACTACTGTCTGTAACACCCGAGGCCCAGTATTTTTGCTTCACAGAGCATGGCTGTGTTCGTCCTCTGCCCCACAGCGGACTCTGCCTCACCCACCTCCTCCTGCTCACTCGTGGGCTACAGTTCACCCAGTGCTTCCCGTTCTAAACTTGATTGAGGCCTAATCGAAGTGAGTGTGCCTGTGCTAGTGGAAGGTGCAGAGGAATGATGTGATGGTGCTGCCTTAGGGATATCTCTCCCCGCCAAGGAGGCTGGTGACGACTGGGCTGGTACATTCCACTCCCCCTCCATGACTGGCCCTGTGGGAAACACAAGAAGATGGTAGTGAGAACTCGGCCTATTGTGCAGGTACCTCAACACAACCAACCCTAAAGATGATAACAGTTGTATAGCCCTCCATGCGCTTCACTTGTAGATTGAGCTATCAAATGACCCTGCTCTGGACGATCTCCCATCTCGGCATCGCCCACGTCTTGCCATGGCGGCACCATCACTATCTCCAGTGCTGTCTCCTCCACAAGGGTCAATTTGTGTACCTGCGGCACACCGCCACCAGTCCGAGACATCTCTCTGGAATTATGCGCTTCTACAAGAAAATGAGAGACAGATTTATGAGAAGCCTGCCATTCCTCACCCATTCCAGCATGACCTACACTGCTCATTGATGCCACTGCTCGATTGCACTCCATGGGCTGGATTTTACGAGCCCGCCGCTGATCTCAGTGCTGAACTCAAAAAATGGCAGCCCACCTGTGCAGGCCTCACGCCAAAGAACCGCCGTGATCTTAAACGCGGCGCTCATTTAAATGGCCAGGGCGGCCCAGCCCACCCCTAATCACGTGGAGAGGACGGGTTATCCCTCCCCGGCAATGGCATCAGCTGCCTGTGTACAGGTCTCGGCAGGCCCTCAAGATTGGCAGTATGGATATTTCAATTTATTAATTTTATTAATTTTGAGTATTTAAATTGTGGTCCCATTGCCCAGCGGCAGGGGGGCCACCAGGGAGCCGCACTGCCACCAGGAGGATCCGGCCGGGCCCTGCTGGCATTGAGGTCCGTGCCGAGCCTCATCCAGAGCCACCTTCAGGCCCCGGCCACCACGATCATGACGAGAAGGGTTTATTAAAACCCAGCCCCATGTGTAAGGGTTGCTGATGTCTCAGTGATCCAACTGGCCACATGATCTGACAATGTTATGAAGAACTATGGGCATCCAGTCTGTTCAGCTCATGTGTATGCTGGTTTATACAGAGATAGAGGCCTGTCACCCAGATGTTGTTTGCCACTCACCTTTCTAGAACTTATCAGATCATTGAAACGTTTCTGAACTGCACCCACGTCCTCCTTGTGACTCCCTGGCTTCTAACCTCCCTGCCCACTTCCATCCATGCCCCCTTGGTCTCTCATGGAGCATTTCTTCTTACAGACGGAGGGAAGAGTACATCTCTCCTCTTAGAGACGGCATCCATCAAAGCCGCAAGGGAGGCATCTGAAAAGTGTGGGTCCACCCAGGGACGCCTGCCCAGGCCAGCGCTGACCCTCTGAGCTCCCTGTTACCCCATACTTTCAGGCAATGGCAAGCCCAGTCATGGCTCCTGTTTGCCTTTTAAAATCATTCGCTGTTAATAGGTCTTGCCTCCAGGTCACTCCCAGCTCCTCTAATTGGGTGCCGAGCTTGCCCTCAGACCAATTAGGGACTCTGCATATGAAAATCGCATCGCATCACTGATGCTGACGTGGCATGGTGTCGGGACCCGGAAATGATCTGGACATCGGATTCCCAACCTTGGGGTGAAAATCCGGCCCTCATTCTCTCACACTCTCATTCACTCTCACACTTACTCTCTGCTTGCTTTCACTCTCACCCTCTCACTCTCTCTCCCTCTCACAATCTCTCTCACACACTCATTCACTTTTTTTCTCATTCTCTCACAGTCTCTCTCAAACACATGCACACTCACACATGCACAAGCAGCTCTCCCATAATTTAGCTCATGGTGAGTCATAGGGTATGCTGCTTTGTAACTGTGGGATTGTAATGTGGCATCAGGGTTACTGATTTACAGTGACTGAGTCAACTTCTGTTTTTATTACATGGTGTTCTGGGATTGTTCTTGGTGTTTTGGGGATTGAAAGCTGACTGAGAAATCTCAACAGTTTTCCTGCTATAGTTGGAGACAGGTCTGAAAAGACAGTTGCTGCCAGTAATTTCCCATCACCAGGCACTTCAATATTTTGATGGGCTGACTGGTTTGATTGGATGTGCAGAGTCAGAGGAAGTTACCTCATCTGTCCCTTTAATTGCCGTGCTCTAGGTACTGAGCAGCCAAGCTGGATGACCAGTGACTTACGTGAAGCAAAGAGTAACATATCACAGGAGTGTGTGAAGTCTGCCATCACTAACTTCCCTTGAGCCAGTTCACTGCAGGATTCTCCTATAAGTTCAAGGCCTCACTTGCCCGAGTAAAATCATTTGTGAAAGAATCAGTCTCTGGTTTTGTTCCTTGTTTCTTCAGGCATTCCCCTTCAGATGCCTTAAATACTTGGGAGTAAGAGAGGGCTCAAGATGTGGCCATCCTAAGATGTATCCTTGCAAATTATGAGTTTAGACCAACTCCACATCATAAGTCCTAAATTGCAAGATTTCCGTCCTAGGATATATCGATCCACTTGTGCCATAATAAAACAAGGGTAACTTAGACCACCCACTGAGGAAGGCTGGTGCTGGGATCTTAAAGGAGCTTCATTGTACTATTAGAGGCTCACGACTTAATTTTGTTTTGGTCTTTTGCCAAAATATATTTTTTAATCCTTATGTTGGAGGTTCCTCCTTTCATCTGGAAGACGGCTTTTGAGGCTGTTTCTTTTTTGGGGACTTTTTTCTAAACAGAGGTGGAAGGCTGCAAAATGCTTTTCCGCATTGGGATTCCCATCCTTATCATTCATTCCACGGTGTGCACACACATTTCCGACAGAATGTGCCAGAGAACATTTTGGTTAAGGGGTTTGTGCGTACAGTCCTAACGACTGCTGGCAGCGTGCAGAGGAGAAGGAAGAGAAGGGAAAACATCAAGTAATCTGGGAAGCCAGGTTTATAAGGCAGGAACACAGGAGAGCCAGACTCTCCCCAATCTCCAGATAGCTAGCCAGCAGGATGTATCGCCCCAGACGATCATTCCTTATTATACCCGTGGAGCTATGTATCTGAGGGCCTCTGTGTTTTGTAAGACATATGTAGACAATCCTGAGCCTGCCAGTTACTCTAGCATACTGTGCCTTATAGAGAAGCCCTCTCTAATGATGCCACAAAGGATGTCATTGAACTCTGCCGCTATCCTTACCCTGTGCCACACTTTATCCAAGAGACTTTACTTTGCTGTGCCTTCATATGTTTCTGATATCCTGCAAACATTTGTTTTTATTGTGGGATCCCTGACATCATCAGTTGAATACTTAACAGCCGGGGTCAAACATCTTCTAAGCTTCCTGTCAGGCACATCATGCTCCACCTCCAATATCTCATCCTTTGGCTTCTTGTGCATTGTGAATCACTCTATGTCAGTTCCTTCTATCACCCTGAGTTACTCTATCTGACCTAGTCATTTTAAGTCATAAGGTTCATAATCTAGTGGCCAGTTTCTGCTGGTGAAGGTTCTGCCTTTGGTTTCTCCTCTCATGCTTGCTCTTCTCTTTCTTTCTCTCTCTGTGCAGTATCTATCTAGCTTCTGACTTCCACAGAGATAAGAATGAGCAATGTATTGAGTTTCTTCCTGTTTCACTTTTATCTCTCATGTAATGGTCGCCTCACAGTATGAGCCTCAGAAAAGAGATATCTTTTCAATCTTTAACTATTGACTCTTAGTCAGCACTAACTGCCTGAGGGCACAGGCACTCCCACCTTCCCACTCCCCACAACATTAGCTGAATAGGTTCACAGGATTTGCTTTTGCACCCCCCCCCCCCTCCTTTTGGCCCTCTGCCTCCTTCTGTCCCTCTGCCTCCTCTGTCCCTCCACCTGTAACGTGTCCTTCTTGGGAATTGTGCACAATCATTTCCCACATGACAGAATAATGCTTGCTAATGCTTATTTGGACAGTTACTTGGCACTTCTCGAATAGAATTCCCATAGAGATAGTGAAACCTCAACAGATATACATTCATTGTAGAATGCCATATCCACTTAACTAAAGTCTTGCATGGGCAGATGTCACTCTAGACTATTTAATGCACACAGTGATATCCTTAAATGCAAATTCTTTTTTCATGAGGCAAGGTCAATTGAAAATTTTGAAACTGAGATTGATAGATTTTCGTTAGGTAAGGGTATTAAGGGTTCTAGAACCAAGGTGAGTAGATGCAGTTAAATTACAGATCAACCATTATCTAATTTCATGGCAGAATAGACCAAGGAGCAGAGATGCTACCCATGTTTCTGAGGTGTTTTTGTGTTCTTGTTGTTTTTATCTTTGCATTCTTCCCCTTGGAGAATCGAGTGAAGTAGTGGAAGGATTTGCAGGCTGATTAGCAGTCTGATGAGCTGCGATGACGTGAATGCTTTGGCCATGGCCGTAAACATCTTTATATACCATCCAGTAAGGTGGTTACTTCAATACAGTAGGCAGGTGCCTACAACCTATATGATGAGGGAGGAGAGGGCAGCTGCAACCACAAAATGCGCGTATCAAACTGATGTCATTGTGGAACAGTTGGGTGCAAGCAGATCGTTGAGAATTGGTGAATATGACAACAATCGCACTGATGGTTTGCTGGCTAACTGATGTTCTAAGCAGGCGAGCAAAATTTTCACTTCTGATATCTGCCAAATAGGACAGCAGTTGAGTATAATTGAGTATAACTCTGGGCAAAAAGAGTTAAAATTGAAAAAAAATGAATCAGCCTGAGTTTCTGTTCTTCGCTGCATTCTGGTGACTCCTGAAAAACATGCACTCTGGCCAGGAACAGGCCTTGCTGTGATGCCCTACATGACCAAATAGCCCACCAACACTCACTGTCTGGGCATTTGAATCACTTAGGTAAGGCACAGCTGAAATTATAATCCAACCAGAATCTGCACCTGCAGGCAAGAAAGAATAAAAATTAGGGATATAGGAACAGAGGTATGCCATTCAGCCCCTCGAGCCTGTTCTGCCATTCATTTAGACATAATTGAACTGTATCTCAACTCCATATACCTGCTCTGGTTCTCTAACCCTTAAAACAACAGCCCAATAAAAATCTAAGAAGCTCAATTTTGAAATTTTCAATTGACACCCAACATCACTAATTTTTTTCTGGGGGTGGGTGGGCAGGAGAAAGTTCCAGATTTGCAGTAGCCTTTCTGTGAAGACGTCCTTCCTGACATTACTCCTGAACAGCCTAGCACTAATTTTAAAATTATGCCCGTTTGCTCTGGACTCCCCCACCAAAGGGAATAATTTCTCTACATTTAGCCTATCAACTCCTTTAATCATCTTAAATACCTCAATTAGATCACCCCTTAATCTTCTATATGCAAGGGAATACAGGCTCGGAGGTAATATGACATCAAAGCAGCACCAGAAACCCAAAGAGAGAGAGAAAGCAAACTAATCATTCTGAATTAAAACAGAGGTATTGTATTGAGAAAACAAAAATGATGGAGAGCTCAAGAACAAATGAGATTACGGAAAATCAAACTAGTTTAAATGAAGAGAATTGGAATGTAGGACCTTTTCTCTCAGAGAAATTGATGCATTTACCCTGAACTGTGGAAAAAGCCCCCCAGGCTCAGATAGGCTTGCAATCTACTTCTTTTAAATATTTTTATGTGAAAATGGCACAATTCATTTGGCATGAATTGTTCAGGAGTAATGTCAGGAAGGACGTCTTCACAGAAAGGCTACTGCAATTGATTCCCATTCTGATCATGTGAGAACAATAGGAACTGTCCACACAGTTATAGTTTGTGGTGTTACAAGGAAGAAAAAATTTGATAAAATATGAAGATCTTATTCTGATCTCTCAAAGGTGTTGGCAAATTGTTTAGAGGTGACTTTTCAGTAGATTATGTTATGTATTCCTAGCAGATACATTGTATTTTAACTGATTGGCTGTAAAGTGCTTTGGGACATCCTAAGGCCATGAAAGGTGTTTTATTGCATAGATGTCAAGATTGATTCCTTAGGGCAAAGAAGGTTAAAGGGATATTTAATAGATGTATTCAAAATCATGAAGGGTTTTGAATGATTAAATAAGGAGGAGCTTTTCCAATGGCAGAAATGTCAGTAACCAGAGGACACAAATTTAAGTTAATGGGCAAAGAGCCAGTAGTGAGGGGAGGAGACGTTGCTTTACACAGCAAAATATTATGCTCAAGATTGCATTTACTTAAAAGGCGGTGGAAGCAGATTCAATAGTAATTTTCAAAAGGGAGTTGCATAATACTTGAAGGAATTAATTTTTCAGAGCTATGGCAGACTGGCTCCCCTGAAAGTGTGCAGGGGTCTTCTGGAAGCCTACAGAAAAGGGGGAATAGATGTCGATAAAGCAGCACTATGGAACCATTCATGAGGGTAACTCAGGAAGTCTGATTTTCCACTTGACCTGTCCTGTCCTGGTTGCATGCTCTTCCTGACATTGGTGATCTGCCTACAAAGCTACTTGCCACCTTCTATGCACATGTTTATTCCTCAGTGCCTTCTCTTCAATTATTTCCCTCTGCTGCCTTGTGTTCTTTTGACCTGTTCCCTGTCCCGTAAAAAGCTCAGGCACATTGAATGCTAATTTTTTGAAGGGTTTAAATTTTGATGAATGAATAGGTAATTTTTATCTTTTCAAAAAATCTTCCTTTCCAAACTGAACTCAGTCTTGCCCTGAACATTTATTATTAGCAAATATTAATTTTTAATTAAATATTTATGGGAGGTTGTTACTGACAGGTGATAAGGGGTGTGGGCGGTTTCCATTGTTCTCCTTCCAACTGACCATAATAATTTTTTGTTTAAAATGATCAGTTATCTCCTGAGTGTTTTATTTGCCAAATAAACTGATAGCGACATGTTTTCTTGTAGGTTTAAAACACAAGATTAACTATTTATTGAACAATATTCATTCCCTAAAATGTTCCCAGCACCTCTCACACACACGTTCGCTCTCACATGCACTCTCAAGAGCAGAGAGATAGAAGGTAAAGGGTACGAGTTCAAAGTGTGATAGGTGTTTGTGGTTTCTGGTAAACATGTTGAATCTTCTAAGTAGGGCAGTCTATTTTAAAGATACAGGCCTGGGTGTTTGTAGTCTTGAACTTGTTGAAGTGTTGTAGATTTCTGGTGGTTAAGATTTCAGACTGGAGGTGGTGGTCACTTTCAGTGCTCTGCTGCACTAAGTTGAAGTGTAGAATTAGCAGGAGGGTTTCTTCTTGTTCAAGTTAGATCTTTCCACAGCCCCTGGCTGGGCTTCTTTTGTGATGTTGCTGTGATCTCTCCTCTCTCTCCAGAGGCTTACCTTTTAAGGTCAAAACCCATCAAATTAGAGTCTCTGTTAGTTGGCACTTGGCATTGTCCCCTGGTGTGACCACACAATGGACCAGGATGTGGAATTCATGGTTATTTATTCATGTCTGGATGAGTATCATTCTGTTATGAGGTGTCTACTACACATTTTTGTCTTAAAATAAATCCATTCAATTCAGGAATGTCTCTTGATGGTTTCAGGATGGGTATAGTTGGCATCCCTTAGTTTGAAATGTGTCTTTTGTCCTTCTGAGACGTAAGGCAATTTTCTGAATACACAGGGCACATCATCTGACCTTCGGCAGCCATTTTGCAGCACATTTCCACCTTTTAGCGGGAATGTCAATTTCAAAGATTCCACATTGAATAATGTTCATATCTTAAAAGTGGGTTATGATATGTCGTTGCTGGGCACGGCAGAGGTATAGAAATATTTTATATGTAAAATAACACAAGCCATGGTTTTATTGTGATTGAAGCATTAAAAATGCATTCGAAGAAACAGAAAATGCTGAGCCTGTCTCAATAAGGATAATTTTTACAAACCCCACAAAAAATTGCAATGAAAAGACCAAAAGAATGACTTTGCTTTCTGCTGCACCTGAAACCCTGACCGCAATGGTGAGGGACCCTGTCCCCAGCCCCCGAGCAAGCATAATTGGAGGATCATCTCATTTGACAGTCATTGCATTGTGGCCAATATTGTGGGAGGAGATTCATTCTGGCAGAGGTTTTGATAGATGGACATATTAGAGCAAGGAGACTTGACCGTGGCAAGGACAGAGAGCATTAGGTTTTGCCTCCGTTGCTGGATTCCTCCAGGTGCAGGGCATCATCAATTGCACCCATTTAGCCATCAAGGCACCCAATGACCGGCCAGTGAGATCTATCAACAAGAAGGGCTTCTATTCCCTCAACATCCAACTGGTCTGTGACCACAACAAGAGCTTCCTCCATCTGTGCATTTTCTTTCCTAGCAGCTGCCATGACTCGTTCATCCTCTGCCAGTCCAGGCTGCCTCAGATCTTCAGTCCAAACCGCAAAGAGTATAGATGGATTTGACGGAACAAGGGAAATCCCTTGAAGAGATGGTGACTGACCCCTCTATGGGAGCCCCAGAGAGGCACAAAGGCGATCCAATGAATGCCACCTGCTCAGCAGGACAACCATCGGGCTTCTCAAGATGCGATTCCGGTGCCTGGACCAGTCGGGTGGTACCCTCCAAAATCCTCCTGCAAGGTTCTCTGTCATTCTGGTGGTCTGCTGCGCTTTCCATAATATGGCCCTCTAGAGCGATGTGGACCTGGAGGACAGTGAGGACTTGGAAGGAAACAGCTCATCGGGGGAGAAGCAGGAGCAGAAGGTAAGGGAGGAGGAGGAATTGGAGGCAAAGGGAGATCATGCTGAATAGAGAGGTGCCCCTGCCGAACGACGAAGTGGCCTCCTCCTGCCACCCTACATATGATCATACGAACATACAAACTAAGAGCTTGAGTAGGCTATTCAGCCCCTTGAGCCTGCTCCGCCATTCTGTAAGATCAAGGTTGATCTGTTTGTGGACACAACTCCACTTTCCTGCCTACCCCGATACCCTATGACTCTCTTGTTTGTCAAGAATCGGTCTACCTCTGCCTTAAAAACATTCAATTACCCTGCCTCCACTGCGCTCCGGAGAAGAGGCTTCCATGTACTCACGACCCTCTGGGAGAAAAAAAGTCTCCTCATCTCTGTCTTAAATGGGAGACCCTCATTTTAAACTATGCCCCTTCGTTTTAGTCTCTTCCACAAGGTGAAACATCTTTTCAACATCCAACCTGTCAAATCCCCTCAGGATCTTATATGTTTCAATAAGATCACCTCTCATTCTTCTAAACGTCAATGAATACAGACTCAACCTGTCCAACCTTTTCTCATAAGATAATTTGCTCATCCCAAGAATCAGTCGAGTGGACCTTCTCTGAACTGCTTCCAATGAAAATTATATCCTTTCTTAAGTAAGGAGACCAAACTATACACAATGCCACATACAATACTCTATACCCTATACAACTTCAGCAAAATATCTCTACTTTTTTATTCCATTCCCCTTGCAATAAACAACAACATTGCATTTGCCTTCTTAATCACTTGCTATACCTGTACGCTAACTGTTTGTGTTTCATGTAGTAGGGCATCCAGATCCCTCAGCATCTCAGAGTTCTGCAATCTCTCCCCATTTAAATAGTATGTTGCTTTTCTGTTTTTCTGACCAAAGTGGACAAGTTCACCCTTTCCCACATTATACTCCATCTGCCAAATCTTTACCCACTCATTTAATCTTTCTATATCCCTTTGCAGACTCCTTATGTCCTCGTCACAACGTATTCTTCTACCTATCTTTGTGTCATCAGCAAATTTAGCAACACATTCTGTCCCTTCATTGAAGTCATTGATATAGATTGTAAATAGTTGAGGCCCCAGCACTGATCCCTGTGGCACTCCACTAGTTACAGCTTGCCAACCTGAAAATGACCCATTTATGCCTACTATCTATTTTCTGTTAACTAACCAATCCTCTCTCCATGCTAATATGTTACTCCCTGTACCATGGGCTCTTAATTTGTTTAGTAACCTTTGATGTGGCACCTTGTCAAATGCTTTCTGAAAATCCAAGTACACCGCATCCACAGGTTCCCCTTTATCCACGTTGCTTGTTACTTCCTCAAAGAACTCTAATAAATTAGTTAAACATGATTTCCCTTTCACAAAACCATGTTGAATCTGCCTGATTGCATTGAGATTTTCTAAATGACCTGCTATAACCTCCTTTATAATTATATTCCAGCATTTTCCCTGTGACAGATGTTAAGTTAATTGGTCTTAGTTTCCTGGTTTCTGTCTTCCTCTTTTCTTGAATAGCAGAGTTACATTTGCTATCTTCCAATCTGATGGAACCTTTCCAGAATCTAAGGAATTTTGGAAAATTAAAACCAATGCATCGACTATCTCAGCAACTACTTCTTTTAAAACCCTAGGATGAAGTCCATCAGGACCTGGGGACTTGACAGATTTTAGTTCTACTAATTTTTTTGGTACCCTTTCCTTGATGATTGTTTTAAGCTCCTCCCTCACTTTCAACTCTTGATTTATAATTATTTCTGGGATATTATTTGTATCCTCTACAGTGAAGACAGATGCAAAACATCTGTTCAATTCCTCCACCATTTCCTTATTTTCCATTATTACCACCCCAGATTCACTCTCTAGAGGACCAACACTCATTTTACTTACTCTTTTCCTTTTTAAATACCATTAGAAACTCTTACTATTCATTTTTATATTTCGAGCTAGCTTTCTCTCATACTCTAATTTCTCTCTCCTTATTATTCTTTTAGTTATTCTTTGCTTTTTTTATGTTCTGTCCAATCTTCTGACCTGCCACAACTCTTTGCTGAATCGTATGCGTTTTCTTTCAATTCGATACTATCTTTAACTTCCTTAGTTAGCCACAGATGGTGTGTCCTTCCCCTGGAGTCTTTCTTTCTCACTAGAATGTATCTTTGCTGAGTGTTATGAAATATCTCCCTAAATGTCTGCAACTGCAACCCTAATGATCTATCCCTTAACCTAATTTCCCAGTTTACTTTAGCTAGCTCTGTCCTCAAACCCTCATAATTACCCTATTTAAGTTTAAAGCACTAGTCTTAGATCCACTCCTCTCGCCCTCAAACTGAATGTGAAATTCAATCATGTTGTGATCACTGCGCCTTTACTATGAGGCCATTAATTAATCCTGTTTCGTTGTAAATTACCAGATCAAGAGTACCCTGCTCTCTGTTTGGCTCTAGAAAGTATTGCTCTTAGAAACTTTCCTGAAACACTCCATGAACTCATCTTCCAGGCTACCTTTGCCAATCTGATTCGTCCAATCTATTTGTAGATTAAAATCACCCATGATTATTGCCCCCATTATTTCTTCCTGTATACCCCGTCCTACAATGTGGTTACTATTAGGGGGCCTATAAACTACTCCCACAAGTAACTTCCTATTTCTTATATCTACCTAAATTGATTTTACGGGCTGCAGTTAACATTTCTGCCGCCGATGTAAACACCCGTGCGAACTGTACATCATGGAGCCACCGCAGTATTAAACACTGAGGCTCATTTAAATGGTCGGGGTGGACTGCCCCCCAAAATGATGTCTATCCCTGGCAACGGTGTCAGCAGCCATTGTGCATGCGCTGATGCCATTTATAAAGGGCTTCGAGTCCTTCCATTTAATTTAAATTTTTAAAGAGAGATGTTACAAAATTTTTAAAAACATTTAATTTACCCCTCTCCTACCCCCCAATAAACATACAATTAATTTCTTGCCCTCTTCTGCCCAAAACACTTTCCTTGTCCACCTGACCTTCCCCCCCCCCCACCCCCCAAGTATATAAACTTTAAACTCTAACCCTTCCCATCATCCCCTAAACAAAAGAGATTAGTTTGACCCCGCTACCTGCTCCCCCACACTGAAAAACCTACCTGCTCCCCCTCCCCACCAGTGTTCCACTCGGATCCCCGGACGGGGACCCAAAGGTGCGGGAGTGCCTGCCACTGGCATCAATAGGGCAGCACAGTGGCACAGTGGTCAGCACCGCAGCCTCACAGCTCCAGTGACCCGGGTTCAATTCTGGGTACTGCCTGTGCGGAGTTTGCAAGTTCTCCCTGTGACCGCGTGGGTTTTCTCCGGGTGCTCCGGTTTCCTCCCACCGCCAAAGACTTGCAGGTTGATAGGTAAATTGGCCATTATAAAATTGCCCCTAGTATAGGTAGGTGGTAGGGAAATTGAGGGAAGGGGGGGATGTGTTAGGAATATGGGATTAATGTAGGATTAGTATAAATGGGTGGTTGATGGTCGGCCCAGACTCGGTGGGCCGAAGGGCCTGTTCAGTGCTGTA
Organism: Heterodontus francisci; assembly: GCF_036365525.1. NCBI lineage: Eukaryota > Metazoa > Chordata > Chondrichthyes > Heterodontiformes > Heterodontidae > Heterodontus > Heterodontus francisci. Next base: position 45,397,609 of record NC_090402.1, on the reverse strand, counting down.
TCTCTAAATAAATAAAATAAAATAAAATATCATAGCAGGACTGAAGGCGGAGGCAAGAGTATAATTAATGCATTTATTTAAATCTGTAAATTTTGCTCCCATCGTCGAGCGGCGGGAGGTGGAGCGGGGGGTGGGGGTTGCTGCCACAAGGCCTCGTCACTACTGGCAAAATCGGGTTGCGCCTTCTTGGCATCGTGGCCCGTGGTGGGCCTCTGCCGGCGGCATGTTACAGCCCCCCTTCCCCCACCACGACCTCCGATGTCGGGGGGTGGGGGCTGTAAAATTCAGCCCTACATTTTGATTTTTAGAACTAAGGTCACCTCTCTCTCTCCATGGTTCCAATGTCATCCTTAATTAACAGAGTTTACTCTTGAATATTCAGCTCCCAGCCTTTGTCATCTTGCAGCCATGTCTCTGTAATGGCTATCAGATCATACATATTTATTTCTATTCGAGCTGTCAATTTATTTGTTATGTTACGAATGCTACACATATTCAAATACAAAGCCTTTAGTTCTGTGCTTTTACTATTTACACAACCTCTAGCCTTGGCTGATTGCACACTCTTGATTTTGTACATTCTGTCCCTTCCTGCCATGCCCTGATTATTATTTCCCTTATTGCTACCTTGCTCTTTTGCCTTGTCCTCTCTCTTTAATTTATCGTATCTTATTTCACTTGATCCCTCACCCCCACTATTTAGTCTAAAGCCCTCTCTGCTGCCCTAGCTATACGACTCACCAGAACACTGGTCCCAGCATGGTTCAGGTGTAGACTGCCCCAACATACAGTTCCCACTTTCCCCAGTACTGGTGCCAGTGTCCCATTACTCCCACACCAATCTTTGAGTCACACATTTAATTCTCTAATCTTATGTACCCTACTCCAATTTACTCATGGCTCAGGTAATAATCCCGAGATTAATACCTTTGAGATTCTGCTTTTTAATTTAGCACCTAGCTGCTCATACTCCCTAGTACATACTCCCCAGAACCTCTTACATACTCTGACCTATGTCGTTGATACCTTTGTGGACCACGACATCTGGATCCTCCCCTTCCCACTGCAAGTTCCTCTCCAGCTCTCAGCAGATGTCCTGAACCCTGACACTGGGCAGGAAACACCTTCTGGACTTTCGCTCTTGGCTGCAGAGAATGGTGTCTATCCTCCTGACTATACTGTCCCCTACTACCATTACATTCCTATTTACTTCCCCCTCTTGAATGGCTCCTGTACAATGGTGGCATGGTCAGTTTGCTCATCCACCCTGCAGCCCCCGCTCTCATCCAGACAAGCAGAAAGAACCTCAAACCTGTTGGACAATTGCAAGGGCTGAGCCTCCTCCACTTTCTGCCTTCTCGATCCTCTTACTTGCCTCCCTTGCAGTCACATCTTCCTGTCCCTGACTGCTGACCAAATCAGAAGACCCCATCTTAAGTGGTGTGACTGCTTTCTGGAACACAGTGTCCAGGTAACTTTCCCCCTCCCTGATGCATCGCAGTGTCTGTAGCTTGGCCTCCATCTCACTGACTCTGAGCCGAATCTCCTCGAACTGTAGACACTTACTGCAGACATGGTTGCTGTGGAATCACACTGGTGTCCACGAGCTCCCACATACTGCAGCTGCAACACATCACCTGCCCAGTCATTCTTTTTGTGTTCTAAATAAGTAATCAATTAATTACTTAATTAATGTTTTAATTAATGCCTCTCCTCACCAGCACTAACTGCTCTAATTTAAACCTTGGTAATCCGATAAACCTTACCACTTAAAATAAAACAGAACAATCGACCCACCAGCTTACTTCCCTTCTGCTTGCCTGTCTTAATTAATTATAATTAATTATTAGGTAGCTGCATAAATTTTTATTTTATGTTTTTCTAGTTTCCAGTAATTAACACTATTAATACACACACCATAACAGCAGTGTACTAACCTAGCTATTTACAAATACTCCCTAACAGCTGTTACTCACCAACTAATTTTTTTCAAACTCAGTCAGCGTGCGCTGACTCATGAAGTTGTCTAGGTGCTTCCTCACAGGTCCGATTCCTCTCAGCTCCTGAAGGAAAGTGAAGGCCCTGAACCTGCCGCTGTATTTATTCTCTTCAAATTCTAGATGCTTCCTCGCAGGTCTGACTTCTCTCAGCTCCCGAAGGTAGAGGACCTTCCTCATCTCCCTCATGGCCTTCAGCGTTCAATCCAGGTCAGCATCGTTGAAGCAAGGGTCTGCCCTGCCCCTAGTGCCAGGCCTCTAGCTCCTTTGTGACATTTCGCTTCCCTGGGGTGCAGTGGAAGGCCTTGGCACAACCTGCAGATTTCTCCCTCAGGATAACCGACAGCCTCAGTGATGGATGCCATGGGATGTCTAACTGACTCTCAGTCTTCATCTGATCCACTTCCATGTAAGACTCTCTCTCTGGTCTAAAGGTTCTAGCCTTTGCTCTGGGTATCAATGGCACATAACAACTTGGATACTGTTGAACTAGATGTGGTACAACTTTATTATACCACTAAACAATAGTACATACTCACTATAATATTGGTTCTTAGCAGCCCTGCGAGCCGGAGATTCTGGCAAGGCTCTGTCCTGACCAAATTGACCATCTTGCCTGGCACCTTCAGGCCCACAATGCAGTTGATTAGATGTCTTTGGTTGTGCTTTGATGCTCCATGCTGCCACCATGAGACACACACAGGACTTTACCACAACCGGTCTACATTCATTAATACAAAAGAAATAAAGGAACCGTTACATGAGTAAAAAGTGATTGTACATTAAAATGTAAAAGCATGTTGAATTATACCATTCCCACCCTCACTGGCTTCAAGTGGACAAGAAACCCATCTCCATATCAATCAAGGACTCACCCCCATGAAAATCTGAACTGTGATCAGTTTCCCACCAGACGGTGGATGCTGACCCAAAAACAGACCCGGCTCCTGTTTTCCGCCTCCGTAGCAAAAGTTCAGCCCATTGTTGCTGCTAAGGGAAATCAAGTCATGAGGGAGAGTCTCCTCGAACCTAAGTTTACTCTTAAGCATGATGAGAGTGCATTAAATGAGAATTAATTGCCAGTTTATTTTAAGTGCACTGTCATTTCCATGCAACTTGACTCAATGTGTTCTTACTGAGGCTTGATCCATCAATTCTTTTCTTCTTTTCTTTTGGGCCTCCTTATCTCGAGAGACAATGGATACGCGCCTGGAGGTGTTCAGTGGTTTGTGAAGCAGCGCCTGGAGTGGCTATAAAGGCCAATTCTAGAGTGACAGGCTCTTCCACAGGTGCTGCAGAGAAATTTGTTTGTCGGTGCTGTTGCACAGTTGGCTCTCCCCTTGCGCCTCTGTCTTTTTTCCTGCCAACTACTAAGTCTCTTCGACTCGCCACAATTCAGCCCCGCCTTTATGGCTGCCCGCCAGCTCTGGCGAACGCTGGCAACTGACTCCCACGACTTGTGATCAATGTCACAGGATTTCATGTCGCGTTGGCAGATGTCTTTATAGCGGAGACATGGACGGCCGGTGGGTCTGATACCAGTGGCGAGCTCGCTGTACAATGTGTCCTTGGGGATCCAGCCATCTTCCATGCGGCTCACATGGCCAAGCCATCTCAAGTGCCACTGACTCAGTAGTGTGTACAAGCTGGGGATGTTAGCCGCTTCGAGGACTTCTGTGTTGGAGAGACGGCCCTGCCACCTGATGCCAAGTATTCTCCAGAGGCAGCGAAGATGGAATGAATTGAGACGTCGCTCTTGGCTGGCATACGTTGTCCAGGCCTCGCTGCCATCGAGCAAGGTACTGAGGACACAGGCCTGATACACTCGGACCTTTGTGTTCCGTGTCAGTGCGCCATTTTCCCACACTCTCTTCGCCAGTCTGGACATAGCAGTGGAAGCCTTACCCATGCGCTTGTTGATTTCTGCATCTAGAGACAGGTTACTGGTGATAGTTGAGCCTAGGTAGGTGAACTCTTGAACCACTTCCAGAGCGTGGTCGCCAATATTGATGGATGGAGTATTTCTGATGTCCTGCCCCATGATGTTCGTTTTCTTGAGGCTGATGTTTAGGCCAAATTCATTGCAGGCAGCCGCAAACCTGTCGATGAGACTCTGCAGGCACTCTTCAGTGTGAGATGTTAAAGCAGCATCGTCAACAAAGAGGAGTTCCCTGATGAGGACTTTCCGTACTTTGGAATTCGCTCTTAGACGGGCAAGGTTGAACAACCTGCCCCCTGATCTTGTGTGGAGGAAAATTCCTTCTTCAGAGGACTTGAACGCATGTGAAAGCAGCAGGGAGAAGAAAATCCCAAAAAGTGTGGGTGCGAGAACACAGTCCTGTTTCACACCACTCAGGATAGGAAAGGGCTCTGATGAGGAGCCACCATGTTGAATTGTGCCTTTCATATTGTCATGGAATGAGGTGATGATACTTAGTAGCTTTGGTGGGCATCCAATCTTTTCTAGTAGTCTGAAGAGACCACGTCTACTGACGAGGTCAAAGGCTTTGGTGAGATCAATGAAAGCAATGTAGAGGGGCATCTGTTGTTCACGGCATTTCTCCTGTATCTGACGAAGGGAGAACAGCATGTCAACGGTCGATCTCTCTGCACAAAAGCCACACTGTGCCTCAGGGTAGACGCGCTCGGCCAGCTTCTGGAGCCTGTTCAGAGCGACTCGAGCAAAGACTTTCCCCACTATGCTGAGCAGGGAGATTCCACGGTAGTTGTTGCAGTCACCGCAGTCACCTTTGTTTTTATATGGGGTGATGATATTGGCATCGCGCATGTCCTGGGGTACTGCTCCCTCGTCCCAGCACAGGCATAGCAGTTCTTGTAGTGCTGAGAGTATAGCAGGCTTGGCACTCTTGATTATTTCAGGGGTAATGCTGTCCTTCCCAAGGGCTTTTCCGCTGGCTAGAGAATCAATGGCATCACTGAGTTCCGATTTGGTTGGCTGTATGTCCAGCTCATCCATGACTGGTCGAGGCTGGGCTGCATTGAGGGCAGTCTCAGTGACAGCATTCTCCCTGGAGTACAGTTCTAGGTAGTGCTCAACCCAGCGGTCCATTTGTTTGTGTTGGTCAGTGATTATGACCCCTGATTTAGATTTGAGGGGGGCGATCTTCTTGATGGTTGGCCCAAGAGCTCTCTTCATGCCATCATACATTCCTCTGATGTTTCCGGTGTCTGAGGCCAGCTGAATATGACTGCATAGGTGTTGCCAGTAGTCGTTTGCGCAGCGCCTGGCTGTTCTTTGTGCAGTGCTTCTGGCTGCTTTAAGTGCTGCGGATGTTAAATCGCTGGGGGCTTTCTTGTAGTTCAACAGTGCAATGCGCTTAGCGGCTATGACAGGTTCCAGCTCTTCATTATGAGATTGAAACCAGTCTGCATTTCTCTTCGCACTTTTGCCGTAGGTGGTCAAAGCTGACTCATAGATGGCGTCTCTGATGTGGGCCCACTTGGTCTCAGCATCCCCTGTGGGAATGTTTTGAAGGGCTGTTACAAGTGAATTTAGAAATTTTTGTAACAGCTGTGGGTGAGAAATTCTGCTCGTGTTGATGTGCGGGTGGCCCTTCTGCTTGGAATGATGCAACTTCTTTGGTCTGAGTCTAACCTTGCTGCACACCAGGGAGTGGTCGGTGTCGCAGTCCGCACTGTGGAAGCTGCGTGTGATTTGAACACTGTTTAAGGAGGCTCGCCTTGTGACAATGAGGTCTAGCTGGTGCCAACGACGCGATCTTGGGTGCCTCCATGAAACCTGGTCACAGGGTTTAATGTGAAAGAACGAGTTGGTGATGCAGAGGTTATGATAGGTACACAACTCAAGCAGTCTCTGCCCATTCTCATTCATCCTTCCAACGCCATAGCGCCCAAGGCAGGAGGGCCATGAGTCATGGTCGGCCCCAACCCTGGCATTAAAGTCCCCCAGCAGGAATAGGTGTTCGGTGTTGGGGATGCTGCTAATGATGTTATGGAGTTGCTCGTAGAACTGGTCTTTAGCTTCAGGTGGGGAGCAGAGTGTTGGAGCATAGATGCTGAGTAGGTGTACTGGACCAGAGGTGGTGAGCAGTCGGTTGGACAGTATGCGTTCCGAGCCATTTGAGGGTGGCTCTATCATGCTGAGCAAGGAGTTTCTGATGGCGAAGCCCACTCCATGCTGTCTTGGTTCTTCAGGATCCCTGCCCTGCCAGAAGAAGGTGTAGTCTTGCTCTGCTAGAGAGCCACTCGCGGGGAGGCGAGTCTCCTGAAGTGCTGCAATGTCTGCATTGAGTCTACTGAGCTCATTGCTAATGATGGCAGTCTTCCGAGAATCGTTGATTTGTGTAAGGTCTTCCGACAGGCCAGGACACATAGTTCTGACATTCCAGCATGCAAAGCGAAGGGCTGGTACCTTCTTTCCTTTTTTCGTGTTGTTTGGTGCGGTGTATCAGTCCACCTTTCGGGCAATGACCCTGAGCTCCAAGCACCCATTGAAGCAGATAGACTGTGGCGGGACAGAACCTTATTGACCGGGGGCTGCCCGGTTTGAGGCGGGCGGTAGCTGTCCAGTGAGGTGCAATGACCTCTCCCACCGACAAAGGCAACCCGTGGCGCCCAGTTTCTACGCCAATTTATCTGGACTTATAACCCGTAACTGCTGCCTTCCGTGTTGTGTCAGTCGCTGTGAGGCAACTATGGAGTGACCTCTCCATGGCGCATGCCTGGGCAAATTTATGGAGGTTGAGAGTTGCCCAGTCGTCAAAACCCCCCTCTCGGCCTTTCTGGTGGGGTCCAAAGGAGTGCAGGGCATGACGTTTGGCACCAGTATGGCTGCAGGAACTGCCGGAAACATGCCAAAGGTGACACATGACCGCCTACAGGGTTCCGCTCCGGATTATCTGTTAGGGTTTACCCCCTTAGCCTTGGTCTCTCCCGAGACGCCCACAAGGCAGTGGGGTTGTTGGGGCCCCTACACAAGTGTAGGATGGTGCCGGTGGGAGGAGGGGATGCAAGGGGGAGGGGTAGAGGGAGGGGGGTGCGAGGGGGAGCTGAGAAGGGGGATGTAAGGGGGTGGGGGGGGTGCAGGGGAAGGGGGTGCGGGGGGAAGATGGTGCGAGGGGGGGGCGGGCTGGGACGGGGTTGTGAGGGGGTGAGCTGAGAGGGTGGAGCAGGGAAGGGGACGGGGGGGGTGGAATGGGGGAAAGGGGGGGTAAAGGGGGGGGGGAAGGGGGAGGGGGGGGAAAGCTGGTGCAGGTAATAAGCCATTTCCTCAGTGCCCACCATCGACGTCCGGAAAGCTCATCCACGTCCTTCGGGAGGTGAAGCATCTGTTGGCAGACTTACAGAGGTGATTACATTCGCTAAGGGTTTTTTTTTTGCAGTGGTTTAAATAAAGGCATGCAGCATTTCCGACAGTGCGCTGCAGATGCTCTCCGAGCCATCTCCCACGGGCGCTTTGAAGTTGCGGCCGGGGGGCCGTTCGTGGATTTTTTGGGTGATCAGGGCACCTTTTCTCAAGACTTCTCTAGGGTCCCGCTGCTCCTTCTTCACCTCAATGGACTTACCGCACGCCGTGGCTGCAGACACTCTGGGCGGTGAAGACAGCAGGATCGGAGATTAAAGTATCAACAGCTGTGCTCTTCAGTTTCGGCCGGATCCATCAATAGTAACAGAGAATAGAGCATCAAATCACATCACAGCCATTTAGATACTCTTTAACCAGAACAATTTGGCACATTAGGCTACAAAGAGCACAAAGTGAGTCAAATTAGCACCTTTGAAGATCAATGATAGAAAAGGAAGACTTATAGGAACATAGGACATAGGAACATAGAACTTAGGAGCAGGAGTAGGCCATTCAGCCTCTTGAGCCTGCTTTGCCATTCAATGAGATCATGACTGATTCGGTTGTGGTCTCAACTCCACTTTCTTGTCTGCCCCCCCTAACCCTTGACTGCCTTGTTTATCAAAAACCTATCTAACATTTATATAGTGCCTTGCGTAACCTCAGGTCATCTAAAGCGCCCATCATCAACAGCCCATCAAGTACTTTTGAAGGGTAGTCACTGGTGTAATCTGTTCTAGTGATGTTGCTGGAGGGATAAATATTGGTCAGGACACCAGGGAGAACTTACCTGCTCTTCTTCACAATAGTGCCATGGGATCTGTTACATCCATCTGAGAGGAAAGGCAGGGCCTCGGTTGAGTGTCTTATCTAAAAGATGGCAACTCTGGCAGTGCACATCACTCCCTCAGTATTGCACTGAAGAGTTAGTGTTAATATTATAGTCGAGTGTCTGGAGTGGGACTTGAACCCACAACCTACTGATTCAAAATGTTCCGACTGAGCCACAGATGATACCTAAATAGAGATGGTCTAGATGCAGAAGGCCAGGTTTACGGGTAAAGCCTCATGGATTATAGTTCATGGTGTGAAGAAGAAAACTAATCCTGTTTACAAATGAAAAGATCATCCAACAAATAAGCAGCGGATCTATCAGATATGGGAGTCAATTACTTCCCATGCCAATGTGAGTTTGCACCCTCACTACACATGGAAGATGTGAGGAAGAAACTGTCTGATTTAATAGTGTCAAAGAATGTGAAAAGGAAAGCTGCCAAGTATGTTACACCATTATACATGGGTGTGAATAACAAGTGTCTTACATTAGCAATATCTTGCTTTGATTTGCAATGATCTCATAAAACCATAAATGGAGGTTGCACATATTTATTTCACATTGATGCCATTTGCAATCCAAGGAAAATGTGGGCGTTGGTGACTAATTTCACAAACAGTATTACTCACCCAGCATTACCCTTGAATTGATGGAAGTGCAGCACGAAAGAGAGATAATGAGAACATTGCATAAGATAAATACAGGCTGTTAAAAATACACGTCAGGTTGTAGCTGAGTCAGTTTTTTCTTCAATTATCTGCAAGTGTCTCTGAATCATATCTGCAGATGGAGTGGTATTTCACTTGGTAATTCCTTAGCACCTAATGATATGTGACACAGCCTCTGTAAGATTTCATCCCATCCAATTTATACCATTCATTTCTCTGCAGAACAAGGTGATTTTCAATTAGTGAAAGCAGATGCCAAATGGTAGTGGGTCAAACCCCGAACCCCTCATGAGGATGCCATTACAAATTTCATCATCTTGGGGACAATTTGTGACCTGGGTGATGCAGACGTTTGTATGGATCTTAATGTTCCTGAATCATACTACATTAATCACATACTTTGTGATTGCTGCTTGAAATTCGTTAAAAGCAATGTTTCAGGCCTTCCTCTCCTACACCTCTCTGCCTCTCTGCTTTCCTTATTTAAGACATTCCTTACAACCTACCTCATTGACCAAGCTTTTGGTCATCTGACCTAATATCTTCTTATGTGGCTCAGTATAATATTTTATTTTATAATGCTCCTCTGAAGTGATTTGGAAAGTTTTCTTATGTTAAAGCACCATAAAAATATAAGTTGTTGTTCCTTCCATGCAAGCATCACATATGCTGTTTTGGCAGCAATGAACTGTTGGGCTGATAGTGACAATTGGCATTCTCACCACACAAGTGCCAGACAACGACCATCTCCAACAAGAGAGAATCTAATCATCTCTCCTTCATGTTCAATGACATTATCGCTGCCAAATCTCCGATCATCAACATCCTGGAGAATTACCATTGATCAGAGACTGAACTGGACCAGCCACATAAATACTGTGGCTACAAGAGCAGGCCAGAGGCTGGGATTTCTCCAGCAAGTAACTCACCTTTTTTTTTATTCATTCATGGTATGTGGGCGATGCTGGCCAGGCCAGCATTTATTGCCCATCCCTAATTGCCCTTGAGAAAGTGGTGGTGAGCTGCCTTCTTGAACTGCTGCAATCCATGTGGGGTAGGTACACCCACAGTGCTGTTAGGAAGGGAGTTCCAGGATTTTGACCCAGCGACAGTGAAGGAACGGCGATACAGTTCTAAGTCAGGATGGTGTGTGACTTGGAGGGGAACTTGCAGGTGGTGGTGTTCCCATGTATTTGCTGCCCTTGTCCTTCTAGTTGGTGGAGGTCGCGGGTTTGGAAGGTGCTGCCTAAGGAGCCTTGGTGCATTGCTGCAGTGCATCTTGTAGATGGTACACACTGCTGCCACTGTGTGTCGGTGGTGGAGGGAGTGAATGTTTGTAGATGGAGTGCCAATCAAGCAGACTGCTTTGTCCTGGATGGTGTCGAGCTTCTTGAGTGTTGTTGGAGCTGCACCCATCCAGGCAAGTGGAGAGTATTCCATCACACTCCTGACTTGTGCCTTGTAGATGGTGGACAGGCTTTGGGGAGTCAGGAGGTGAGTTACTTGCCTCAGGATTCCTAGCCTTTGACCTGCTCTTGTAGCCGCGGTATTTATATGGCTACTCCAGTTCAGTTTCTGGTCAATGGTAACCCCGAGGATGTTGATAGTGGGGGATTCAGTGATGGTAATGCTGTTGAATGTCAAGGGGAGATGGTTAGATTCTCTCTTGTTGGATATGGTCATTGCCTGGCACTTGTGTGGCGCGAATGTTACTTGCCATTTATCAGCCCAAGCCTGGATATTGTCCAGGTCTTGCTGCATTTCTACACGGACTGCTTCAGTATCTGAGGAGTCACGAATGGTGCTGAACATTGTGCAATCATCCGTGAACATCCCCACTTCTGACCTTATGATTGAAGGAAGGTCATTGATGAAGCAGCTGAAGATGGGCCTAGGTCACTACCCTGAGGAAATCCTGCAGTGATGTCCTGGAGCTCAGATGATTGACCTCCAACAACCACAACCATCTTCCTTTGCGCTAGGTATGAGTCCAGCCAGCGGAGGGTTTTCCCCCTGATTCCCATTGACTCCAGTTTTGCTAGGGATCCTTGATGCCATACTCGGTCAAATGCTGCCTTGATGTCAAGGGCAGTCACTCTCACCTCACCTCTTGAGTTCAGCCCTTTTGTCCATGTTTGAACCAAGGCTATAATGAGGTCAGGAGCTGAGTGGCCCTGGCGAAACCCAAACTGAGCGTCACTGAGCAGGTTATTGCTAAGCAAGTGCTGCTTGATGGCACTGTTGATGACATCTTCCATCACTTTACTGATGATAGAGAGTAGACTGATGGGGCCGTAATTGGCCAGGTTGGATTTGTCCTGCTTTTTGTGTACAGGACATACCTGGGCAATTTTCCACATTGCAGAGTAAATGCCAGTGTTGTAGCTGTACTGGAACAGCTTGGCTTGGGGCGCGGCAAGTTCTGGAGCACAGGTCTTCAGTAGTATTGCCGGAATATTGTCAGGGTCCATAGCTTTTGCAGTGCCCAGTGCCTTCAGTTGTTTCTTGATATCACGCGGAGTGAATCGAATTGGCTGAAGTCTGACATTTGTTATGCTGGGGACTTCAGGAGGAAGCCGAGATGGATCATCAACTCGGCACTTCTGGCTGAAGATTGTTGCAAATGCTTCAGCCTTATCTTTCGCACTGATGTGCTGGGCTCCCCCATCATTGAGGATGGGGATATTTGTGGAGCCACCTCCTCCAGTTAGTTGTTTAATTGTCCACCACCATTCACGACTGGATGTGGCAGGACTGCAGAGCATAGATCTGATCCGTTGGTTATGGGATCGCTTAGCTCTGTCCATCGCATGCTGCTTACGCAGTTTGGCACGCACATCGTCCTGTGTTGTGGTATCACCAGGTTGACACCTCATTTTGAGGTATGCCTGGTGCTGCTCCTGGCATGCCCTCCTGCACTCTTCATTGAACCAGGGTTGGTCTCCTGTCTTGATGGTAATGGTAGAGTGGGGGAAATGCTGGGCCATGAGGTTACAGATTGTGGTTGAGTACAATTCTGCTGCTGCTGATGGCCCACAGCGCCTCATGGATGCCCAGTTTTGCATTGCTAGATCTGTTCGAAATCTATCCCATTTAGCACGGTGATAGTGCCACACAACATGATGGATGGTATCCTCAATGTGAAGGCGGGACTTCGTCTCCACAAGGACTGTGTGGTGGTCACTCCTACCAATACAGTCATGGACAGAAGCATCTGCAGCAGGCAGATTGGTGAGGACGAGGTCAAGTATGTTTTTCCCTCGTGTTGGTTCCCCCACCACCTACCGCAGACCCAGTCTCGTAGCTATGTCCTTTAGGACTCGGCCAGCTCAGTCAGTAGTGGTGCTACCGAGCCACTCTTGGTGAATAGACATTGAAGTCCCCCACCCAGAGTACATTTTGTGCCCTTGCTACCCTCAGTGCTTCCTCCAAGTGGTGTTCAACATGGTGGAGTAATGAGTCATCAGCTGAGGGAGGGCGGTAGGTGGTAATCAGTAGGAGGTTACCTTGCCCATGTTTGACCTGATGCCATGATACTTCATGGGATCGGAGTTGATGTTGAGGACTCCCAGGGCAACTCCCTCCCTACTGTATCCCACTGTGCCACCACCTCTGCTGGGTCTATCCTGCCGGTGGGACAGGACATACCCAGGGATAGTGATTGCAGTGTCCGGGACATTGTCTGTCAGGTATGATTCCATGAGTATGACTATGTCAGGCTGTTGCTTGACTTGTCTATGGGACAGCTCTCCCAACTTTGGCACAAGCCCCCAGATGTTAGTAAGGAGGACTTTGCAGGGTCGACAGGGCTGGGTTTGCTGTTGTCATTTCCGGTGCCTAGGTCAATGCCAGGTGGTCCGTCCGGTTTCATTCCTTTTTATTAACTTCGCAGCGGTTAGGTACAACTGAGTGGCTTGCTAGGCCATTTCAGATGGCATGTAAGAGTTAACCACATTGCTGTGGGTCTGGAGTCACATGTAGGTCAGACCAGGTAAGGACAGCAGATTTCCTTCCCTAAAGGACATTCGTGAACCAGATGGATTTTTACAATAATCGACAATGGTTTCATGGCCATCATTAGACTAGCTTTTAATTCCAGATTTATTAATTCAATTCAAATTCCACCTTCTGCTGTGGTGGGATTCGAACCCATGTCCCCAGAGAAATACCCTGGGTCTCTGGGTTACTAGTCCAGTGATAATATCACTCGGCCACTGCCTACCTCCTGACTCCCCAAAGCCTGTCCACCATCTACCATCCAAAAGTCAAGAGTGTAATAGAATACTCTGCACTTCCCTGAATGAGTGCAGCACTGAGGAAGCTTGACACTATTCAGGACAAAGGCACCTGCTTGATCGGCACCCCATCCACCACCTTAAACATTCACTCTCTCCACCACCGGTGCACAGTGGCAGCACTACCATCTACAAGATGCACTGCAGTAACTCGCCAAGGCTCCTTTGGCAACACCTTCCAAACCCATGACCTCTACCACCTATAAGGGCAAGGGCAGCAGAAGCATGAGAACACCACCACCTGCAAGTTCCCCTCCAAGCTGCACACTGTCCTGACTTGGAACTATGTCACCGCTCCTTCATTGTTGCTAGGTCAAAATCCTGGAACTCCCTCCCTAACAGCACTGTGGGTGTACCTACACCACGTGGACTGCAGCGGTTCAAGAAGGCAGCTCACCACCAGCTTTCAAGGGCAATTAGGGATTGGCAAGAAGTGTTGGCCTTGCCAACAATGCCAACATCCCATGAACGAATATAACACAAACATATTTACTAAAGGCAAAAAGATCAATGTGGCCAACCTTGCCCATCTGTCATCTTTGCTGAACACTCTTTCACCTAACTCAAAAAATGTCCATGACCACTTTAGAACATCTTTCCATGGCCTCCGCTGAAGTTATGGCAAATATTGGGAAATGCCTATGGAAATTCTGCCCCAATATATCCAACCAGTGCAGGGAGGGATGTAACCAACTACACCAGTAAAATGTTGAACCGTGTGGTCAGAACAACAAAATTTAAGCCAGAGGGAAAATAGTGTCAAAGTTTTGAATTATGAGGAATGAATGAAGAAGACTGGAAGCATTTGACCGATGGGCTTATATGGTATATGACAGTTAACAGAATGGAAAAGGTAAACCTGGAGAATTACCTCAAATTGACTGTGAGAGTAGATCAAGGGGACACAGGTTGAAACTGATATAAGGTAAATTTAAGATTAATATCAGGAAGTTCTTCTTCAAACCAAGTATGATCAACATATGGAATGGACTCCCGATAGAACAGTGGAGGTTAAGAACTCTGGAATAATTTAGGAAATAATTAGGTACAGTAGTGGAAAGTCTTTAGGATCCTTCTGGATGGATGAGTTAAGATGGACCAAATGGTTTTTCTGATCCATCATTACCTTGTAATTTTGTAGGATTAACAATTTATGTGTTTTTGTTTGCTGGACAACCTATGGACAGGTCTCAATTGAAATACTGGGTATTGAGATCCTGAAGTGATTTATGACTCTGACCCCATATAGGGACTACATCAAATCAAGTGTACATCCCTATGAGTCTCCTTTAATGAAATTTAAATTAGACAGATTCCTACAGACACTTGTTTGAATCTGAAGAACTGAACTAGTGTTCCCTCAAAGAAAGAAAACTAACAGAGAATATTACTACCTTTCAGATAGGCTATTTTTATAATAATTATAGCTAAGTCATAAATTTCCCAGATATTATAAGGGTCTGGGAAACTCTCTTCAATAAGTATCTCCCCACTTAAGGAGACACAGAGAGGGGGGGGGGTCTTGTAGTTGTATACAAAATGCTACATGAGACGATTTATTAACTTTTATATATTTATTAAAGAATTGAACATGCAATACACTTTAAGTGGCTAAGTATACTACAATATCAAAGATTATTAAGAGATGTGAAACCTAATCTTATTTCTAAAATAGAATCCAAAAGTACAACCTTGACAATGTTACAGCAAAATATCTTAGAATATCCATCAAAATTCAAAGTAAACTGTTACCTTAAATTCCCCAAGTAAGCCTCCTACTTAACAAGACAAAACACTCTCGGTTAGGAGCAGAATTCTCTTGTCATGTAGTCAGCCGTTCTTACCATAGGTTGAGAAGCATTAATGAGGAATTCAATACTTTTGGTTTTTGATTCAAAACTCTCACGTTTATACTGTTTCTAATCCATTATCTCATCTTTTGGAATGTAAGTGTTACCTTTCTGTGTGTGTTTTTCCCGCTTTTATTATCCATATATGTTAATATCATTAGCTCCCATTCCCACTTAATTTATTTGCTGAGAATTCCCTTCTCTTGAAGTTATGAGCTTTTATCTGGTCAAAATGTTTGTAATTGGGTTTACATGGCATCTGTTTTTGCAAGTACCATTCCATTTTGTGATTGATCATCTGTGATGGTACCTTGTCCATCCTCTTAAGTCAGTCTGTCTATATCACTAACACTGTCAACGAATTAAGATTATAGTTATCAGTACGGACTACATCTAACGTGTCTCAATGTGTTTCATCTTCTAATTCCATTGTAACATGGACCATGGAATGGATTTTGTTTAACTTAAAAGGTGTTTCTGGTTCACATTCTATTGTAACAGGGATGTTTATGGATTTTTAACTCTGCCCTTAAAAGGGAATTTCAGTGAGTCTTGAAAACTTACCTTTTATTCAATCTTTAATTCTAAAAGGATTAATGTATTAATTATATCTAAATTCTACCTAATTAAGCCTATTTTATCTATGTTTCATTACACCCTCTCTTGACCAGTATAAAGGCGAACAGCAAAGATAGGTTGTTTTAACTAAGTAATGTCTAAAATTTAAACATGCAATAGAGTGTTGCCACTTATTTTTTAAAACAGTGCAATAATACAGAAGACTACATCCACAACAATCATAGTTCGTGTTCTTACATGGATCAACTAAATTTTTCAAAAATGAATCTTTTAATTTTATCACAAAGTTCATAATAATACTATGCAAAGTGTCAGCGATCTGAGGTCACAAAATGCTTAATGAGATGACTGTATCTTGACATGTTGAACATCAATGATCAATCGATGAAATCATGTGATGAGGTAGAAAAGTCTGAGTAAGCGAGGTAGACATGTCTTCGATGAAATGGACTATAAGGCTGCTCAGCGCTGGTCTGAGATTCTATTTGCAGAGCTAGAAAAAACTTATAGCAACAAAAGAGGAAAAAGAAAAACCCTGCAAAAACAACAGCACTGAACATAATTTGAAAAGGAAGAGAAAGGAAAAATCACTTTAGAACTAGAATGAGGATAACAATCTCAATTACAGTGAGCACTGGAACGAGATATGAGAATAGACTAAAAGTGCATCCAAACACTCCTGTGACAGCATCAGTAAACCATTAAATGGCAGATTTAGCAGCAGAAGTTAACCCTGGCATTGACTCTACAACCCCTTGACCAATAGCCTGTAGCCAATCTGGAACTTGCCAAATATTAGTCCATTTAACCTGCGACAGCAAGTGTTGTGCCCTTTTAATAGTTTGCTCAACTGAAGAATTGGTATAGGTAAGAATCAAATCTATGCCCTGTGACTGGCTAGGTACTGTACTAAGCTTACTAAGTTTAACAGTCATATAAATAACACGAGGAGCATAGGAATTTCGAGATCTAGAGGATTTAATATGTTGGAAAGTGTGACCACAGCAAGTAACATCCTCAGAGGGTGTTATCATCCAGGTGCCAATATCCAGACCACAGTCAGAGCATCCGGAAGACCTTTTAACAGAGAATTTACCAGTTCCTTTCTTTACGTGAGAGCAAGTTCCATTACTGAGAGTCTTCAGTACTTTGTTCCTTTCCCACAGTTTTTCCATCTTTTGTTGTTGTGGCTTGACTATCGCTCGTTGCATCGGGTGTGGTTCCCAGTGAAACCAACCTTTGAGGTGTTGCGAGGTCATGCGTGGGGGAGGAACAGTTATTGACGCAGTTGGTTGCAGTTCAATTAGTGTCGTTTCCGATGCCATCCTACAGGCAGGGTCCTGAAAGACAGTGTACGACTGCACCTTGTACTGATCCTCCATTCCTGTACCTTTCAGGTCACCTCTTCAGGTTGTCAACAGAGACAATTTTAAGAGATTGCTGGCCATTCGGCTGGTTAGCAAATATTTTGACAGTTCTTTCATTAATAACAGAATAAACAGAATAGTTCTAATGAAGGGTCACTGACCAGAAACGTTAACTCTGCTTCTCTCTCCACAGATGCTGCCAGACCTGCTGAGTATTTACAACATTTCTTGTTTTTATTTCAGATTTCCAGCATCTGCAGTATTTTGCTTTTATTCTGTTCAAACTTTTTCTCCTGAATCCATTCTCCGGTTACAGCTTGCCAAGCTTTGTTAGTTACCTGTTTTTGTCTATTCTTCTCTCTGATCCTCTGATCAATTTTATGAATTTGATCTGTTATTTCTTGTTTCAAATTTAATTGTTGCCGTCAGGTCAAGTAGTAAGAAAGCACAGAGGCAATAAAAGAACCACGAGTAAGTGGTGTCTGCATTTCAACACCATACATTAAATAACACGGGGTTCTAGGGATCACTGTCCCTGATGCACACGTGGGCACATTATTTAGTGATAGCTGCACCTCCAGAATGATGGCGGCCCACTTAGTCCCTATGATTCTCACAGTTTGGTCAATAGCTTTTTTACTTCCTGGTTTTTACGTTCCACCAGTCCCGCTGACTGCGGATAACATGATGTGCTGTGTGCTCTAACCCAATCCTCCTTTGCACACAATAGTCTTTGAAAACCTTGGAAACAAAGGCTCCGCTTTGATCAAGGTGTAGGATTTTGGGTACACCAGCTACAGTAATAATGTTAGTAATAGCAATGACAAGTGCAGTTTCCGAAACAGTTTTTGTGGGGACCAGCCAGCAGAAAGAAGTGCTGCCATCAACACTAACGAGAACATGTTTATACCCCATTAATGGGGGAAGTGGTCCAAAGAAATCAACAAAAAATTTCTCCATTGATTTATTCGGCTTCACAGGAGCCAACAGTGGTGGTTTAATAAATGATGATTTGTTGGTTAAATTACATGGCTCACAATTTGCCACATATGTTTTACAGGCTTTAAGCATGCCTGGCCACCAAATATAAAGGAGTCAATTTGCAGAATCTTGTTCGGGTACCACTATGTGGCTGATCTATACCCTCGTGAGCTTCTTTTACAAGCTGTTCTTGTTTGTGACTCGGGGGTACTTTCCGGACACCCTTGGGCAACTTAACCAGTAGAATACCAATCAGCGTCTCTGAATAGAAGTACTTTGACGGATATTCTTTTGGATTCTCTTTCGTCAGGTCCAATAGCTGAATCAGTTCCTCATCCTGATTAGCTGCTCGTTCTGCCCTAGTGATTACATTAACTATGGCAGTCCCCTCTCGAGGGGTCGTCATGCAGACTTAATGTTTTGCCTGTCCATCTGCAAGACTGTTGCCCTTTGAATGTACTGAACCAGTGGTATTCCCGGGTACATGAATTACCTGACAATTACGTTTCTCCTTTTGTAAATGGAGAATATCTTCCCACAATGATTTGTGTTTTATGGGTTTACCTTTGTGATTCTAAAGCCTGTTTGCTCCCAGAACACAAGGTCTTGGTTGTAAGCCCGTTTGTAATAGTCACTATCTGTACAAATTAATGTGGGCTTAACAGGGTCTACCTTTTCTAAAGCATACCATAATGTTGCAGCTTCAGCATACTGTGCTGTCCATTGGCCAAGGGGCATGGACAGCAATCTTTCTGGATAGAAAGAATAAGAATCCTAAAAGATACATATTACTATCCCCATCCCAGCTGAGGATTGTTGGGATGTCTCTTTTTTAATCATCATTGATGACCCATCACAGTAAATAACTTGGTTTCAGAGATACTCGTTTAACTCTCTCCTCGTTATCATCATCTTCCCTAACAGGGAGGTGTTCTAAGCCCACGTCTGAGGATAGAAATTTAAAAATAAGTGTAGGATCATTCAAAAAGGAGGCCCATTTGTCGTAGCGGATTTGAGTGGCTCTTCTCTCATCAGAGGCCATTCACAAAACTGATCTCAAGTCTGGTATTTCAGTATAAATTGTAAGGGGGTGTATCCTTTGAAGGGGTCATGCTTTAATGAGGCACTGAACTATCATCGTCATAACTCTTTCCTTTTTGTTGTACCGTCTTTCAACATTGGAAAAATTATAAGAATGAAACTGAACTGGCACAATTCGATTTTCATTGTAAAAAACTGCAACTGCTACTCCAGGAGATATTTTAACATGAAGAATAAGTGGGACCTGCAAGTCCCTTTGCTCCAAATCTATAGCCTCTGTACATCCCGACACAGTTGTTGAAATTTCAAGTAATTATCTGGGGAAAAAATGAATGGGCCTCTTACTGTCTCACCTACTCTAGCGTACAGAGGTGCTGAGAGCTCAGCAAAGGTCGATGTAAATGATCTAGCAAAGTTCAGGAGTCCTAAACTTGCCTGTAGACTTTTCAAAGTTCGGGGATATTGAATTGTGTCTAGTTTCTCTTTATAGGACTGAATTAATTCCCAGTTATACGAAGGCCTAAGACATCTACTTCCTCTCAAATTTAGTTTTTTTAGTTTAGTTTAGAGATACAGCACTGAAACAGGCCCTTCGGCCCACCGAGTCTGTGCCAACCATCAACCACCCATTTATACTCATCCTACACTAATCCCATATTCCTACCACATCCCCACCTGTCCCTATATTTCCCTACCACCTACCTATACGATGGGGCAATTTCTGATGGCCAATTAACCTATCAACCTGCAAGTCATTTGGCTGTGGGAGGAAACCGGAGCACCCGGAGGAAACCCACGCAGACACAGGGAGAACTTGCAAACTCCACACAGGCAGTACCCAGAATTGAACCCGGGTCGCTGGAGCTGTGAGGCTACGGTGCTAACCACTGCGCCACTGTGCCACCCACTGACTCTTTATAATGTTGATCAGGTATCCAACAGCAGTGAGCTGGGATACAACTGTATCAACAGCCTGCAAGTGTTCTAAGGTATGGTTCGAGCGGATAATGCGTTCAACATTATCCCACCTCTACAAGTCATCAGGATAAGCAGACAATGCACCTTCACAGGCTAATCTAAGTGCAGAATTCTGATACTGGTTAGCCAGACAACTGTGACCAATTTCCCAGTTTCTATGTGTAAGGTCCTTACCTAATCGATAGGCAGCTACCAAACCATTTGAAGGATTTCTTTGATTGAGCCCATAACATGCCCTCCCTGAGTTATGATCAGGAGGTGGGCATAAATTTGAATCCAGTTGTTGCAACTATTGATTGGGAGGACTAGAACAGAACTCAGCATCATGGACAGGAGCTGCCGTAAATGTGCAGCACTCCAGCCTTGACAGCAAGTGTCAAGTCTATCAAGGTTGTTTAAAATCCTTCATGTTTTATCTTGGTTGCTTACACCAGGCTTGCCACACATGGCATATATAGAGTTAAGATTCACATTGCCTAGGGGTGTAATTTGAGACTGCACTGGCTGTCCCACAGACAGAGGAAATCCTGCAGCACCATCATAAGCAAAAGCCAGAGACATAGGCCTGTTTCATTTGAAAGTGATGTATCAGTAGCTGTCTATAATCCTCTCGCAAATTCTGATCACGAACCTCATTGTGAGGAAGCCATCTGATCTGAAACCCATGGCAACCACGCAGGTAGGGAGACCCAGGACCTACAATTCTACCATGGATACCCCCGCCCAGTCATGCACCAATCATTAGGCCACCCAATTGTGCAGGCGTGCACTTTATCATTAAAGAATATTGTGGGTCTGGGGTATCAGTCTGATTATCCCACTGAATATGTGCTATCCCTTCCACCTGGGGGTCAACCACAATAGTATCATGAGCTTTAACTGAACCATCAGCATCACAATTATCTATCTCAAAGACAACTACCTGATCTGCCTGAGGCAGTGGAATGGGATTCTGCAATCTGCTGAAACAAGTTGATGGATCACCCAACGGGAAAATTAAGCCAATCCCTTCAATATTAGCCATTATGTCTGAACGGAACCTGAACTAGGAGTTAAAATGTGTCAGGACCTATACGCAACTAGGATTTAAAGTGAATTTTAAACAAAATTTCCAAACCTCAAAAGTAGAATGAGGGAGTTCTGATTTAAGATGCACAAACCTTGATCAAGAGTTTGCCATCTCTAGATACTTAAATCTGGGTCTTAGTACCACTGGCAGTAAAACAATCCTTCTGTACTTAAAAATCTAAAATAAATGTTAATACAAATAGATATGTACTGGATTCTGTTGACAAGAAGACATGTTTTGGGCACCAACTGAAATGATTTACGACTTTAACCCCATACAGGGACTAAACCAATCAAGTGTACATCCCTATGAATCTCCTTTAATTAAGTTCAAATTAGATAGATTCCTACAGACACTTGTTTTGGTCTGAAGAACTGAACTAGTCTTCCCTCAAAGAAAGAAAATTAACAGAGAATATTACTACCTTTCGGATAGGCTATTTAAAAAAAATAATTATAGCTAAGTCATACATTTCCCAGAAATTATAAGGGTTTGGGAAACTCTCTTCAATAAGTATCTCCCCACTTAAGGAGACACAGAGAGGGTCTTCTTGTAGTTGTATACAAAATGCTACATGAGACGATTTATTAACTTTGATACTTGTTAAAGAATTGAACATGCAATACACTTTAAGTGGCTAAGTATACTACAATATCAAAGATTACTAAGAGATATAAAACATACTCTTATTTCTAAAATAGAATCCAAAAGTTCAACCTTGACAATGTTACAGCAAAATATCTTAGAATATCCATCAAAATTCAAAGTAAACTATTACCTTAAATTCCCCAAGTAAGCCTCCTACTTAACAAGACAAAACACTCTCAGTTAAGAGCAGAATTCTCTTGTCATGCAGTCAGCCGTTCCTACCATAGATTGAGAAGCATTAATGAGGAATTCAATACATCTGGTTTTTCGATTCAAAACTCTCACGTTTATACTGTTTCTAATCCATTATCTCATCTTTTGGAATGTAGGTGTTACCTTTCTGTGTGTGTTTTTCCTGCTTTTGTTATCCATATATGGTAATATCATTTGCTCCCATTCCCACTTAATTTATTTGCTGAGAATTCCCTTCTCTTGAAGTTGTGAGCTTTTATCTGGTCAAAATGTTTGTAATGGGTTTACATGGCATCTGTTTTTGCAAGTACCATTCCATTTTTGTGATTAATCATCTGTGATGGTCCTTTGATGGTACCTTGTACCATCCTCTTAAGTCAGTCTGTCTAAATCACTAACACTATCAACTAATTAAGAATATAGTTATCAGTATGGACCACATCTAACCAATGAGTTATACATTTCCAGCATAACCTCCCTGCTCTTATATTCCATACCTTGGCTAATAAAGGAAAGAATTCCATATGCCTTCTTAACCACCTATCAACCTGTCCTGCTACCTTCAGGGATCTGTGGACATTCACTCCAAGGTCCCTCACTTCCTCTACAC
This sequence comes from Heterodontus francisci, assembly GCF_036365525.1. Classification (NCBI taxonomy): domain Eukaryota; kingdom Metazoa; phylum Chordata; class Chondrichthyes; order Heterodontiformes; family Heterodontidae; genus Heterodontus; species Heterodontus francisci. Next base: position 45,375,173 of record NC_090402.1, on the reverse strand, counting down.
TTCTCAGTATTTTCCCATTTATCGTGTATTCCTTTGCCTTGTTTGACCTTCCCCAATGCATCACCTCACACTTCTCCAGGTTGAATTCCATTTGCCACTTTTCTGCCCAGCTGACCAGACCATCAATATCTTCCTGTAGCCGACAGCTATCCTCCTCGCTATCTACTACACGGCCAAGCTTTGTGTCGTCTGCAAAGTTCTTGATCATGCCCCCTACATTTAGGCCAAAATTGTCAATATATACCACAAAAAGCAGGGGACCCAGTACTGAGCCCTGCGGAACGCGACTGGAAACAGCCCTCCAGTCACTAAACCGCCCGTCAACAATTACCCTTTGTTTCCTGCCACTGAGCCAATTTTGTATCCACCTTGCTGCATTTCCCTGGATCCCATGGTCTTCTTAGGTCTGTTTACTGGCTGTTGATTATTTTTGCCAAGTATCCATATGGCTGTCTCAGTGGTAATATTGCAGAGAATGCTACATGCCACGATCATTTTACCAACATATCTGACTCATGTTGTAAGTCACCCCTGGTGCAGTCTCAGCACTGGGAGCATTATCTCAATAGTCTCAAACTGTGCTTCACTAGATATCTTCCACTGGAATGTGTCTCGTTGTACGTTTTGTCTTGGAGAGTGCAAGCATCTGTGGATCTGCCAACAGCAATATTTCGAGCAGGCGCTGATTCAGGGGCCAACCTATTTTCATCAACATCTTTGCATGATAAATACTGTTCAGAAAATCAACAGTTACTGGCTGAATTTTCTACTTGCAGTCTCTGCATTATGTGAGCAGAAATCCTTCCTATTAATGAAGAAGAGGACACCAGTGGTGTAGTACACAAACAGCATGCTGCTTTGTACTTGGAAATGGTGCCTAGCAGAAAATAGTGCCTCTGCTGGCCAAATCACTGCTGGTTGGCCCTGTCAATCTGTACCTATGCAAAGCCAAGCTGAAAGAGTACAGCTGTTCTTTCTGTGATGCAGAAATGAACGGCACACTTATAGCTTCTGGTGCTGTTACCAAATGGCGTGGGAAAGATACAGTTGCACAGAAGTTTGCTCCATCGCTGCAGGTCTGGTTGCAGGACCTGATGCAGATCAGAGATAATGCCTTTGATGAATCACAAACCCCTTACACGTGGGCCCTCCTTGACATAGACCTGATAGTGTCAGTGCCCAGGTTTGTCCCAATGTGACAGTGTGGGATTGAACCGGTTGTCTTGTCCCTGTACCTCAACACATGTAAAAAGTTAGCATATGCAGTATATTCATTTTTACTTTATAACTTGATATGGGGTCATCTGGTACCTTGTATTTATTGTAAACTAGGAATAAAAACAGTATTAAAAAAACATAAGACCATGTGGGTTTGAGTGAAGCCCTTGCATCATCCAGGTTCAAATTCAGCACTGACAGATAGTTTAGTTAGGAAGTAACAATGGAAACTGTCCGTTTGAGAGGATGAAGAACCAAATACTTTTGGGAGGAGCTTGGAGCAGCCAAATCTGTTGCCAATCGTGATGGCAGAATCCTGCCTGGCAATTAATGAGAAATCTGCCATAATCTGTTCAGTAATGCTTTTGTTTCTCTTCTGAAAGCATTTTCCACCTGCAATTTTCCCACCATGTGAGACATTAGTAGGAGATAGAGCCTGTTTAGCGCTAGGTTGAAACTCTCTGCAAGGTTTTATGTAAACAAGGTCAATGCGACATCTTGTGTCAAATGCAACCAGTCAACACGCCTATTGCCTCTGGTCCTCTTTAGACCATTGATGTGTGAGTACCAGAAAGTATCAATTCAAATTAGCATACAGTTTGCAGTAGTGTCGTCTGCACAGGTTGCATTTTTTCAGATGAATTATTACACGTGCACTGTGTAATATTGCAAAATTGTAGGTAAAATTTGATGGGTCCTTGAAAGAAGAACCAGGGGGCAAATTTTACAGACCCCCCCGACGTCAGGAGTTGGTGGGGGGGGGGGGCCGGAAAATGCCTCCGCGGAGGTCTGCCACGAGCCTTCATGTCGGCAAGGCACGGCCCAATATCACTGGTGGTGACGAGGCCTCATGGCAGCCCCCTCCGCCGCTCAGCGATAGCCGCCAAATTTAAATATGTAAATAGATGTAAAGAAAGGAATAAATTACCTTCCCACTCCCTCCATCTGGCCTGGTGCGATATTGGCCGGCACACCCGGGCCTTGAACACTGGTGGGGAGGGGGGAGCAGGTAAGTTTTTCACTGTGGGAGGGGGAAGAGCCGCGTCAGAGTCATCTCATTGGTGTAGGGGATGGTGGGAAGGGGTAAAGTTTAAAGTTTATGAACTTTTCGGGGGGATGGACAGATGCACAACGTAAGTGTTTTTGGTGGGGGGAGAGTGCAGGTACTAAATTCTATGGTTATTGGCAGGGTTTGGAGACAGTCAGGATCAATTTATTTAATATTTAAAAATCACTACATCTTTAAATATTTAAATTGAATGTAGGGCTTGAAGCCCTTTAAAAATGGCTTCGCAAAGGCGGCTGAGGCCATTGCCGGGGACAGACAGTCTGTCCCCTCCATGTCATTGGGGTGAGCGGTCCGCCCCGGCTGTTTAAATGAGCCGCCGCACTTCATATTGCAGTGGCTCTGTGACGTGCATGCCCCCATATAATTTACAGTCCCAGATGTGCATTGTGGGGCCTAATAGAAAACATGACTAACTGCAGAAGTGTCAAATCAGAAACTGCAACTGCAATATAATAACTCCAAAGCACTCTCTCTATTGCATAAAATTACATAGAAATAGCAGCACAGAAACAGGCCATTTGACCCAACTGGTCTATGCTGGTGTTTACACTCCACACGAGCCACCTCCCACCTTACTTCAGCTCACTCTATCAGCATGTCCTTCTATTCCTTTCTCCCTCATGTACTTATCTAGCTTCCCCTTAAATTCATCTATATTATTCGTCTCAAGTACTCCTTGTGGTTGTGAGTTTCACATTCTAACTGCTCTGTGTAAAGAAGTTTCTCCTGAATTCCCTATTGGATTTATTATATTGCCTGACCAAGCGTAACAGTACATTTTATAGTCCACAAATAGCAGGTACAAATGCCTAAGGTGCTCGCATTGCATTACTCTCTGCATTATTTTTAGGTAGCCATTAACCCATCAATTTTATTTTCAACAGGTCAATTCCTTTCCTAAAAATAGTGGAGAAGAGTGGTGCCTCCCTGGAGACATTAATTTCAATGAAAGGCTCCAGTGGTTTCAGTCACACCATCCCATCTGGGTGCATAAATTAACTGTCATTGATTTGCTGTCTGCATCTTCACAGGGTTCACATGTCAGGATGTGCATTTTCTTCAGTAGCAGGGTGGTCCAGTATTTTGAAGCAACACATTGCCGAGTCACTGGAGTTCAGGTCACACATTTGATCCCCATCACCTCTGAGGCCCCAGTATCAGCCACATCATTGTGAGAAGGCGCCCTACAATGAGCAGGCATAGAGAGAAAGAGAAAACTGGAAGGATAGTCATCCTAGGTGTCAGCTAGTGGCTTAGTGGGTAACACTCTCATCTCTGGGTTTGATGGTTTTGGAGCCAAGTCCAACTCCAGGACCTGAGCACTAAGATCAAGGTTGACATCCCAGTGCAATACTGAGGCAGTGCTGCCTTTTAGATGGTATTCTAAACCAAAGCCCTGACTGCCCTCTTGGGTAGACCACAGAAAAATTACAGCACAGAAGGAGGCCATTCAGGCCTTTGTGTCCATACTGGCTGAAAAAACTAGCTGCCCAATCCAATTCCACCTTTCAGCATCTGGTCCATAGCCTTGCAGGTTACAGCACTTGAGGTGCATGTCCAGGTACCTTTTAAAAGAATTGAGGGTTACTGCCTCCACCACCATTCCTGGCAGTGAATTCCAGACACCCACCACCCTCTGGGTGAAAAAGTTTCTCCTCATGTCCCCTCTAATCCTTCTACCAGTCACCTTAAATTTGTGCCCCCTGGTAACTGACCTCTCTGTTAGGGGAAATAGGTCCTTCCTGTCTACTCAATCTAGGCCCCTTATAATTTTGTACACCTCAATTAAGCCTCCTCTGTTCTAAGGAAAACAACTCTAGCCTATCCAATCTTTCCTCATAGCTGCAACTGTCAAGCCCTAGTAACATTCTTGTAAATCTCCTCTGCACTCTCTCCAGAGCAACTATGTTGTTCCTATAATGTGATGACCAGAACTATACGTAATATTCCAACTGTGGCCGAACCAGCGTTTTATACAGTTCCAGCATCATATCCCTGCTTTTGTATTCTATACCTTGGCCAATAAAGGAAAGCATTCCATAAGCCTTCTTCACAACTTTATCTACCTGCCCTGCCACCTTTTGGGACCTGTGGACATGCACTCCAAGGTATCTCACTTCTTCTACCCGTCTCAATATCCTCCCACACATTGTGTTTTCCCTCACTTTATTTGCCCTCCCCCAAGTGCATTACCTCACACTTGTCCGGATTGAATTCCATTTGCCACTTTTCCCCCCACTCAACCAAACCATTGATATCACTCTGGAGTCTACAACTATTCTCTTCACTATCAACTACACGGCCAATTTTTGTGTCATCTGCAAATTTCCCAATCCTGCCTCCGACATTTAAGTCCAAATCATTAATATATACCACAAACAGCAAGGGACCCAGCACTGAACCCTGTGGAATGCCACTGGAAACCGCTTTCCATTCACAAAAACGTTCGTCGACTACTACCCTTTGCTTCCTGTCACTGAGCCAATTTTGGATTCAACCTGCCATATTCCCCTGTATCCCATGGGCTTTCATTTTACTGACCAATGTGCCATGCAGGACCTTGTCAAATGCCTTACTAAAATCCATGTAGACCATATCCACTGCACTACCCTCATCAGTCCTCCTTGTTACTTCCTCAAAGAATTCAATCAAGTTAGTAAGACATGACCTTCCCTTAACAAATCCATGCTGACTATCCCTTAAGTGGCAATTTATCCTATCCCTCAGACTTGATTCTAATAATTTACTCACCACCGAGATCAGACTGACCGGCCTATAATTCTTTGGCCTATCCCTCACACCCTTTTTAAACAATTATATTCCAATCCTCTGCTACCTTGCCCGTATCCAGTGAGGATTTGAAGATGATCCTTAGCGTATCTGCTATTTTCTCCCTGGCTTCCTTTAACAACCTGGGATGCAATCCATCCGGCCCTGGTGATTTTTCCACTTTCTAGGATATCAGACCCTCCAGTACTTCCTCTCTCATTATGCTAATCGTATCTGATATTTCACACTCCTCTTTTACTACAATGTCTGCATCATCCCTCTCCTTTGTGAAGACAGAGGCAGAAAACTCATTAAGAACCCTGCCCACATCATCTGCATCCAGGTATAAGTTCCCTTGCAGATCTCTGATAGGCCCTACCCTTTCCTTAGTTACCCTCTTGCTCTTAATATACTGATAAAACATCGTTGGGGATTCCTTGATTTTACCTGCCAATATGTTTTCATGTCCTCTGTTTGCTTTTCTAATTTCCTTTTTTACTTCATAGATGTAAAAGATCATGACATTATTTTGCAGGAGAGTTATCCCCAGTGTCCTGGCCAATATGTATCCTTCAATCAACCTGATAAAAAACAGATTATCTGGTCAATATCACATTGCTGTTGTGAGAGCTTGCTGTGCAAAAACTGGCTGCTGTGTTTCATACATTGCAACAGTGACTACACTTCAAAAGTAAAATGCTTTGGAATGTTGAGATCATGAAAGGTGCTAAATAAATGCAAGTCTTTCTCTTCATCAGTGGCTACTTCTGCATGTTCTGATGAAGGGTCATCTCTTCACAGGTGCTGCCTGACCCACTGAATGTCTTCCAGCATTTTCTAATTTAATTTCAGATTTCCAGCATCGGCAGTATTTTCCTTTTGTTTTTCTGTTTATTTACTTCTGTATGTCTCCTGATAACTATTTCAATGTGGCATCTTCAATAGGATACTTAACCTCCACCTTAATTGCTCATGTGGGCACCTTTGGCAGTGAGGCACCATTGAGCCCAGTTGTAGCACCTCAACTGCCTCCCTGGCTGAAAGCAACTAACCCAGCATGGGCTGGGATCAAAACTGAGATCTTCTGGCTCTGTGCTGCTTCAGTCAATGCACTAACATACTAAACATAAGAACAGGAGTAGGCTATTTAGTCCCTCGAGTCTGTTTCACCATTCATGGCAGGTGTGTATCTCAACTCCATCTTGGTTCCAGATCTGTATCGCAACTCTGCCTTGGCTCCGTAACCCTTAACACCCTCACCTAACAAAATATATCAATCACAGTTTTGAAATTTTCAGTTGAATCCCCTACCCACACACCCCCCCCCCGCACCCCACCCCCCCCCACACCCCCCCTCCCCAACCCCCCGGTCAGAATCAACAGTTTTCTGGGTGAGACAGTTCCAAGTTTCCACTGCTCTTTGTGTAAGAGGTGATAGATATAGGACAGATGTCAGAGGTAGTTTCTTTACTCAGAGAGTAGTAGGGGCGTGGAACGCCCTGCCTGCAGCAGTAGTAGACTCGCCAACTTTAAGGGCATTTAAGTGGTCATTGGATAGACATATGGATGAAAATGGAATAGTGTCGGTCAGATTGTTTCACAGGTCGGCGCAACATCGAGGGCCGAAGGGCCTGTACTGCGCTGTAATATTCTAATTCTAAAAAGTAAGTGCGCCCTGACATTATCCCTGAACGACCTAGTTCTAGTTTTAAGGTTTGCACCGCCAGCAGCCACCCACCCACCCCCCCCCCAACTTTGTTCATGATTATTTCTGGATAATTTCTCTCTATCCACCCTATCAAATCCCTTAATCATCTTACAAATACCTTTGTCAAATCTATTCTGCAATAAAGCAGCGGGCACATCAACATGTTCTTTATTATTATCGCACAGTGCAAGTTTTGCAGATGCTGACAGTTTGCAGGCGACATCCACTGGTGCATGATAATGGCAATATCACAGCCTGCTAAGAAAGGAGAGTACAGAATTCTGCAATAGGAAACTGTGTACAAGCCAATGACAAATAGATTTGACAAATCCCTCCATAGTCTTGTCCATCCCTATCTTTGCATTCCTTAAATTCTGGCTTCGTGCGCATCCCCTATTTCAATCAGTCTACCACTGGTGGCCATGTTTTCAGCTGCCTCAACCCTATACTTGGAAACTCCCTAAACCTCTCTATCTTTCTACCTCTTTCCTCCTTCAAGATGCTCCTTAAAACCTCGCTGTTTGACCACGCATTTAGTTACCCGTCTTAATATCTCCTTATATGGTTCAACGTCAAATTTGTTTAACAACACTCCTGTGAAGCACCTTGGGGTGTTTTGCTATGTTAAAGGCTTAATATGAATGCAAGTTTTTGTTGTTTTAATGAAAAACACGCAACCATTAACTTTGTTCAAACTACTTAACCGGGTGTACTGTGCTGACTAGTGAATTAATCGTGTTTTATAACTGACGGCTTGCCAAGTTTAACTGAATTGCAGATCTAATTTGATTTATTTAATCCCTGAATGTAATTATTGTTGTAACTACTGACTAATTGAAAAATATGCAGTGATTAAATATGGGGCAGAATTACTGGGGTGTTCTCCTGAGCAAACTCTGTGGAATAAATGTTCTACTGCAGTGTGCTGAATATAACACTTTTATTCATCTTTGGTATGTTCATACAAGGCTATCTTAGTGATTTGTAATATCATTGATCACTTTTGGAAGCTTTCCCTCACTGAAATGTAGTACTGCCCCAGTTCTCAATAGCGTTAAGCTCCCTGATTTGGGTTTCCTTGTCTCTGCATTCTTTGAAATTAGAATTTTAAATCTGCACAAAAAATGTTGCTCAGTGAATCCTCACTCATGTGTGAGATTTCTGCATCTTTAGTTTCTGCTGATAAGAGTAAATTAGGGGAAACTGTTTCCACTGGCAGGAAGGTCATTAACCAGAGGACACAGGTTTAAAGTAATTAACAAAAGAACCAGATGGGACCTGAGAAGAGTTTTTTTACTCAGCCAGCTATTATGATCTGGAATTCACTACTTGAAAGGATGGTAGAAGCATATTCAGTAGTAAGTGCCAAAAGGGAATTGGTTAAATACTTACTGCAGTTCTACAGGGAAAGAGTAGTGGGTATGGGCTAATTGGCTAGCTCTTTGAAAGAGCTGGCACAGGCACGATGGGCCAAATGGCCTCCTTCTGCACTGTAAAATTGAATAGTTATTTTCGTTAATTCCTTTCTAACTCGTCCGTGTGGTTTTCACAAACATCTAGGTAAAGGCAAACTGAATGGGTAACAAGAGTGACAGCACTTTGATTTTTCAGGCAGCTACCATAAAAAAAACCTAAATACAATAGCAGCAACAATGACAGCTTGCATTTATATAGCAACTTTAATGTAGCAAAGTGTCCCAAGGCATCATTAGACAGCATTTGACAGCGAGCCACACAAGGAGCTTTAAGTGTTGTGGGACTACATCAGAGGAAGTGATGTCGAGCCACACGTGACCAGTTAGTTGTGGTTGGAGCCCGAGGTAGTGAGACGAATTCAAAGCTAGCTCCTACAGTGACTACTGTGTATATATGTTGTAGTTTATTATAATAAAACCCAACATTTATTTTGAATATTACTTGTATTCCTGTGACTCTTAAGAACAGATCACACACCAAGGGACAAGTTGGCAGCATCGGGATCTATTTATTTTTTCTGAAGACCACCGAACACCATTGTGGTAACTTCTCATTTTTCCCGAAGAATACTTCAAAAAAGAGAACAAGGAACAACAAGCTGCCTACATGAGTGGTTGAAGATCCAGTGGGAGAGCAGCCAGCAAGAGACCCCACTATGCTGCAGGGACTGAGGACACATCCAGGACCCCAGAGGTTGGAGCTCTGTAAGTAAAATAGGCAATTTGTCAGGGGAGCAGAGTTTTCATCAATCTGGCAGTGTGTCGAAAAGTTTTAAGGGCTGTGGCTGCAGCCATTACTGCTTCAGCTTCGCCTGCCTTCGTGGACAGGGCCGAAGCCCAAAAGAGCGGGAAGAAATAGACAGCGCCACTGAGAGGTCTCGGATGATGTTAAAAACTGACTGGCAGCTGATAGCAACTGCAAGCAGCCCTTTAAAAAAAACTGAAAAAACTGTTTAAAAAAAAAGCTCTCCTTTACTGTGTTTAAAAAAACCGACAGCTATGTAAACAGTCTATCTGTGCAAAACAATCATCTAGTTCTCTTGAAAGGGACAGGTACCAGATTTCTCTTAAAAGACTTACAAAAGAACTGTTCCTGAGAAAATGCCTGCAAAAGGCCATATGTTTATTTTAAAAAGGATCATTATTACAATGGCTTTCAGATAAGCAGTAATGGACTGGAAAGTGTCGGACATTGTGTTTGCATTTAAACTATTCCGACAGAAAAGTGAGCTATGTTTCCTAGAACTGGAAATCACTGATCAGTGAAACAAGCTACCAAAATTAAATTTTGCACTGGGAAACGAAGGTTTGCAATAGCTCAATACCTTAGGATTGTCTGATGAAGATCTAAAGAATCCTAATAAGATCTGGACACTCCTGAAGCAGCAGCTGAAGGTATAGCTAAATTTCTGCATACATAGGCTTGAGCTTACGATCTCCTGGCAAAGGCAAGATGAGTCCATTGATCAGTTTCTTGCAAGGAGCCGAGACAAAGCTCAATATTTCTGACTGCGCTGATACGAATTGTCAGAACAAGTTATAGAACTGGCGATCACGCCTACCCCACTAGAGGCCTTTCAAAAAGACCTGCTAGAAAAGAGGAAAGGGCACACCATAGATGCCCTGCTGCATTATAGAAAAAAACTTGAAGCCATCATGACTGGGCACCAACAGTTACAAGCGTTTGGGGCAGCTACAACAATCGGTAGCGTAACCAAAGCTCAGAAGTTTGCTAAGCCTTGTGGCAAATGTGACCTGACTCACCCAACTCACAGCTGCCCAGTGTACTAGAAACTATGCAAAGCTTATGGCATATGAGGGCTTTGGGCAAGGCAGTGCAGAAGGCCAAGCTCAAATACTGCACACAAGAATGGTGGCAGATCACAGGCAGAGACAATGTCTGCAAGAAGGGATGGCAAATGCAACAAGCAGTATGCCAACACACAACAGAAGCCCAAGCAGGTACATCAAGTCAGCAGACAGACAGGATGACACTGATGAAGAATGCACTCATGTGAACAGCGAGCAAGCATGCCACATAGTCAATTTGAATCAGCATGTCAATGCTATTACACAGCATTCACCATGATCAGGATTGTATGTCCACAGAAGAGTGGCAATCACAATTTCAAAGGAACAATTGACACCAGAGCAAGTGCAAATATTTTGCCCATTTGTATAATGAAGGACATGTGCTCCAAGAACTGGTAATCCATGGTGCAACTCACTACAGCTAAACTAACAGCCTACAATGGTTTTCCAATCAAGTACATTTGAACAATAACCTGACAGTGCAGCTATGGGAATTCTGAATGGCTATCACAAATGGTTTACATTGTAGACACAACTGGACCAGCCGTTGCAGGACTTCCAGCATGCCAAGGACTACGAATTGTTACCATTAAAGAATTCAATAATGCATCAAAATGGCAGAACATGTCCAGGTTGAGCGAATCAGGTTGGTCCATGTGAAGGATGACACAAAGGTTGGCAGCCTTGGTACAAAGAGGCAGTATGACCCGAGGTTTCTACTCAGACTTCAGTTTGTTGCAGCAATTTCCCAGAGGCCAGAAGGATTTTTCTTTTATTCTTTCATGGGATGTGGGCATCACTGGCAAGGCCAGCATTTGTTGCCCATCCCCAATTGTCCTTGAACTGAGAGCTTGCTAGGCCATTTCAGAGGGCATTTAAGAGTCAACCACATTGCTGTGGGTCTGGAGTCACATGTAGGCCAGACCAGGTAAGGACAGCAGATTTCCTTCCCTAAAGGACATTCGGGAACCAGATGGGTTTTTATGACAATCAATGATAATTTCATGGCACTATTACTGAGACTAGCTTTCAATTCCAGATTTTTCAATTAGTTAATTGAATTTACTAATTAATTGAATTTAAATTTCACCAGTTTCTGTGGTGGAATTTGAACCTGTGTCCCCAGGGCATTAGCCTGGGCCTCTGGATTACTAGGGTTGTGACATCACCACTAAGCCACTGTCTCCCCGAATTGCTAGTGATTGGCTACGTTGCCAATCATTTCTCCAAGATTTCCAAACGAGGGAACAGCTTCATGACAAAAAGATCCAGACGTATAAGCAAACCTCCTCTACAATTTGCTTATCTGTAAATAATATTTTGTTCAATTATGTATAGTTAAGCTGAACCGCAATATTGTTGTTTCTTGTACATTTGTTTTTATCTTTAGAAAAAAGGGTGATGCTGTGGGACTACATCAGAGGAAGTGATGTTGTGTCATACGCGAACAGTTAGTTGTAAGTGGAGCGCGAGGTAGTAAGACGTGTTCAAGACTAGTTCCTGCAGTGACTATTGTGTACATATGTTGCAGTCCTATTATACTATTGTATTTTGACTATTACTTGCATTGCTGTGACACTTAACAACAGATCACACACTAAAGGGCAAGTAATATTAAAATTAGGACAGGTGGCCAAAAGCTTGGTCAAAGAGGTATGTTTTAATGAGCATCTTAAAGGAGGAGAGTGAAAGCTAGAGAGGTAGACAAGTATAGGCAGGGAATTCCAGAGCTTTAGACATAGGCGGCTGAAGGCATTGGCCTCCATTGGTGAAGCAATTAAAATCAGGGATGCACAACAGGCCAGAATTAGAGCAGCAGAGACCTCTGTGGACTTTAGGGCAGGAGGAGGTTACAAAGATAGGGAGGGGCAAGGCCATGGAGTGATTTGGAAACATGGATGTGAATTTTAAAATCGAGGCATTGCTAGATCAGGAGCCAATGTAGGTTAGTGAGCTCAGGGGTGATGCGTGGACAGGACTTGGATAAGAGTGACTTGGACTTCTTCCTCAATGATTCAGTAAGCATATGTGCATCTGATGCATTACTGAACAGGCAAGGAAATTCTGAGGTCTGATCCATATCTGTGCAAAGCCAACTTTTCTCAGCTGGGAGGGTGGTGCACTTGGCTACAATAATCTTAGGTTAATGTTATGAACGCTGGACCTTGTAACATGATTATGCCTTAAAGATTGTGATTTTTAAAAGTTCAGGATGGAGTCCAGTAGGTCAGGTGACCTCACCACCTTTCTGTGAAAGATTACCAGGACAACAGGGAACATAGATTAAAGAATTTCTTTTGAAAAACAGAAATTACAACACGAACACCTGAAGAATAATGGGTTTCGCCCTTCCAGAGAAATTGCAAATAACCAGGCAGGTGTTAACTCCTGGGGACACTGGAAAGTCTTGAGTTGCTTTGTGAGCCTAGACTTATGGTGCCTGCATTTTGTAATAGAACAATAAGCTATTGACTTTTGAGTCAAGATAAATTTAACAGACTTTCTGAAGGCAAACGGGCTGTAAGAAAAAAACCCATTGGGGTGCAGCCTCAAGGCAAGCTGTAAGAGAAGAATACAGTGGTAGCAGATGGAGAGAGAGTGAGGGAGAGAGAGAGAGGGCACGCCTGTTCTCTGAAGACATACAGCAAAAGGCTGTGATGATTTGAACTTGTTTTGAGAGCCGAAGCTTGCGAAGGAGAAAAGGACCCACGGAATCGTCCGGAAAACACACTATTCACCAATGTCTAGGTTGGAAGTGCTTGGAGAAGTGAGCAAAGAGAATACTGATTTTTGAAAAGTCTGGGAGATCCAACCCATTGACACTGGGAGGAATTTGGGACTTTTAACCACAAAGGATTTTATCATCAAAAAGGACTGTGCATCATGTAAGTGTGGTGTGAGTGTTTGAAGAAGTAAAGAAAATACCTTTGTTTGTAATAGGGGATGTCAGTTTCTTACAAAGTACTATTTAGTTAATTGGGATTTCTTTTAGTTTAGTTGTTATCATAAAAATCTGAAAATTTTATATCGTGTCGTTTAGTTCGTTAAATTGATCTGGGGGTTCATATCTCGTATTTTTCACATTAACGATCTCTCTGAGATAGTAACAGTTAGGAAGAAAGAAAAAGATCAGCCCTGGCTCCCACTGATCCCCAACTAATGATGTTCGACTGGAGTGTGTGTAAGTGTGTTAATGAAGGTGAGTGAGTATGCACAAGCATGTTTGGTGTGTGAATGTGAGACTGTGAATGTGTGCATGAATGCAAGAGTGTGAATGTGAAGCTGTCAGTATGTATGTTGAATGAGGACTCAATGTTAGAATGCCTGTCTATTCAGTTATTGTTTGGTGCTGTTTTATGAAGATGAACTTTGAAATTTGACCCAATGAAGTGAAAGCATAAATATAGATTTACCTGTGTGACTGCTGAAGTGTGCGAGGAGGTAGATTGAAAGGAATATTATTATTATATATTTCTATTTTTTTAAAAATCTAGTTTGGCTTCAGCAGTGAGTTTATGATGGCAGCACTAGGTAGCTGCATGGATTAGTTATAGAGCCACACAGAGTCCACGAGCAGAATTACTAACAGTGATACTATACTTTTTACTATACATTCATTAATATGTGAACTGAAAGAAAGCTGGAATTTTCATAGATCAGCTCTGGTCATTGCTAAAACAGGAAAGGCCTGGAAAGTTTGTGCTGGGATGCCAAGGGGTAAGCTTAGTATCTTACACTTTGTCTACACATACTCCTACAACCATAACTCAACAATGATATTAGATCAGTTAGTTAGTCAGGCTAAAGGAATACAAAACACCAGGGTCCGACTTCCTGGGATCCTAAGGGAGATGAGGCAGGAATTTTCCAAGACGCCCAAAATTATATTTCAGGGCTCTTGTTACGGTCAAGTGAGGAGGGGTCAAAGGGCTTCCTTCTTTTTCCTCTCCTTGTTTGGCCACAACAGGTTTAATTCTTTTTGGGCGGCACAGTGGCGCAGTGGTTAGCACCGCAGCCTCACAGCTCCAGCGACCCGGGTTCAATTCTGGGTACTGCCTGTGTGGAGTTTGCAAGTTCTCCCTGTGTCTGCGTGGGTTTTCTCCGGGTGCTCCGGTTTCCTCCCACAAGCCAAAAGACTTGCAGGTTGGGAGGTAAATTGGCCATTATAAATTGCCCCCAAGTATAGGTAGGTGGTAGGGAAATATAGGGACAGGTGGGGATGTGGTAGGAATATGGGATTAGTGTAGGATTAGTATAATTGGGTGGTTGATGGTCGGCACAGACTCGGTGGGCCGAAGGGCCTGTTTCAGTGCTGTATCTCTAAACTAAACTAAACTAAACTGGATGTGCCGGCCAATTCAGTAGGTGTTTGATTACTTACTTGCTATGATCATAACAAGAATGAATTGGGCAGGTTTTCTTGAGTTTAACAAATAAAGAAGTTAACTTTATTGTACCTAAACTGAACTAATAAAAATAATAAACTACGCACCAACTTTCACTCACGCATATACACTAGAGGTTTACACACAGACAAATAGGTTACAGAGTGGGGAAAGGTAATTCGAATGAGTTAGAGCCCATAGGAAAAAAACGGAGTATAGAGTCTGTGGGGTTGGTCATTTGGCTGGGTTCTAGCTAAATTTGGTGGTCCTGAGGCTTTTAGTTTGAAAAGGTACATGAATGGTTCGATGGGTCTCTTAGAGACAGCCATGTGGATGATTTCCTCCTACAAGGTTTCTGATTGTAGCCTGAGTATGCAAAGGTGGTCAGTCAACAGGCAGGATGTGAAAGATTTCAAGCTGGAATGGAGAGGGAGAGAGAGGGACCCCCATTTAGGTCTGCACATGTCAGAGTCCAGTTGCTTCTACTTTCTGCTGCAGAAGACAAGGTTAAGGGCACTCTATCTGAATGTACGCAGCATTCACAACAATGTAGATGATTTAAAAGCACAAATAGAAGCAAATGGATATGATCTAATTGCCATTGCAGAAATGTGGTGTTATGACCACTAACCCAAGGGTGGCACAGTGATTAGGACTGCAGCCTCACAGCTCCAAGGACCTGGGTTTGATTCTGGGTACTGCCTGTGCAGTGTTTGCAAGTTCTCCCTGTGACTGTGTGTGTTTTTGCCAGGTGCTCTGGTTCCCTCCCACAGCCAAAGACTTGCAGGTTGATAGGTAAATTGGCCATTGTAAATTGCCCCTAGTGTAGGGAAGTGATAGGGAATATGGGATTACTGCAGGGCTAGTATAAAAGGGTGGTTGTTGTCGGCACAGACTCAGTGGGCCAAAGGGCCTGTTTCAGTGCTGTATCTCTAAATCAATAAATAAAAATGACTAGTGAGAAGGGGTCCAGGGGTTCCCTCACAGACTTTGCCTGGTTTAACCGTAACAGGGTTTAATTTTAAAACACCATGTTTTTAGCTCCCGCTCAATGAATCCTTGTTCACAGCTCCAATTGCAAGGCAAAGATATCAATCAGACAGGTTTTCTTAGATTTAAACAAGAAAGGTGGAAGTTTATTAATCTTAAACTCTAATCCGGTTAACGACTACAAATATGCGACACAACCCCGCTAGCATGCATAGGCGATCAACACACACGCAGATAGAACAAAGAACAAAGAACAGTACAGCACAGGAACAGGCCATTCGGCCCTCCAAGCCTGCGCCGATCTTGATGCCTATCTAAACTAAAACCTTCTGCACTTCCGGGGACCGTATCCCTCCATTCCCATCCTATTCATGTATTTGTCAAGATGCCTCTTAAACATCGCTATCGTACCTGCTTCCACCACCTCCCCCGGCAGCAAGTTCCAGGCACTCACCAACCTCTGTGTAAAGAACTTGCCTCGCACATCCCCTCTAAACTTTGCCCCTCGCACCTTAAACCTATGTCCCCTAGTAACTGACTCTTCCACCCTGGGTAAAAGCTTCTGACTATCTACTCTGTCCATGCTGCTCATTACTTTGTAAACCTCTATCATGTCGCCCCTCCACCTCCATCGTTCCAGTGAAAACAATCCGAGTTTATCCAACCCCTCCTCATAGCTAATGCCCTCCAGTCCAGGCAACATCCTGGTAAACCTCTTCTGTACCCTCTCCAAAGCCTCCACGTCCTTCTGGTAGTGTGGCGACCAGAATTGCACGCAATATTCTAAGTGTGGCCTAACTAAGGTTCTGGACAGCTGCAACATGACTTGCCAATTTTTATACTCTATGCCCCGACCGATGAAGGCAAGCATGCCGTATGCCTTCTTGACTACCTTATCCACCTGCGTTGCCACTTTCAGTGACCTGTGGACCTGTACGCCCAGATCTCTCTGCCTGTCAATACTCCTAAGGGTTCTGCCATTTACTGTATACTTCCCATCTGTATTAGATCTTCCAAAATGTATTACCTCACATTCGTCCAGATTAAACTCCATCTGCCATTTCTCCGCCCAAGTCTCCAACCGATCTACATCCTGCTGTATCCTCTGACAATCCTCATCACTATCCGCAACTCCACCAACCTTTGTGTCATCCGCAAACTTACTAATCAGCCCAGCTACATTTTCCTCCAAATCATTTATATATACTACAAACAGCAAAGGTTCCAGCACTGATCCCTGCGAAACACCTCTAGTCACAGCCCTCCATTCAGAAAAGCATCCTTCCACTGCTACCCTCTGTCTTCTATGACCAAGCCAGTTCTGTATCCATCTTGCCAGCACACCTCTGATCCTGTGTGACTTCACCTTTTGTACCAGTCTGCCATGAGGGACCTTGTCAAAGGCTTTACTGAAGTACATATAGACAACATCCACTGCCCTTCCTTCATCAATCATCTTCGTCACTTCCTCAAAAAACTCAATCAAGTTAGTGAGACATGACCTCCCCTTCACAAAACCATGCTGCCTCTCGCTAATAAGTTCATTTGTTTCCAAATGGGAGTAAATCCTGTCCCAAAGAATCCTCTCTAATAATTTCCCTGCCACTGATGTAAGGCTCACTGGCCTATAAGTTCCTGGATTATCCTTGCTACCCTTCTTAAGCCGAGCTTCAAACAGGGTTCACTCAGGCTCTGATTGCAGCTGCACCTTGTTAATTAGAGAATTGGCTTCAACCAGTTTTCAGGGGCTAGAGTCAGTCAGTATAAAAGTGAGCCATCTTACAGTGCTGACTTTGTTTGCATTGGAGTGCTGACTTGGGTTGCATTAGCGTGCTATAGTGGAAGTTTGGTAACTGAGGAAGTTCGGTGAGGAGGGAGTAAGGAGCTCCTTTCATTTCATAAGGTCATAAGATTATAAGAACTAGGAGCAGTAGTAGGCCGTCCGGCCCCTCGAGCCTGCTCCGCCATTCAATAAGATCATGGCTGATCTTTTCGTGGACTCAGATCCACTTACCCGCGCTCCCACCGTATCCCGTATTTCCTACCTGTCCTCAGAGTGAGGGGCGCCGAGAGCTTCCAAAGAGCAAAGATGACTGGGAGAAGTCCTTGTCAATAAGTCACAGAAAGCAAACATGCAGCAAGCAATTAGGAAGGCCAATGGTATGTTAGCCTTTATTGCAACAGGATTTGAGTACAGCAGCAGCGAAGTCTTGCTTCAGTTGTAGAGAACTTTGGTTCGACTGCACTTGGAGTACTGCACTTTTGGACCCCTTATCTTAGGAAGGATATTAATGTCATGGAGGGAATGCAACAAAGACTCTTTCCTGGGATGGCGGGACTGTCTTATGAAGAGAGATTGGGGAAACTGGGCCTGTATTCTCTAGAGTTTTGAAGAATGAGAGGTGATCTCAATGAAACCTACACAATATTTAAAGGGACAGACAGCGTCGATGCAGCTAAGACGTTTCCCCTAGTTGGGGAGTCTAGAACCAGGGGACACCATCTCAAAATAAGGGGGAAGCCATTTAGGAGCCATTTCTCCATAAGGAGAAATTTCTTTACTCAGAGGGTTGTGAATCTTTGGAATTCTCTACCCCAGACGGCTGTGGAAGCTCTGTCATTGAGTATGTTTAAAGCAGAGATTGACAGATTTCTAAGTACAAATGACATAAGGGGATATGAGGATAGTGTGGGAAAAAGGCAGTGGTGGATGATCAGCCATGATCATATTGAATGGCAGGGCAGGCTCGATGGGCTGAATGGCCTCCTCCTGCTCCTATATTCCTATGTTCCTAAGTAGTGATTTGTAATGTTTCAATTTTGTACCTTGAAAGAGACAATGGGGAACAGAGAAATGGCAGAGAAGCTAAATGATTATTTTGTGTCTGTCTTCACTGAGGAAGATTGAAGAAATCTCCCACAATTAGAGATCCAATGGACTAGGGAGAAAGAGGAATTGAAGGAAATTTAGTATTAGCAAGAAGGTTGTCTTGGAGAAATTGATGGGGCTGAAGGTCGATAAGTCCCTGGGACCTGATATTCTACATCCCAAAGTGCTGAAAGAGGTAGCTATGGAGATAATGGATGCATTGGTGATCATCTTCCAAAATTCTATAGATTCATGAACGGTTCCTGCAGAGTGGAAGGTAGCAAATGTCACCCCACTATTTAAGAAGGGAGGGAGAGAGAAAACAGGGAACTACAGACCTGTTAGCCTTACATCAGTAGTCGGGAAAATGCTAGAATCTATTCTAAAGGATATGATAAATGGACACTTGGATAATAATGATCTGATTGGACATGGTCAACATGGATTTATGAATGGGAAATCATGTTTGACAAACTTATTGGAGTTTTTTGAGGATGTTACTAATAGAATTAATAAAGGGGAGTCGTTGGACGTGGTATAATTGGATTTTCAGAAGGCTTTTGATAAAGTCCCTCACAGGAGGTTGGTTAACAAAATTAAAGCACATGGGATAGGAGGTAATATACTGGCATGGATTAAGGATTGGTTAACAGTCTGAAAACAGAGACTAGGAATAAATGGATCATTCTCGCTTTGGCAGGCTGTGACTAGTGGGTACCACAAGGATCAGTACTTGGGCCCCAGCTGTTCACAATATATATCAATGATTTGGACGTGGGGACCAAATGTAAATGTTCGGATGACACTAAACTAGGTGGGAATGTGTGTTCTGAGGAAGATGCAAAGCGGCTTCAAGGGGATTTGGGCAGACTTAATGAATGGCAAGAACATGGCAGATGGAATATAATGAGGAAAAATGTGAGGTTATCCACTTTGGTAGGAGGAATAGATGTGCAGAGTATTTCTTAAATGGTAAGAGATTAGAAAGGGTAGATGTACAAAGGGACCCGGGTGTCCTCATCAATAAGTCACTGAAAGCTAACATGCAGGTGCAGCGAACAATTAGGCAGGCTAACGGTATGTTAGCCTTTATCGTAAGAGGATTTGAGTACAGGGGATTTGAGTACAGGAGTAGAGCAGTCTTGCTTCAATTGTATAGAACCTTGGTTAGAGCGCACCTGGTGTACTGTGTGCAGTTTTGGTCCCCTTACCTGAGGAAGGATATTATTGCCATAGAGGGAGTGCGATGAAGGTTCACCAGACTTGTTCATGGGATGGCGGGACTGCCCTATGAAGAGAGATTGGGGAAACTGAGCCTGTATTAGAGTTATAGAGTCATAGAGTTATACAGCACAGAAACAGGCCCTTCGGCCCATCGTGTCTGTGCCGGCCATCAAGCACCTAAATATTCTAAGCCCATTTTCCAGCACTTGGCCTGTAGCCTTGTATGCTATGGCGTTTCAAGTGCTCATCTAAATACTTCTTAAATGTTGTGAGACTTCCTGCCTCTTCAGGCAGTGTGTTCCAGATTCCAACCACCCTCTGGGTAAAATGTTTTTTTCTCAAATCCCCTCTAAACCTCCTGCCCCTTACCTTAAATCTATGCCCCCTGGTTATTGACCCCTCCGTTAAGGAAAGAAGTTTCTTCCTTTCTAACCTATCAATGCCCCTCATAATTTTGTATACCTCAGTCATGTGAGCCTTCTGTGCTCAGAACTGTACATGGTACTCTAGCTATGGCCTAACTAGCATTTTAAACACCTCCATCATAACCTCCCTGCTCTTATATTCCATGCCTCGGCTAATAAAGGCAAGTATCCCATCTGCCTTCCTAACCACCTTACCTACCTGTGCTGCTGCCTTCAGTGATCTATGGACAAGTACACCAAGGTCCCTCTGACCCTCTGTACTTCCTAGGGTCCTACCATCCATTGTACATTCCCTTGCTTTGTTAGTCCTCCCAAAATGCATCACTGATATGTTCAAGTATATCACAATCCCCCTCCCCGATCTCTATACCTTCATCGTCCTTCTCCATAGTGAACACAGATGAAAAGTAATAATTTAAAACCTCACCTATGTCCTCCGGCTCCGCACACAGATTGCCACTTTGGTCCCTAATGGGCCCCACTCTTTTCCTGGTTATCCTCTTGCCCTTAATATACTTATAAAATGCCTTATGATTTTCCTTTATCTTGCCCGCCAGTGTTTTTTCATGTCCCCTCTTCGCTCTCCAAATTGCTTTTTTAATTACCCCCCTACACTTGCTATACTCCTCTCGGGCCTCTAGAGTTTTGAAGAACGAGAGGTAATCTCATTGAAACCTACCAAATACTTAAAGGGATAAACAGGGTAAATTCAAGTAAGATGTTTCCCCTGGTTGGGGAGTCTAGAACCAGGGGACACAATTTCAAAATAAGGGGGAAGTCACTTAGGATCGAGATGAGGAGAAATTTCTTTACTCAGAGGGTTGTGAATCTTTGGAATTCTCTATCCCTGAGAGCTGTGGGAGCTCAGTCATTGAATATGTTTAAAGCAGAGATTGACAGATTTATAAATACCAATGACATAAAGGGATACGGGGATAGTGTGGGAAAAAGGCATCAGCCATGATCATATTGAATGGCAGAACAGGCTCGATGGGCTGATTGGCCTAATCATGCTCCTGTTTTCCTATGTTCCTATGTAGTGATTTGTTGTTTCAGTTTTGTGCCCTTAAAGAGACAAGCCTGATACATAGTTCCGCTTTGTCAGCAAGATAATTCTTTATACATTACATGGTACAACACTCCTGCCATTTTAAAACAATATAAATGTCTGACATATTGTGATCAATGACACAGAGGATCTGCTACTATAGGAAGTTTGTATGGCAAGTATAATTATGAAAGTGAGTATTTAATTCCACTATGGAAGGAGCAGCAGCAACATGATTGATGGACTGAAATGAAAGCAACATTGGTTCACAAAATAAATACAGACGAGATGGTTTGGCCCAACGTAGCTCATCCATTCAGACAGAACCTGCAATCCTTCATCATCACATCATTTAGCTGTTTCCCTAAATTATTCCAGGGTTTTTGCTTCCACTACTAAAGTGGAAGTCCATTCTACATACTGATTATACAGAAGAACTTCTTGGCATCAAATCTAAGTTTGTCTCTTACTAATTAGATCCGCTGCCTCCTTCATGCTACTCCTATGGTTTAATTTAGAAATGACTTCTGGATTTGCTACGTTTTGATATAGCTTACTACTTCACATGAAGTCCTGTCTCAATTGTGTCCTTTCAAGGGTTTCTCAAGTCATTCTTTAAAATTCAATCCTCTGATGCTGGCGATCAGTTTACTCTCTGGGTTAAAGCAATCGGTTTCAATTCAAGATTTCATTTTAATATGTCTTGATGTGGATTGGAATTGTACCTTTTAATGTTATTATTTAATTATAAATGCATAAAACTATGCTTTGAGCAGGGGTTTTCTGAGTTTCAGAAGCGCAGCATTGAATGCACTTCTTTTATTGTTGTAGTTTGTTATTTCAGCCATTGTGTGGCGCTCTTTTTACTCTGATCTCAGCAGTATTTGACAAGATCTTCCAGCAGCTTGAGTCCAGAGAAAAAATAAAATTGACAGATACAGCAGTGAAACAACCCCAATCAAAGTCACAATTGGTAGCTTCTGTGAACATGACAATAGTGCACATTCTTTCATCACCCTTCTCAATCTGTTTACTGCCTTTGCAGCGGTCGACCACAGTATCCTCTGTAGGTACGCTTAGGTAGTTAGATTCTAGTTTAACTTGACCATTTTAATACCGTATCCAACACCTCTCCTCCGTTTATCCAGCTGAGTGGGACTGCCCTCACCTGGTTCCACTCTTATCTAGTCATTCCGACGTTCATTTAGCTGGCCTCCCATGCTTAAATCTTCAGAAGTTTGATCCAAAGCTCTGCTGTCCAAATCCTAACCTGCATCAAAACTCCCACATCCATCACCCCTACGCTCACTGAGCTACATTGGCTCCTGGTCCACCAATGCCTCTATTTTAAAATTCTCATCATTGTGTTCAAATCCCTACTATCTCTGTAACCTCCTTCAGCCTCAATACCTTCCAAGAACTTGTACTCCTCCAACTCTTGTGTCATATGCATTCCCCACTTCCTCTGTCTCACCATCAGCGGCCATACATTAAGGCCCTAAATTCAGGAATTCCCTTTGTAAACCTCTCCACCTCTCCATTTTCTCTCTCTCCTCCACTAAGACGCTCATTAAAAGCCACAACTTTGATTAAACTTTTAATCACCCATCCTGGTATCTCCTGCTTTGGCTCAGTGTCAATTTTTGTCTGATTACGCTCCTATGAGGTGCCCTTGGGACGTCTTTCTACATTAAAGGTGCTAATTAAATGCAAGTTGTTGTTGTAGTTTGCTGCTGGGAGTGCAGGATTGATGAATTTACCCTACTATATAGTTTTATTAGTTAACAGATGAAGAGAAACAAATAAGAAGAGAAGGTGTGAAAAGAGGCAAAATTGTGTGCCACACTTTGTCCTGTGAAATTTCTGTTGAATATCAGAGTATAGATAATGAAGGTCCCATTGATTTATTGGAATACTTAAACTGATGTGGTATAACTGGAGTTAAAAGCACCTAAGTGGCTGGGAGATATTATTAGTTGTGGGGGAGGAATCAGTCCCTTTATTGTTGGTCTAAGCACTCTGTTCCCCCCCAAAAATTGAACATTTATCCGAGCATTTCCCTTTATTTTAATCTGCTGTTGCTTGAGTTTTTGGAAAAAGCTCAGGCAACACGGATGTATGTACGTCTGTGTGAGTGAGAAAGATTAACAAAGCCAGTAACAATACAACAAGCTTCTTCCTTAAGCCAACACATTAATTGTGTTAGGCTGGAGGAGTGCAGGACTGAGATAGGTCTATCCACCTCAACCTGGCATCCAGGAAGGGATGGGAGCACATTGGCAAATTATTTTCCAATCCCAAACCATATCCTTCTACTGTTTTCTAAAGTAGGAATTTATCCAATTCTTTTTTGAATGCTTCAACATCACCAGGATTAATTTCACTAAAGTGGCAGGTTTATTCCATAAGCCAACAGCCCTAAATGTGGGTTATTGCTAAGGTTAAGTTAAAGTAGAACTGTGGGCTCTGATTCTTCTGTACAAATTTGGCACAAATTACCTTCTTGCATCCACTTTATTGATTCTCCTCTTCAGTGACAAGACCTGGATCATATCCTGCTAAAATCTTATTTCTTCCTTAAACTGATGCAGAGAACAATAAATTGCACACAAAAATTATCTTGATCATCTTGGTATGTGAAAAATAAGATTCTTCTCTTCAAATAAGTGCCCTATAGTATCCTCATTTATCACCTATCACCATCGTTCATTTGAATATATTGATCACGATTGTATGTTTTTTTTCTTGCTAGGCAACTGGCTGCACACTATTTCCCCCAAAGTAAATAGTTTTAAAAGTGATCTCAACATTTTCTGAACGACTCTGGAAATATCTGGATTCAGGAAATAGGAGAGGGGTGATGCCGACATTGTAGTAAAAGAGGAGTGTGAAATATTAGATATGATAAGCATAATGAGAGAGGAAGTAGTAGAGGGTCTGACATCCTTGAAAGTGGATAAATCACCAGGGCTGGATGGATTGTATCCCAGGTTGTTGAAGGAAGCCAGGGAGGAAATAGTGGATGATCTGAGGATCAATTTTCAAATCCTCACTAGATACAGGAAAGGCACCAGAGGATTGGAGGTCTGCGGACGTTGTACCATTGTTTAAAAAGGGTGTGAGGGATAGGCAAGTCAGTCTGACCTCGGTGGTGGGCAAATTATTAGAATCAATTCTGACAGATAGGAAAAACTGCTACTTAGAAAGGCCCGGATTAATAAGGGAGAGTCAGCATGGATTTGTTAAGGGAAGGTCGTGTCTTACTAACTTAATTGAATTTTTGAGGAAGTAACAAGGAGGCTTAATGAGGGTAGTGCAGTGGATGTGGTCTACATGGATTTTAGTAAGGCATTTGACAAGGTCCCACATGGCAGACTGGTCAGAGAAATAAAAGCCCATGGGATACCGGGGAATGTGGCAAGTTGAATCCAAAATTGGCTCAGTGACAGGAAAAAAAGGCTAATGGTCAATGGATGTTTTTGCAAATGGAAAGCTGTTTCCAGTGGTGTTCCACAGGGCTCAGTGTTGGGTCCCTTGCTGTTTGTGGTATATATTAATGATTTGGACTTAAATGTGGGAGTCATGATTGGGAAATTTGCAGATGACACAAAAATTGGACGTTAAGTTAATAGTGAAGTGGATAGCTGTAGACTCCAGAATGATATCAATAGTTTGGTTGAGTGGGCGGAAAAGTGGCAAATGGAATTCAATCCAAAGGAGCGTGAGGTAATGCATTTGGGGAGAGAAAACAAAGCGAGGGAATACACAATAAACGGGAAGATACTGAGAGGGGTAGAAGAAGTGAGAGACCTTGGAGTGTATGTCCACAGGTCCCTGAAGGTGGCAGGGCAGGTAAATAAAGTGGTGAAGAAGGCATATGGAATGCTTTCCTTTATTGGCCAAGTATAGAATACAAAAGCAGGGATGTAATGCTGGAATAAAAACAAGAAATGCTGGAACCACTCAGCAGGTCTGGCAGCATCTGTGGAAAGAGAAGCAGAGTTAACGTTTCGGGTCAGTGACCCTTCATCGGATGTAATGCTGGAACTGTATAAAACATTGACTAGGCCACAGCTGGAGTACTGCGTACAGTTCTGGTCACCGCAATACAGGAAGGACATAATTGCTCTGGGGAGAGCACTGAGGAGATTTACGAGAACGTTGCTAGGGTTTGAAAGTTGCAGCTATGAGGAAAGATTGGATCGGTTAGGATTGTTTTCCTTAGAACAGTGGAGGCTGAGGGGTGACTTAATTGAGGTGTACAAAATTATGAGGGACCTAGATAGAATATAGACTTGTTTCCCTAGCAGAGAGGTCAATTACCAGGGGGCACAGATTTAAGGTGATTGGTAGAAGGATTAGAGGTGACATGAGGAACACCTTTTTCACCCAGAGGGTGGTGGGTGTCTGGAATTCACTGCCCGGATTGTTGGTGGAGGCACAAACACTTAACTCATTTAAAAGGTACCTGGACATGCACCTGATGTGCTGTAACCTGCAAGGTTATGGACCACGTGCTGGAAGGTGGGATTAGATTAGGCGCCTAGTTTTTTCAGCCGGCGCAAACACGATGGGCTGAATGGCCTCCTTCTGTGCCGTAACTTTTCCATGATTATATGGTTCCATCAATGAAGTTAATACACCTGGATCTGTTCTGCTGCATGTATGTGCCCGTTTAGAATTGAAGGTTGACATTTTAGGCCCCTATAATCATTACATTGATTTTTAGTTTTTATGCATTGGTCTAGATCACAATGTAAGAATTCTCTATCAAAGGGCAATTAGTTTGCCTGTTTTCACAGATCAACTCCATTTACCCAGCTTCTCATGTTTGCCCTCAATTCCTTCAATCTCAGAACCACGTTAATTGTCTCTTGACACATTTATATTATGTTTCAAAGGCCTTCCTCAGTAGCTTATTCCATTCCTTTATTATCCCGTATTCAATATGCTCTGCCTAATGCCCCTTGTTAACCTTCCTAAAGTTTACAGTGTCCTTTGCTATTTCGACCCTTCACCACCATGAACAATTTGTCTGCATCAACTTTCTTATACTGTTCATAACATTGAAAATTCACCTCTAGGTTTTTTTTCCCAAAAAACCCAAACTTAATTTGCTGAACTGTTTCCTTATGTCTTAAGTTCCTGATACCTGGAGTCATTATTGTTGTTTACTTCTGTACCTGAGAGATCTAATTAGAATAATCTTGTGAGTTGAGGTAAAGTACATATTTGCTGTTTGAATTATTTTCAATAATACAATCTACAATGATGATTCAAGCCATCAGGGTTTATCTCTACAACTACTACTGGGGAATTGAGACCAAAAACTGGGCACCTTTTTTTGTCAGTTTATTTTCTTCCTCTCCTGAAGACACTAGGCTTCTTCAGTTCCACATGCACCAGCCGCCTTCCAGAACCTCGCTCAAGTGACCATTATTTGACCTGAATCAGATTATTCTATACTGGAGAATTATAGGCTTGTCTAACCATGTCCTTGCCTGATGCGTATGCATTTTCCAGCAGGAATCACTTAATGGTGTTAAACAACAGGAAGCACACGAATGGGTTCATGCAAGCATTTAACTTAATCTATTCTGGAGGTCAGATGGACAATAGGGAAGTAATGAAGTGATGCCATCCATTTCTATCCTGGCATGTTCTTGGCATTTCAACTGCATTGAGATTATAATTGCTTGAATCTTTCAAAATTGTTCAGCACTATGACTACCTCAGTGTCAAGCATCTTTCTTCACTGAGGTTCATCAAACTGCCGATCATTTTAGGTGGATTCCCACAGTTCCCCTCACACATTTTCTTTATGAACCACTGAGATTTCTTTTCAAATTCTTTCATTACTCTTCACAATAAAGAAGAACACTCATTAACGTACCATTAAAGATTCTGATCTATCAGTCCTTCAGAACTCCATATCTTGGCAGATTTCTTGAAGATAACTGATCTTTTTCATAGGAGCACGATTTAAGCTGGCACAGGCTCAATGGGCCAAATGGCCTCCTCCTGTGCTGTAACCATTCTATGATGGTACCTAAGTATTGTTGTTTATGATTGAACAGTGGAGTGGCAGGGCAGATGACAAAGAAATGTAAAGATGCTTGTGGAGAAGGAAGCAGACCATGTCCCCTGAGAGAAATTTCCCCTGATCCTCAAATTTAAATTAAGGATTATTTCAAAATAACAATTTAAGCTTACATATGATGTTTGCTTTTCATTTCTTGCCTTGACATGACACTCCCATGGTCCCAGCAGCTGTTTTATTTTGAAAATGTAAAGGAATAAGAGTTATAAAAATTGAAGCATATTGATAGGTGGCAACATCAGGGGAAAAGGGTTAAGGCTCACTGAATATGTCTTATATCATGATACATGATGAAGTATATATTTAACAGGTGAGTTGCTTTCCATTAGATAGAATACTGATTTCATTTACATATAATACAGCATACTCCTTTTCAAAACTGCAACCAACAACTTCTCCTCAAAACACTCTTGACTCCTTACAAGCTGTTACTCCATCATCACTCTTCTTTTCCTCTCCAAATTTTTTGTGTTGTCACCTTCCAAATCTGTGACTATCTTTCCAGAAACTCCATGTTAAACTGAGGCCCCATCTGCCCTCTCAAGCTGATGTAAAAGATACCATTGCACTATTTTGAAGAAGACCGGGGAGTTCTCAGTGATGCCCTGGTCAATATTTATCCCTCAACTAACATCACAAAAAGTGTGATTTAATCATTACCTCATTGCTGTTGCTTAGATCTTACTGCATGTAAGTTGCTGCCCTGTTTCCTGCATTACAACAGTGACTACACTTCATTGGCTGTACAGCTCTTTGGGACAAACTGAGGTCTTGAAAAGTGTTATACAGATGCAAGTCTTTCTTTTTTCAGTAGTTTTCTGTCCTGATACCGAGCCAAAAGAACCCAAATCAAAGTCACAAATTACATCCTGTGTGATTTTGACTATGATGCGCAATGCCTCCAGCCTTTGGCACCGTTGACTATACCTTCCTTCCCCAATGCCTCTCCTTATTGGCCATGTCAGTGGGACTGCCCTCACTTGGGAATACAGTGCTAAGGAACCATTCAAAGGGGCACTTGGGAAATCTTTCAATATGCCATAAAGCCAGTTTATCCTTGGTCAAAAACTTCATCCATGCCTTTGCCAACTTCAGACTTGACTATTCCAATGTTCTCCTGGTCTTTTGTCCACCTTCAACCCTCCGTAAACTTCAGTTTACCCAAAACTCTGCTGCCTGTATCTTATATCACACCAAATGCAGCTCACCCATAACTTGTATCCTCACTGACCCATCCTGACTCGCAATCTTAAATATAATTTTTTAACATTTAAAATACTCATCCTCGTGTTCAAATCTGTTCATGGCCTTGTTCTCCAAAGCTCCATAACCTTTTACAGCCCGAGAACATCTTCAGAACTCTGCATTCCTCCAACTCTGGCCTCTTACACATTCCCCATTCCCTTCTCCCCATTGGTGGCTGTGCCTTCAGATGTTTAAGTCCAAGGCTCTGAAATTTGCTCTCTAAACCTGTCCACCTTGCTCTCCTCCTTTAAGGCCTGTGTTAGAACCCACCTCATTGACCAAATCTTTGGTGACCCCTCCTAATATCTTCCTCTTTGGCTCAAAATCCATTTTTGTTTGATGCTGCTTCGATGAAGTATGGAGATATTTTTCTACATTAAAGGCACTATATCAATG
Organism: Heterodontus francisci; assembly: GCF_036365525.1. NCBI lineage: Eukaryota > Metazoa > Chordata > Chondrichthyes > Heterodontiformes > Heterodontidae > Heterodontus > Heterodontus francisci. The sequence continues at coordinate 45,346,440 of NC_090402.1, read as the reverse complement.
CAGTATGATAAAAGCAAAATATTGCAGAAGCTGGAAATCTGAAATAAAAACAGAAAGTGCTGAAAATACTCAGAAAGTCTGGCATCATCTGTTGAGAGAGAAGCAGAGATAACGTTTCAGGTCTGTGACCTTTCTCCTGCTTCACTCTCCACAGATGTTGCCAGACCTGCTATATTGGATATGCTGTCTTTTGGATGAGCCCCTAAACTGAGGCCCCGTCTTGCCACTCAGGTGATCATAAAGGATGTTCTGGCACTGCACAGCTGTATGTATACATGAACTGTACGTGCAATTGTTGGTTGCTGCCTGTGCTTTGGAATTCCTCCTTTCAAATTACAGCAAGGATTTCACAGCACCACCAGCCAAAGGTACTTTCATATTTGCTGATTCTGCAGTCGGATGTTGGAAGAGTGATGCCCTTATGCCAGCTTCTTTTTATTTACATTGCAAGAATTTTAGTTAAACGGAGGCCCTGTCTGCCCACTGAGATGAATGTAAACAATCCCATAGTACTACTCAAAGAATAACAGGGGCGTTCTCCTGGTGTTCTAGCCAATATTTATCCCTCAATAAACACGTAAAAACAGATTATCTGGCCATTTATCTCATGGCGGTTTGTGGGACCTTCAAAATCAGCTGTAATGCACTTTGGGATGTCCTGAGATCTTGAAATATAAATATAAATGTTTTTCTTCCTTGCTTCTTTTTTCTAGCAAGGGAACCATCTCGATACATTGTGAAACAAAGGCAATTACAGTGGGTTCATTGTGAAGACAGGCAAGAATATTTTGCTTGTCCCATTTTCAGTCAGCTGGATTGATGGCTGGGAGCTATCCATCAGTCACTCAGACTTCTGAGAGCACAGGAAATTTGAATATGCTGACTTCACTGGCTGCAAATGCTGGCAAGTGGGGCAGTGGTGACAATTTCTGGCTGTATTTGGTTTATTTGTGATAGAGGAGTCAGGAGAGGCTCAGTGACGTGCTTTCTATGGTTGTACTTAACTCAGTGGATCCAAATTTCCCATTGTCCCATGAGACAATCCGTCAGCCACCAGATGCTTTGATTAATATTTAATGGATGGAAAGGCTGGCAAATTTAACAATGAGTCAATCCCAATTGAGGCAATTGAGATTGAATGGCATTATACCCCCGGGTGTGAATGACTGTACCTCCATTACTGGTAGCAATGCTAACACTCACTCCTGTGGCCACGTGTACAAGGTGTTAGAGTATGCCTGTCACTGGTATAACTGTTCTCCAGCAAGGAATTGATGCTTTCCAGAGCGATAACTAGCAAAACTGCGAATGATAGAAATCAGAGAGAAAAATTGAAAAGTCTTGAAAAACACATCAAATCCACTGCCCATCAGGATCTGAAAGGGAGAAATTATGGTCGCTATAGGTTGCATTCTGAAGAATGGCCTCAATCCTAAAACCTTGAAATGTCTTTAAAGATGCTGGCAGATTTGCAGTGCATTTCTAGCACTTCTTATGTTCAGGAGTGGAAAACCTATGGGATAGTTGCAATGTTGATTGCAATTTGTCATGCTAGGCCCCCACCTGCCAAAATGAGGCACATTAATTTTGTCATGAACATTGATTTTAAACTGTTACTCGAGTGAAGAAAGGACTTGTTAAACAGATCAGTTGTGGCTGGAAAAGACATTTGCATATTAACAGACAGTGTTTGGAAGGACAAAGCAGCCATTCACAGACACATTCAACCCACAATGGACTTCTGATCACCAGACATTAAAGGTGGGGGAGCTCGCATTCCAAGTTGACTGCTAAGATGGCCGAATACACAAACGAACATGGTCAAACCGGCTAGTCACATGACTAGCCTGCTGGGCAACCTGAGTTTTTTGAATTTGTACAAACAGTTTGAGAGATTGTGTCTGTTTGCTCATGGACTGAGATCTCTCTCCTGTCTGCTCCCATCTCTTTCTCTCAAACCTCTGAATCCACTGAAGACACATGAACCCCAAGAGAGAAAAGTCTCCCACAGTGAACAAAGTTTAAGAAGAATTCTGGGCCCCAACAAAAAGCAAGATCTGCCTACAATCAAAAACTCTACAGTGAGCTTGAAGAACCATAACAAAAACTCTTCAGATATTGCCTCAAACCTTTCTACTTTATTTTTCTTCTGCTCTTTTCTGTCTCTATTTGCATGTGTGTATTGTGTTAGCATGCTAGCGTGGGTGTGTTGTGTATCCGTAGGCTTTAACTGAATTAGCTTAAGCTTAATAAATTTCAACTTTTCTTCTTTAAACCTAAGAAAGCCTGTTTGTGCTGGTTTCTTTGCCTTATAATTGGAAAGCGGTGAACAAGGATTCACCAAGGGGGAGTTAAAAACATGGTGTGTTTAAAATTAAACCCTGTTACAGTAAGACTAGGTGAAGGCTGAGAGGGAACCCTAGACACCTCACCTGGTCGTAACAATTCTATTTGACTACATATGCATAATAATTGGTGTATATATTTATATATATGCACACAAACACATACACACATGCATATAAATATAAAACACACAGATGCACCTACCATAGGTAGGTGTCAGTTGCAGCTCAGTTGGAAGCATTCTTGACTTTCAGTCAGAAGGTTGTGAGTTTAAGTCTCACTCCAGGACTTTAGCATAAGAATTAAAGCTGATCTGCCAGTGTCATATTAAGGAAATACTGCACTGTCAGAGGTGCTGCCTTTAAGATGAAACATCTCAGGTGAGTATAAAAGATCCCATGGCATTGTTTAGAAGCAGAGCAGGGGAGTTACTGGCCAATATTTATCCCTCAATCAACATCACAAAAAAAATTATCTGGTCATTATCTCATTTCTGTTTGTAGGACCTTGCTGAGTGCAAATTGCCTGCTGTGTTTCCTCCATTACATCAGCTACTACACTTCCAAAGTACTTCTTTGGCTGTAAAGCACTTTGGGACATCCTGTGTTAGTGAAACGTTCTTCACAAAAGCCAGTCTTTCTTTTTATATATGCACATGGACATTTATATATAAACACACACATATGCAATATATACTCATATATATATGATCCCGAAAATATATGAAATGCACTGATTTTTTAAATGCAGAAATGAGTGAGAATTACAGAGATGCAGAATCTGCGTGGAACAGGAATGTAAAGGGGAGCCGTGCACGAGCACGGAGCCCGGGGTGGGGAGCGCGCGGCGGGGACGCGCGGCGGGGACGCGCGGCGGGGACGGGGACAATGTGGCGGGGACGCACCAAAGGTGGGGGGGGGGGGGTGGGTGCGGGGACAGTATGGCGGGTACGCGCGGCGGGGGCGGGAACGGGGAGAGTGTGGCGGGTGCGCGCGGCGGGCGCGGGGACGGGGAGAGTGTGGCGGGGACGCGCGGCGGGGGCGGGGAGAGTGTGGCGGGGACGCGCGGCGGGGGCGGGGAGAGTGTGGCCGGGACGCGCGGCGGGCACGGGGACGGGGAGAGTGTGGCGGGGACGCGCGGCGGGCACGGGGACGGGGAGAGTGTGGCGGGGACGCGCGGCGGGGGCGGGGAGAGTGTGGCCGGGACGCGCGGCGGGCGCGGGGACGGGGAGAGTGTGGCGGGGACGCGCGGCGGGCACGGGGACGGGGAGAGTGTGGCGGGGACGCGCGGCGGGCACGGGGACGGGGAGAGTGTGGCGGGGACGCGCTCCAGCTGCTGCCGGGTTCCAGCTGAGCCGAGCCGGGTTTGCCTTTGTTTTCCTTCCCCCCGGGGGTGCGGAAGAGCCGCTGGAGGCTCCATGAAGCGATGCTGATGCTGAGGATGTGCGGGTGCGGGGAGCCGCCGCTGTCAATCAGAGGACGCCGAGTGTAAGCAGAGGGAGCCGCCGGTAACCTTGCTCTGTGCAGCCAGGCAGCAGCAGCCATGGGCTTCCTCCACCAGCTACATCTCTTGCTGTGGAAGAACATCACCCTGAAGCGCCGGAGCCCGGTGAGTGACTTCCCAGACACATACAAACCAAACTGGGGAGGGAGGCACAACATTCCCCCGGCTTCAGATCACCACAGGAGCTTTCAGGAGAATTGTCCCGATGCTGGTGGTTTCAGGCTCCGGGAGCATTGAGATTTGTTATGACAGGATGGACAATCTGTCAGAGATCAATGGTTCCATTGAAACCCTGATCCCGGAGTCCTCATTATTTGCATTGCCCCGAAGTTTCTGCCTGTTTATTGGGCCTGGGAAAGGCAGATTCAGCTGCTGTTAGTTACACTGTGGCAGAGCATTTAAAGCCAGGAGTAAGATACAGTTGCCTTTTACTACGCACTCAGATACCTTGTTGAGCCATGTACTCGATTGCTGCAAAGCTTGGAAATATTGAGAACGCATTTGCAACTCGTCCGACTTAAAATACAAACGGGATTTGAGTTGATAAATCTGGCCACGATATTGTAAATAATACATGTTTGAGCACGTCTACCTTCCGAGTAGTAACTGGACCGATACCTGTGACACAGGGTCACAGGTGCCTGTAAGGAGTCTGCAGTCTTGCCCTGGGATTAAAGCTTCATCAGACAAGTCATTAGTCATCAGACTTAGAAAACTGTGGCTACTGCGTTGAATGTGTGCTGGGCTGCATGTTTCCTTACCAGGTCTGTCCTCAGTATCAACAAATTACATCTGTACAAAGAGGAAATGTAGTTTGACGATAAGGGCAGTTTCTAAGTATTTTTAGGACTTGGAAATAGTAAAAGCGGTTTTTCAGTGGGCTTGACTCAGGATAGTGTGTGTCCACCATGTATTTCAGTACTTTATCTCAGAAGCAGGGAGGGGGAGAAACGAGTTTATGGCTTAATTAGTTCTTGATACTGATGGCAGCATAAATCACATTGAAATATCCATATTAAGCATGGGGGAGTAATGCAGCCTGCATGCACCAACCCGCAGCCAATAATACTGGGCAGGATCAATAAAATATGAGCATACAGTATTGGAACAGAAGTTATTTTCCCATTGGTAAACAATATTTATTTGCTTGAGTCCTGTTTACTATTGGTCTATACCGTGCAGGTTAACAGTGAGTGCACAGCTAGGTTCATTGTACATTATGGTAATTAAGTGTGTTTTAAATTGCGAGTGAATTCAGTCATTTTGTGATTTATGCGACTTTATGGTTAGCACCTTATTCCAACCATAGAACATTGGCATCTTAGTCCAAAGATTGTGTGCTCAAGCCCCACTCGCGAGATTTGAGTACGTAATTCAGGGTGACACTTCAATGCAGTACTTTTGGATGTTCAGTCTTTTGGATGAATCGTTAAATCGAGGCCCCATCTGCCCTTTGCCCCTATGTCCTGACCAATGTTTACCCCTCAACCAACTTCACAAAAAACAAATTATCTGGTCATTTATTTCATTGCTGTTTGTGGGAGTTTGCTGAGCACGAATTGGCTCCTGTGTTTCCTACATTACAATAATAATACCAATTCAAAAAGTACTTTACTGGCTGTAAAACACTTTGGGACATCCTGAGGTTTGAGAGGCTCTACATGAACACTCGGTGTCCTTGAATGTTACAACACTACAACAAAGGAGAGTTAGAGAATGAGGGAATGGGGAGATTGAAAAACTGTTTTGCATCTTGTTTCTGTGAGTTCTAGCCCTTTCTATCTTGGAAAGGCCATTGGAGTGATATCAGCACAGTTTCCTGTACTTTACTGTGTTTTAAAAAGAAATTTAAATGTCGAAATGTGGTTGAGTGAAGGTTGCTTAAAATTTTAAATTGAGGATATCTTCGCTCATTTGTTAGAAGTTGTGAATACTAAATTGAAGATGTGCATCTAAGGCCAGTAACCTAGTGGAGCAGAATATGTGGTTTAAGAGATCCATGCAGAAAAATTAAAAAAAAAAATCTCTGTGCTATTTTTCTGTTGGTTTAATGTTACCTTCATATAACAATGAGAAACTATGAAGCTATTGTGCATTGAATTACAGCACACCCCCAACAACTATATCATTGAAGCCTGTCAATGGACTATATTGTTGTGTCATCTGTGGCCCAGTAGGTCAGATGTTGCAAGTTCAAGTCTAGCTCCAGGCACTTTAGCACAAAATCTAGGCTGATACTCTGGTGCTGTGCTAAGGGTGTGCTGCACTGTTGGAAATGTCTTCCTTTGGGTGAGACATGAAATAGAGGTTCAGTCTGCCTGTGGATATAAAAGATCCAATGGCTGTTGTATAAATAGTTCCAGTTATACCCAAGAAGAAGTGGGTAGGCCACATATCCATATGGATAATTAGAGTTTAAGTTTAATAAAGTTCAACCTTTTCTCTTTAAACCTAAGAAAACCTGTTTGGCTGGTTTCTTTGCCTTATAATTGGAAAGTTGTGAACAAGGATTCACTAAGGGGGAGCTAAAAATACTGTGTTTAAAAAAATTAAACGCTGTTAAGGTAAAACCAGGTGAAGGCTGAGAGGGAACCCTAGACCCCTTCTCACCTGGTCATACCACTTCCTTATACTCCAATCCTCTTGCAGTAAGGGCCGACACACCATTTGCTTTCCTAATTGCTTGCTGTACCTGTATGTTAATTTCTGGTTCATCTACAAAAACACCCAAATCCCTTTGCATACCAACATTTACTATTCTCTCATCTTTTGGAAATAATTCTGATTTTCTATTCTTCCTACCAAAGAGGATAATTTTACATTTCCCCACATTATATTCCATCTGCCACCTTACCCAGTCACTTCACTTGTCTATATCCATTTGCAGTCTTTTTGCTTCCTCGTCACAGCTTAAATTCCCAACTAGCTTCGTATTGTCAGTAAACTTTGATGCATTACACTCGGTCCCCTCATTATAGTTATTGATATAGAAAATGAGGGGCCATCAATATAAAATAGTCACCAAGAAATCAAATAGGGAATTCAGAAGAGGCTTCTTTATCCAGTGAGTGATGAGAATCTGGAACTCGCTACAGGGAAGGATTGAGATGAATAGTATAGATACATTTAAGGGTAGGCTCGATAAGCGTAAGAGGGAGAAGAGAATAGAGAGTTATGCTGATAGTTATTTTGTTCTCATTTCTGAGTTCCAGCATCCGCAGTATTTTGCTCTTATTAAAGAATCATGTATGTTGTACTGTTTTACTAAAAAGGTTATTGTTTCTCAGCAAACATTTTGGAATCCTATTACTATCTTCAATTAAGTATCACATCCAAGAAGATATAGAATGGCTTTCCATTCCGCATCTAATAGCTTACCTATTTAATTCTGAAAGCCCTCAAATAGTCTAATCACCTGACCGAATGATTGCAATTCAACTGAAATACATTGTTTAAGCAATTTATGATGATGTGGAAAAATCAACATTGTTTTTTATTGTTCTGGCTGTTTCAGAGATCTTGATATAGGGGCTCATACAAATAATACCAACTCATTCGAGACTCTACTGCCAGTACCACATGCAATTCTATGCTGGGTCCCGCTTGCCTGGCAACCCCTGTCATTTTGACCTCCATTGGCACCTTTCCACACCTCCCCACTTATTTTAAAATCCTTATCCTTCAAGGTTACAATTTATTTCACAGACTTTCTTTCCTTTACCTTGGCAACCTCCTCCAGCCTTATGCCCTACCTCATCCTGCTGCCTTCACTCTAAAATAGAGAACCTTTCCCCTTTCCCCCACCACCCCTATTGGTGACAGAGCTATCAGCCACAACAGAATTACCCTGTTAAAAGCTGGGTACAGTATTTATTGTATTATATATACGGTATTTAGATTAGATTAGAGATACAGCACTGAAACAGGCCCTTCGGCCCACCGAGTCTGTGCCGAACATCAACCACCCATTTATACTAATCCTACACTAATCCCATATTCCTACCAAACATCCCCACCTGTCCCTATATTTCCCTACCACCTACCTATACTAGTGACAATTTATAATGGCCAATTTACCTATCAACCTGCAAGTCTTTTGGCTTGTGTTATATAGTGCTTTCCATGCCCTCAGGACGTCTCAAAGCTCTTCACAGCCAATGGAATACTTTTGAAGTGTAGTCACTGTTGCGATGTAGTCAATTTGTGCACAATAAGCTTCCATGAACTGCAACAAGAGAAATGAACAGATAGTCTATGACATTGGTTGAGGGATAAATATAGGCTGGGACATCAGGGAAAGGTCACCTACTCTTCTTTGAAGTGCCATGGGATCTTTTATATACACCTGGGAGGAACTCATCAAACAGACAACACCTCCGACAGCACAGCACTCCCTGAGTACCGTACTGGAGTGTCGGTGTAGATTTTATGTTCAGGTCTCCAGAGTGGGACTTGAACCCACAAACTTGCATAGAGGTTGAAAGTAATGCTCTACTTTGTAAAAATTCATTTCACGATTAACAAGTTTTCGCTTTGCTTGCATGTGGCTTGAATCTGGCAGCATCTTTTGTACTTTTATCTTTGTTTTCCAGTTAGGTAGGCATTCTTTGTAAACTTTTAAAATTATGTTTTAATTAAGAGGATGCAATGGGAGCACATGAAATGGAAAGATACAGTTTACAGACTTGAACTTTTATTGTGATGGATGGCTTTGATACTAGCCAGAGTAAAACCTATTCCTCCTTATCAGCTTCAGCTGATGGGTAACATGTGCCACGTTAAAGATATTATTGGAGGATGTGGAAAGATCAACACGGGGACTTTATTGCTCTAGTTGTTTCACATATGCCTGACCTGGGTGTTGTCGCAGATAATTCTGCAACTCCACAAGTTGTATTCCCTCATTGCCCCAACGGACACTCTCATTCTGCGATTGTGATTGTTATGGACAGATAGAAAGGGGTGTGGGTTGGTCCCACTGTTCACCTCCCAACTGACTGCAATCATGTTTTGTTAAAAATGGTGTATTAGTCCCTGGGTGTTTTTTTTAGGGTCAAATAAACAGACAAATGACAGGTTTTCTCATAGGTTAAAAAAAATAAACTATTTTTACATAATTCCCGAAATGGTCGCAACCTCATCCACACACACATTCACCCACACACATTTACACAAAATAGATAGATAGAAAGAAAAAGATAAGATGTAGTTTAAAGTCCAAAGTGAGGTAAGTGTTCATGGTTTACAGTAAACCTGTTGAATCTTCGCAGGAGGAAAGTCTTTTTACGAGTGCAGGCCTGGGTGTTTGTCGTCTTGAACTTGTTGAGGTGTTGTAGAGTTCTAGTGACTACAACTCAGCACAAAGTTGGTGAGCTGGATGTTGTTACCTTCACAGATGGAGAGTCTTAAAGTCACTTTGTGATATCTCACTGTTCCAGTTGTTGTTCAACAGGATTCTTCCTGCTTGGCTGGATCTCTTGCACAGCCTCTGGCTGGACTGGCCTTCTGAGGTCTTGGCTTGATCTCCCTTCTCTCTCTAGAGGGCTATCTTTTTAAGGTAAAAATCCGTCACATTAGAGTTTCTGTTAGGAGACACATGACTCTCTCCCCTGGTGTGACCACACAGTGGACCAGGATATGATAAACATGGCTATCGATTGATGTCTGAAAGGAGACCATTCTATTAAAACTGTGCTACTTCACACCTAAACATTTTGGTTTTGGCTGTGAGTCAGTCTGTCTCCAGAATCCTTGGTTAGTTTTTTCATGTCGATAGGTGTCATCAATTTGCAATAGTGTTTCTTTGAATTTCAAAGGGGTTCTCCCCAGAGCTATTTCAGACAAGGTTTAAGAGTTTCAGCTTTGCAAACAGGTTTGTTGATTTCCAGCACAGGATGGGCCACGTGACCACTGCTCCATTTTGACTGGAGTATAAGTGTCCATGTTTTTGTTTTTCTTAACAGTTAACTTTTTAAATTCATAATTCTTCCATTTCATTGTTTATTTCATCACGGATCCTTCCGTGCATGACAAGTCTTTCTTTTCATATAAAAATAATCCTGAAAATGCTGCAAATATGCAACAGCCCATCGGCGTCTGAAAACAGCAAAGGCATTCATGTGTCAGTTGGAGACCTTTCAGAATTAATAACCAGTTTTCTTTTTACAGATGCTGATGGAACTGCTGTCTGTTTCTAGCATTTCCGCTTTTTCTTGTGTGCCGATAGTGTGAAAATGTTCATTTTTGCATTTTATTCAAGGGTCCTTGGTCCTGCAAAAGGTATGCTGCAGGAACCAAACTCATTTATGTGAATGGAATTCCACCTTGTAGAATCAAACAGCACAGAAGGAGGTCATTCTGTTGATCTGTTAATTGTGTATAAATTGTTTGACCATATGCAGGTGGAGGGTGTTAATTGGGGTCTTACATTAGCACTTATCCGCAGACACTTACTGAGACTGGTGGAGGCTTTGAGTGAGGAGCTATATGTCAGTAACCCTTTTTTACTATGTACAATAAATGTAAAATGAGTAAAGATAGGCTCCAAGATTATCTTTCCATAACAAGCTTTCTTGAGTTTAACAATTCAACCCATCATGTCTGTGCCCGCTCTTTGAAAGAGCTGTTCAATTAGTCTCACTGTGCTGCTTTTTCCCGATAGCCCTGCAAAATGTTCCCCTTCAAATATTTATCCAGTTCTCTTTTGAAAGTTACTATTGAATCTGCTTCCACCAACCGCTAAGGCAGTGCACTTCAGATTGTAACCCACTGTGTAAAAAATAATTCTTCTCATTATCCACCTCGATTTTTTTTGCCAGTTATCTTAATTATGTGTCATCTGGTTACTGACCTTCCTGGAGAAATGTTACAGTTATGAACTTATCAACCATGACCTGAATGTCCTGATTGTTCCGTGAGTTTTTCCAATGTGTAGTTCAGTACACTGATCAGGAGGGCCTCTTCAGATTCAGTCCCCAGTTTTGGCTGGGATGGTTATGTGGACATCAGCGCCCCTGCGTTCCGGAGGGGAAAATCAACAGGTGTGCTGCTCCTATTGGCTACATAACAGCCCTTGCTAGTAAGAGTGTGTGGTCCAATGGCCTGTTTAAGGCTCGTGGATAAAGAACGGACTGGTGACGAGATAATGAAGGATGGCCAAAACCATTGTCACCATTCTTTTGGGCCTCCTTATCCCGAGAGACAATGGATACGCACCTGGAGGTGGTCAGTGGTTTGTGAAACAGCGCCTGGAGTGGCTATAAAGGCCAATTCTAGAGTGACAGGCTCGACCACAGGTGCTGCAGAGAAATTTGTTTGTCGGGGCTGTTGCACAGTTGGCTCTCCCCTTGCGCCTCTGTCTTTTTTCCTGCCAACTGCTAAGTCTCTTCGACTCGCCACATTTTAGCCCTGTCTTTATGGCTGCCCGCCAGCTCTGGCGAACGCTGGCAACTGACTCCCACGACTTGTGATCAATGTCACAGGATTTCATGTCGCGTTTGCAGGCGTCTTTAAAGTGGAGACATGGACGGCCGGTGGGTCTGATACCAGTGGCAAGCTCGCTGTACAATGTGTCTTTGGGGATCCTGCCATCTTCCATGCGGCTCACATGGCCAAGCCATCTCAAGCGCCGCTGACTCAGTAGTGTGTACAAGCTGGGGATGTTGGCCGCCTCGAGGACTTCTGTGTTGGAGATACGGTCCTGCCACCTGATGCCAAGTATTCTCCGGAGGCAGCGAAGATGGAATGAATTGAGAAGTCAATGCTTTTAGGAAGAAAAGGAATCGGAGGGGAGAGAATTTGAAGGGAGAGCGGGCACTGAGAGAGGGCATTTGCGCCCAAGCGAAGGTGTCTTCAAGTAGAACCATTTTGAATGTTTTCATTTTGTAGAATGTTTTGGTGGGAACTATAAGGAAGGAAATATTTACGTAGAATTACGAGCACAGAAACAGGCCATTCGGCCCGACTGGCCCATACCTCCATTTATTCTCCACATGAGCCTCGTCTCACCCCACTTCATCTCTAAGTGACTAGTGTCTGCCATTCCTTTTCCCAAAGATTAGCAATGGGTCAGTGACATGGGTGCTTACTGTTGTATGGTATACATGGAATAAAGTTTATGTGCTAATTTTGTGTGGAAATCACGTAGTTTCATAATATGCTGCTACTCTAGAATTCACCCCATTCACAGTGTTGAACATGCACCTGTTGAAATGTTGCAATTGTGTGACATTAAATTCCTGCATTGATATCCTGTGCAGGGTTGGTTTGCATCAAGTTGGCAGTCAGTCACTGTGCCGCCACAGGCATGGGAAGCTCTCTCTACTTATGATAGAGTGCTGTCCCTAGAGTCTGGGTTGCGTCTGGTAGCAGTATAACATCAGGGTGACGTGACTTCACTAGATGATTGTTAGTGATTTAAGGGAGGACTGAAAGTTTGCTCACCGCCACACTTGTTCTAATACTCCACACCGGAACTAAATCTGGGTAGTAATCACTGAATTCATCATGCTGTGTGTGCATTTGTAAGCAATTCTGGATTGCCCCTCTATGCTTGATTGCTTTGCACATAGAACATGCAGGCTTGCAGAAGTCTAGATTCATTTGGTATTTTGGGCAAAATTAAGAATTGTTGTTTGATTCTTCTTTGGCCTCCTTATCTCAAGAGACAATGTGTAAGCGCCTGGAGGTGGTCAATGGTTTGTGAAGCAGCGCCTGGAGTGGCTATAAATGCCAATTCCAGAGTGACAGACTCTTCCACAGGTGTTGCAGATAAAATTGGTTGTCGGGGCTGTTTCAAAGTTGGCTCTCCCTTGCGCTTCTGTCTTTTTTCCTGCCAACTGCTAAGTCTCTTGGAGTCGCCACACTTTCGCCCCGCCTTTATGGCTGCCCGCCAGCTCTGGCGATCGCTGGCAACTGACTCCCACAACTTGTGATCAATGTCACAGGACTTCATGTCGCGTTTGCAGATGTCTTTAAAGCGGAGACATGGACGGCCAGTGGGTTTGACACCAGTGACGAGCTCGCTGTACAATGTGTCTTTGGGGATCCTGCCATCTTCCATGTGGCTCACATGGCCAAGCCATCTCAAGCGCCGCTGGCTCAGTAGGGTGTATATGCTGGGGATGTTGGCTGCCTCAAGGACTTCTGTGTTGGAGATACGATCCTGCCGCCTGATGCTAAGGATTCTCCGGAGGCAGCGAAGATGGAATGAATTGAGGCGTCGCTCTTGGCTGACATACGTTGTCCAGGCCTCGCTGCCGTAGAGCAAGGTACTGAGGACACAGGCTTGATACACTCGGACTTTTGTGTTCCGTGTCAGTGCTGCTCTCTCATGCGTTCAGGTCTTCGGAAGAAGGAATTTTCCTCCACACAAGATCAGGTGGCAGGTTGTTCAACCTTGCCTGTCTAAGAGCGAAGACCAAAGTACGGAAAGTCCTTATCAGGGAACTCCTCTTTGCTGATGATGCTGCATTAACATCTCACACTGAAGAGTGTCTGCAGAAACTCATCGACAGGTTTGTGGCTGCCTGCAACGAATTTGGCCTAACCATCAGCCTCAAGAAAACGAACATCATGGGACAGGACGTCAGAAATGCTCCATTAATCAATATTGGCGACCACGCTCTGGAAGTGGTTCAAGAGTTCACCTACCTAGGCTCAACTATTACCAGTAACCTGTCTCTAGATGCAGAAATTAACAAGCGCATGGGAAGGACTTCCACTGCTATGTCCAGACTGGCCGAGACAGTGTGGGAAAATGTTCTTACAATTATGCTTCACTGGATTTGATGGGTTCACCTGTTAGAAGGCTATTCATAACTCTCAGTGGGGGATTGTCCACCCTCCAGCATTCTCTAGTTCCGAAGAAGCGAAACGTTAACTCTGCTTCTCTTTCCACAGATGCTGCCAGATCTGCTGAGTGGTTCCAGCATTTCTTGTTTTTATTTCAGATTTCCAGCATCCGCAGTATTTTGCTTTAATTCTGCATTCTCTGCTGTTTTCTGGCAGGTGTTGGATTCTCCTGGGGCAGAGTATAATCCCTTTGGTGATGAAGGTACCCTCCAGCACCTCACCTAGATGGACTTTCCTTTTCTGTTTGATTGTCCAACAGCATCATAAGGCTATTCTGCTACAGTGGGCAACGTCCGATGTTGTCGTATACCAGGGGATATCAGTGTAAAGAAATGTGACCGTGCTGTGATGATTGTGTTGTAGAAACCTTGGCACTCTCTATTGAATGCAAATGATCTGGCAGGGATTTAGTATGTGGCTTTTAGTGAAATTGTGCAGTGCCTTATTTAATATTCTGTCTGATGCTGTTACTATATGCTGCTGTGTTGATTTCATTATGGAGTTTTGATGGAATTCCAAGCACGAGTTTAAGTAAAATGTGTTTTTTAAAACAATAATTGACTAGTGGTAGTGGGCTTTTGATCTCCTTCATTTAAGCCACTCTTAAGTGTGAAGAAGATATAATACATTATTTCAAGCCATGTCTGTGTCCATTTTGGAATTCTCTGTTAGACTGAGGTTTCTGCTGAACTATTTTACCTGTTTTCTCCCTCTTTTCATTGCTGATTGTTTTGCTTTAAGCTACGAGGGTTGATCCAGCTAGAAGAACCGTCATTTACCCAGCAGAGTTGCTACTGCCAGTTTGCCTGACTTGGGTAGCAACTGTGTAAGGTAAAGGAGGCACCTAATCAGCCATCAGTACAGCACAGAGAACTACCTTGGGGCTGGTTATTGCCTGGCCACCGATGACAGTGGAGTCTGAGGATTGAAATAAAGCGGGGCCTTCAGGGAAGCTTTCGTTCTCTGGGCTGAGTATGGGTTCAGCTGTGGAAGGCAACAGTGTGGTTTTGCATTGAAAGAAAAACCTGCATTTATATAGCACCTTTCATGACTTCAGGAGTTCAGCCAACAAAGTACTTTTGCTATGTAGTCTCTGTTGTGATATAGGAAACGCGACAACCAATTTGCACATAGCGAGCTCCCACAAATATGAATGGGATAATATTTTATTGATATTGGTTGAGGGATAAATATTACCCAGGACATTGGGGAGAACTCCCTTGTCCTTCGCAGTTGTACTTTCATCTTCCATGCCCGCATGAGAGGGCAGACTGGGATATTCGGCTTAATATTTCATCCTAAAGACAATACCTCTGACAGTGTGGCATTCCCCTGGTACTGCACTGCAGTGTCAGCCTGGATTATGTGCTCAAGTCTCTGGAGTGGGACCACTCTGAGCCACAGCTGACACCTTTTGCAACATCAGTTCCAATGTACAGCCTATGTCAACACTGATCTAAATCTGCAGGATTCAGCACTGCGATTGCTGATGGTCGTATAAGGTACCGACGACACCAGGATAAAAACAGCTACATTTTCACATATCTACAATTCTGCTGCAGGATGAGGAAACTGGCTTTGACAATATACATACAGGGAGCTGGGCTTGGGGACATCATCATCTCATGATCTAATTGCACAATCGCCAAATGTAAAAGCGCCTTTAGTTGCTGGGTCCGTGCACACATTGCAAGAGGAAATTCCAGAGCACTGATATCAACAAACAGCTACATATGTAATTCATTTGTAGCTGTGGACAGCCTCACTGTTTTAGAAGATTTATATGATCCAGCAATTGCTCAGTGTGTTAGCCATGGCTCAGTGGTAGCACTCTTGCTTCTGAAATAGCAGTTAGTGTGTTCAAGCCCCACACCAGACAGGCTAACATTCCAGTGCAGTACTGAGGGAGTGCTGCACAGTCAGAGACGCTGTCTTTAGGATGAGACATTTATTCTAGCCCCTATCTACTCTCTCAGGTGGATGTAGAAGAGCAGCGAAGTTACCTCTGGCGTTCTGGCCAATATTTATCCCACAACCAACATTTCTGAAAGAACAGATTATTTGGTCATTATCACATTGCTGTTTGCTGTATCCAAATTGGCAACTATACTGCCTTGCATTACAGCAGTGACTACACTTCGGAAGCAGTTCATTGGCCGTAAAGCAATTTGGGGTGTGTTGAGATTATGAAACCCTGCTATAAATTCTTGTTGTTATTCAAACCACGTCATTGGCCACACTTCAAAGGATTTGTGTAGATTGTACATCAGGATAAGGGAGCTGGTATGAACAATATAAATGTAGAGCAATACAGACGTTGGTTTCCCACAATCTTAAGCTACAGAAATGTGCAATAGGACAGAGATTCAATATGACCAGATGATGCGCTACCTGCAGTAACTCTCTGTACAATGTAAAGGCAACACTAGTGGTATTACTGAGCCAGGTAATGTGGTAAGGCTGAATTAACAGCACAAGAGATGGTCATTTATTGTGGGAGATTCAGTGATTGCCACTCTAACATTGTCAATTCAGATTACCCTTGCAGTCAGGCACTTATTGTCCCAATCCAGTGCTGTCAGCATTCATACAAATGTTTCAAAGCTCAGTATTAGTATGAAAAAATGACATTAAAGTAAACAGTGATTCACTGTAAATTAATCTTTTAATATTGAGAGGGCAACTGGACAAAAGCCTGTGTCTGGGTCTAGTCTTGTAAAGTTAACTTAAGATAGTGAAACCTCCTAATTGTGTGCAGTATAGCTTTTGCTGAAAAACCACCATCTGTCATCTATTGCACATAGCTCCTGAACAAATTATATAAAATATCTGAAATAAAAACCGAAAATGCTGGAAACACTTAGCAACTGTGAAGAGAAGGAGGGTCTGGATTTTTCCCGTGGGCTTCGGAATCCTGCCGTTATGGTCAAATGGGGGTTAGCAGTCCGCCTGTGTGGGTGGGGAATAGTCATCTGGCTGTGAATTTCCCTAAATTAGCCAATTAATGGCCACAGGGCAGGCCGTCCAATTAAGGATGGCAGGCGCTCAAAGCTGGAGGATCAATAGGGGGCCCTCCAGAACTGAAGAAGTGGCAGGCTGCCCTTTCAGGTAAGACATGGAGCCACCCTCGCTCCAACTTGTTTAAATTAAAAAATGGCCTCAACAGCCCGGCCACTATTGTGGAGGGGGAGCCACTCCACAGGGCAGTCTGTGGCTGAAGCTGAAGCCAGGCAGGAAGGGAGGGCCCCTAAAGCTGCCTGGAGCACTGGTTCCCTGCCCTACTGCCGGGAAGCCAACTCCAAGCAGCTACACTGTCCCCTGATGCCTTCGGGGACAATACGCCTTAACAGGCATTTAACTATGTGAACTGTCTATTTGCAACTTGCGGTGGGTAGCCCGCCGCTGCTCCCCCCCATCCCACCCCTGGAAAAATGGCCCAGTGGTGGGATGGAGCTGGGGAACTGGCACGCTGGCTGGTGGCGTGAATGTATTTGCCGGCCTGCCTCCGTGCCTGCCCCCATCGGGAGCTAAAACTCCATCCCAAGGTCGGGTTAATGTCTCAGTTTTTCATCAGAACTGATGCTTTGTTTTTGTTGTGACATGAAATAGCTTGGCGTTTGCCAAGCAACACACTTTTACATTGCTGTTCTGAGGATCAGAGACTGGGTGACCATTGTTGGATAAACAGGGTCACCTGTTGAGTCTTTAGATTTTTTAAAAATTGGAGCATACGGTTCAGAATCCTTAACTTTCAGATTTCTGGTACCACTTCATGGGTTTTGCTTTTCTGTTGCATTCTGAATCCAGAGGCTGCCTTTACCCGCATCAGCCTGCACGCGATCTGATTTTACCAGGAAGGCTCCAGCGTCATCAGAATTTACCAATGTTGGAGCCATTTTTGTGAGTGTCAGAACTCCATGGCCTATTGTAAAACCTCTTTACTCAAAGAGTGGTGAGAATGTGAAACTGGCTACCACAGGGAATGGTTGAAGCAAACAGTATAGATGCATTTAAAGGAAAGCTAGACAAGCATCTGAGGGAGAAGGGAATAGAGGGTTATGATGATAAATTTAAATGAGGAAAGATGGGAGGAGACTCAAGTGGAGCATAAATGGTGGCATGGACTGGTTGGGCCGAATGGCCTGTTTCTATGCCATATATTCTATGTAACCCTATGTAATTGACATTTATAATGCTAATTTGGGTAAACACATTAAATGTACCAGAAGCTGTATTGGGTCGTAGAAACAGGAGTAGGATATTTGGACCCTTGGGCCCTAATCTGCCATTCAGTTAGGCCATGGCTGATCTGCACCTTAACTTTACTTACTGCCTTAGTTCCATATCTCTTGACACTGTTACCAAACAAAAATTTGTTGTTCTTGCTTTTGAAAACTTCAATTGACCCAGCAGTTGCAGGCCTTAGGGGAGATAGTTCCACTATCCTTTGTGTGATAAAGAGCTTCCTGATTTTACTGCTGAATGGCCTAGCTCTAATTTTAAGATTTTGTCTGCTCATTCTTGATTTCCTCCACCAGAAAAAATAGTTACTCTATATCTACTGTATCGAATCCTTCTAACATTTTAAACACCTCGATCACATCACTCCTCAATCTTCTGTAACCAAGGGAATGCAAAAAGGTGAATGCAACCTAGCCTCATAATTTAACCCTCTAAGCCCTGGTAGCATTCCGGTGAATCTGCATTTAATTCTCCAAGGCCGGTGTATCCTTCCTGAGGTGTGTTGCCCAAAACTGAATGCAGTACCCCAGCTGAGGCCTGACCAAGACTCTGTACTACTGAAGGATAATGGGTTGGTCTCCAGATTTTTTCAGGTTGTCACTGCTCAACCTCAGTGTCAGAAAGGCAGTGAGTGGAGTTGAAGTGCTATTCTATATGGAGGCTAAAGAAACAAAGAGTAATGAAGGCGTGGACAACAAAGACAACAGAAATCCTGGTACAGTCTGTGTTTAATTCAAAGTAGCTTGATTCAAATGATCTGGTTCAGTTTTAGCAATAATTTCCCACTATGTCATGCTGTTTCCATTGCTGAATTCAAATTATTGTATTGTTCATTTTTCAGTGCATAAATCAGCTTTGAATTGTCATTGTGTGGACTGTAAGTAGATCTGATGCGAAAATGATCGAGTTACCCAACAAGCTGTCAAAATTCGCCAGTTTTCTGGGAGATGGTAGTGGGAACTGCATGTGGACTTGGTGACAAAGAATTGAAGTGTTTGGACAAGAAACATATCAGTGATTATAATAAATAAGTAAACCTTTACTTTTAGTGCGCACTGTCCTTCCCAGCTTTCCTGCTGCTTTGATGTAGTTCTAAGGGCAACAACAAGCCTTTGGTGCTTCACCCAAGTGTCTATTTTTCATATGTAATCCTTAATGTCAGCTGTGACTCTGTTGGTCACCCTTTTGCTGCTGAGTTAAACAGTTGCGGGTTCAAGCCTCATCCCAGGACTTAAGCACGAAAATCAAAGTTGACACCCCTTTGCAGTACTGAGGGAGTGCTGCACTGTTGGAGGTGCCGTCTTTCAGATGAGATGTTATACCAAGGCCCTCTTGGGTGGATGTAAATGATCCCATGGCAATATGTTGACAAAGGTTGGGGGAGTTATCCCTCAATCAACGTAAAAACAGATTATCTGGTCATTGCCATATTGCTGTTTGTGGGAGCTTGCTGTGTGCAAATTGGCTGCTGTGTTTCCTATATTACAACAGTGACTACAGTTCTAAAATACTTCATTGACTGTAAAGCCCTTGGGAGCGTCCTGTGGTCGTGACAGGTGTTGTAGAAATGCAAGTCTTTTCATGGGTTCATGCCCCACACAAGAGACTTGAGCATATAGTCTACTTTGACACTTCAATGCAGCACTGATTGTGTGCTGCACTGTTGGAGATACCATTTTTCTCCCCAGCGTCCTGGTCAACATATATTTCATTGCTGTTTGTGAGAGCTTTTGGTGTGCAAATTGGCTGCCACATTTCTTACTTTACAGCAGTGACTATGGTTGAAAAATATTTCATTGACACTGTGAAGTGTTTTGGAATGTCCTGGAGTCGTGAATGACCTAAATAAATGCAAATACTTTTTCTTGTTGGTGACTATCAGTACCCCTACCTCCACCCTGAGGTATCAGCCAATTCAATGCAGACCGGGCATTGAACCTGGGATCTACCTGGCTTCTGTATAGGGAACTCAAATGTGTTTTATTGATTGTAATTTTATAATTGAGGTGCACATTAGTATGACTTTTCTCTAGACATGTACGACTTGGAGAGGAGGCGTGGACAGTTATACTGCAAAGCTGCAGGTTAAGAATTTCTGTCATGTGGTTTCTTCCATCTGCAAGCACTCCGAAACTGCAGTGTATGGTGATTTTGCTAGTCGAACGGTATTGTCATTTCTGCCGGTCTTGTTTTTAATTTCACAGCCCTTCCTCTTTCCGTCCTTTAAAAAAAAACTGTCTAAATATCTTACCTAAATGCTGGATCATTGAGTCCATTTGCCACTCACTGCATGCAACCTGATTGTAAAGTCAGTAAGCCATTAATTACAGTTTGAGGAATGTGCTGTGCTCCTGCAGATTCTTGTTGACAGCATTCTCTCTGAATAAACACTCTATTTTGGTGCAGAAATTCGACTGCAACCCTCAGAGAGTCCCAGCACAGAAGATCTATTATGCACCAGAATACAAAAAAAAGTGCCTCTGGGGTATTATTGCACAGAAAGATAAGGTGTCATTAATTTTTAATACACACTGTTCTATGGGTTTAATGTCCAGTCCACACCCACTTCTCTGAATGACTGTCTGTATTGCAGCACCCACAAGCACACTGAACACATTATATACTGGAAAATTTCTGCCCAGCTCTGCAGGGTAAAAGTCTTCACAGTTCTGGCAAGTGGAGCTTGCATTTTGTTTTTGTTTATGATGGGTGTGCCTTACATCATTCCAGCATACTCTTTTTTTAAGTAACTATGTCAATTGAAAAGATAATTTCTACATAATATAAATATAAACCTTTTTCACTAGGTGGTGAAAATCTTCCGTCTTTTAGTTGATATTTAATTCCTGTGGTGATCTTTTTATGAAATGCCTCAAAGAGTCCAACAAAGTGAAGCAGCATTGTCAATCAAAGGTGATATCAGATCTTTGCCTTGAGCTCCTTGCCCAAAGCACTCATCACCACTCAATTGAACAGGGTGCAACTTCCAGGGAAGCATCTTCAAAGATGAAAAATCTCTCATCAAGTCTCTATCCAATCCTTGTACCTATTCAGCCTTTCTGCTTTGACCTGTGGGCTTGTCGGGAAAGGTAAAGATACCCCAATGAGTAGAATTTGGAAGATTGTTTTGGTAAACTGGCAGAGGCGTGGGTGGGAAATGCCAATGGGCATGTAAAGTATTTGCTTTGTTTCTTAGTACTTCCCCCTGCCCCACCCCCTCAATTTTCTATTTTCCTTGCCGCCTTCTGTCAACCTTATCTGTTTCTACAGGTACTCAGCTGCCTACAAACTGAAACAGCAGTGAGACAGTAGTGCTCAGCAAGACTGTAACTACTTTGTAAATAAGAGTGGTTGGTTTCCCTCTAACTAAAGACAATCGGTGAATTTTGCCTTCATTCAACTGAAACTAAATTCTTGTGGAAAACATCTTCTGATTAGAATGTTTTACATTTGGTGATGGGGAAGAGAAGGATCTCTGTACTGGACTGAATTGTATCTCTTGCAGAATTATATCCATCAGACTATTGTCCACTTCACACTGATGTGTGCTGTATGTAATGATGCCCGAGGGAGGAGCTAATTAGTTAGGCTGCGCTTATGCATCATCCTTTATAGGTCGGTATTAGCTGAAAAAGTCCCTCTGATGTTTCTGTGTGGTTCCTGCAATGTTTGTTGAGGTAAAAACACTAGTTGATTTTGGTAAGCACAAAGAAAACGATCTGCCCAAATTGAAAGCACAGTCTAACTCAGAGTTGTTTTCTGCTCAGAAAAATATTTGAATGACCTAGTAATTCAAATTAACCAATTGAAATAAAATAACAGGAGCTATTTTTGCATGATTTCAATTCAAATTAAAAACAATTCACATGAAGCAGATAAAGCTATGAGGTATTGGGGAGAGAGCAGGCTAGTGGGATTAGTTTTCTGTTGCTCCAGCAAAGTACTGACTAAGACATGATGTCCTGAATGTGTACTGTAAAATTGTTTTGTTGCTTTGAATTAGGAGGTGTAGACTGTATCTCTCAATCCAAACGGATTGATTGATTCAGTGCTGGAAGTGGATTGGTTGGAGAAGCTGTATAAATGACATGGGTCGTGCAACTGGAAAGGGGAATGAAACGGTCACCCAGATAGATGGAAGCTTGTACTGGGATAGTACTTAATGTACAGTTTTCGCAAGTTTGCATCGATGAATGATGAGGGAATGTTTGAAAGGAACTAGTCTCTTCAGGTTGATGTTCAGTCAGGTCACTGATTTGTTGTCATATGACAAGATGGTAACCACAACTTAAATATCAAAAGTTTCTTGGCCTTTTACTCAGAAAACAGGAACAACATATGTTAGTTTTGGATCAGTACATTTATTTTGCAGTTACTGATGGTTTGCTTTTGTTCTCTCATTCTGTGGTAAAATATAAGCAACACAATGATTGTTTGTGACATGATTCTAGGTGTTTGGTGAGAATTCATTTCTCTCTCTATTTCTCTGTCTTTCACTCTCTTTCACTCTGTCTCTCTCTTTCCTCAAGTCTTCCAATTTTTGCCTTTTCAAGTATATATGCAATTCCCTCTGGAAAGTTACTACTGAATCACTCTTTCTCTCTCTCTCTCCCCCTCTGTCTCTTATTTTCTCTCTCCCTGTCACTCACTCTTCCATTTGTCTTTGTTTTTCTATCTGAGGGATGGCCAGACGTTCTGTCCGCAAACTTCTGTTGCTTGGAGCCGGCCACTGAGTGGCATGATGCTACACTTCCAACTATACTTTCATGTCCTGGGGAAGGACTGGCCTCAGCTTTACACACCAGAGGTACCTGTATTTGCCAGCATTACTACTATTACGAATTAAGAAGGCAGCTCACCCCCACCTTCTCAAGGGCAATTAGGGATGGGCAATCAATGCTGGCCTAGCCAGCGACGCCCACATCCCAGGAGCGAATAAAAAAATCCTGCACTGAATTGCTAAACATGGAACTTTGTATATCGGCTTTTTCTGTTCAGTGGACCTGTTTATGTAAATTATCACACATACTTACATGTCAGAAATTCCTAACACACTCTGTGAGTCATCTCCGATATATTTGGGGGAAATTTTATGCTCTCCCCCAGGGCGGGTTTGGAGGCAGGGAGAGCATAAAATCGGGTGGGGTGGTGGTGGGTGGGGTGGGGGTTCGTGCCAGCATCCCACCTCCGCCAAAATTTAGTCTGGGGCAGGAAGGCCTGTGAACGGCCTGTCCGCCCTGCCTCTAATTGAGGCCCTTAACTGGGCAATTAACCCCCAATTAAGGGCCTCTTCCCGCCTCAGCTGCAATTAGCCGTGCGGCGGGTGGCCCCGTGTGGACTGCTTCCTGGCTCCGTAGGAAGTCCTCTCGTTAAAAGGCGCTTAATGCCTGAACGAGGAATCCTCCCCCCTCCCCTGTGACCCCCACCCCTCTCACACTGAACTAGCTGAGGCCTGGTTCCAGCGATGCTCCTCGGCCTCTGTTAGGTGCACTTGCAGCAGCAGGCACCACCTCTGCAGTGGCACTGCAGCTGCCAACCTCTGATTGGCCGGCAGCTCTACAAGGGCAGGACTTCCAGCGATGGGGTCCTTGATCTTGTGAAAGGCATGCCATTGTCCACTTAAGTGCCTGATTGGCACTAAATTCAGCTCACCTTCTGGCAAAGAGGCGATGCGAGGATCTTGGCGTCGGTATCTCTGGCTGTCGAGACCCCCACTGCCAGGATAAAACTCCCCCCCATGATCTTTTTGCTCCTCATATTAAGGGGTAGTATATTAAAAGCATTTATAAAAATCTGCTTACAATAGCTAAATGGTGCAGGGCCTACACACCGTTATCAGTCCAGTACATCTGAGTTGATTAAAACATGAAGTGGCAGCATTGCTGCAGGGGCAGATGCACGGATGGCTGTGCTGCTCTACAAGTGTCAAGCATTATGTAATAGCCAGTATAAGTTGGACATTTTTGCCTTATTAAACAAGACTAGTCAAATGAAAGTAAAAATTACCAGAATACCATCTGTCCTATCAAAACCAAAACAGCAAATTGACACTAGAATTAGTGTTTTGTGATGTCAGATTATAATCTGTGTGCCTGCTAAAATTAAAAAGTGAAAGATAAGAATTAGTTCTAGTGAGCTGAATCTGGATAACAGTTTCCCAAGAAATGTGTATCTTGTGGGGAAAGATAGCATTGGATTGAGAGGGAAACTTAAAAGTGTAACTCATGTCTTGGCCATTGTCCAATTACAGAATACTAATTGTTAACCACTAATGAAATATTACTTCAATATAATAAGTAGTTTATTCAGTTGTAATTGGTTGCCCAATGTGGTCTAGCCTAAATGTAATTATTACTTTTATCCTTTTTTTTAACATTGATACGTTTGGGTGAACAGTCAAAGCTTATAGCAAGTTACCTCCTAAGTTGAAAAGTGTAGGAGAAGATGAAGTAAATCAAGAAGCATTAATCAGGTGACAGAAAGCTTGTATATTTTTCAATCCCTGAAGATTGCTTTGGGAAGGTATTGCATTTTAGATTGTGTGGAATAATCTCACTGATCATGGCTTTCCCACAAGCTGAATTTGCCCAGTTGCATGACCCATAGGTTTGCCAATTTTTCAGAAATCTGTGCACTGAATTAATCAAAGTCTTGTAATACAACACCATTCTTTTAGAAAATGGCAGCATATCAACACCATACAGGCTAAAAACCTAAAATATTTATTTACAATTTGATGGAAATATAAAGCAGAAAATTATTTGTCAAATACTAGTAATAGAACACAGAAATATAATAAAGCTTGTGTCATGCAGGCCCCCACCTGCCAAGAATGAGGCACACATTATTTCGCCATATGAACATTAAAACTTCTAATTGCTGCTGGGAAGAAAAGAGGGCCTAATACAAGGAATTACCAGGCCCGTCGCTGGAAGGACCTTTTTTGCATACTAGCAGACAGTGTTGGAACAAAGGGACCAGTCCCTGTTTCCCCAATACACAGAAAACCCGGTCAGACCAGTTTAGTCACATGACTAACTGGCAGTTGGAGTTTTTTGAATTTGAACTTGCCACAGGGAATTTGAAACTCAGAAAGCTGTTTGCTCCTGGACTGAGAACACCTCTCTCCTGTCTGCTCTCATCTCCCTCTCACCAGCTTCAGAAACCATTGACGACACATGAAATCCAAGAGAGAAAAGTCTCCTACAGTGTGAACACAGTTTAAGAAGAATACTGGGCCCCAACAAAAAGCAAGACTACCTATAATCACGGACTCTGCAGTGAGCTCGAAGCACAGTAAAAAAAAAAACCCTCTTCAGAGATTGCCTCAAACCTTTCTATTTTTCTCTTCTGCTCTTTTCTGTCTCTATTTGCATGTGCGTAGCACATATGCATACTAGCGTGAGGTGCGGCATGTATCCTTAGATGTTAACTGAATTAGAGTTTAAGTTTTAAGAAATTTCACTTTTCTTCTTTAAACCTAAGAAGGCCTGTTTGTGCTCATTTCTTTGCCTTATAATTGGAAAGTGGTGAACAGGAATTCACCAAGAGGGAGCTCAAGACACAGTGGGCTGAATTTTATGAGTGTGCCACAGTTTGCGGCGGCGCATTCTAAAAACAGCATGCATCCCGTGCGGATGCTCCATTCCTGAGCCCCTGTGATATTACACACCATTTTTAAATGGCTTTAAGCCCTTAACACACATTAAAATTTTTAAAGATGGACTGCACTTAATATATTTTTAATAAATAATTCGGAGATGCAGGCCCTTCCCTAACACCCCCCCCCCCTCCCACCATGGTCATTTCATTGCCCAAAATGACCATCCATTGATTTTACAAAAACCCAAATCTTCTCCCCCCCAACCTTCAATCTTTTACCCTTCAACCCCTTCCCACCATCCCCACATCCAATTAAAATGGATTTCGCCGCTCCTCCACCCCTCCTGCCCTGAAAATTTTATTGCTCCCCGCTCCCTACCAGGTTCTGGCCCGGAACTCCGTGTGGAGTTCCGAAAGCGCACGGAGCACGAACGGTGGCCGTAATATCAGAGTGGGATGGCTGCCACCTGCAGGTAAGTTAATTTGAATGTTATTAGGGCTAATTTTAATATGGAGATGAAGTGCCCGCCGCCTGGCGGCAGGGGGGCTGCGGTGGGCCCTTCTCGACATCACGGGTTGAGGTGGGCCTGTCCCCGCAGCATTTTACCTGCCCCTGCGCCGCGAGCCATGGTGTCGAGGGGCCGGTAAAATTTAGCCCAGTGTGTTTAAAAAACAAACCCTGTTAAAATAAGACCAGGTGAAGGCTAAAAAGGACCCCTAGACACCTTTCTCACTGGTCGCAACACCTGTAATATGTTAATTACTTTTAGAAATGCATTTGGATAACTGTGTATTGTGAGAATTGGCCTCTTTGACCTCTTGACCCCTATTGATAGTGGTGTTGATTGGAATTGGCATATGATGTGGATAATGCCAATTTAATTGACAAAGGTCAGAAGTTAGAATGAATTGAACAAAGTTTTTGTTCATCTAATTTGTTGCCAGTCAAGCTTGACAAGATTGAAAATCATGGGTACAAAAGGATTCAATGATTTAGAATAGATAAATTTCTTTCAGAAAATAATGAAAATAACATTATGGGATACAATATGCGAGTAATTTGAGATATGATATATTGTAAGTGTAACATGTTTGAGAGGGACAGATGACTTTGGACTGTGATTCACAAAGCTCTCCACCACTGGGGCTTTCCTCACATCGTGCCTGGGTCTGTTGTAGACTCATTGCTAGAGATTAATTAGACAACAACTCTTTATCATCATGCAACAAACAATTTGAAAAAAAAAGATGGTAGAAGGCAAAAAGGATGAACCATTGCCTTTTTTGTCTAGCAATTCCTATGTTACTATGCAGTCTGAATGTATTTAGATGTACGTTTAGCAGATTTTTCACGATTTAAACAGAGGAACAGATTTCTGCCTGTGTCAGACAAAACACCTTCTGTAAGAATGTTTGTTTGTGTCTATAAATCTTGGTTAATGTACAAATGCCAACATATGCACAGTGGCATGCTCACCTTGAAATGAAACAGCAGGTACAGCTCTCTCCAAATGCAGCTATTATCAATTTCAAATAGGAAAGGTCACCTTGCCTTTACCTCTTGGAAAAATAAGCAGTGCTTGTTATGTCATGTTAAACTAGCTTGGACAAGTCTGTGCACTTTTAACAACAGGAAAGCTTGACAGACTTGATGAGTTTCACAGATTTGAGAGCCTTGGTAAGAATGAGTTACAGTAGGAGACTGTTGGAATGGTTCTTGATTTCTGCAACCTCACTGTGCTGAAAGAAGGAAGGTCCTCTCGGATAGTGAAAAGCATGTAGGATTTTTGGAGCTTAGGATCGTTGTGAAGCAATGACCAAAGTATTGATAAAGCAGAGAGTGACAGAAAAGATTGTAATTTAACATAAATCCCAAGATTATTGTACCATGAGCAAAATGTCTCTATATTTCTGCCCATGGAGGAAGGTTAAAATCTGATGGTGTGTTGGGTGCAACCTGTAAACGTCCTAAAATGGAATTCAGACTTTACTTGGAGCACGATTTTTATTAATGATAGTTAAAATTGGCTAATCTGCACATTTTAGTACTGCAGACTGTTTCATCATCCAGTCAGTATCTCAATCTAATCGATACCAACAAAAAATGCTTAAAAGAAAACTCTTGCATTATGCAAAAGTGATGGAGCTGACAGCAGATTCGATAAGCACAAAGTGCAATTTTAAAGTAGATTTAGCATGTGTGAATTGTTAAACACTGGTTCTTCCAGGGACCTATTCTTATTACTAAAGCTTTTGCAATACAGACACAGTTTGTGACATTCTGCAACATTGTGCTCGCATTGGAAGGATGCTTCAACATGGGGAGATGATCTTCCAGTTCAGCTGTGTTGCAGTTGGCTGTAGCTGCAAGTAAGGCCAGATGAAGCAGCACCTCTCCTGCTAAATCTAACTGGACTATCTTAAACCATGGTAGCAATGGACTTGATGTACTGCTAAATAACTTTAAGTCTTCTTTATGGATAAACCTTTGGATCTCAGTATGTGGAGATTGAGTAATTCAAATCTTATTGCATATTAAAAAGCAAGATGCTTTTTGGTACTGCAGTCAACAGGACATAGGAATAGGAGTAGGCCATTCAGCCCTTCAAGCCTGCTCCAAAATTCAACTCTGCCCCCAATCCCCATAAACAAGGAATTTATGTTAAGTATTTATAAATCATGGATTTGACCATGATTGAGCTAGAATATTGTGTCCAATTCTGGGCACCACATTTTGAAGAGGACATGAAAACCTTGGTGAGGATGCACAGCAGGTTTACTAGAATGGTAACAGGGATGAGGGACTTCAGTTATTTGGAGAGGCTAGGGAAGCTGTTTTTCTTATGTCCCAGGAAGAACCAGGAGATGAAGCATGTAATCAACAGTCATGGGAGGTTTTAAATGGATTGTTTTCCTAAAAGCATAGAAGGTTTAGAGGAGATTTAATAGTTGCATTCAAAATCATGAAGGGCTTTGATAGAGTAAATGAGGAGAAGCTGTTTCCAGTGGCTGAAGGCTTGGTAACCAGAAAGCACAGATTTTAAGGTAATTGGAAAAAGGGTCATAGGTGAGATACGGAGAATTTTTTTTAATGCAACGAATTGTAATGATCGGGAACCATCTACAGGAGGAACTGCAGCAACTTGTCAAGGCTGCTCTGACATAACCATACAAAACCTGTGACTTGCACCACTGTCACGCTCAAGCAAGGGGCAATTATGAACTATGAAAGAAATTAACTGATGACTTAACCTTCTAAAAATGGACACACTTTTGCTACAAGTCAAAATGGAGTGAGCAGTCAGGTGACCTCTCTTGTGCTGCTAATATACGTAGTGACTGTTGGAGACTGAAACCATCAAAATGTCTGGACCAGCCTTGAAGAAAGCAGTAGAAATGATAATGACTCCATTCAATGATAATGCCAACCTTTTTCAACCAGTTGGACTAACAATGACCTTTGCAGACATAGAGTCTCCAGATTCAAACTCTGGATAATAGGTGTGACCAAACACCACTTTAACTAAATGAGCAACATTGAAATACCTTTGTCTAGCAATGGCTGCACATCAGAGACATTGGCCGGAATTTTACGCCCCCCCCCAAACGAGCGGGCTGATGGTTGGGTGTAAAATTGAGCAGGAGGCGGAGGGAGCCATTCACGACCCTCTGCTGCCCCCGCTGCAATTTTATGCGGGGCAGCGGCGGTGAGAAACGGCCCGACCGCCCCAGGCCAATAAAGTCCCTTAAGTGGCAATTAGCTGGTATTTAAGGTGTCCCCGCCCACCATTTTGGGTATTTTACCCTTGGCGGTCAAATGGCAGAAGCCTCAAAAAACCTGCCTGGTGAAACCAGGTGGCCTTCTTGCAGACATGTGTGGGGTCCTCTTGATTGGTCACTCTGTGCCCCACGGAGGGCTGCTCCCGAAGCCCCAACTGCCTTCAACGCACAACACTCCCCTGCCCACCACCACCCCCAATTGGCCTCTCTTGCCTTGCCAGGGCCTGACCGATTGCCCTCATTGAGGCCCTAAAAACTTAAGTTAGATCCGGGGCCATCCTTCATCTTGCTTGCAATGGCTGGGTGCAGTCCCAGCAGTGGCCACTGCTCCCGGTGGTGCTGCTGGGTCTAAGAGATGCCGACCCGCTGATTGGCTGGCAGCTACATTAGGTGGGAATTCCTTCTTCAAGGAGGTGGAAGTCCCGCCCAAGACCAATTAAAGGCCTGGGGAGCAAAAAATCCCGGTCTGGCTCCCCAGACGTGGTGGAACGGGCTCGCCACCAACTTTTCGATCAGAGGACTAGGCCTCCCGCCCAACGAAAATTTCTGGCCATTGTGTGAAAACACCAGCAGAGGGTAACTTTGGTCACCTGGCAGGAACCAATCCTGATAAGGGTTGTTTTTAAAAAGAGTATTTTCAGTGCAGAAAGCCAGAGAGCAGAAGACAGAAAGGCAGAAGTCAGGAAGGCTGAGAGAGAGATCTATTCCAGGAAAGAAGGAGACCCTGCCAGTACTATCTTTTAAAAAACTACAAAGAGGCAGAGTAAACCTTTGAAAACTCCTCAAAGCTTGACTGCAGTGAACCAAGAGAAACAGGAAGATCAGGCCTGCATGACTAAATTTGCCTTCTGGGAAAACCGGCAAGATTTCACAATGAACACTTTAAAAAAAAACAAAACCTAAGGGCCTTCTATCTTTTAATCTCTATCTCCTCTTTTGTGTGTGTGCGTATGTGTGCGGGTGAAGTTTCAAGTTTTCGGGTTTTTGTTTAATAAACATTTATCTTTCAACCTACGAGAAAACCTGTTATTTTTGTTTATTGACTATTAAAAGGCTCAATGGGTTATTTCCAATAAAAATACTGTCTGCGATCAGTTGAGAGGTGAAAAGGGAAATCACCCCCATTATTTCCTACCTGTCCGTAACACCACCAAGAAGGACCTAGAAGGGCAAGGGCAGCAGGCGAATGGGAACACCACCATCTACAACTTCCCCTCCAAACCACACATCATCCTGACTTAGAACTATATCGCCATTCCTTCACTGTTGCTGGGTCAAAATGCTGGAACTCCTTCTGTAACATTGTGGATATAGCTACGCCACATGAACTGCAGCGGTTCAAGAAGGCAGCTCACCACCTCCTTCTCAAGGGCAATTAGTGATTGGCAATAAATGCTGGCCTAGCCAGCGATGTTCACATCCCATGAACGAATAATAAAAAAATGCACTGCCTGAAAAGATGGTGGAAGCTGTTTCAGTAGTAATTTTCAAAAGGGAATTGGATAAATATTTGAAGGAGAGAAATTTTCAGGGCTGTGTGGAAAGAATAGGGGAGTGGGACTAATTGGTAGCTCTTTCAGAGAGTCAGTACATATACAATTGACTGTGAATCTTGGAGTTGGATGTCCTTGTTCATGCTGTACATTGAGGTGAGGTGTGTATAGTATTGAGTGGTCTTGGTGAACATTTTTGCTGCATCTGGCTTGTTATCTGCCAGCTCCATGGAAAAGATTTCACTGTGATTTGCTTTTCTTTGTCTCTTCAGCAGCTCGTGCAAGGGTATGGTGTGACTTTACGTTTTTCCCATCTGATTTTCAACTTGTCTGTCATAGTCACAGTTATTGTGGTTCATTTCCTATTCTCCTCCCCCAATTTTCTCCTTATTGTTTGACTATCTGTCCAAGATGGATGAATTGGAGATCCATTATTACCCACGGACAGATATTCTACTGTGTTCTTTGGGTAGTATATTTTATCTTCTGAACCACCGAGGAAGCATGGTTCGTTCTCACCGAAATTGTAAACTAAATGGATTCTGTTGTGATATTGTTTTAATTTTGGTTAACATATGACTGAATATGTAAATAGTTTAGTATACATCATCACAGGAAGTGATGCAAGTTAATGTGATACAGTAGTTGGAGCAGTGTTAGTCAGCAGGTAGCACATGTATTGAAGAGCTCTTCTACAATCCTGTTATTCTTTCATAAAGAACCCTTCGTTTAGTTACCAATCATTGCTACAGTGTTTGGTACATTTCTGCTAAGAGCCAATAACACAACAGATTCTGTCAGAATTTGGAAGAACCAAAGAATCACAGAGGTTCATAATTCAGAAGCACATCATTGGCCCACTGTGTTTGCACTGGGTCTTTTGCCAGAGCAATTGAAAACCAAGTCCCCTTCCCTACTCTCTTCCCGAGAGTCCAGTATATTCCTCCACTTCAAATGTTTATTTAATCTTCTCGTAAAATTGCAGCAACCTCCACCTCAACTACTTTTTGTGATGCAGCATTCCATTCTTCAACAACTCTGCAAAAAGACACCTCTGCTAACTTCTCTTGTCACTCTCTAACAATTTTAAATTGATGATCCTTCGCCACTGAATCCTCAACCAGAGGAAATTTTTCGCCCTTCACCCTATCAAAACCCTTAACAGTTTTTCTAACTTTTGTTAGATAGAATCATCGTGTCTACGCCGGCTGAAAAAAGCAAGCCACCCAGCCTAATGCCACTTTCCAGCATTTGGTCCATAGCCCTGCAGATTGTGACACTTCAGGTGCACATCCAGGCAATTTTTAAATGAGTTGAGGTTTTCTGCCTCGACCATACTTTCAGGCAGTGAGTTCCAGATCTCAACCACCCTCTGGGTAAAAAAGGTTTTCCGCATCTCCCCTCTAATCCTTCTACCAATCACTTTAAATCTATGGCCCCCAGTCACTGACCTCTCTGTTAAGGTACATGGACCCTTCACATCCACTCTATCCAGACCCCTCAAAATTTTGTACATTTGAATCAAATCTCCCCTCAGCCTCCTCGTTCCAATGAGAACAACTCGAGCCTTTTCAATCTTTCCTCATAGCTGCAATTTTCCAGTCCTGGCAATATCCTTGTAAATCTCCTCTGTACCCTCTCTAGTGCAATTACATCCTTTCTATAATGACGTGACCAAAACTGCCTAATTAATGTTTTATATAGCTCCAGCATAACCTCCCTACTCTTATAGTCAATGCCTTGGCTAATAAAGGGAAGGATTCCATCTGCCTTCTTAACCACCTTATCAACTTGGCCACTACCAAACGCTTCTTCCCCTCCCTTCCCATGTCAGCAGTCCGAAGGGATCATTCCCTCTGCAATACCCTGGTCCACTCCTCCATTACCCCCACCCCTCATCCCCTTCCCATGGCACTTTCCCCTGCAATCGCAGGAGGTGTAATACCTGCCCATTTACCTCCTTTCTCCTCACTATCCCAGGCCCCAAACACTCCTTTCAGGTGAAGCAGCGATTTACTTGTACTTTCAATGTAGTATACTGTATTCGTTGCTCACAATGTGGTCTCCTCCACATTGGGGAGACCAAACGCAGAAATGGTGACCGCTTTGTGGAACACCTCCGCTCAGTCTGAAAGCATGACCCCGAGCTTCCAGTTGCTTGCCATTTCAACACTCCCCCCTGCTCTCATCCTCACATCTCTGTCCTGGAATTGCTGCAGTGTTCCAGTGAACATCAACAGAAGCTCGAGGAACAGCATCTCATTTACCGATTAGGCACACTGCAGCCTGCCGGACTGAACATTGAGTTCAATAATTTCAGAGCATGACGGGCCCCCCATTTTACTTTTATTTTTAGTTCTTTTCTCTTTTAAAATTTTTTTTGCATTTATTTTATTTTATTTTATCTTAGTTTGTTCAGTTTACCTACCCACTGTTTTTTCTTGTTTTTTTCGTGTTTGTGCTTGTAGCTGTTCAGTTTTCAGGCCATTAACACCCTATCTGTACTAATGCTTTGTCTTTCAGCACACTATTAACATATTGTTTGCCTTTGCTCCATGACCTTCTGGTTGGTTATTCTTTCTACACCTTCTCCTTTGTTATCTCTTGCCCCACCCCTGCTATACTTGCTTAAAACCTTTCACATTTCTAATATCTGCTAGTTCTGAAGAAGGGTCACTGACCTGAAACGTTAACTCTGCTTCTCTCTCCACAGATGCTGCTAGACCTGCTGAGTATTTCCAGCATTTCTTGTTTTTATTTCAGATTTCCAGCATCTGCAGAATTTTGCTTTTGTTATCAACTTGTCCTGCTACCTTGAGGGATCTGTGGACATATACTTCAAGGTCCCTCACTTCCTCTACACCTCTCAGTATTTTCCCTTAACTGTGTATTTCTTTGCCTTGTTTGACCTCCCCAAATGCATCACCTCACACTTCTCTGGGTTAAATTCCATTTGCCACTTTTCTACCCACCTAACCAGTCCATTGTTATCTTCCCGTAGTCTACAGCTATCCTCCTCACTATCAACCTCGTGGCCAACTTTTGTGTCGTCTCCAAACCTCTTGATCGTGCCCCCTACATTTACATCTAAGTCGTTAATATATACCACAAAAAACAGGGACCCACCCCTAATTGCCCTTGAGAAGCTGGTGGTGAGCCACCTTCTTGAACCCCTCCAGTCCATGTGAGGTAGGTACACCCATAGTGCTGTTAGGAAGGGAGTTCCAGGATTTTGACCCAGCGACAGTGAAGGAACAGTGATTCCAAGTCAGGCTGGTCTGTGGCTTGGAGGGGAACTTGCAGGTGGTGGTGTTCCCATGCATTTGCTGCCCTTGTCCTTCTAGGTGGTAGAGGTCGCGGGTTTGGAAGGTGCTGTTGAAGGATCCTTGGTGCAAACTCCTGTTCTATCTGTGTCCTTTTCCATAATGATGTTAAAACTAACTAAATTATGATCACTACCACCAAAATGCTCTCCCACTGCCACTCCTTCCACCTGCACAGCTTCATTACCTAAAACCAAGACAAGATCTCTTCTTAGCCTCTCTGTTTCAGTGGAGGAAAATATTCCAGTATGGCCAATCTCTTCTCCAATCTGAAGCTTCTCATCCCCAGTATCATCTTGGTGTATCTTTGCTGTGCACTCTTTGTGGATTTAATCTTTCCATATAGGCCACGGCCTACATAATTTCCATAATTCCATTTATGCCCAGTATTGTGTGTGGTAGACAAACTAAAGCCTAACCGTTGCCTTGCTCATTTATTGGTGCATGCTTTTCTTAAATGCTCTTTCTCCAGACCTGCATTTAAACTGTTTTTGCTCTATGCCTGTTTTCATAAATCCCATTCCCTGCCCAAGAGGGCAGATGAGAGACCTACTCTCAGGCCCCTGTGAAAAGAAAAGAAGGAACTTCTATTTCTATAGCATTTTTCATGACTTTCGCATGCCCCAAAGTTCTTTACAGCCAGTGACATGCTTTTGAAGTGTAATCGCTGTTGTAGAGAACACGGCAGCCAGTTTGCACACAGCAAGCTCCCACAATGGCAATAAAATAATGACCAGTTAATCCGTTTTACTGATGTTATTTGAGGGATACATATTTTATCGGGTGAGCTCCTCTGCAGATAGTACCATGGGGTCTTTTACATCTACCTGAGTGGACAGCCCTGGTTTAATGTCTTATTTGAGCTGCTTCTATACTGCACTGAAGTGTCATCCTAAATTATGTGCTTAAGCCCCTGAAGTGGGACGTGAACCCATGACCTTCTGATTCGTACATGAGAGTGCTACCCACTGAGCCATGGCTGGCACTTATTAGCTGTTTACCCAGCAGCAGGTTTGTGTACACAAAGCACGGTGATTTGTGGCTTTTAGGGTGTGCGTGAAAATGGCTGGGTGTGTCGGTCATTGTTTTCACTGAAGTGAGAGTGGCTGGGCATTTGTCGGGATGATTTTCTCTGGATACTTTTGGTGCTAAGGAACCTTAGAGGTGGCCAAAATGGGGTTTTAAACTGAAAGGTCAGTTTAGCTAGTATTTAACACAAGACGCCATCTTGGTAAAGGAATTGAGGGTTGCATCAGGAACAGCTAACCGGAGGATTGTTGAAGGGCTGACTGTTGCTTAAATTGTCTGTTAGCACTCATCAAAGAGGCTGCACTTGGACTAATGCCCTCTCCTAACAGCAACTAGCTGACTGGGAGTAAACAAGTTGTTGTAGAGGATTTTGAGCACTACTTAAAGATATATCACCTTTTGCTGTTCACTTTTTGCTGGAGGTTCAAAGAAGACCATCAGGAGGTTTTTTGGGACTCTTTATCAAGACATCAGCAACACTCTACTAACATTTATTTTGGAAATTCTCTGAAGACTTCACCTGAAAAGTGTTCTACTCTACCTTTTTGGACACATAATAGGAGTCACCAAGAGAAAGTGAATGGTCATGGGCATCTTGCTCGGGGTCCCCTTGGTCTGTGGGATGGGAGGAGGGCATGAGGCCAGGCAGAGCAGCACCAGCAGCTGCAAGAGAGAGGAACAGGAGGGCGAGATGGATTTCTTCCCCCTGTGAGTACTGGACTTCCTCATTCTCTGGACCTCTTCCACCAGAACCTCCAGTGCCATGTCTGAAAACCTGTGCACCCTCTCCCTCAGCCCTTGAGCCATCCTGTAACATGCCTCTGTATGCCAGCCAGCACATTCCATACCTTCAGTGGAAGTGATGTGAGGGGGCCATATATATTGCTCACCGAAAATTGCTTCGAATCACACTTAATTGCTAAACCTGCAGGTGTCTGTTATAGCACCTCCTGGCAAGTTCAAATTATGATAATCAGCAATTAGGACCAAAATGTTGTGTTAAAGCCAGACTGTCAATCAGGCAAGTCTTATTAGCACAGTACCCATTTACCGCCAGTTTCCACCCTTTGATCAAAGCAACCTCCTATGTCTCTTATTTATAAAGTACTTTTAATAAACTGCTCATTTCCTGTCTGCAGGTCCCTCCATTTTTTCCTGTGCTCGGCCTGACCCGCGCTCGACCCGACGTCAACCAAGCCCGACCATAGTGTACGCACTGTACTTACCACTTTTGGATGGATGCTCACTTGCTCACAGCGCAGACTCAGAGTCTATGGAGTACTGTGTGTGTCCGACCCGGACCTGGTCCGACCCAGACCCGGTCCGACCCAGACCCGGCCCGACTCGACCCGACTCGACCCGAGCCCGAAAGCCAGACCCAGACACATGTCGTCGGGTCCCGTCG
Source organism: Heterodontus francisci (assembly GCF_036365525.1). Classification (NCBI taxonomy): domain Eukaryota; kingdom Metazoa; phylum Chordata; class Chondrichthyes; order Heterodontiformes; family Heterodontidae; genus Heterodontus; species Heterodontus francisci. Next base: position 45,309,865 of record NC_090402.1, on the reverse strand, counting down.
GATTCGGGTCGGGTAGCAGGCCTTTACTCTGGATTAAAAATAGAAATCTTTTCAAAATTGAGGCATGCAGCCTCCTTGTATGATTTTACTCACAGGCCCATCTCCTGAGAGGGGATTTGTTGCCTGCCCCTTGTCCTATAATAAACTCCCTTTGGATATTAATCTGAGGAGTACGATTCAGATCCCTGTCTCCAACAGCTCCAGCTGTAAACTTACTTCATAAACAAATTTCTTCCAGAACTCTCCTGAATAATGTTTATGGCCATGATATAATATGACGCAAGGGAATTGCTGGCAGGAACCGGGATGTGGGGGAGGGGAGTGGTGAGAGGTCAGGGGGAGGTCAGAGAAAATTCAATTTACTTTGTTACAGGTCATAATGGTTGATAATTGCTGCATCTAAATTGAAGGAAAGCGAGAGAGTTCAATTCAAAGTTGTCGTATTGCAATGACTGAGGCTGCTTGAGCAGGCCTGGTGTAGTTTTTGCAATTTTGGTGAATTAAAAAAAAAATCACCACAGTAATTGAAAGTAACTTTTTTACTCTTATGCACACATTGCAGTTGTTAAAATTGCAGTTATTCTTTTTAAACTGTAGACTATTTTAAACAGCGCACTCCTGTTAATTAAATTATAACAGATGTAGTTTTCCCTTTTAAGTACGATTGGTTGCGACATCCTGTTATAAATCTGTCGGCAGCAGCTGCTGTAGATGATTGTGTAAAAGACTCTGATGTGTTTAGGTCAAGTATGATCACAAGCGAAACACAAGGATGTGGGCAGACACATTAGGCAAAACAGAACCGTTTGCTTATAGCGAGGATGTAGCCTTTGCGTAAACAATATTATTTATGCTTCATCAAAAACATTTAAACTGTTTGATATTACATTTTCTGTGGCTTGTAATATTGGAGGGGCATATGTCATCGTGCATATAAAATTAATCCCAGGGTCTTGCTTGCACGTCGGTAGGAGCATCATGTTCCTTTTGTGTGCGCCAGGTCTATGCGGGTGTTTAAGTCCACAGGAGCCTCCTCCCAAACTATTTGCATATTGTTCTATTCCTTTTTTCCTTGTGTATTATCTATCTTTCCCTTCAATGTATCCATGCTATTTGTCTCAACTACTCCCTGTGGTAGAAAGTTCCACATTTTCACCATTTTCTGGGTAAAGAATTTTCCTGAATTCCCCATTGGATTTATTAGTGACTATCTTATATTCGTTGCCCATAGTTCTGGTCTTGCCCGCAAGTGGGAGCATCTTTTTCTATCTCTACGCTATTAAACTCTTTCATAATCTTAAAAGGCCTTTCTCAGGTCACCTGTCAGTCTTCTCTTTTTTAGAGAAAAGAGCCCCAGCTTGTTCAATCTTTCATGATAGTTATAACCTCTCGGATCTGGTATCATCCTTGTGAATCTTTTTTTGCATCTTCTCCAGTGTTAAATAACCTTCCTTAATTTTTTTGTTTTCCTTTGTGCCATGCAGTGTTAGGCCAGGCCAGAGTCAGGCATTGGCCAGGCTGGGGTCATTGTTGCCGCTTTATGTTGGTGAAGCATTCTGGTGCCAAGTCTTCCAGCATACACATTTCCCATCCCAAGGAGCTCATTTCCTTGTATAATTTTTCCCTACTTTTTGATGAAGTATGTTTCTGCTAATGTGCGTCAAAGCTTGAATGGTTGCCAGCGTTAACTGTAGGCAATCTGTTCCATCTGCTGGGTAAGCACAAATGCTGTTGGATGATACAGTTCGCAAGATGTCTTTGTGCTCCCTCTGATCGTGCACTTCTCAAAGTTTCCACAGTGAATCTGAGTGGGTTTTCTTCGAGCATATTTTAAAATCTAGGCATGATTTTGGAAACGAGTAAAAGCCTGCTCTTGCTCTGTTTAATGTGGCCATTTTCTTGTCATGAAGTGTGCATTCATACTACCATTGCGCAGTCATGCAAAATGGCTTTGCTTCATACTTTCCCTGTATTTATACTGCTCTGCATTCCTGTATCAAGCTGACATTATCTTCATGTTCCAGCTGTACTCTTCATATTCCCTCCATGACCTTGCCCTCCCTATTTCTTTAACCTCCTCCAGATTTACAATCATAGAAATCATAGAAAGTTTATGGCACAGAAAGAGGCCACTTGGCCAATTGTGACTCCGCCGGCTAAAACAAAAAAACAAGCCACCCAGCCTAGTCCCATTTTCCAGCATTTGGTCCATAGCTCTGCAGGTTATGACATTTCAGGTGCACACTTTTTAAGTGAGATAAGGTTTTCTGCCTCTACCACCCTTTCAGTCAGTGAGTTCCAGACCCCCACCATCCTCTGGGTGAAAAAGGTTTTCCTCATCTTCCCTCTAATCCTTATGCCAACCACTTTAAAGCTATGGTCCCCAGTCACCGACCTCTCTGCTAAGGTAAATAGGCCCTTCCCATCTACTCTATCCAGGCCCCTCACAATTTGTACATCTCAATCAAATCTCCTCTCAGCCTCCTCTGTTCTAAAGAGAACAACTCCTGCCTATCCAATTTTTCCTCATAGTTGCAATTTTCCAGTTTTGGCAACATCCTTATAAATCTCCCCTGTACCCTCTCCAGTGCAATGACATCCTTTCTACAATGAGGTGACCAGAATGGCACACAGTACTCAAGTTGTGGCCTAACTATTTTTTTTTAGGTCCAGATAACCTCCCTGCTCTTATATTTGTGCGTCGGCTAATAAAGGAAAGGATTCCATATGCCTTCTTAATCACCTTATCGACCTCTCCAGCTACCTTCAGGGATGTGTGGACATTCACTCCAAGGTCCCTCACTTCCTCTGCATTCTCAGTATTCTCCCATTCAATGTGTTATGCTTTGCCTTGTTTGACCTCCACAACTGCATCACTTCACACTTCTCCGTTAAATTCCATTTGCCACTTTTCTGCCACCTGACCAGACGATTGATATCTTCCTGCAGTCTACAGCTATGCTCCACGTGGTCAATTTTTGTGTCGTCTGCAAACTTCTTGTTCATTCCGCCTACATTTACATACAAATCATTAATATATAACACAAAAAGCAGGGGACCTAGTACTGAGCCCTGTAGCAACCCACTGGAAACAGCCTTCCAGTCGCAAAAACACCCGTCAACAATTACCCTTTGTTTCCTGCCACTGAGCCAGCTTTGTATCCAGTATTCCCCTGGATTCCATGGGCTTTATTTAACCAGTCTGCCATGTGTGACCTTACCAAAAGCCTTGCTAAAATCCATGTGGACCACATCAACTGCACTACCCTCATCAATCCTCCTGTTACTTCCTCAAAAATCAATCATGTTAGACATGACCATCTCTTAACAAATCCATGCTATCCTTGGTTAATCCATGCCTTTCTAAGTGACAGTTTATCCAGTGTCTCAGAATTGATTCCAATAATTTGCCCACTACCGAGTTTAGACTGAGGCCTGTAATTATTCGGTCAATCCCTCACTCCCTTTTTAAACAAAGGTCGAACTTTAGTAGTCCTCCAATCCTCTGGCACCACATCTGCATCCAGTGAGGATTGGAAAATGATGGCGAGACCTTCTGCTAATTCCTCCCTGGGTTCTTTTAACAGCCTGGGGTACATTTCATTCAGCCCTGGTGATTTATACATTTTTAAGGATGCTAATCCCCTTAATACTTCCTCTCTCCCAATGTTTATCACATCCAATACTTCACACTCCTCCTCCTTAACTACAATGTCTGCATTGTCGCCCTCTTTTGTGAAGATGGATGCAAAATATTTATTAAGAATGTTACGGCCAGGTGAGGAGGGGATCCCAGGCTCCCCTCTTGTCCTTTCTCTTACTTGACTGCACTAGGGTTTATTACCTTTTTAAACACTGGTTGTGCTTACCACCTCAGTGAGTGTTTTACATTTATCTTTAATGTGATCATGAAAGAATCAATTGGGCAGGTTTTCTTGAGTTTAAACGAGAAAAAATTGAGTTTATTATACTTAATCTAAAACCGATCTAGAAAAAATAATAAATTTACATTACACATTCACGCACACATTCACACGAGACTCACACGCACAAATAGATTACAGAGGTAAAATTAGATTTTGTGGTTGGATTAGAGTCCAGAATAAATGGAAATTGAATACAAAATCTGTGAAGTTGGATGATTTGGTGGTCTTCCAGATAAAGTTGTATTCTAGATGTTCTTGGCTGGTCAAATTGCGCTTTGTGGCCGGCTTGCTTCGCTCAAGGCATTCTTGGAGGCAGACATGTAGTTGGCTTTCTTCCCCTGGTCTCTGGCTGTAGCAATCTGTACATTTGGAGGATCCACAGCTGCAGACAAAGTTCAAATTTGTGTTATCCGGAGAGAGCTTCTCAGCCTTTCTCCTGCTGCACAGTCTGAGTTACTGCCCGTCTGTCTTTGTTCAAGGAAACTTTCTGGCTTTTACAGAGATGGACAGATGGTCACATGACGGCCTCCGTGTTTTCACTGGAAACTTCTAATGATATTCAAGGTTCAGAATAGGCTCCCTAGTCCCCAGGATGCCAATATTTACGCTTGGAGGAGTTTGCTCTTTCAAAGTCTGGGTGTTAGGATTGCCTTGAATGCTGTGCTAATGAAGCAATCGTAGGTAATTCAATCACTGAGAGCAAGCCATTGTTCTGGGTCTATACTGCCCAGACCTCTGTCTCCTTGTGGGTCTTTGGAATATGAAAAGGTGTTTCAGATGCAAATTGTTGTGGCTGTCTTGGCTGCTAGTTTTTTTAAAAAGTTACTGCAGGATTTTTTCCATCAAAAATTTAATGTAAATTTCCAACTGATGAATTAATAATCCCTCATTGGTATATCGTATTTTCTTGGCAAGAACCATACTCACATCTTTCGCCTCCACTTGATTTTACTTCCCAATATTCTTCATGCCCTCTTTTTGCTTTCCTAATTTCCTTTGTGATTTCACCCCTCCACGTTCTATACTCCTCTTGGCTTTCTGTAGTATTGAGTTCTTGATGTCTGACATAAGCTTTCCTTTTCGGCCTTATCTTACCCTGCAAGCTCCTTGACATCCAGGGGACTCTAGATTTGGCTGACCCACCCTGTTTCTTTGTGGGAACATGTTTACTCTGAACCCCTTCAATGTCCCCTTTGAATGCCTCCCACTGCTCTGATACTTATTTACCTTCAAGCAGCTGTTTCCAGTCCACCTTTGCTAAATCACTTCTCAGCTTAGTAAAATTGGCCTTGCCCCAATTTAGAACTCTAACTCCTGTTCTATTTCTGTCCTTTTCCATAATTATGTTAAAATTAACTGAATTATGATCACTACCACCAAAATGCTCTCCCACTGCCACTCCTTCCACCTGCCGAGCTTCATTACCTAAAACCAAAGCCAGAACCGCGCCCTCCCTTGTTGGACCTGCTGCATACTGGCCAAAAAAGTTCTCCGGAATTACCCTTAAGAATTCTGTTCCCTCCATTCCTTTCACACTAAACTATCCCAGTTAATATTGGGGTAGTTAAAATTCCTTACTATTACTGCCCTATTGTGTTTGCACTTCTCAGAGATTTGCTTAAATATTTGCTCTTCTATCTCCCTCTGACTGTTTGGGGGTCTATTGTACACTCCCAGGAGTGCAACAGCCCCTTTTTGTTCCTAAGCTCAATCCATATGTCCTCATTTGATTATCCTTCTAATGTATCATTGCTCCTCACAAAAATTGTCACCCTCCCCTTTTTATCCCCCTCATGTGTCTGTTAATCCTGTAAGCAGGAACAGTGAGCTGCCATTCCTGTCCCTCTTTAAGCCATGTTTCTGTAATAGCTATGATATCAAAGTGCCATGTGTCCTCTATATGTGTCCTCAGTTAGTTTGTTTTAATAATATTACCTTATGTGGCTTGGTATCAAATTTTGTTTGCTAATGCTCCTGTGAAGCACCTTGGGGCATTTTACTATGTTAAAAGCGCTATATAAATGCTAGTATTTGTTGTTCACAGTCAGGTAATCAGGCACCTATCTAAAGAAGACGATACGAAAACGGTGACTGAAAGCTTGGTCAACGTGGTGGGTTTTAGAGGTGTCTTTGAGTAGGAGAGAAAGGTGGAGAGATTTGGGGAGGGAATTCCAGGGCTTTATGATGTCGATGGCCGTGGGCACGACCGACCATAGTGGGATGAATGAATTGAGGAATGTACAAGAGCTCGGAGTTGAAGGAAGGCAGAGATCTTGAAGGGTTGTAGGGCTGGACATGGTTATAGAGATGGGGAGGGTCAAGGCCAAGGAGGGAGTATGAAGAGCTCTGCCGCAATATGAAGATACTGTCAGCCTGACATTGAAATGAAGAGCAGTGAGATTGCCTGGAGGAGATAGTCTCACTCCACATTGCTTCAGAGTTAGTTTGTATCTTGTTAGGACCAGGTGAGAAAGCGGTCCAGGGGTTCTCTCTCAGCCTTTTCCTGGTTTGACCGAAACAGGGTTTAATTTTTAAAACACCGTGTTTTTAGCTTCCCCTCGGTGAATCCTTGTTCACTGCTCTCCAATTGTAATGGCAAAGAGATCAGCCAGACTTATTTTCTTAGATTTAAACAAGAAAGGTGTTAACCTTAAAATGCTAATTTGGTTAAAACTACTAAAAATTTGCGACGCGACCACGCTAGCATGCATACGTGATAAACACACACGCAGATAGAGACAGAAAAGGGGAAAGAATCAAGGGGAAAGGTTTGAAACAATAGCTGGAGTTCAGTTATTGTCTTTTGAGTTTGATGTAAAGTCTTCGATTGCAGTTCAATCTCACCATCTCATTGGGTCCCAGTGCACTTTCAGACTTGTTTTGATGGTTTTCTGTCTTGAGGCTTAGTTTACTTCCGTGGGTCCCTGTCTTTGTGTGAGAGAGAGAGAGAGAGAGAAAGAGAGCTTACTTCTCTGTTGTTTTCAAATTGCAGTCTGACTCAAACTGTTCTGTGAACACAATTCAAAACCTGGGCCAGCAAGTTAGTCATGTAAACAGCTTTTTTTAATATAACAAACTGTCCTGCATTTTTGTGGATTCTCCATCTTAGTAGACACTCTCAGTGGTGGTGGTGGGGTGTGGGGGATGGAATGCTGGCTTTTAACACATTCAGTGTCTGGTGATCAAAATCCATTTGGGTTAAGTGGATCAGGGAGTAGTTCCATTGTCTTCTGCAGGCAACTGTCTCAGAATGCAAATGTTTCCAGCCACTGCTGTGATCTCTTTAAGCAAGTCATCTTTTCAGTCCAGCAACAGTTTAAAATTAATGTTTCATGTGACAAAATTAATATGCCTCATTCTTGGCAGGTGGGGTTTTCATGACAATCATGACATCCAAATTTACACTCCAAGTTTAGTATCAGTACAAAGCCAATGCAATATGAATGCACTATTAAACATACGGGTACCATCAGCTTCTCCTTGCATTGGTATGGATTACAACTATATTTGATGATTGGTGATTTTTTTTTAATGGCCATTTTCTAGACAGAGAAATGAAGGAGGAGACAATGCCAGGGAAGTGCTTATGGTTGCACCACTACACCTGAAAAATCAGTTGTATGAGCATACGAGCAATAAGAGACAAAAAAAGAGTACCTGGTCCATCCAGCCTGTCTCACTCAATTGCAATGCCTTGCACTTCACAATATATACACTCACCAGCCCAACCAAAACCATACAATATCCTGGGAGAGGCGAAAAACCAGATTAAAAACCCAGGCCAATTTGGGAAAAAAAAGTCTGGAAATTTTCTCTCCAATCCCTTAAGGCAGTCAAAGCTAGTTCCAGAGATCACTCTGGTCCGAATAATAAATACCTGTCTCTTCTAGGGGATGATCTCTGCCCCAGCCAGAAATAGATTCAGTTTTCACCTAAAGGCATTCAATGATTTGCTGCCCACTGCATGAGGTGGCAGTCTATTGCAGAGGTCCACTATTCTCTGAGAAAAGCACCACCTCCTGACATGAAAGAGAGATGTGGTCTTATACAACTTATGAATTGTGACCTGTGGTCCTCTGGAACCTATTTAGTTGGAACAAACTGTCAACTCAAACAGCAGCTGATCCCTTCATTACCTTGTAAACCTCAATCAAATCACCCCTAAGTCTACGTTTAGTGTGAATTCCTGCTGTTTTATTCTTCAGAAAGCTGGTGCCACCTAATTACTACTCCCTAATTTGTGTTTTGTCTTTGATCTTACTGCTTGATTTTCATGTCAGCACTCTCAGCCTTGGATCTTTGTTTCTCAATAAAAAAAGATTCTGAATTAGGAATCTGGGATATTAAAGGAGATAGAAAACGACAGGCGAATGGGAGAAGACTCAGTGTTTGGTGTGGAGATAAACACCAGTGCAGACTGCATGGGCCAAAGGGCCTATTAATCAGCTGTAACATTCACTAATGAACTCACTTACAATATAAGCAATCAAATTAGATTGCTGTACAAATGCTAATAGTGGAGAGAGGAGTTGGGGCACAGGAAGGCAATTTACAGAGATGGATAAACTCAATTTTTATTCATATGACCCAACAAAAAGCATAGTATGGATCTCATTTAGTTATGGTTCATTATAGAAGAGGACTGAACAATGTAATGCACTGAACTTAAATAACAATTGATGATATAGGAACACATGAATTAGGAGCAGGAGTAGGCCATTTGGCCCTTTGAACCTGCTCCACCATTTGATAAGATCATGGCTGATCTGAATGTGGCCTCAATTCCATTTTGCTGTCTGGCTTCTATAGCATTCGACTCCCTTTTCTATCAAGAATCTATCTAACTCAGCCTTAAATATATTCAATGACCCAGCCTCTACTGCTCTCTGAATGCCTTGAATTTCAGGACAACTGTGTTGTGCTGAACTCTGATGAGTCTATTGATGAATCAGTTACATATTTTATATTTCATCTGAATTGTTACAAAGGATCTACAGCACAGAAATAGGCCATTAGGTCCCATCAGGTATGTGCAGGTATTTATACTTTACATGAGCCTCCTCCCAATTTATTTACTTCATCTAACGCAGGGTTATCCAACCTTTTCACGTGGGGACGCACATTACAATTTTTGTCTTACATGGGGGGACCGGTGAGACAATTTCGGAAAGATAAAGGCATTAAAAATTTATCTTACTATTAATCAAAACAACAAATTTGCATTTTTGTGAAGAAACTTTAAATGAGAAGATTAATTTATTGACTTACTTTCTTGTCACTATGTTGGTTTAGCAGTGATTTAGCAACATACCTGGCATTTTTTGCTTGCATAAATAGTGAATGTTTGTCTGCACACTTGTAGTGATGTGGAGTATTCTGGATAGATGTCCATCTGTCAGGAGTGATCTTGATTACTCTCGTTCCCTCTCTCTGTTTCTGTCTCTGTCTCTGTCTCCCTGTGTCCCCCCTCTCTCTGTTCACCTCTCTTTGTGTTGTCCCCCCCCCCACCCCGTGTCATCCTTGCTCTGTGCCTCCTTTCTCTATTCCCCCCTTTCTCTCTCTTCCTCCCTCTTTCTCTCTCTGTTCCTCCTCTTGCTCTCTCTGTCCCCCCCTCTCTCCGCTCTCTTTCCCTGCCCCCTCTCTTTCTCTGCCCTCTCTCTCTGTGCCCCTCCCGCTCTCTGCCCTCTCTATCTCTCTGTCCCCCCTCTCTCTGTCCTCCCTCTCTTCCGTCTCTCTCTGCCTCCTCTCTCTCTTTCTCTGCCCCCTCCCTCTCTCTCTTCCCCACTCTCTCTCTGTCCCCCTCTCTGACCCCCCCTCCCTGTCCCCCCCTCTCTGTCCCCTCTCTATCTCTGTCCCTCTCTCCCGTCTCTGTCTGCCCCCTCTCTCTCTTTCTCTGCCCCCTCCCTCTCTCTCTCTTCCACACTCTCTCTCTGTTCTCCCCCCTCTGTTCTCCTCTCTCTCTCTACCTGGGTTCTTCATGGACCAGGAATCGTCTGCTTGCTGATGCTCTGGGTTTGTGTGCTGTGCTTTTGCCATCATTGTACATCAGTGACTTCCCACTGGTTCATGTGGAATCCAAATGAATGCAGATGCAATGACTGACACACTGTGGTGAGTTAAAATTCTAGGAGGTTGACTATATGTTGGTGAACTGTTGAGTCTAGCCTTGTGTGTGTTTGACTGATTGTAGCTGTGCTCCTTTCCGAATCTATTGGAACCTAGGACTACTGCAAGTTTATTCTCCAGATTGAAGTTGCCTCTGCTGAAGGATGTCTGTTAGTAAGTCCATAGCTTGTACAGCAGTGATATTTGCTACAGTGTGAAATTGTAACAGACAGCAAACTAATGCATGATACACCTTTACATGTAAACCTGTTCAAGTGATCTTGGCCCCTCAACACAAACAGTATCTAGATGGGTTAGGGCCTCAGTACCATCATAGTAGCTTTCTTTTCATATGCTGAACGTTCACTGTGAGATATCCTTTTCACGATTTGGGAGCACTGAAAAATTTGATCAATCTCAATAACTGACAGAAAATATGATTCTGAAATAATTGCCTGCCTCAGGGGCAGGTTTGGATACCCGTTTACTCATTCTTTGCCTGCATGCAGGTCTTTGCAATCGGAGAGATCCTTTTGACTCATTAATATCTGATCTGGGTAATTCTTCTTTGGCCTCCTTATCTCGAGAGACAATGGGTAAGCGCCTGGAGGTGATCAGTGGTGTGTGGAGCAGTGCCTGGAGTGGCTATAAAGGCCAATTCTAGAGTGACAGGCTCTTCCACAGGTGCTGCAGAAATGTTTTTTTGTCGGGGCTGTTACACAGTTGGCTCTCTCCTTGCGCTTTTGTCTTTTTTCCTGCCAACTGCTAAGTCTCTTTGACTCACCACACTTTAGCCCCGCCTTTATGGTTACCTGCCAGCTCTGGCGAGCGCTGGCAACTGACTCCCACGACTTGTGATCAATGTCACAGGACTTCATGTCGCGTTTGCAGACGTCTTTAAAGTGGAGACATGGACGGCCGGTGGGTCTGATACCAGTGGCAAGCTCGCTGTACAATGTGTCTTTGGGGATCCTGCCATCTTCCATGCGGCTCACATGGCCAAGCCATCTCAAGCGCCACTGACTCAGTAGTGTGTATAAGCTGGGGATGTTGGCCGCCTCGAGGACTTCTGTGTTGGAGATACGGTCCTGCCACCTGATGCCAAGTATTCTCCGGAGGCAGCGAAGATGGAATGAATTGAGACGTCGCTCTTGGCTGACATACGTTGTCCTGGCCTCGCTGCCATAGAGCAAGGTACTGAGGACAGAGGCTTGATACACACGGACTTTTGTGTTCTGTGTCAGTGCGCCATTTTCCCACACTCTCTTGGCCAGTCTGGACATAGCAGTGGAAGCCTTACCCATGCGCTTGTTGATTTATTGATAATAAACTGGTCAGATGTTGGTGCCTTCAAACCAAAATGCCAAAGTCTCGGGAAGAATCCATAATAATTTCTTCGGACACTAGCTCAGTTTTGCCAGAAGAACTGGGTGTTGCAGAAGGCAGAAACAATTGCTCTCACTTTTTTGCATGTCGGCTTGAATTCATCCCAGATTAATGCCATCAAAGTCTCCTCTCGCTGGTTATGGGAGTCCAAGGTGAAATGAGTTTGAAGAGTCTCAACTCACGTCATAGTACAAAACTGAGAGATGTCACAAGGATGACGAGTGATGTTCGGTGGATGCTGTTCAAATGTTTCAGGTTGAGGAAGAGTTCTAAGAGGGAGCTTTATTTTAGTTCAGACACCATGCTAATCTGATCTGGGTTGTTTGACAGTGATGCTAAATGCTGATGTGATAGTATCCTGTGTAACAGCAACAACATCCCTTGCCTTGATGTGTACAAAAATAGAATATAGGAGTGGGAGTGGACCATTCATCCCCTTGAACTGGTTCCAAAATCTGATCAGATCATGGCAGATCCGTACCTCAACTCCATATCCCTTAATACACTCACCTAACAAAAAAAATGTAGAGTTAGGCTTGGCTCATTTAGTAACAACCTAGCCTCTGAGTCAGAAAGTTGTGTGTTCAAGCAACACTCCAGGTCTTAGAGCACAAAATCTGGGCTAATGGTCCAGTGTGGTACAGAGGTAATGATATGTAGAGACATTAAACCTGTTAAATGGGATGTAAAAGTTCCCTGTCACTATTTGAAGAAATGGAGTTCTCTCAGTGTCTTGGCCACCATTGCTCCCTCAGTTAGTGGCAATAAAACGCATTAACTGATCAGTTATCTCTTTTGCTGTCTGGAACCTTTATTGGCTGGGATTTTGGCTCGGCGACTGGGGTCTCGACCACCTTCAAAAGCGCTGGCGAGAGCCCTGTGTCGCCTCCTCTGGCAAAGGCCCGCCAAATCAAATGCCAGTTATGCATTTAAGTAGACTGCGGCAGGCTTTCCCCGGCATCAAGGACCCTGGTGGCAAAAGTCCCGCCTGCTGAGAGCTGTTGGCCAATCAGAGTCCACCAGTTCTTTAACTGAACAGCACCATCACGGAGGTGGTGGCTGTTTCTGGTAGAGCACTCACCTGAGGCCCTGGACCCATGTCGCAGGTGAGTCACAGCAGGAGGGGTTTTGCGGGATGGGGCAGCAAGAGCAGGGGTTGGCTCTCAGCGGGCCCCCATCTTCCCGATACCGGGTCCCTCGTCAGGCACTGTGCCTTTTAATGAGGGACCACCCCCCCCGCACATTGTGTGCCAATCAGATAGGATAGTTGCCAACATGACACAGTGGCATAATTTCACATAGAAACATAGAAAAATAGAAGCAGGAGTAGGCCATTTGGCCCTTCGAGCATGCTGCACCATTCAATATGATCATGGCTGATCATCCAAATTCAGCAACCCCTTCCCGCTTTCTCACCGTATCCCTTGATCCCATTAGCCCTAAGAACTATATATAACTCTTTCTTGAATATATTTATTGATTTGGCCTCAACTGCTTTCGGTGGTAGAGAATCCAACAGGTTCATCACTCTCTGGGTGAAGAAATCTCTCCTCATCTCAGTCCTAAATGGCTTACCCCTTATCCTTAGACTGTGACCCCTGGTCCTGGACTCCCCTGCCACCGGGAACATCCTTCTTGCATCTACTCTGTCCAGTCCTTTTAGAATTTTGTAGGTTTCTATGAGATCCCCTCTCATTCTTCTAAACTCTAAAAAAAAAGTGAATACAAGTCTAATCGACCCAATCTCTCTTCATATGTCAGTCCTGCCATCCCAGGAATCAGTCTGGTGAACCTTCGCTGCACTACCTCCATAGCAAGAGCATCCTTCCTCAGATAAGGAGACCAAAACTGTACACAATACTCCAGATGTGGTCTCACCTAGGCCTTGTATAATTGCAGCAAGGCATCCTTCTCCTGTACTCGAATCCTCTCGCTATGAAGGCCAACATACCATTTGCCTTCTTAACTGCCTGCTGTACCTGCATGCTTACTTTCAGCGACTGGTGCACAAGGACACCCAGGTCTCACTGCACCTCCCCCTTTCCTAATCTATCGCCGTTCAGATAATAATCTGCCTTTCTGTTATTTCCACCAAAGTGGATAACCTCACATTTATCCACATTATACTGCATCTGCTATGTATTTGTCCACTCACTCAACCTGTCCAAATCACACTGGAGCTTCACTGCATCCTCCGCACAGCTCACACTCCCACCCAGCTTTGTGTCATCTGCAAGCTTGGATATATTACATTTAACTCCCTCATCTATATTATTAACATATATTGTGAATAGCTGGGGTCCCAGCACGATCCCTGTGGTACCCCACTGGTCACTGCCTGCCACTCGGAAAAAGACCCATTTATTTCTACTGTTTGTTTCCTGTCTGCCAACCAGTTCTCTATCCATGCCAGTACCTTACCCCCAATCCCATGTGCTTTAATTTTGCATGCTAATCTCTTATGTGGGACCTTATCGAAAGCCTTCTGAAAGTCCAAATACACCACATCCACTGGTTCTCCCTTATCTATTCTACTAATTACATCCTCAAAAAATTCCAGTAGATTTGTCTAGCATGATTTCCCTTTCGTAAATCCATGTTGACTTTGTCCGATCCTGTCATTGTTTTCCAAATGCTCTGCTATTACATCTTTTATAATGGACTCTAGCATTTTCCCCACTACTGATGTCAGGCTAACAGTCTATAATTCCCTGTTTTCTCTCTACCTCCTTTTTTTCAAAAGGTATTCATTACATGTGAAGTCGTTTGAAATGTTCTGAGGATAAGGTTCTATACAAATGAAAGTTTGTTCTTAAAATGCTGAAAATGCATAGCAAATCAGCGTTTGAAAGAGCAGGACAGCTTAATCTTTGGGGAGAGTCTTATGATAATCTGTGCATTTCAGATTTCTAAGTTTTTTCTCCCACAAAAAAATAAACAAAAGGTTGGGTTTTACAAAGGGAAAAATGGATCTTCCTGGAGCCTTGAGTTTTAAAGCATTTTGTAAATGCGTGTAGTTTCCTACGGGTGGTCGTGATAATTAACTACAGTTCATTGCTTTTATTTTTAATGCAGTTAATTACTACTTTGTGGCCCATACCACATATTGAGCAAATAGGAGCCATGGCATCTCTGATGATGCAGAACAGATGTTCTTTGGCTTGTTTTGGCTCCTGTGGTGCTCTAGGATCTTTCGTTCTCTGCAGAATCTAAAAAACCTGATCTTTTAAAAAGGCAACAGGGGTGAAATTCGATTTTGGAGAAGAGAATTGGGTGAGGTGCAGAAATATTTATCATTGCCTGTTATAGTGCTCCTGCCATAGACCAGTTTCCCTCTCGATATGTTTTCCTATTAATTTGATTATTTTTTGGGGGTATATCTTATTGAGCTTATCAAGGCATGGAAATTATTGTTGAGGAATGGATCACTTTCTGTTTTCAGGTTCCCAGGGTAGAATAGCCCTGGCAGCTGCACAATAAAACATTTCACACTGTCACACCTTCGACTGTGCTAGTGTGACATCTCCATTTCCTACCCCAGCCCTATCAGTGAATTCGCTTCTCAGTGGCACTTTAGCATAGTTTAATGCATGTGCTCACTAGAAACTGCCCCAAGTTCATTCCACATAGTCTCCTCTCTTGTTGGCTTTAAAGGTCCTTCCACCCCATGGATTTGGACTGGATTCAAACCCAGCTCTCTGATATAAAGGGACAGAATGTTAAGCCGCTGTACCATGTCTGCCACCACAGTACATATTTATTTTAAACAAAAATCTGATCTTGCCAAAGTACGCTAACTTTAGCATTCTTGAAAAATTTCTATTCAACCATAACCTTAAGAGTGGAGTTGGCTGGAAAAAGTTACGTAGTCAGGCAACTTGCTGACACTCATTGTGCAAGCTTGCACATGAAGGATGGTTACTTGGGCAAAGTATTGGAGGATGATCACAGTTCAGAGATGCACACCACACTATGGCTCATTGTTTTCAGGGCATAGGTGGAGAAAATGTTGGGTTGGGGGGAAATTGGTGACAGAAATATCCTATCCTGTAGCACAGTTAGAATAAAACTAAACTTGTACTGTGCTAAATAGTATAAGAAATAAAAGAGTTATCTGTACGTGTTGCTGAGAATCCTTTCCAGTTTTCACTGCAAAACTTTGTAACTTGACTTTTATTGGTGACAGTCAGCCTTATTGTGAAAGGCTTGTGAATTATGGAGGCCTGATTCACTTGTGGTTTGGTTGTCAATGCTGTGATTTACTGTCTTCCCTGACAAGTGGTATAAATAATTTTGGTAGCTTTCTGTTTGCATTTGAAATTCAGAAGAGAAGAGTTTATTAGACTATGATCATGCACCTTCTTGCAAGGCTACTGCATGCTAATTTGGTCATCGAGATACGTGGGACTAGGATAGAGATCATGATGAATAATAGAGTGTGGAGGAAGATGGAAGAAAAGGCATATAACTTGGTTAGGGCCCTATTGTGTGACATAGCAAGCTGCCATCCATTGTTTTATAGTTGGTGCAAGGAAAGGATTGCAATTTTGAGTGTGATACAATTTTGGGAGTAAGAAGTGCTGTTGTTTTTGCTTTTGGCAACTCTTTTCCTCTCCACTCTTCTCCCTGTAGAATCTTTGCTGAGACATTTGTTCCATTGCCATTAGCCACCCTTTAGTACCTTACCTAAGCGGCCATTTATTATTGATGAGCCTTAACAATGTCACCTGGTTATCTGGCCACAGTTGTGTGTTCTGTCCTTGCCTATCTGATGTGGTTTGTCAATGATGCACTTCCAGAAAGGCCAAGGAGAGTATTAGAAACCTCAGCAAATATTCATAATCCCTCTCATGCATTTGTTTTTTTTTAAAGTCCTATTCATTGGATTTATTTGTGGAGAAAAATAAATGATCTTGATTTTGTTGTGATGAACCCCTCGAAATCACAGAGCATGAAGTAATTTACTGCCGAAGATTGGTTGGATGTATTTGTAGCTCCTGATGGAATGAATTGTAAGATATACAGGTTTCCTGAAACAAGCAAATCCTTATTAGAGAGAAGCACCATGAAACTGTCATTTGAGGTGCCTCTGCCCATTAATTTAGCTGACATAATTTGCTACCGTGTATTGTGTGTGTTGCGCACTGAGGTTCTTCAAAACGCTCTTGAAATTTGAACAACATTTTCTCTACTAAGCAAATATAGCATTGTTTAATTTATCTTTTCCAAAATTGTGAACCGTTTTGCAAACTGAATGTCACAATGGGTTTTGGGATACTTTTGGTTCATCTTTGGAGCTTGGGTTTCCACCCACCCCAAAGAGATGAGAGTTTTGCTTTACTTCTGGCTGTAAGGGTTCATTGTGAGCGACTCTTGGGCAGTGTCAATCCAGTTCCTTGTGAGCATGAGTCCTCACATGCACAGTGCTATGTGTAAATGAGCATGGACAGGCAGTCTCACATTATGTTAGAAAGGTGAGCTCTTTTCTCTAGAAAAGAGAAGACTGAAAGATGTTCTGACAGAGGCTTTTAAAATTATGAAGGGGATTGATATGGAGTAGACGTAGAGAAGACATTTTCACTAGTGGGTAATCCACATCTAAGGCCATAAATATAAGATAGTCACTAATATATCCAGTAGGGAATTCAGGAGAAACATCTTTACTCAAGAGAGTGGTTAGAATATGGAACTTGCTACCGCAAGGAATAGCTCAGCTTAGTAGCATAGTTTAAGGAGACACTGGATACATAGATGAAGGGGAAAGGAATAGAAGGTTATGTTGATAGGGTGAGATGAAGTAAGGTGGGAGGAGGCCTGTGTGGAGCAGAAACACTGGCACAGACCAGTTGGACTGAATGATCAATTTCTGTGCTGTAAACACCTTGTAATTCAGTGTAAAATGGCAGATTGATGCTCTGATATCAGAGAATCATACAATAGTTACAGAACAGAAGGAGGCCATTTGGCCTGTCGTGTGCATGCCAGCTCTCTGCAAGAGGAACTCACTTAGTCCCATTCCCAGGCCTTTTCCCTGTAGTCCTGCAAATTTTTTCTCTTCAGATAATTGTCCAAAATGAACACAAGCTTTATTCTGCATCTGCCCTGTGCTAGCCTGAACTTGCAGTAATTACTGGGTGCTCAGAATGAGAAACTTGTACTTATTCCTCAGCTCAATGATTGATTGCTCATGACTGCAGAGAAAAATATTCACTGCCTCCCCCACCAGAGTATAAATTTGAAAAGTGTTCCGAGAAACCCAATGAGTAAAATAGACCAGCAGTTTCTTGCATCATTCGACACAGTAAAAAAAATGTAAAATTATATTTTGTTTTCTTTTTAAATTTAATTTTGCATGGGAAGACCTGTCTAATGGTGAGGTACAGTCTGACTTTGGAGGTTGACTGTAGGTAGGACACACTTATCCTGAAGGTGTTGTAAAGATCGTAGCTCCCTCTGTCCTCGAGAGCTCCCTTATTGAATGGATTGATGTCTTACAAAAACATGCCAGTGTGGAATAAGTGGCTGAATTATGAAGATGCAAGTCTAATGTCAGCATAAACCATTAAGATTTCCTCCTGTATTATGTTCATGACAATGTAGCATGGCCCAGTCAAGTGCTGAGTGGCTTGACTGAAGTAGTTTACATTAATAATAGGATGAACAAAATGTGATGGCAAGCAATGGGGAATAGGAGCAAAGCTTGGAAGGAGAGAGGAGCCTGTTATATCATCAACCCATTCATCCACAGACCATGCACAATCCATTCTACCATGCAGTTCATGCAACTCACTTAACCTCCTGAATATTCTGAATTCTTCTCTGCCTCATCCCGGAAAAGATGCATCTACTGAAATTGTGGAATATGTATTTAACCATACATTTTACGTTGTTCATTTTATGCCTGCCTTGACAAGACATTGCCATGATACCAGTCATTATTTTACATGGCATTTAATCATCGTGGACTACACTTGCCTATCAAACCCTCAATCATGATCTGACCAGGAATTCATCCTGCTCTTTTAAGATGCACTCTTGAACAAGGAGACACAGTAAATATTCACTATCTTTGTAATTGGGTTTCCCTGCAGGATTATCTATTCCTTCTAACCTTGTATTCATTTTGTTCTCATATGCTTCTGCTTCTGGGTTTGTGCTCCAGGTTTTATCATCCAGTTCTCTCATTTTAAAAACTAGGAACATGCCCCCTTCATTGTTTTACCTCCAATGCAATTCATGTCAGATCTGTTCATTAAAATCCTGTTTAACTAATGTCTCTTATCCATGTAATTAATCAGAGTTACCACACAATGCTAAGTATTTAAAAAGAGGTACAGGTATTAGCACTCAACTTTTTGCATGCCATGAAACTTGTTGGTGGAGAAGATCACCTATGAACAGACATTGGGTATACAAAAACTCTCTTGCAGTGAGATTAGGTAAGGGGCAAGCAAATTACGTACATGGGCAATGTCAGTGAACACTAGCAACTATTCATAACATAAGAAAACCAGCTGGTCTTCTAAGCCTGCCCAAGGCTGATAATTTGCATTGGCTGATGTAATAATGTAACAGCAAAGGACATGTTAATCAGGTATCTCCGTTCTGCAGTGTTAATAACTTTGGACCCACCAAAGATAAGCTCTGACTAACTAACTTCTCTCATTCATCTAATTAAACACAGTTTCAATGAACAGATTAGACTTGCGTTTCATAGCGGTTAAGAAGATGGGCATGATCCTGGTTTTTAAAATGAGGGAAATGGATAACAAAACCTGGAACACAAACAAACCCAGAAGTAGAAGGGTCTGAGAGCAAAATTAATATGAGGGAAGGTAGAAGGAATTTTTATCTCGTGTTGCATTAGTGGATTTACAGAATGCTCTTTCCTGTTCCACTGTAACACCAGCCAATGGTAATTATCAGGCTTGGGCAAGGTTAATGGACCAGCTGGTCTTTTTCTGCCCATCATTTTTGTATGTAACATTCCTGCTGGAGAGCTTCCTCGCATAATGTCTGCTCGGAGATAGCTTCTCGAACTAGACATTGATTTTCATAAAAAAGTTTAGGGGGTAAAGTTCGGGTCAGGAAAAAGGAATGTGTTTTAGTCATTTTGGGCATTGAAATGACCATTGGGGGGTGGGGAAGGGCCATCCACATATTTTTTATTATTTAATTAAAATTTCATACTGCTGTCCGTTTAAAAATTTGAAGTAATTCTAAAGGCTTAAAGCCCTTTAAAAATGGTGCTGACGCCTGCGTGGTGGCGCCGGATGCTGTTGCTGGGGACGTGGACGCCGCCACTACACATCATCGGGGGCGGGCACTCCACCCCCACTATTTAAATGAGCCCTTGCGCAAAATATTGCGGGAGCTCTGCAGTGGCCGTTGAATGCGGGCAGCCGGCCGAGTTTAAAGGGTGCCGCTGCGCAATGCGGCGCCTGAATAAAATTCAGCCCAATGTTTCAGGTCTGTGACCTTTCATCTGATTAAAGGTCACAGACTTGAAACGTTAACTCTGCTTCTCTCTCCACAAATGCTGCCTGCCCTGCTAATTATTTCCAGCACTTTCTGTTTTTATTTCAGATTTCCAGCATCTGCAGTATTTTGCTTTTATTATACAAATTTAAATTTCGTTTTTGTGAAGATTTAAAAGGCTTTTGTGTTACCGTGGTGCCTATGAGACAGATTGATAGCTATTTGCACCTCACTGACAAGGATGGTTTTCAATGCTCCCCCCCGGCCTTCAGCTGCCTAGGCCCTAATTCTGAAATTCCCTTCCTATCTACTTCTATATGTCACTGTCATGCTAGGTCCCCACCTGCCAAAAATGAGGCACATTAATTTTGTCATGAACATTGATTTTAAACTGTTACTCGAGTGAAGAAAGGACTTGTTAAACAGATCAACTGTGGCTGGAAAAGACAGTTGCATATTAACAGACAGTGTTTGGAAGGACAAAACAGCCATTCCCTGACACATTCAACCCACAATGGACTTTTGATCACCAGATGTTAAAGGTGGGGGAGCTCGCATTCCAGGTTGACTGCTAGCATGGCCGCATGCACAAATGGACATGGTCAAACCAGCTAGTCACATGACTAACCTGCTGAGTTTTTTGAATTTGTACAAACAGTTTGGGCAGAATGTCTGTTTGCTCCTGGACTGAGAAGATCTCTCTCCTGTCTGCTCCCATTTCCTTCTCACAAGCCTTTGAATCCACTGAAGACACATGAACCCCAAGAGAGAAAAGTCTCCTACAGCGAACGAGTGTTAAGAAGAATACTGGGCCCCAACGAAAAGCTAGAAATACCTACAATCAAGGACTCTACAGTGAGCTTGAACAACAACTCTTCAGATATTGCCTCAAACTTTTCCACTTTATTTTTCTTCTCTTTTCTGTCTCTATTTGCATGTGTGTATCGCGTATGCATGCTAGTGTGAGGCGCAGTGTGTATCCGTGGGCGTTAACCGAATTAGAGTTTAAGTTTAATAAATTGCAACTTTTCTTCTTTCAACCTAAGAAAGGCTGTTTGTGCTGGTTTCTTTGCCTTATAATTGGAAAATGGTGAACAAGGATTCACCAAGGGGGAGCTAAAAATATGGTGTGTTTAAAATTACAGTTACAGTAAGACCAGATGAAGGCTGAAAGAAACTCTAGACCTCTTTCTCACCTGGTCAGAACAGTCACTCTTCTCCTTTAAGTCGCTTATTCAAGCTAATAGCTTTTGGTTACCTGTCCTAATAGCTCTTTATGTGGCTCGGTGTTAAATTATTACCTGAGAATGCCTTGGGACGTTTTTACTACATTAAAGGATATATAAATACAAGTTTTTTAATATATATTCATTGGATGTGGATGTCACTGGTGAGGCCAGCATTTTATTGCCCGTCCCTGTTTGAGAACAGGGTGGTGAGTTGCATTCTTGAACTGCTGCAGTCTTTATGATGATTTCTTTTTGTGGTAGTGGTTAACTTGCTTAGGCCATTTCAGAGGGCTGTTAAAAGTCAACCACATTGCTGCAGGTCTGGAGTCCCATATAATCTTCCCAAAAGGAGATTAGTGAACCACATGGGCTTTTACAACAATCTGAAAATAGCTTTTTATTCCAGATTTATTGAATTGACTGAACTCAAAATCAAGCTAAAATAGTGGGATTTGAACTCACAGCTTTGGATTATTAGTTCAGTAACATAGCCACTATGCTGCTATACCTGTAGATGACTAATGAGTGGAAATAAAAGGTTCTGTGGAGTTTGATATCCAAAATAAAAATTGTATATTTAGCACTAGGCACGAGCCACCCCGTTGAGCCCAATATTTTATGGGGTTTCTTTTTCTATTGATTTTTCCTGTTGGGTAAATTTGACTTACATTTAGTGTTTCTTGATATTTTTGTTTACAGCGAACTTGCTTTCCTCGTTGCTAATCCAGATCCTGTGCCATTTCCTTTACTTTGATCTGCGTGGGTAAGGGAGTTCCATGAGCCCAGAGGGGCAGGTTACACCGGAGAGTGAATGAAAGCAGCCCCCGGATCTGACAAGCTGCATTTCCCCCACACACGCCACCTGAGAAATGCGGCTTGAAGCCTTGCAGAATTCCATTCCCTGTCACAGCACCCACCACCTCTGATCACAGAGAGAGAAAAAGAAGCAAGACAAATAAAAAAAATCAGAAGACCGGAAACAGATAAGCAGAGAAAAGAAACATCAGTAAAAGAAGGGAAAGAAAGATACATAACTAAAATGTAAGATTTACATAGAAATTGCTGCTCAGAAACATGTTATTTGACCACGTTGGTATTTATTGTCCACATAAGCAGCAGTCTGAATCCCGTGTGACTGTCCAGTTCACATGAGACACAAAGAAACAGTAACACAAATGTGACAGAGGTGTGTAATTTCTCATTTGCATTAACATGGGAAGATCCACTTCTAGTAATATACATTGTAACATGTAGCTTACGTTAACTGTCCTGTTACACTTGGGAAAGAAATTATCCAAAGAAGCAAAGGAAGCTATTTGGCACAGGAGCGAGAATATTTGTCTGGAATGTTCAATGGCACAATCACAATTAAGAATAAAGTCAGTCATTTAACTGAGGAACTGAGATCAGCTACTGATCCTGTAACCTATCAGGTTTGCCTCTGCCCTTCACTAACCTATGACCTCCTGGATGTGTATGACCCTTCTTCTCACTGACCTGTGACATTCCTGGTGTCTATGACCTTGTTATTCATTAGCCTATGACCTCTCGGGTATGTACGACCCTGCTTCTCATTGACCTGTGACCTGCGGGGTGTCAATTACCCTGTTCTTCACAGGCCTGTGATCTCCTAGGTGTGTAAGAATAATCAGCAGCTGCGACAAAGAGTGAGCTGAGGTGATTTGCCTTGACTTGTCATTAAGAGGTGGCTTCTGTCATAAGGATGCTGAAGGGGCAGGCAGAAAGATGAATTACTTTTATTAAAAAAAAGGGTTTTAGAATAAAATCAAAAAACAGTCAAAGCAGTTAGGGTAACACTTCAGCAGGAATCTTGAGAGAAATTATTGTGTTAGAAAGTGCATTAGAGTCTTGGCCCATTATTATTATGGCGAGTACGTTAATTCTCAGAAATTAATCAAGTTTGTAAGAGTCTAGTTGCAGAAATGTTTCTAACTGGCCTTCTGTAATGGACCAGATGCATGTAACTTAATCTGTATGAAACCCAATGGCTACAAAATAAAATGCGATTGGAAATGCCCACTCTTTAATTAGTTTGCAAGCCTGTACGAGGAGATCAGTTTATTTTACAGACTCTTTTTCATTGGACAGAGTCTTCGGAACATAGGAACAAGAATTGGCGATTTGACCCCTCGAGCCTGTTCTGCCATTGAGTGAGATCATGGCTGATCTGTGACCTAACTCCTTATACCCACCATTGCCCCATATCCCTTAAAAACTTTGACCAACAGAAATCTATCAGTCTCAGATTTAGCATTCATAATTGACCTAGCATCAACTTCCATTTGCGGAGGGGAATGCCAAACTCCTACCAACTTTTAGGTACAGAAGTGTTTCCTAACTCCACTCCTGAAAGGCCTGACTCTAATTTTTAGGCTATGCCTCATAGCCCTAGACTACTCAAACAGGGGAAATAGTTTCTATCTGCCCAATAGCTTCCTGAGGGCTCGTATTATTCATGCTCCTTTCAAGTTTGATATCTCCCACCATTTCAGGGGACCAAAACTGGACTCAGCATTTTATATAAGGCCACAGCTAAGCCTCTTTTAAGGCAGTGTAGAATTTCTAGTTCCATAATGAATTAAGCTATACAGCTCAACACTTTATTGTCATCCCTATGGCTTTTTGACACTGATCGTGGACCTTCTGTTTTCAGATGCTAGTCTTTGTCAAGTAACTCTCTGCTAATTCTCAGCTAATGATTTACTCCCCTTCTTAAGCATGGATATCCATGGGCTTCACTCCGATCTGTGGGCCCATGAGCTGTTAAATATGAACCAGCAGCTCGCAAGATAAAGTTCCCATTTATGTGGGTGCTGTACAGTAAAGATCATCAGGGTCAGCAATCCAATCTGACCCTTGATCATAGTCAAGACTATTACTGCATTGACGTCCAAGGATTCAGTTCTAGTAGTCCCTCCACCTACCAGCACTGGCAACTCAGCATCATCTTCAGAAGTGACAACATATGAAAAGTAACCATTCGACACGTCCATCTTTTCTTGGTTCCCCGTCTAAGCCCTGAAGTCCCTGTGTGGTCCTTGGTCACTCTGACTCCAAAAAATAAGGCAGATAATAAATATTAGTGGAAAAGGTAAACCCTGAAGATAGGAAAATGGAACCACAAGTTCAAACGCTGAAAGGTCAATTTAGGGCTGATGAGCAACTCAAGGAGTGGGATTTCTGGGTAAGTGATGAAGGCAGGATTATGGAAGAGATCGCTAACTCCTAAGGGGCAGTGTGGTTTTCTAGATGAATGAACTAAGCTGGGCTGGGCTGTATGGTCTTGCTCATCTATATTTATGTTGTGACTCAAAAATAGTTTTCAGAAAAAATATTCAGCTGTTAGCAATGGAGGAAGTGATAATTGCCTCTTGCATTTTCCAGGTTTTAATCCTACTTCACTCAGTTTCAGTTTCATGCTCAAGGCTGGGCTATTGAGCAATGTGTTTGTTGTGTTTTCTGTCAGTAACAGTAAGTACACATTTTTACAATAGTGTGCTTGCCTTACAACAGGAGGACCTCATAGTCAACTCAATAGAGCTTTCAAGCACTATCATCTATTTTGAGAGTAAATGCATCTTATTTTTTATTCTCCCCTTCCTTACCCCAGACAAGTAAGCAACCTGCTTCAAAGTTTCTACAAGTGCCAGTCGAAAGTAACCTCTTGGAGCAAGAGTGGTCATTGTGATTCTCCAGTTCACCTTCCCCCTCCCAGTAGGAAAATGCTTACCTTTTGATTGTTGGGCACCACAGTGTCACAACTGAGATTAGGAGCTGTGAGTGTGGGGTGAACTTGTGTCCTGCTAATTCTCAAGAGTGTTAGGGCTGTAACTTGCTCTCCTAGCGTGAGTTGATAGTTTTAAAAAATGTACCTCACTGTGCACGATTTTACACATTGCGCTTCATATTAGAAATTTAAGACTGAACTGCTGACCTAAGTCAGTGTAGTACACAGGGCTTTTGATGCTCAGATAACACATGGGAGAAAAGTGGGAAAGGAATCAATGGATCAGTCAGTGGTTATGATAGAGTAGTGGTTATATTACTGGACTATTAATCCATAAAGTGTAGGTTCAAATTCCTTCATAACAGTTTGAGAATTTAAATTAATTCTGAAAATAAAAAGCTGGTGTCAGTAAAGGTGTCCATGAAGTTATTGGATTGTGGTAAAACCCAACTGATTCACTTCAGTTATGGAAACCTCCCTTCCTTACCTGTTCTGCCTATATGGCCCAGACCCACACCAACGTGATTGACTCTTAACTGCCCTCTGAAGTGGCTCCATTCAGCTGTATCAAAGAGGGCAACTATGAATGAGTAATAAATGCTAATGAAGTGCACATTTTGAGAATGAATTTAAAAACAAACAAACTGATGTTTAATAATTGCTGCAGCAGTGGGTATCATTTGAAGGAGGAAAAGCACTTCTCAAATGGGGAATTAAAAGAAGTGAACAGAGGGGGCAGAGAGATGATGGAGTGAAATTGGTGCTTCAAATTTCTAACGTGTGTGGTGTGATTTTGCTCCTTTACCAAAATAGGATTTAGAACTTTGAATGTATTTGCAAACAAGTGTGTGTGGCCAGTGTGTGTGTTGACTGAAACTTTGAGTGTTTACAGCAAAATGCAGGTGCTGTGTAGTAGCTCAAATAATGTGAATGCTGCACAATCGCTGACCTGAGCAAGTCTTTATCATCTGATTTTTATGATGTAGATATATTTTACACTTCACTAGGACTCTTATCTCAAGGTAGGTTTACATTTTCCATGAGGAAGCTGCCCTATCTAAGCATCAATTGACTGTTTAAATAAAGGCAAAATGCTCATGCTCCATTGCCTAACTTTGACGTCCGTAATCTCAATTTGCATTTACAGTTACTGGTATTAGTCAGACTTGCTCTTATCATTGTGTCTTGCTCATGACTGCCTCATCCATGCACGACACAATGTGCTGGTCCGAACGTTGACAAGCTGCACAAAGTTGCTATAAAATCACCAGTTTTGAGCAGGTCAGCAGACTTGTCCAGTGTTGCTTATTCTCAGTGAAAGTCCTTTTTTTGGTGGGGGGAGGGGGTGGGGGGAAGGTCTTTCGGCATTTAACATTTTTTAAAAGAAAGAAACGAAAGTTGAAAATGCACCCCATCGATGCATCTGGCTTGGACGCAAACTGCAGCTGCTAACTGTGACCAGTAGACATTTTGTAAGCACGTCCTTTGTGTTTAAGGCCTCAAAGTCAAATTGTTGTCATGAAATGCTGTGTGAGGTAAATTGTAAGAGGTCACTGATATTCTGGCTCTACTAGTTTCAGTTCCTGAAGTTTCTCTGTCTCTTGCAGATGAATGCCTTTGTTTATCAATAGTTTTTTTTTAGCAGATGTGTTTGCGTCTCTGTAGTCATGGTAACACTTTTTAAAAAAAAGGTAAAATGTGTCTAATGCAACAAGTTGTAGTTGTTTTTAGAACTGAACACTTCTACTATTCATGAAGATTGCCTGGAAGCGCTGGAATTCCCTGCCCTAAATTTTTGCATCTCCACCTCTCTCTCTCCTTTAAGACACTCTTTCAAACCTTCTTTGGCCAAAAGTTTTGTCACCTGACCTAATATCTCCTTCTTTGGTTTGGTGTCATTTTTTTTCTGATTATGCTCCTGTGAAGTGCCTTGGGATGTTTTGCTCCGTTAAAAATGCTGTATAAATACATGCATTGTTGTAGTTCAGAGTTAAATCGCTTGCCCATTCTCTTTCCCTCTCCTCTTCCAGATAAATCTCTCCATTTTCAGAAGCATGCTCCAAATGAGGAGCAAAATAGTACATTTCATTCTTTTCTGTTTGTTTCCCATTTAAAAAAATGTGATCTTGATTCAGGGGCTCCCTAACAGCTGGTTCATCAAACTGTCTCCAATCATACAATTAGCCTTCAAAGTTAATCAACCATTTCTAGCTCCAAAGTTTTACAGCCAGTTTAAACCTTAAGATTTCTCCAGGGTATTATTGGGCCAGTGGCAACACAAGCAACGAATTGCAGGTCGTGTTGACTTCACCTCCTTACTACCTTTTTTTTGGTTTAACTCATCAACTCTCCTGTGCTTTTCTTTTTCGTCCCTGCGAACCTTGACCCTCCACTCGCCTTTCTCAATTAGGCAGCAGTGATCTCATAGCTTGGCTAATGCAGAGGTTGACTCATTGATTGTGGACCTAACTAACTCATTTAAAATAAAAAAAACTCAGAAAATGCTGGAAAACACTCAGCAGGTCTGTCAGCATCGGTGGAGAGAGAAGCAGAGTTTCAATTCATTAACCTATTCATCAGAACAGGAAGATGCTAGAAATGAGCAGCTTTTAGGCAAATACAGAGCCAGGAAAAAGTGGCGGTGAGGGTTGGGGGCACTGGAGAACAAAAGGGAAAGTTTTTTGTGGTAGGTTGGAGGGTAGAGTGATTACATGACAAAAAGATGATGATGGAAAAGGGGAAGATAATGGGACCAACATGGAGACCACAAAATGGGCCTGGGGAGGTGTAATTTGTTGCAAAATGTTCAAGAGAAAGTGGGAGTAGTGCTAAGATTTTTATTCAAGGTTTTTTTAAACACAAACCAATTTGTCTGGTTCAAATAAACTGAACTGTGTATTTATTGCTTGGAACATATAACCAGAGATATTTAACCAAAACAAAAAAAGATGAAAGAGCTCTCAGGTTGCCTTCTCACAGTTGCGTGGCAGTCAATAGGAAATGTGGCACTGGTGTATTTTTGAATTAAATTGGTCTCAAATTTCTGAATGTTAATTGAAATGTTTCAGTTCCCTGCGTCTTATTTATTCTGTTCTGGTAGCATTTACAGCCATGAGCTGCACTCTTACACATGGAAAGGATTTTTTATTGCATGTTGGAGATTTTTTTTATCATAAAGTGTTTATTAATTTCAAAAAAATAAGCACTCTCCCTGCAGCCCAATAAGGAAGCAAAAATTACAGAGGATTTTACTTTTTTTAAAGCAGGCTTTATATTGTACTAATGATACACAGTGGCCCTTTGTGTTTCTTTACAGATCATATTGGACTGTTAGCATTATTTTGAACTACTGCTCTGTGTCCCCCTCAGCCTCCTCCTCACTGAGGGTGTCGACCAGGCACAACTACTTTTAAAATTTGACCCTCTAACCTCACCTTCTGGGTAACATCCTAGTGAAATCTACACTTTTCTTTTCATTTATACTGTGCCTTTAGATCAATGCAAAGCAATTTCTTTGGAAGGAAGTAGTATGAGACATTGCCTACGGTGCCTCGGGGGAGTCACTCTCATACTGCTCGAGTTTAACACTACGTAGCATCGGATATAGTCCCAGTACAGTATGTTTAATAAGTGTTCATGTGGTTGTCTGACCTCTGGAGCACCTTCAAAACTTGTGCAGCTTGATTTAGATACTCCTGCCCATGCTCTCAAAACATTTCCAGATCTATCATAGAGAGTGGGTTCTCTTGGTGTTGGGCGAATATCAGTCACAGTCCAACAATATAAATCTGGGTTACTGTGTGTGTGTATGTGTGTTTTCTAGGTTTTTACTCTTGAACCTTTATAAAGCACTGGTTTGGCCTCAACTGAAGTAGCATTGTGTCCAACTCTGGGCACCATACTTTAGGAAGGACGTGAAGGCTTTCGAGAGGATGCAGAAGAGATTTACGAGAATGGTTCCAGGGCTGAAGGACTTCAGTTAAGAGGATAGATTGTAGGAGCTGGAGTTGCTTTTCTTAGGGAAGAGAAGGTTGAGAGGAGATTTGATAGAGGTGTTCAAAATCATGAGGGGTCTAGGCAGATTAGATAGTGAGAAACTGCAGAAGGGTTGAGAACCAGAGGACACCGATTTAAGGCGAATGGCATATGAACCGGAGGCGACATGAGGAAAAACGTTATTATGCCGCAAGTGGTTAGAATCTGGAATGCATTGCCTGAGAGTATGGTGCAGGCAGATTCAATCGTGGCTTTTAAAAGGGAATTGGATAAGCACCTGAAGAGAGAAAAGTTGCAGGGCTACTGGGAAAGGGTGGGGAAGTGGGACTCGCTGATTTGCTGTTGCAGGGAGCTGGTAAGGGCACAGTAGGCCGAATGGCCTCCTTCCGTGATGTAGCTGTTCTATGATTTGCTTCATGTCTCCTTTGTGACACAAGTACCTGGGTGATTTACATATGCTTCTTTATTTTGTGAGTGAGAGTGTAATGTTTCCTTGAATTATTTTTCTTTTCATTGGGCAGCCAGCTGGAGGCTCTCATTGGGCAGCCAGATGGAGGTTCTCATTGGGCAGCCAGATAGAGGCTGTCATTGGGCAGCCTGATGCACTACAGAAACCAACTTTCTGCTCCCAGATTGGTAATTACAGTGTAAGTGCAGTCTGTTTCTGCCGTTACTGAAGTAGAAATTTGATGAACACATCCCATCAGCAAAGAATGTTCATCAGTGTAAAGTTTAATTTAGGAATGCACTCATGGTATCCCAATTGATACCAGATCCTTGGCCCTGATTGGGTAATGGATATGTTCTTCCAACACCATTTGTAAATTGCAATTTTCTTTATTTGAATTATTGCTTTGATTATTTTTTTCATTTGATCTTCTCCAAACATCCCATCCCCCACATTTTTTTTGCGCCATTTTCCATCCATTTTTTGTGACCTCAACTTTTCAACAAAAATGATGAAATTACATACGGAGGGAAGTCCCACTGAATAATACAATACAATTCATGCTATTGAAGAAAATTCAGTGTGAGAAAGAATGATGTGGTCGCTCAAGCTCACCGTTGGAGCAACGGCTATAATTATTTTTAAAATAAGATTAAATCATTGGTTTAAAAGAAGAATTGCAAAGAGGTAATAACTTACAAACTCCTTACTGCAGACTGGCCTGCTCTAGCAAATTGATACCGTGTCCAAAAACTGATAGTTAAACGCCTGTCTGTAGATGTGCATTCTCAAAGTGATAGAAAACATTTGATTGGTTGATTCGCCTGTTTTTGACATTCTACGATTCTAAATACACCGCAGACAATCTTGATCATTGACCTCTCCCTTGTGCAACAGTTCCAGATTTTTGTTCTTGGTTTACTTCATGCATTGTTTTTGCCACAATGGGTCATTTATGTCATTTTGTGACTGTGTGAGTGTCATGTTGAATTATTTTTCCCTTCTTCCTCCTTCATGCAGATAGAGACTCTTATTTGGCAGCCAAATGAACTGCTTGGGTGAAATTTTCAGGTAGCGGTATGCCACAAATCAACCATCGCCGAGGTCTAAAAACCATTAATAACTAATCGCATTAACTAGCTCAATTTATGAGACCTGCTTTCATATCTGCACAGTAATTACAGAAAGGTCAATGATAGACAAAGTACGTGAACTGAATTATTGCCTCAGTATAGAATTTGAAAAGGGCAGTTATAAAGAGCTACAGCAACTTTAATTTAATAAAGATTAGAATATCCAGCTAGGATTATGTTTGAGGTGATGGTTACAGCTGAACGTGGCACAGTCCAGTGAGTTACACTGCCATGTTGTGCCAGAAGTGATGGTGCACAGTTCTTATTTTGAATTTGTTTCAGGGCTCATTAAAATCCAAGATTGAATAATAAAGCAATAGATTTTGTAAAAGCAAAATATGGCAGATGCTGGAAATGTGAAATAAAAACAGAAAATGTTGGAAATGTTCAGCAGGTCCGACAGTATTTGTGGCACGAGAAACAGAGTGAATGGCTGGGATTTTACGTTGGGTGGATGGGAGCTTCCGTCTCGCCAGGGGTTCTGTTCTATATTTTATAGGTCCCCAGAATTTAATTGTTCCGAGGCGGGACTTCCACCCCATTAAGGGACGAAGTCCCGCCTCATTGGGCTATCGGCCAATCAGCAGGCCGGCAGCTCTTAGTCCCAGCAGCACCACCGGGAGCGGTGGCCACTGCTGGGACTGCAGCCCAGTCGATTGCAGAGGAAGACATGGAGCCGGGAGTTAAGGTAAGTTTTGGTTGCCTCACTGGGGGTAATTGGTCAGGCCTTGGCGAGGCAAGGGTGGCCGGATAGGGGGAAGGGGGGCGTGTTGGGGGTGGTTGGGGTAGTGGGGGTGGCCCTCCATCAGGCACCCTGTGCCCGATCATCAGAGGGCCCCCCCTCCCCCCCGGGACGATCAGCAGCTGCCTGGTATTTCCAGGCGGCTTCTCTGGGTCCTCGGCCACCCGTTTGCCACGGGTAAAATCCCTGTGGAGGCAGGCGAAGGCCCTTAGGTGGCTGTTAAGTGGCCACTTAAGGGCCTTGATTGGCCTGGGGCGGGCGGGCGTTTTTCGCCCCCACCACCCTATGTAAAGTGGCAGCGGAGATGGGATCGGCTCAGGAAGGCCTCCGGAAGCCTCCTGCTCCATTTTACATCACCTGCACCACCCCCCTCCCCCCCCCCCCACCCCGCCAGCATCCCGTTCGCTGGGGTGGCGTGAAATTCCAGCCAATGTTTCAGGTCTGTGACCGTTTATCAAAACTGGGAGAGGTTTGAAATGTAAGAGGTTTTGAGCAAGTGAAGCGGGGAGGGTGGGAAAAAGAGTTCTGATTTCATTATAGATTTTGTAAGGTTGGAATCAACATTTCCATTATGCTAACTTACAAACTCCTTTGTGCAGGTTTCTGCTGGCTCTAGCGAATTGCTACCCTGTCCGAAAACTGATTTGTTAAGGGATTATGTGTATGTGCGCTTACTCAAACACTGACACTCACCAATGCAAGTGAGTGTTTTCCAGTGCTCATAACTCCATAGAATTATGTAGAATTTTACAGCTTAGAAACAGGCCATTCAGACCAACAGTTCTCTGCCTTGTTTTTGCTCCAGACAAGCTTCCTCCCACCTGACTTCTTCCTACCCTATCAACATATCCTTCTATTTCTTTCTCCCTCATATACTTATGCACCTTATCTTTAAATACATTTAATCTATTGCCTCAACCACTCCATGCGGTAGGGAGTTCCACTTTCTTGTTGCTCTGTGTCCACAAAGAGGACTCTGTCCTGTCATGATTATCTTCAGTGTAACTGCACCACCAGAGCCAGGATATACAATTCCCTACAGCAGAAACAAAATATTGCGGACCTTTCCTCAGTCTTAGACCTGAAACGTTAACTGTGTTTCTCTCTCCACAGATGTTGCCTGGCCTGCTGAGCATTTCCAGCATTTTCCGTCTTTCTTTCAGATTTCCAGCATCCACAGTATTTTGCTCTTGTGTCATCCTGCTTGATCTTTGAACAATGGTCTTTAGTAAATAAGGGAAAAATAACTTGATGTTTTTATTTTTAACACTCGTGCAGCTACAGTTGCAGGAGTCTAACATCTGTGCACTTGCTCGACATGCCTATCTTCTTGTACTTGGCCCTGCTTTCTAAGCTGCAGAATTGTACAGCTGCACCTTTTATGAGCTTACAGTTCTGCGGTTGGGATAAGACACTCGGTGGCAAGTGCTGCAGTCAGTTTATGAGTGTCGTTGCTCCCTGAAGTGGACTACTGAATGTAAAAGTGTCTGTAGAAAATAGGAGCAAGGTGTTGTGGTGACAAACTGAAATCAAACTGCATTTTTAAACCTCTGTGGTAGACTTGAACTGCTCACAGTGCCGTGCTTCTGACTTGGTCTCGAGTTGGGCTTATTTATCATGGTCCAAACTCCTCCCATCAATATTCCTGAATATCAAAGACCACGATGTAGCTAACAATAGCTGGACTTTAGGTTCTGACTGAACAGTTCCTTTGTCAACTCCTAAATATTTGATCAGATATCAGTGCTGCCATAGTTTAAATCTGCAAACATATGTATTTAATCAGCCAGCTGTAGTTTAGTTCCCACACAGTAATGTTGGCTTGTACAAAGAGCTTTGTGAAAACTGAAGGTTTTTCAAAAAATGAAAAAAAACATCCTTTTGTATATTCATTAGCAAAATGTAGGCGAAGCTGGCAAAGCCAGCATTTATTGCCCATCCCTAATTGCCCTGCAGAAGATGGTGAATGAGATGCCACCTTTAACTGTTGCAGTCCTGTCTGGTGAAGGAACTCGCATAGTGTTGTGAGCAAGGGAGTTCCAATGTTTTAACCCAGTGACCATGAAGGAATGCTGATGTATACGCAAGTCAGGATGGTGTATAACCTGGAGGTGGTGGTGATGTTCCCATGTGCGTTCTGCCCTTGTCCTTCTAGGTGGTGGAGATTGTGGATTTGGGAGGGGATGTCGAAGAACCCTTGGCCATTTGCTGCAGGATGTAGATGGTACACACTGCAGCCATAGTGCTGGGAGTGAATATTTCAGGTGGTGGATGGGGTGCCAATCAAATGGATTGCTTTGCCCTACACAGTTTTGAGCTTCTTGAGTGTTGTAGGAGCTGCACTAATCCAGGCAAGTGGAGAGTATTTCATCACACTCCTAACTTGTGCCTTGTCAATAATGGAAAGGTTTTGGGAATCAGGAGGTGAGTTATTCACTGGAGAATTCCCAGCCTCTGACCTGCTCTTGTAGCCACAGTTTATGTGGCTGATCCTGTTAAGTTTCTGATCAATGCTGACCCCCAGGATGTTGATGGTGAGGGATATGGCGATGGTAATGTCATTGAACGTCAAGGGGTGATGGTTAGATTCTCTCTTGTTAATTTTGCTCCTTGATGCCATACTCAGTCAAATGCTGCC
Source organism: Heterodontus francisci (assembly GCF_036365525.1). Classification (NCBI taxonomy): domain Eukaryota; kingdom Metazoa; phylum Chordata; class Chondrichthyes; order Heterodontiformes; family Heterodontidae; genus Heterodontus; species Heterodontus francisci. The sequence goes on along the minus strand of NC_090402.1, from coordinate 45,276,036 downwards.
ATGCTGTTAAGGGCAGTCACTCTCACCTCACCTCTGAAATTCAGTTCTTTTGTCCATGTTTGGACCAAGGCTGTAATGAGGTCAGGAGCTGAGTGATCCTGGCAGACCTTAAACTGAGCATTGGGGAACAGGTTATTGCTGTGTAAGTGCCGCTCGATAGCACTGTTGACAACACCTTCCATCACTTTGCTGATGTTTGAGGGTGGACTGATGGGCTGGTAATTGGCCAGATTTGATATGTTCTGCTTTTTATGGCAAGGATATAGCTGGACAATTTTCCACTTTGTTAAATGCCTGTGTTGTACCTGTACCGAAACAACTTGGCTCATGGCATGGCTTGCTCTGGAGCACGAGTCTTCAACAGTGCAGCCAGGATGTTGTCAGGATCCATAGTATATGCTGTAACTAGGGTGCTCAGCCGTTTCTTGATATCATTGCAGATTCAACTATTCGAGGGTGAGTTTAGTGGTGTGCTAAGAATTAAAAATTTCAATTTTATATTGACAATATAGAGCTGTGTTTATGCTAGGAGAGTTAACTTTCAGTGCACTACGTGAATGTGGCTGGTGCCAACCAGTCTTTCATCTCACTGAGTAAGATGGTGGATAGGACAAGTATTGAAAATATTGAAATATCAGAAAAACCCTAAAGTCTCCAAGCAAATTTGTGCAAATCATTTTTTTGTCCTTTATAAACTGCCCCTGTGACCAGTAATGGGGTGAAGGGAGCATCAGAGTGCATGAAGGCCAGAATTGGAGGACTGGAGGGTTTAGGAGAGGGGATTTAAAACTGAAGGAGATTGCAGAAATGTGGTGGGGTAAGGGGCTTCTAAATGAAATGTGTTTGGCGAAAAAGAAACACAGTACAACAGCAAGGAATGGGCAGGTGGTGGCGTAGTGGTAATGTTACAGGACTAGTAATCCAGAGCCCAGGCTAATCTAGGGACATGGGTTCGAATCCCACCATGGCAGATGGTGAAATTTGAATTCAATTAATAAATCTGGAATTAAAATTCAATCTACTGGTGACCATGAAACCATTGTTGATTGTTGTAAAAACCTATCTGCTTCACTAATGTCCTTTAGGGAAGGAAATCTCTATCCTTACCCAGTGTAAGGATGTGACTCCAGACCCACAGCAATGTGGTTGACTCTTAAAAATGGCTGAGCAAGCCATTCAGTTCCAGGGCAATTAGGGATGAGCAATGAATGCTGGCCTAGCCAGCGCCGCCCACATCCCACAAATGAATAAAAAAAGGGTGATGAATGTATGGGATACAGGGGCTGTGTTGAATCCTCAATTCTTTTCCTGGTTGGAGCTTCGAACAAAGAAACTGTTTGCAAGACACTGTTTTCCAGCTCTGTGTTAATTGTTAAGATTTCCCAATTTCTGTCAGTAATGTTACGAGCATTTCTATCCCAAATATTCCCCCTTTTCATACCAAACAAAAAGAAATTCATGCATTATCAGTTACACTGTGAGTTGCCCAAGTTACCCACGATGCACACAACTGTTCTCATGTATTAGTAGTTCGTTATTCTCATCAGTCTCTGCACATGCATTGCACACGTAATCTTTAAATTGTGCCTGTCTCTTAATGGTGCATGTGCGCAGTGTCGTTGGCTGTTCATCTGGATGATTTTCCTTCTCTGGGGAATGTCGTTCCTGTGTCACTTGTTGCCGCGCTAACTGTTGTTCCATTTCCGTTTTTGGGGTGCTGTGGACCTCTGGGACTGATGATTGATCTATGGTCTGTGCAAATGGTAAGTTCACAGCTTCTTGATCGGCAGCCTGCAGTGAAGGAGCAGCTTCTCCAGATGTGTGTATGTGTCTGCAGTTGTGACGGTATATTTGGTCGTTCACTTCCACCACATACGATTGAGGTGACAACTGCTCTGCGCAGGTCCCAAGTTGCCACTTGGGCTGACTCTTGTTGAGAGTCTTGAAGGTTTGTACCCTGACTGGCTCACCAATGCTCAGTTCCGGCAATGGTTTTGCAGTTTTGTCAAGATGAAATTTGGTTTCCTGCCGTTTCACTTTGATTTTGCCACTCACGCCTGTTACTACTACAACGACTGGATGTGGCGTGACATTAGTCTTTGTACTGAACTACTTTCCATGCCTTCAGTAGGTGTGTTAGTCCACTTGAGGATTTCCTTGTATACATCTGTGCTGGATTTGCTCGATTTCTTTATGATTCCTTTGGTGATTTTCACTGCAGCCTCAGTCTTCCCATTGGACTGGGGATAGTGTGGAGATGATGTATAGTGTTAATTTCCCTTTCCTTTATTAAGCGGCTGAATTCTTCACTTGTGAACTAAGGGCCATTGTTGCTGATCACAGTGTCTGGAATGCTGTAAAAACTGAAGTGTGCTTTCAGGCATTCTACAATCTCACCAGTAGTCATTGAGATCAGCTGGTTTACCTCCCAGTAGTCAGAATTATAGTCTACGGTGACAAGATAATCAGTTCCTGTGAAAATGAAGAGTTGTACTCCAAGCTTCATCCATGGTCTGTCTGTGATGTCATGTGTCATTAGCGGCTCTTTAGCTTGCTTAGCTTGGTACTCGTTACACGCACTGCACTGGCTGATGTGGTCCTTGATTTTATTGCTCATGTTTGGCCAGTAGAGCACTTCTCTTGCTTTCCTCAGACTCAATTCAATTCCTTAGTGGCTTGCATGGATGTTCTTTAGCATATCCCTCCTCTCAACTCCTTAGGGATAATGACTCTATTTCCTTTGTACACAATGCCATCTTGGGCTGTCAGTTCATCTCTGTAAGTCCAATATGTTCTTGTGACCACAGGAATGTCCTTGATGCTTTCAGGCCATCCTTTCATCACTATTTCTTGCAACACTTGTAGAGTTGGATCTTGCTGGATAGTTTGCTTGATTTGAGCAAGGTGCATGTCTGTCAGATTCAATGTCTCTGCTGGGTTGATCACTTCCAGAGCATGTCAAGCTGCAGCTTCTCGTTGGATATGGAAGATTTCACACTCTGTCGTATCATCCTCATAGGGAGTGCTGCTCTTGACAACATGTCAGCGTTTCTCTTGCTTGTATGTCATGTCCAGATGATATCTCTGTAACCGGAGTAACATTCTTTGCAGACGCTTTGGAGCAGATAATAGCGGTTTGACGAAAATGCTTTGGAGTGGCTTGTAGTCGGACTCGACTGTCACTTTGTCTCTTCCAGGTAGGTATTGATGAAAATGTTCACAAGCAAAGACAGTGGCCAGGCACTCTTTCTCGATCTGAGCATAGCGTCATTCTGTTTGCGTTAATGCCCTGCATGCAAATGCAACCGGTTGTTCTTGCTGCATTAGGGTTGCTCCAAGTCCTGTCTCACTGGCGTCACACTGCAGGGTGACTTTATCATTTACATTAAAGTATTTCAGCACTGGCGTTACTGTCACTTGTTGCTTGATTTTAGTGAATGCTGCTTCTTGTTCTGTGCCCCAATACCACTGCACATCCTTGGCAGTGAGTTGATGTAATGGTTCACACTCTGACGACAAATTGGGCAAAAGTTTTGCCAAATAGTTAACGAATCCAAAAGATCGTTGCACTGCTTTTACATCTGTTGGTCACCTCATCGCTGCTACCGCTCTCACCTTTTCAGGATCTGAGCAAAGACCTTTTGCTGTCAGTACATGACCTATGTACTTGACTTTGTGCATCTTTAATAGCAATTTTTTCTTGTTCAGCTTCAGATTTATCTGAGAGCTCTGACCAGCAGTCACACTAGATTTTGATCATGGTCAGCAATGGCTTCTTCCATTGAGTCTCCGCATTCATAAACTAGCAGTTCATCCACTACAGCTTCCATGCTGGGAAGATCACTAACTATCTCATGTTGTGTGCGTTGCTACTCCTCTGGAATTGTGGAAATGCCAAATGGCATGCGTAACCATCTGTATCTCCTGAACGACGTCCAGAATGTAGTTAGAAAGTTGTTACTTTCATCCAGCTTCACTTGCCAGTAACCATCCTTCGCATTTCGGGTCGTGAAGATTTTTGTCTTTGCAAGTTGTGGCAAACTTCCTTTGGGTCGATGCATACTCTCAGGTTTTCAGGTTGTTTCACTGCTACCATGCTGCTAATCCATTCTGCAGAAGTAGTCACTTTCTTGATTACTCCTTTCTTTTCCAGCTCTTCTATCTTGTCTTTCAGGCTGGCCTTGAGGACAGCTGGAACTTTCCTCAGCAGATGCTGAATTGTTCTTACCGGCTTATCTACTTGAAATGATATTCTCCAGGAAGACATCCTAAACCTGTAAACACATTGTTGTACTCCTCTAGGATCTGTTCCGCAGTCAATGGTTTAGTGTGCAGCGACACGTTCTAAATTTATTTTTGCATGCTGAGGGTTACCAGTCTAAGCTTTAGACCAAGGTCGGAGGAGTACACTGTCTTTTGTAGTTCCACTTCTCCACAGGTCACAACATACATTTAAATGTTTATCCAGTTACCGAGGCGGTCAATCATATATTCTACTCTTTATCCCAGAATGAAATACACCAACCAGGTTTCTTTAATAAACAACAAAATTAGCAATTTATTATCAAACAAGACTTATCCAGTAACGAAGCAAAGCATGAACACACAGATTGAAATACGAAAGTTCCCTTTCTAAATTCCATACCGACGCACACACTGGAAAAAATACAGAAATTCTCTCTGCAGAGGTCTGTTACAAAATAAAAGACCTAAAAAAGAATACTTTGGCCAAATACTTGCTAATTCTTGAAGAAAAACCCTTTTGGTCTGGCATCTGGGTATACGGAAACGGGTCGCTGAGTTCTTTTCTAAAGCAGTTCTTTTCAGGCGGCGTTGAGAATGAATCTGGCAGGTTTTTCCAGCTTCTCAGGAGAGATGCAGCACCAGGGATTTTAGCTCTCTCACACTGGATCTTTGCAGGGTTTCTTCAAAGAGGTAGAGAAAGAGGTGAGCTGGGTGGTTTTTCCTTGTCAAGTTGATCTCCAACTGTCTTCAAAACAGTTCATACCCCAACTGAACCAAAACAATATCTCAGAAGCGAAACCACAAACAGAAAGACAACCTCCTGACCTGCATAAACTTGACATGTGAGTTCTCAGCAAACATCTTCCCCAGGTCACCAAGGTTTCTGTTGTTTATTGAGTTTAAAGCACATAATTTCCATCAATGGTTGTTTTCAAACAACATCTCAATGTCCTTTCAGTGAACTGTCAACAACAAAACAAAGTCCAGCATTTATGAAATCTTCAACCTTCCAATGAATCCATCCCCACAATTTAAATATCAGAAAAAATGCTTAACAGAAAATATAGAAACATCTTCATAGCACTGTCCATGTCCTCCTGAAGTCTGTTAACATCCTCCTCACTATTTATATACATTTCAACGTTTTGTGTCATCTGAAAACTTTTGAATGATGTCTTGTATACCCAGGTTCAGGCCATCAATATGTATAAAATAATTATGTGCTATTTCTGTTTCTTTATCTTTATTATTGCATCCATTCACTTACTTCAACATCTTCAAAACTGTGTCATTTGAACTGAGTTTATAATAAACCAAATGACAAGTGAGAACGGATCAGAATTAAAAGTGGTTGAGTTTGTCAAACAATGGTATATAATTTATTTGAAGAGAAATCTTCATTACTGCAGGTCTTGCTTTTTAAGGAAGGCCAATATTATCAATGATGAGATGTACTGAAATCATGAATGACTTGCCAGGATTGAGCAACAGGTGGGTAAAGATCAATTTATGCATCACAAGCAATTCATAATTATCCATTTACTTGTGGGATGAGGATATTTTTCAGTCTGCATTAAGAAGTGGAAAATTTTCTATAATAATACGGAGCATTGAGGACTAAGCATATATAATAGTAATGGAAACGTATGTGTAACTGTGGATTATATAGAGAATTTAATATAATGATCTGGGTATTAAACCTAACTTGTATATGTATATTGAAGATTGTTAAGAATAAGCAAAATGCAAAATTTAGGATTTGCAAAGGTGTTCTCTTGATCATCTGTCATGACATGGTTGGAAGATCAGGAGAGTACCCACAGAAAATCCTCGTTAATATTTTAGTCTCTGCAATCATGACCAGGTGCCATCAAAAAGTGAGCATACTCTTGTCTGAAAAGCGAAAAGTTTTATTTATTGATACAGCACTGAAACAGGCCCTTCGGCCCACTGAGTCTGTGCCGACCAACAACCACCCATTTATACTAACCCTACAGGAATCCCATATTCCCTATCACTTCCCTACACTAGGGGCAATTTACAACGACCAATTTACCTATCACCTGCAAGTCTTTGGATGTGGGAGGAAACTGGAGCACCCGGTGAAAACCCACGCAGACACAGGGAGAACTTGCAAACTCCGCATAGGCAGTACCCAGAATCGAACCCGGGTCCCTGGAGCTATGAGGCTGCGGTGCTAACCACTGTGCCACTGTGCCGCCCACTACTTTGGCATACCTGAGTATAGGTTTCACAATGCTCTGCTTTAGCTCGAAGATTGAGTCCAGCAGAACATTTGTGTATTGCTTCCCAGCCAATATTGCTTATCAGCTTCTTTAGAGCCAAAGGACCATCTGCGAGTAAGCTCACTTGTGTCTTGGGCATGTGACTCCACATGCTGACTCCTGAAAGGGTTCAGATGTTTAATGGTACATGCTTAACGGTGAAATATAGTTGACTGAATATCATGCAATTACAAGAATGGTAAAAGTCAAACTAGGTGAGCCTGGGTCCCTTTTTTTCTCGCAATTCCTATTTTCCTATTTCATGCAAGCATCCATCAAAAGAGGACAAAAAAAAGCAGAAGGGCATAATGCCACAGTTAATTGTCATCCTTTGCACCATCACCTTCACTTCACTGTGTCAGAAGCTGTTGTTATTTGCTTTTTGTCCAATAATTCAATCACTAAAATGAACCCACTTCATCAGTTGACTCAGAACTGCGGCTCGGGATCATTCATTTGTCTTGAGCTTATGTAAGATAATGACACAGCATTGTTCTGGCTTTTAGAATGAAGGATCGTCAATTCCCGTCGAAAGCAAGTTGTAAACATGTCTACCTTGGTTCATAAACAATTTAGACAATGCGTTTATCTGAGGCTGTGTTACGTGTGGTGCATCTTCCTTAAAGTGAGTGGGGTGCAGCACGGACAACTGCTAGGTTGTGTGGTGTTTAACAGAAAACATTTTCACTAGCTTGTGAAAAACTGAAAGACCTGCTGCAATCTTGTGCTACACATTGAATTCTGGTTGCGTACAGTAATTTGCTTTTTAATCAGCTGAAGCAAGTTTAGATATGAATTCCTAGAACAAAACCATCTGGGACACAAATTGAAACAATCTTTGTCTATGTGACTATATAATGGCAATATCAGTGTAATCTGGGGAATGAACAGTGAGCCAGCAGTGCTCATAGTCAGTGCACACACTGGAAAAAATACCGAAATTCTCTCTGCAGAGGTCTGTTACAAAAAAAAGACCAAAAATAGAATACTTTGGCCAAATGTTTGCTAATTCTTGAAGAAAAATAGAGAAGATATGGAAGGAAGTCAGTTGTCCCTTTTGGTCTGGCATCCAGGTATACGAAGACAAGTCACTGGGATCTTTTCTAAAGCAGTTCTTTTCAGGCAGCGTTGAGAATTGATTTGGCAGGTTTTTCCAGCCTCTCAGGAAAGACGCAGCACCAGGGATTTTAGCTGTCTCACACTGGATCTTTGCAGGGTTTCTTCAAAGAGGTAGCGAAAGAGGTGAGCTGGGTGGTTTTTCCATGGCAAGTTGATCTCCAACTGTCTTCAAAACAGTTCATACCTCAATTGAGCCGAAACAATATCTCAGAAGCGAAAGCACAATAGGATAATAGTTTACAAGCACTAAGCACGTGGAGGTGTTAACTCATTTATATAAATGGGCTAATGTATCTAAGTTAAGATAGTGGAGATTGGGATTTTAAACAAAGTCTCCATATGGTGTTATCCCACGGTGTTGTTTGAAGACCAAACATTCTTACTTGAAATAGGATCTTTTGAAGAAAAGCAAAGGAGTTTCCTTGGTGCCGTGACCTCCAGTTATCCTTTAAGCAACACCACCAAAACAGTTAAATGTTGTTTATCTCTCTGTTTGTGGGACCATGCTGTGTACAAATTCTCCATTGCATTTGCCTATGCCACACTACTGACTACACTTCAAAGGTACCTCATTGCCTGTGACGATCTTTGGGATGACCCATCTTTTGTTTTTTTTACTTGTCCTATCACCATCTCCTTTTGCCTTGCACCATCATCGCTTTTGCCATCTAATCGGTTCTGTCTTCCACCCTATCACAGGCCTTTTCATTTGTTCTTGTCCCCACTTCCCCCGCCTCTATAATTTCTTAAAACTGGCTGCATCTCTAACTCTTTCTAGTTTTGATGAAATGTCATCGACCTGAAATGTTATTGCTGTTTGTCTTTCCACAGGCACTGTCTGCCTTGCTGAGTCCTTGCAACATTTTCTGTTTTTAATTCTTTTCCTGGAGCTCTAGTATGATACTCTGCAATTGGTCACCAGATGCAGAATTAAGTATCGAACTTGCCAACTTTCTGTGTCCTTGGTAAGCAATTTGTGCCCACCCAGCACCGTTGCTACGTTGAGCAGAAGTTCATTATTCAATTGTCAAGCCATATCCCAATGCTCAGTGAATGTTGCTTTGGTACTTCAGTGATAACTGCCAGCTGTCTTCTGCTAGAGATTCTTCAAGTATTCCAAAGTTAAATGTTGCTTGCAGTTTTCAGAACAGAATGTGCCAATACATGAAACTGCCTTCAAACCCCTTTTGATATAACAACTCCCCTTAAATAACTGCTACATGTATCCAGCAACTATGAACCTGAAGCCAACTGTGGCTCCAAATGATGATTGCCACAGATCTAGAACTCAAACAATGTTGAATGAGGAAGCTGTATGTTTCTGTTGGGCAGGCTGCAGCTGATCCTCCAGAATTCTTAAGTTATATCAGTGGAAGAAAATGCTTGTAACTGGTGTCTGAGTAGTCTTAAGGAGGAGAATTATGAACACTAGTGAGATTTTGGACTCCCCTCCTTTCAGTAAATCTCAGTAAGCAGCTGACAGGAAAATACCAAGAATATCACTGTTGGTTATTTGGGGTCAAAGCTGGCAGGGGACTCATTTGGCTCCTGCTCTATGTCTTCTTCCTAAAAGTGTGGGATTTGTAATACATTTTCATCACCTTAAGGCCACTTTCTTCCTTAACACAGTTTCGTCGTGTCCATGCCGTAGTGCAGTGATTCAAAGAAAACTGTTTCATGGCATTCGACTTGTCCACTGAGCTCTGATTTATAGTGCCTGCAGTGCATCATTTGCACTTGGCCCATAAATATTGTGTAAGGACAGAGAAGCATGTCCTGGCTTTACGTCTTTGACACTAGGTTAAATAAACATTTGTTTCAGATGTTGTGTTTTGTGGGGAGAGCGGGGAGGCAGGGAAGAGCAGGGAGGAGAGCAGAAGGCAGCTGTTTTCACTTTATTTGGAAATCAAAAATTGAATACAACAAAAGATGTCCAGTAATGCCTCCGTCCAGTTGATGGAACCGTTCACCTGAGACCTTTTAGTGTGAGGAAGGAAACACTTGCTAGTGTAATCAGACATTGATTGATGCCTTTTAAGTTCAGCAGGCCACTTGTACTAGACCTCATATTAATTCTTTAAGCCTCTCCTGCCATGAGGTATGGGGACATTTTCAGTGATGAATTAAATGAAGCCATTTACTACTACATATCGCTTGGGTGCACTGAATAATTTGTGCGAGCTGCTGAAGCAGAAGAACTGTGGAAGAATGCCGGAGTCATTTATTCTTTTAACTGATGAGCATTTGGATGAGGTTTTGAACTGATGCAAACTTGGCGACTGCTTCAACTTGGATGCAGTAAGGCAGCTTTTGTTGAGACCTCTCTGGAGAGTCTGTCTGTTTCTCCCTCTCTTTTTGGCTGTACTTATCCAACACAGCAGCCAATACATCATTCCTAAATAGTTCCATCAGCTGAGTGAGCAACTCTCATTTTTCAACTTAATAAAACATGAAAACTGTGATATTTGTCTTCCTCACAGACTGGAAGGTACTCTGACTGTGTCCGGGTAATGTGGTAAAGTTAGGGTTGCCAAATCTGGTTGGATGTATTCTTGGAGGTTTGATTGCATGACCTCCCACATTGAACTGTTCTGCATCCACAAGCCTGCCATTGGCTTCCCATCACTATGCACGGTCTTCCCATGCCAATTGGAAAGGTAACAGACATTTCATTACTTGATTGGATGATTCTTTGCTGTCAGTCAAACAGCCTTTTTTCCTCATTTCTAATACTTGTATAAAACAATTTTTTTAATACCCTATTTTCGTTTGCAGGCTGTGGGCATCACTGGCAATGCTGGCATTTATTACCCATCCCTACTTGCCCTTGAGAAGATGGTGATGAACCCTCCTACTTCATGTAATGTCTGCTGCCAACACAACCACACTAGGCCCAGAGTCCTTCCTACTAGTTAGCACTTGACCAGCTCGCTGACCACACTGGGAATACAGTGTCAGTGAGACAGTGCATGGTTCAGGCTGTGCGAGCTGAAAGAATTGGTTTGCTTTCCATCCTCTGCTATTTTCCTCCCCTGATCATCCCTCTGAGACCACAATTGCAGTAATTAGCTGATTGCTTTAAGGCGCTAAAGAATGAACAGTGAAGCATCTCTACCTGATACTTCAGCACCACCTCCCTCCCTATCTCTGTAACCTCCTCTAGCCCTACAACCCTCTGATAACTCTGTGTTTCTCCAATTCTTGTTCATTCCTGATTCCCTTCACCCACCATTGGTGGCCTAGCTATCTAGATCTCTCCCTAAACCTCTCCCTCTCTTTCCTCTCTAAACCTGTCCGCCTCTCTCTCCCCCTCTCTCCTCTCTAAACCTCTCTGCTTCTCTCTTCTCCTTTAAGATACTCCTTAAAATCTGACTGTTTGCCAAGCTTCTAGTCACCTGTCCTAACCATTATGCTTCTGTGAAATGCCTTGAAACATGTTCCTATGTTAAGGGCAGTGTATAACTGCAAGTGGTTGTTATATTTGTCCTGTACATAATAACATGGTTGAGATTAACTCAAATTTGGGGTCCCATCTAGTCCATGTCATCTTCCATTGACGCTTCATAGTTTTGTGTTCCATTGAAAACATTTATGTGGCATGCGCATGGATTGGCCGTTGCAGCCATGTGATTTTAGTCATAGAAATATTTAAATTATATTTGAAAATTACAGTCCTGTCCCTGGAGCATTTTTAAAAATCTCTTTTTTTGACTAATCCCACCACATTATTTTTCCCTGTTGTTACGACCGAGGTGGCAGGAGTACACTGTTGTTTCTAGTTCCACTTTTCCACAGGTCACAATATATATTTAAATATTTACCCAGATACCGATGCGGTCAATCATATACTCAACTCTATATCCCAGAATAAAATACACCAACCAGGTTTCTTTAATAAACAACAAAATTATCAGTTTATTTTAAAACAAGTCTGAACCAGTAGTGGAGCAAAGCATTAACACACAGATTGAAATATGAAAGTTCTCTTTTTACCTTAGCCCCTCACACACACACACACACACACACTGGCTAAAGAAATTTTCTCTTTAGAGCTCTGTTACAAAAAGAACAAAAAAAATACTTTGGCCAAATACTCGCTAAGTCTTGAAGAAAAAAGAAAAGATATGGAAAGCTGTCAGTTGTCCTTTTTTTGGTCTGGCATGAGGTATATGGTGACGATCACTGAGATCCTTTTCTGGAGTAATTCATTCAGGCGGCGTCAAGGATTTATCTGGCAGGTTTTTCCAGCGTCTCAGGAGAAATGCAGCAACAGGGGTTTCTGACAGGCCTTTCAGGAGGAATGCAGCATCAATTGCTCTATTTCTTACACTCGCTTCTAAGAGCTTCCCAAAGAGATGGGAAAACTGTCAGGCTTTTCAAAGAGATGGGAAAGGCTGAGTTGAGGGTTTGTCCATGGCAGGTTGATTTTTTAACTCCTTTTCAAAACACTGTCCATACCCCATTGCCTGTCCACAGTGAAACTACGAAACCAAAACAATATCTCAAGAGTCAAGCCTGCTGACCTCTACAAATCTTGACCTGTCACTTCTTTGTAAACATCTTTACCAGGTCACCAAGGTCTTTGCTGTTCACTACTCAAAGCACATGACAGGCAGTAAATTTTGTTTTCAAACAACCTCTCAGTAGCCCTTTTTTAAAATAAAAATCTGTGGACTCCTTTTCAGTTTTAAAACACAAGCCCTCAAAATTTAACAAAAAAACAATGGAATCGCTCACAACACTGTCCTGTGCTCGGTTGTCCTCCCACTTGTAAAGCAGTCGGAGTGGTCTTCTATGTAAAAGACATGTTACAGATACATGTTGTTCATGTTTTTCTTGCAATTATATCCCTCTGGAATTGTGAGCACAGCTGACTTACTAAGTCGACCCCACCTATGTGTGTGTTTTAAAAAAACTACTATTGTCTTAAAAAAGATCAGTTACGTGCAGCATGAAGATTGGTGTCGGCTATTTTGTGGTATTTACAGATCCAGGACCAGTAGTAACAGGTGGAGAACTGCCCTGATGAGCTCTTCTTTGAGGAGTACAATGCACAAACAGTATAGATCTGACCTAATTGTCTGCAGTTGAAATACTCTTTTCCATTTACTTAAAAAAAGTTGTGTAGGAGGCTATTTGATTGCAGTATCTTGGCTGTGGCTGGTCAGACAAATGGAGCATTCAGCTTTCCTTTTGAAGTCTTGAATGGCATTTTGCACCTGTGCATATTTAATTTTTTGGTGGGTGGGGGATGCGGAAAGAGGAAAAAATACCTTACGCTTTAAAGTGGATAAAACCTTGCTGGAAAAATGCATCCTTGTACGAACACAACCAATCCTGCTTTGCTGAGAGGATCCAACCTCATGTCTCACTAGTTTTAATCAGTCTAGACCAGTATCATAACTTTTGAAAGGAGACCTGCTAACTTTAAAGTTTTCCTGCCAAGATCGACTGCAGCAGACAGTTACAGGGATGGTAAAAAGCTACGTGTCGCTGGGGATTTTTAACTTTCGCCTACTTGACTTATGTTTGTGAGTGACTCACCTGTGTGTGTTGGATGTAAATATGTAAATATACACGTACACACACAAATGACGTCTCTCCTATTTAGAGGACATGTTACCCTCTAATTTCGTGCTTACTTCATTGTACCTCTGAAGCCAATTGTTGGGACATGGGTAAAAGTGACAGACCGTTCCTCTTTTCTCTCATTTTTCTTTTCCCATTATTCTTCTTTTCTCCTGTTTCCTCATCATTCTGTTCCCTCTTTTTTCTCCCTCCTTTTCCATTTCCTCATCCTTTCTACTTATTCTCTTTCACCTCCCTTCCCCCTCTGTTATCTCCACTTGCATCTCGCCCCTTCATCCCCCATCTTGTCGCTTCTCCCTCCCTCCCTCTTATTATTCTCTGTCTTTCTCCTCAGTTCCCCTCCATTTTTCATCCTTCCCAGGGAGGCATTCACAATCTGTGTTGTTAGGATGTTAGGAGGGTGCTGAACAGCCTTGGTGTCCCTGGCCTAGGGAGGGACAAATTGGTTGCTGTTTCCAAGACTGATTGCTATCCCCTCTCTCGGGGGATAGTCTAGAAGTGCAGTGTGGATGTGGTGAGACTGAATGAAGGATGGCTATGGTACTCGCGTCAAATTCCCCTGATGAAACTTGCTGTTTACCTGTCAAAATTGGGCACTTTGGGGAGGTGCTACAGATCTTCTGGGGGCTGTGGAATAATTCTCCCATGTGCGTTGATGCCTTTGGAACAGGAGGAGTGAAAATCAGCAATAAACTGCAAGGAACTGAATGTTGGGCAAAAAATAAAGTCATAAAAGCCACATAAAATAACATCTCTGAACTGCAAAAAAGCATAAAGCAATTAGGTTCTGGCCAAACATCACACCGTTTCTGTAGCATGGTTTTATAGATGACGTGTTTAATGATACAAATTGCATCCACCGAGCAATTTTATGTTCTGTTACTTTCTGGTTATTTGGACTTGGGCTGAAGGGAGCTTAATTTCTATGGTATATCATCAGGGAGCGTTTGTTACCTGGCACATTATGACTTATTAAAATGTGAACATTTAGGACAAAGCCCTGCCACATAATTCAGACAGTACAAAATTGTCTTTGTTCAGGGCAGAATTTTAATTTGACATTGTATGCAAGATGTGAAGCTGTACCAGTCTTTTCAAGGTGGTCCTTTAACACTGTGGTGAGATTCCTATTTAGCCGAATGGGGAAAATAGAAAACTTTTTGAAATAATCTGCTTTTCTCTTGTGTATTGTTCAAAATAGCAAATACAAGCTCAACAAACAGGGAAGTTTCCTGGTATCCGGAGCAATATTTCTGTTTCAAAAAAACCTGCTACCACAAATAACAGATGAACCAGTAATTCTTGTCACTGCTGTGTACAATATGGCTGCCTTGTTAGTACTTCAGTTGTATTGAGGCGCTTCATAAATCCAAGTGTCTCTTGTTTTTCAGTTTCAGTACAGAATCATTCTTTCATCTTGGAATATACTCACAAAAATATAATCTGAGAAAGGCCAAGAGATTCCTAGAATCATAGCAATCATAGGGCGGCACAGTGGCGCAGTGGTTAGCACCGCAGCCTCACAGCTCCAGCGACCCGGGTTCGGTTCTGGGTACTGTCTGTGCGGAGTTTGCAAGTTCTCCCTGTGACTGCGTGGGTTTCTGCCGGGTGCTCTGGTTTCCTCCCACAGCCAAAGACTTGCAGGTTGATAGGTAAATTGGCCATTGTAAATTGCCCGTAGTGTAGGTCGGTGGTAGGAGAATGGTGGGGATGTGGTAGGGAATATGGGATTAATGTAGGATTAGTATAAATGGGTGGTTGTTGCTCGGCACAGACTCGGTGGGCCAAAGGGCCTGTTTCAGTGCTGTATCTCTCTCTCTATGACTCTCTAAATCTACAGTACAGAAGGAGGCTATTTGGCCCATCATGTGTGATCTGGCTCTTTGAAGGAGCAATCATACTTAGACTCACATCCCCCTTTTTTATCCATAACCCTGTAAGTTCCTCATCCTCAAGTACCTGTCAAGCTGCCTTTTAACAGTATTTATCAAGTCAGCTTTCAGGTTCAGTGTTCCAGATCCTGACAACTTGCTGAGTGAAAAAAAATTGTCCCTATCTCTTCTATATCTTTTGCAGTGATTTTGAATGTATGACCACTAGCATTGACCCACTTGCCAGATGAAATTATTTTTTTTCTTATTTACTTTATGATAAACATTCATCATCTTGAAAGCCTCCATTAGGTCACCTCTTAACCGTTTCTGTTCTAAGGTGAACAGTCCTAAGTTTTCCAACCTCTCCTCATAACTAAAGTTCCTTATCACTTCATCTCTTTCCTGAAGTGTGGTGCCCAGAATTGACATAATACTCCAGCTGAGGCCTAATCGGTGATTTATAAAATTCTAGCATGAAGAAAATCTTTGCTTTTTAACTACTTTACCAAATTGCCTTGCCACCTTTTAAGGATTTACATTTATGGATACCAAGGTCTCTCTTTGCTCATCCACACTTTTGAAACTCATGCGATTTCTATATTAGTCCTCCCAAAGTACATCACTTCTCACTTCGTTGAAATGAACTCCATCTGCCATGCTTCTCCCCATTTCACCATCTTGTCAATGTCATCCTGAAGCCTGTAACTATCCTCATCATCTCCTACTACTTTGTCAAGTTTTGTGTCATCTGCAAACTACATCACACTGCTCCCTCCACCTAGTTTGTTATAAAATTTGCAAAGAACAATGGATCCAAAACTGATACTTGGGAAAACCACTGTAACCACCTCCCAGTTTTATAAACATCCATCCACTCTCACCCATTGCTTCCTATCACTGAGCCAATTGTGTATCTGTACCACTACTTTCCCCTTAATTCCATGGACTTCCATCTTCATAATAAGGCTCACTTGTTGAATGCCTTCTGAAAGTCCATGTATGCAAGATCTACTGCTGTACCTTACTCAACCTTCTTTGTTACCTCATCAAAGAATTCAATCAGGTTAGATTAAATAGAAATCATTTCGTTTCCTGGCAGGTTGGATATAAAGCTATGAGACTTACAGATAAAGGAACTAATGAAAGTTCTTGGTGCGTGCCATTCAAAGGACGATATGTTAATAATGCATTTTAGCTCATAGCCTGCCTTTATCATTAAATCAGCCCAACATTCTATTCGTTTTTATAAATCTGATGGTTCTTTCAACTTCGATGGTCTCCATTTACAATTGCATCTCTTTTGAGGTCACCTGCAATTTGGAGTTCTTCAGTTTTACCTGTCTAATTCCATTTGATGCAGAGTACATTCACTCCAGTACAGTATAGTCTGGAATTGGAGAAAATTACTATGAACCTTATCTGTGCACAGTTAGGTACAATGGAAAAACTTGGTAACCTCACCTATTGGTTGCAGCACATTTGGGATGACGCTCGTGAGTAGTAGTCACTGCAGTTCTTTGTGTTGCGATCCTGTGTACGTGCGATATCACAGTGATCCTTCTGTGGCTAGTAATGTTCAAAATTTATATGAATAAACTTATTAATATTGTCATGCAGGCCTCCACCTGCTAAGAATGAGGTATATTAATTTTGTCATATGAACATTGATTTTAAACTGTTGCTGGAGTGAAGAGAAGACTTGTTAAAAAATCACCAGACACTTGGCTGGAAGGACATTTGCATACTTATAGACAGCGCTTGTGGAGACAAAGGTCTTTTCCCTGGTCTACTTAGCCGACATGGGTTTTGATCACCAGACATTGAAGGTGTAAGGAAGAGCATTCCAGAGACTGCTATGGTAATATAATCCACAAAAGGCAGAACTGGTTAAACCAGCTGGTCACATGACTAACTAGCTGTTCCAGGGGTGTTTTTTGAACTAGCCACAGATAGTTTGAATTCAGAAAGACTGTTTGCTCCTGGACTGAGAAGACCTCTCCTGTCTGCTCCTATCTCTTTTTCACGGAACTCCAAAGCCATAGAAGAAGTGAACCTCAAGAGAGAAAGGTCTCCTATATCAAACAAGGTTTAAGAAGAATACTGGGCCCCAATGAAAAGCAAGATCTACCTAATTTCAAGGACTCTACAGCGAGCTCGAAGAACAGTAACCAAAATCATCTTCAGATATTGCCTCAAACTTTTCCACTTTATTTCGTCTGCTCTTTCTTGCATGCGTGCATAATGTATACATGCTAGCGTGGGCGCATCACATAACTGTGAGCATTAACTGGATTGGAGTTTAAGTTTAATAAAGTTCAACCTTTTCTCGTTAAACCTAAGAAGACCTGTTTGGCTGGTTTCTTTGTCTTACAATTGGAAAGCAGTGAACAATGAGTCACGAAGGGGGGAGTTAAAAAAAATAGGTGTATTAAAAATAAAACCCTGTTACCGTAAGACCAGGTAAAGGCTGAGAGGGAACCCTAGACCCCTTTCTCAGTGGGTCTTAGCAATATTCACCAGAACGTGTGCAGTTCTTGAGGAAATATGGTGACGGGTAGAGAATAAAACATGGAATCAGAGGGACCTTTGTGTACTTGTCCATAGATCACTGAAGGCAGCAGCACAGGTAGATAAGGTGGTTAGGAAGGCATATGGGATACTTACCTTTATTAGCTGAGGCATAGAATATAAGAGCAGGAGCTGTATGAAATGCTAGTTTGGCCACAACTGGAGTACTGTGTACAGTTCTGGTCGCCACATTACAGGAAGGATGTGATTGCACTGTAGAGGGTGCAGAGGAGATTCACCAGGATGTTGCCTGGACTGGAGCATTTCAGCTATGAAGAGACTGGATAGGCTAGGGTTGTTTTCCTTAGAGCAGAGAAGGCTGAGAGGGGATCTGACTGAGGTTTACAAAATTATGAGGGGCATTGATAGGGTGGATAGGAAGTAGCTTTTTCCCTGAGTGGAGGTGTCAATAACCAGGGGGAATGGATTTCAAGTAAGGGGCAGGAGTTTTAGAGGGGATTTGAGGAAAACATTTTTCACCCAGAGGATGGTTGGAATCTGGAACACACTGCCTGAAGGGGTGGTAGAGGCAGGAACCCTCATAGCATTTAAGAAGTATTTAGATGAACACTTGAAATGCCATAGTATACAAGGTTATGGGCCAAGTCCTGGAAAATGGGATTAGAATGGATAGCTGCTTGATGGCTGGCACAGACACGATGGGCCGAAGGGCCTGTTTCTGTGCTATATGACTCTATGACTATGACTCTACGACTCGATGAAATTAGGATTGAACAGACTGGGGTTCTTTTATGTAGAAAAGAGAAGACTGAGGGAGTGACCTGATCCTTAAGACTATGAAAGGGCTTGACAGGGAAGAAGTAGAGAAGATGTTTCTATTGTGGGGAGACCAAAACTAGGGTCCTTAAATATGATAATCACTAATAAATCTAATAAGAAATTTAAGAGAAACTTCTTCATGCAAAGTGTGGTTAGAATATGAACACTTTACACAATGAATAGTTGAAGTGATTAGCACAGATGCACTTCGGGGGAAGCTAGATAAATACAGAAGGGAGAAAGGAATAGAAACTTGTGATGATAGGGTTAGATGAAGTAGGGTAGGCAGAGGCTCATGTGGACCACGAACACTGGCATGGACCAGTTGGGCCAAATGATTTTTTCTAATGCTTTAATTTCTATGTAATTCTTTTCGGGGAGGGCTGGTTGTTTTCTTTCACCCCATTCCCACTTTTCTGAAAGGTGTTGCCTCTTACTTCTGTATTGCTCCATGGACTTAATGTCTATCAAGAGGACAGGACATGCTAACTTCTTGTAGCATTACACTAAACCTGTTCTAGTGGAATAACGCAAAGCGACCTTTCAATTGGGGGAAGAAATGGTATGTGTGTAACTTGGCCACTGTCAAGCAGCTTTTAAATCCTAGTATACAGCCAGATTGAAAGTTAAACATGAGCGCTTAAAGAGCTTAATCATTACATAAGAACTTAAGTCAGGAAAGTTACTCATTGTACTTTTCCCTGATACTGGAATCCTCTCCATTTTTAATGAATTGGAAGGCGTGCAAGTTAAATTTATCTGTCAAGTGAATTTCAAATATTTCAGGTGCAAATAGCATGTATATAATTGCATGAACCATCCTGGCATATCGTGTGTATGCTGTGCTTTTCTCTCCTGAGAATGTGAAACAACGGCATATCCAAACAGAGAAACCTTGTAACCCTGACCTTTTCTGTTTGGTGAATTTATGTGCCAGTGAAGTTGCTTGTTAATCTCAGCCTTTTGAGTTAGCCACAGCTGCACATCACTCCTGGGCTCGTTTGGGTGAAAGTCACAACTCCTGAGGCCCTGCACCACACGGATGTTGGTTCTGACTGTCATGACTAGTACAGCATGGGTCTCTTCAGTCAGTCGAGAGAAGAAACATTCATCCAGTCAGGCAGGGCTGGATGTAAACCCAAGTCCCGATTTGAGCCAGAGTCAAAACCCACTGCGTCACCCGATTTTCATCCGATTTCATTTTTGCTTATAATTTGGATGTTTAGTTCAGATAAAATGTTCTCATTTGCTAGTCCATAATTTTTATCCTTATTCATAACTTATATAATGCTTGGCCTATTCTCTCATCTCACCTACTCAGTCTTACTTAATCCGTTGAATCCTGGAAGACTGAAATGCTGATTTGCCAAGAATATTCATGCTTGAATCAGGAATTTGTGAAACTAACATGTTGTTCCACGAGTTCAGTGAATCAAACTTGATTGGATAGCTACGCAAAATTAATTGGACTCTCAAGTGGAGCAGTACAGAAGGCATTGGATTAAAGCACTGAATGTTTTCAAAAAGAAATGTCAATTTATTTGGAAAATATTCTGCTTAGGTTAGGAAGTGACAGGAAGTTTTCCTGATTGGAATTCTGTCTGAATATTGAAAGTGAAAGGGTTTGGCCTAATGAGGCGAAAGTCCCACCAACATCAAATGAATGATCAATTTTTAGTGTTATCAATTGAGGGAGCAGTGTTAACAAGTATACCAGGAGAACTTCCTGTCCTTTTCTGAATAGTACCCGGGGAGCTTCTTTACATCCATCTGAACAGGTAGCTGATGTCTTGGTTTGATGCCTCATCTGAAAAATAGCACCTCTGACACTGCTACAATTCCTCAGTCTACCTGACTGGTGGTTGGAGCCTTGGTTTAACTGCACTGAAATATCAGGCTATGCTTTGAGGTATGTAGCAAGGCTTGAAGCCACAGCTTTCTGTTTCTTTTTGGAATTTTGTATAATCGGAGTGGATGGAAACAAATTAGTCCATTGGAATTCTATACATTGGGGAGATTTTAAGAGATTTGTTCATTAAAATTCTTTACCAGTGATGTGAATGGGAAGGGATTTTGACCCATTAGGAATCTATATGAAGTGAAATGGGGAAAGTTAGTAAATTAAATATCTCTATTATAGAAATGGGTTACAAGAGGCTTGGTTAATTTGAGTTCTGTATAATGGTATTAATTAGAAATAGTTTCCGTGCTTTGATCTGGTAAATACTTGGTGTGGTGGGAGCTGTAATCTAATCTTCTCGTTGCAACGGTTGAATCTGAGAAAGCAGCTGAAAATGTAAAATTGCTGAACAGCGTACAAAGCAGAGTTCCCAGATACACTAGAGCATGAAAGGCAAGATATACAGTGCAAAAGCAAATGGTATTGTAGTGCTATTAGCCATGACAACTGTTTCCAGAAAGATGTGCATAAAACCTATGTTTGTTTTGCTGCAACATTTTGTTTGGAGAGGTTGTGCAAAAACAAGGAAAGAGAAAAGCCTCTTGAAGAATAGTTGTATATTTTAAAAAGGTGTACACAGTAGTTTATTACATTTTGGTTTGGACCATTACCAGTTTCTTGGGCCGGAATTTTACGTTAAGGCAGTGGCCCTGCCCACCAGCTAAAAGGTTGGGGGGTGAGCCTGCCTCCGCCGGGCCTGAAAGCCACGAAACAAGCTCTTAATTGGCCTCAGTCGGGACTTCTGCCCATCTGAGGCACGAAGTCCCGCCTCCAAGAGCTGCTAGCCAATCAGGGAGCCAGCAGCTCCTCAGTCCCAGCAGCGACACTGGGAGTGGTGGCCACTGTTGGGACTGCACCCAGCAAAAAGGAGGACGATGAACGTTGCACTTCAGGAAGGTAAGTGGGATTTGGGCATCACCAGGGACAATTGGCTGGGCCCCGGTGAGGGGGGGTGGGTGTCGGAATGCAGAGAAAGGGGGTGGTAGTTTTAGTGGGAGTGGCCCGTGCTGCTAGGGGGCCCTCTGTGGGGCACAGGATACTAATCAGGAGGAAGCACTCCCCCAGCCTGCAAGGAGGCCGCCAGGTTTTACTGGGTGGCCTCCTCAGGTGCTGAAGTGCCTATCCACTGCTGGTAAAATTAATTGACCACTTAAGGGCCTCAATTGGCCTGAGGTGGGCGGGCTGATTGTCACCTCCCCCACCACTGGTAAAATAGCAGTAGTGGCGGGTAGGCAATGGGAATGGTGCCCCCCCCGCCCGCCTCCTACTTGATTTTACACCCCCCCCACATCTTTCAACTCTCTCCCGGGGTGGGGTTGGGGGTGTAAAATTCTGGCCTTGGTTTTGAGCAGCCCGTTACCAATCAAGGAGTCCGATAGACCTTTGGAAACACACCTAGGGTTGTCTGCTTTCTGATCTTCAGTATGTGTACTTCCACTTGATGGAAAGTGGAGATAAGGAAGATTACATCACAGCGAAGACTCAGTTTCTCCTTAGCATTTCACAGCATAAAGGTGATTAGTTGTGTTGAAATGTATGTCATTCCACGATCATTTTCTGTCTTCCTCTTTTGAATACTGTGTCTCATGGTAGAACTCTGTGATTACTAGCACTTCAGTACCTCGCCCAAGTGGATATTCTTCTGATGGTAAACAAACAGTGTTCGTTTGTCTCATTGGTAGCACTCTCACCACTGAGTCAGAAGATCATGCATTCATACTTTACTTAAGAGACTTGAGCAGTAATCTAGGCTGATGCTATCTAGGTTGATAGTTAAATGCAGTACTGAGAGAGTGTTGCTCTGTTGGAGATGTTATCTTTCAGATGAGACGTTAAACAGAGGCCCCATCCACCTATTCAGGTGGATCTAAAAGATCTCATGTTACTATTCCAAGAAGAGCATGGGATTTCTTCAGCAGGGACCTGGGGTATTTTTTTTAATATACATCAATTTCTAGACCAGCCAAAATGCAGTTAATAGTAGGATGTAAACCATTCCTATCCTTATGAAAATCTGCTAATTTGCCAGAGATCAGAAATCCTGTCTCACTTGCTTTTGCTAGTTACTAGGTATCCAAAAAGTGACATCACTGTCAGAAACTTTCTGATCAGTTTTCAGATTCTCGTAACTGTGCTTCCAAAGAATGAAAAAGAATACTGATCTAAATATAAAAACAATCTGTTCACTGAAATGTGGATGAGACTCTGTGTTACAAGTTAGTATGATTGGCTCCAATTAGGATCAGCTGTTCTCTTGCAGTGCTGTGTTTTCCGATACTGTGCCTGTGCTGTGATCCCTGATATTTTGTGATTGGAAACTACTCAGTTGGAAATGCAGCACTCTAAAGACTATGCTGCCTTTATTGATGTGGTGCCCCAAAGCAATCTCTAATCACAGCAGGAAGAATTTCCATTTGTTAACTAATTGTCCTTGCAAGAGGCAGTGTTGGCTGTGTTCTGTGGAATTGTGTGGCTGATTGACACAGAGAAAGGTCTTTGCACAAGCTGTTGTGTTAACATACCCCTCTGTAGAGCTACTCATCAGAAGCCAATCTTGCCAGTGCTCGCCCGTTCTAGTGATCCTGCTCAGGTCAGTTCAATTTTTGAATTCATTTATTGCCCATCCTTAGTTGCCCTTGAGGAGGTAGTGGTGGGCTGCCTTCTTGAAAGTTTGCTGTTCTTTATAGCAGGTTGATGCAACTGAGTGGCTTGCTAGGACATTCAGTTAAGAGTTGGTGAGAAACTTACTGTTAGTTAGTAAAACAGTCACTTTCTTGCTCTAGTTGAGCTGTTGTAACCAATGCTAAATGAACCCTGTCAGTAGTTCTGACTCTCTGATGCACAGTGTTTTCTGGTTGAGTAAGAAACCGTTGTGATGGGGATGGAACGTGTACGATCAAAACCACTTTCCATTTACTAGAATCCTGTGTAGGGAATTAACTCTTACTTGCCTTTGAACAGTGTAATCTCATTGATTGGTTGAAAGGTACTGTTACGGCCGTTATTTGACCACAACAGGGTTTATTCCTTTTAAACAGTGATTGTGCTTACCACCTCTGTGAGTGTTTTACCTTTTTACCATTACTGTGATTATGAAAGAACCAATTGGACAAGTTTTCTTGAGTTTAAACAAGAAAGAGGTAAATTTACTATACTGAACACTCTAACCCTGATTTTAAAATACAAAAAAATATGCTACCCATTCACGCACACATTCACATGAAAATCACACACACACAAATAGATTACAGAAGGAAAATAGATTTGGTGGTTAGATTAAAGTCCAGAATAAATGGAACTTAAACACACTGTCTGTGAAGTGGATGATCCGGTAGTCCTCAGCTGAAGCTGTATTCTTGAAGTCCTCGCTGGTCAATGTACACTTTGTAGTTGGTCTGCATTGCTCAGGGTCTTCTTGAAGGCAGAATTGTAGTTGACTCTCTTCCCTTGGTCGCTGGCTGTAGCCATTTGTAGGCTTGGAGGGTCCACAGTCGCAGATGATTTTCAAACTTGATGTTTTCTGGGGAGTGTTACGACTGAAGGTGGAGGAGTGCACTGTTAATTCAATCCCACTTCTCCACAGGTCACAGCATATTAATAAATTTTCCCACTTAAACAGGCAAGTAGATACTCTATTTGTCCCTGAATAAAAGTACACCAACTAGGTTTCTTTAATCAACAACAAAATTAACTGTTTATTATAAAACCAAGTCTTAATCACCAGTGAAGTAAATCTATATACAAATTGAGATATTAAAGCTCCTTATTTTCCCTAGCCCTCATGCACATGCACATACATATGGTTAACCAGAGAACAAAGGATTTTGGTTTACAGCTGTTTCATAGGAATGAAAGGAATAATAAAACAAAACTTAGTCTGTCATGATTTGGTAAGAGGTACTTCGGTTTAGTGAGGTGTCCCAAAGTTGAATAGTTGGATGCCACTTGAAGTCTTTCCAGGCGAGGTTGATGAACAGTCTGTGATGGGTAGGCGTTCAAAGAACTTGAACAGCAGAAGGCTTCACATAAGGTCTTCCATCAGGGGTGTAGCAACAGGTCTTCTTACGTCTTACAGCACCGGTACAGCAGTAGAAGATTTCTTCAAATTTCAGGATTTCTTAAAACGCAGGAGGCAACAGTAACCGTACTTGATGCCGTGATTCGTCAGAGACAGGAGGAAATAGGAATCTGCCACATTTGAAGTCCAGGGTTTCTTCTCAAGCGATGCGGGATTCCATTACAGAGAGGTAATACTTTTTCTGTGTCTTTTTCTGATCTCCAGGCAGGTCAAAATCAAATTTCAAATGCCTGCTTTTTTGTCCAAACTCACTGACTTTTAACGTTCCAAACTGAAAGCAAAACCTTCCTGAAACAGGTCACTTGCCTAGTCATAAAGTCTCTTGTCACTCAAAGAGTAGCTCTGAGGTCAAACCCCTTGCTGGTTTCCTTGAAATTACCTGCTTTTCTGTCCCTGTTTACAAGTTCAGCTTTTGTTGAACTTCCTTTCAAAAGATCCATAGAATTCAGCTTCCAATGTCCACTGAAATCTTTTTTCAGTTTTTTAAAACACATAGTATCCAAAGTTTTTAATACAAAAACAAAATCCTTGTAACAGGAGAGAGAAAGGGAAGCATGCAACTTTCTCTGCTGCTGCAGTCTCGGCTATTCGTCTTCTTGTGAGTGTAACAAAACTGCTGTTTTTGCAGAGATGGACAGATGGTTAAATAGTTCTCTCAGTCCCCTTTGTTTTTAATGAGATACAGGGTTCAGAATTGGCTCCACAGGTTCCAGGATGCCAATATTTACACTTGGACGGGTTTGTTCATTCAAAGTCAATGTGTTAGGATAGCCTTGACAGTCGTGCTAATGAAACAAACCTAGGTAATTCAGTTACTAAGAGCAAGCCACTGTTCTAGGCCCAGGGTTTCTCAGACTTTTGTCTGCAGTTGGGCCTTGGAATGTACAAAAGTGTTTCAGATGCAAATTGCGGTGGTCATCTTGGCAGCCAGTTTTTAAAAAAGTTACTGTTGGATTTTTTCAATTAAAAATCTAATGTAAGTTTCCAACTGATGAAATTAATATTTCTCATTTGGAATATGGGGTTTTCTTGACAGTACCCTCAATTCAGGAGAAACTTCCTTACGCAGAGAGTGATTAGAATGTGGAACTTGCTATCATAAGGATTAATTGAAGCGAATAGCATAGATGCATTTAAGGGGAAACTGGATAAGCACATAGAACATAGAACAGTACAGCAAAGTACAGGCCCTTCGGCCCATGATGTTGTGCCGAACATTTAACCGACTCTAAGATCAAACTAACTACCTACCCTTCATTCTACTATCATCCATGTACCTATCCAAGAGTCACTTAAATGCCCCTAATGTATCTGCTTCTACTGCCACCACATGGTGGAGAAAGAAATAGAAGATTATGATAATAGGATTAGATGGGAGGAGGCTCTTGTGGAGCATAAACGCCTGCATGGATCAGTTGGTCAAATGACCTGTTTCTGTGCTGCACCTTCTATGTAATATGTATGTAATTAATACTGCCATGATGCCATAGAAACAAATAGAAGTGGTAGCACATTGATTAACATCCTGGTGTAAAGCAGTTAAAAGTGGCCAAAACAGATGCAAGTCACAACAAGGAAGTAGACCTTTTGGCTCAATGAATCTGTGTTGGTATTTACCCACCACACGAGCAGAGACCAGTCAAACTTGCAGAGATGGTTTGATCATTTTTTATCTCTGGGCCCAGCGCACTTCAGTGTCACGTTTCTACTACACTGGTAGTTCAGGAAAGCATAATGGTGGGTCTGTGAAATGCTTGTAGTGTGTCCATTTGAACACTGATTTTGTCCTACCAAGCATTAAGTTGTGGAGCATTCTAGACTGGGGAACACTAGGGTGAATTGACAGTCTATCACTTATGGTGGTAGTGGTTCAATTGAGATGACTGATTAAAAGCATCGTATAGATTTAAAACATATTGCCCTAAGTGCATTTTTCCATAGTTTCTTGGTACCAAGCCTAGTGACAACACAGAAATTGCAATGTAATTATATTTCCCAGTGTGACTGAACACCTGTGATGGAGTGTTTGTGAATTGCTTTGCTAAAGTGAAGATGATTGATAGACTTAACCTTCCCCCTTGGCCTTCAATCATCCAGTTGCCCTCGGTATGCCAAGACTGTCTGTGCTCACATATGTTCATTATTGCATAAGCTCATCTGCAAGATTTAACCCATTTCCTCAGTCAGCTGTCCCTTTCAAGTGATTATAGTCAGCAGTAACCTGATTGGAGAGGGAGAGAAAATTTCAGAGACTTGAGAGAAATCATTTATTAGCTTACATTTACATATTCTGTTTCACAGAAGATTTTGCAGTCTATTGACTTCACAAAATATCCAGCTTTTCTGTTGAACGAGTTTAGGAAAAACAAGTAAATAAATAAAAGGTAGATTTTTTCAGGTTTTTCTTCTCTCCAACTACGGTTATCATGAATCTATTCAGTTTAGAAATCAAACACTGAAATGAAACTGATATTTTCCATCTCTCTTACCAAAAGAAATGGTGAACAATGCCACTGTATCCAATTTGCAATCCTAATTCACCTTGGATTGGGAAAATCTTCTCAGAGACGGAACATGGGAGGAAAAGGTAAATGAACTTGAATGAAACTTTAGAATCTTAATGTCATTTAAGATTCTGCTTCAGAACTGCAGAATATTTCTGTATTTCCCTCATTAATTCCTGGTTTTAATAGATTTTTCAAAGCAACCTGAAGGATTCAAGATAAACTTGAATCTATTCATTGCATAGAAACTGCCGTGTTTCATTATTAAGAAATCTTAATCTAGGTACATAATGGAAAATGCTGAGCCAATGATAATTATTCTTAATGCTCAGCACAATGAATTTATACCCTCCATCTCCATCTCCATGTTCCATCTCCACTTATATTTTTACATGCCTATTTGCATGTACCTGTACCTGGAACACTTCCTCCTTTCCCCCAAGGGTATTCTACTGAAACCTATGATGGTTATGAATTATGGATAGACTCTTAAATGGTTTCTGTTTGGTTAGGCAGTATTGCAGGATGAAGGATTGATTAAAAAGTGCTTTATGAGGATTTAATGCTGACTGTGCTTCTGATTCCACCTCTCTCTCCATCAAAAGCTTCTTGGCAGCCTTATGGCCAATTGCCGAACAGTAGTGGTAGAAGCCAGGAGGCAGCATCTATCCTTCCATTGAAGCAAGTTAAATGACACTGAGACCTAGAGACGTGGGAATGGAGGAAATATGGAGAGACCAGCTGCCCCATTGTGACTGTCTCGCATACCATCATTCTTTGGCTCTGATGTATAAAATCAGGGATAATTTCAGATGTTGGGCCATTTGCAAAACATGCATAGTTATAGATTAATATTTTCAGGCTAGACCTTGCTTTCAGTTTCAATTCTGAAGGATAGTATACAACTGAAATGTGACCCTGTCTTTTCTCTTTACTGATGTTGATGCAGCCGCTGTGTGTTTCCAGCAACAAGTTTTCATTTATATAGTGCCTTTTAGTTACGACCTTAGTTGAGACAATTAACTTACAAACAAGAGATGTGAACAGACCAATTAAAGGATTACACAACAAGATTTCACGTTTTAAGACTTTTACAATAACAACGAAACTAAAAATCAACATCAACTAAACAGTACTTAGTAGGTAGCTAATACACTAAATTACAGAGAAAGGTATTTCCCATTAATTTATTAACACACTGGAAAACCCCGCACCATATTTAAATGTTACACGGTGTTCTCCTTGAATTGGTATCTTTTGGAGTTCAATGTCCCAAACTCCTCCCAGTTGCAATGGGTTGGATCTCCCAGGCCTTCTCAAAACCAATGCCCTCTTCGCTCACTTCCTGCGAGCACATTCAACCTGGAATTCCATTAATAAGGCGATCTCTGGTAATCCTGTTGGTCTTTTCTTCTCTGCAAACCTCAACTTTTGAATTGGGTTCAAGTCTTAGCAGCCTTTTGCTGTATCAGTGTTCTGAGATCAGTTGTTTTCTCTCTGTCTTCTGAGATTGCCGCTGCTGGTCTCCATGTTTTCCTTTCTTCCTTACAGCCTGTCAGACTTAGGAAAGCCTTTTGAATTTATTCAGAACAAAAGTCCTTAGTCATTTGCCTTTTACAATTTCTCAGCCCATAAGTCTGGCCATAGCAAAACCACCTGGGCCTTCCTTTGTTTCCAGGTGTTAGAAATTTGCATTTTTAGAACTCTCGGCTCCCTGTTTATGATCTGAGAGTCTGGGAGAGCAAAACCCATTGTATCCAGGTGTTACAACCTTGCACTCTGGGTTCTTTACATAGTAACCAAGACCCCTGGCTTGTTTCTGGGCAGACTTGGTGTGAGGTCACATGTCTCCTCCAAATCCTTCTTACACTGCATTAAAGATCACAGTTTTTAAAAAACATAATCATACTACAAAGTCCAGCATTCATAACACTTTTACATAACAAAACGTCCTAAAGTGCTTCACAGGAGCATTATCAAACAAGATCTGACGCCGAGAGATTGAGCCAAGTGACCAAAAGCTTCGTCAAAGAAGTAGATTTGAAGTGACTTAAAGGAGGAGAGAGAGGTGGAGAAGCAGAGAGGTTTAGAGAAGGAATTCTGAATTCTTGGAGGGTTTGAGTGCTGGCGGAGTTTACAGAAGTAGGGAAGCTCAAGGCTATGGAGGAATTTGAACACCAGAATAGGTATTATGGTTGTGGAATAAGCGTTCTTGGTAATAGAGAGGATGTGATGTTGCAAGCTCAGCTTGGCATCAAATAGGACACTGAGGTTGCAAACATTCTGATTCAACTTCAGCCACTTCTCAGGGATAGGGATAGAATTAGTGGATAGGGAATGGAGTTTCTTGTGGGGGCCAAAGATATAGTTTTTGTTTTCCCAAAATTTTATTAGAGGACGTTTCTGTTTACATAATACTGGATGTTGAACAAGTAGCATGACAAATCAGGTGCAGTGGCGAGATCAGAAAGGTGAGGTAGAGCTTGTTGTCTTCAATGTACATATGGAATCTCATGTTTATTCATATGATATTGCCGAGGGGCAGCATGTAAATGAGAAATAGGAGAGGTCTAAGCATAGATCCTTGGGAACTGCGGAGCTAACTGAGTGCGAAGAGAAGCCATTACAGGAGACTCTGGCTACAGCTGGATAGACAAGAATGGAACTAGGTGAAGGAAATATCACTCAGCTGAACAACAGAGGAAAGGGGTTGGATGTTGTGCTTAACTGTGTCAAAGGCTGCAGATAGGCTGAGAAGGAAGAGGAGGAAAAGTGCACCACGGCTACTGTTCTATAGGTTATCATTTGTGACTTTGATTAGGGCAGTTTCAATGCTGTGGCAGGGATGGAAACCTGATTGGAGAGATTCCGACATGGAGTTGTGGGAGAGACAGGTACAGATTTAGGAGTTTCTATCTTTATTCCAGGTGCTTAAGTTGGAATTTAAGGAATACACTGTATTTGGTCTGTGCCCTCCTTCCCTATATTTTATATGGAACGAATGTTTTCCACATATTTGGGAAAATTACAAAACATGATAGGAATTTAATTATTTGAATGAGTCGGATGCAACATAAATGAGATGTGTGGGGAGTTCAGGTTGTTTAAGATCTCAAACAGGTTTATTAACAACTAACAAGTATATACAGTGCAGAACTACCTATTTACAGAACTTGCCTCTTGGTGTTACAGTAGCAGATTGAGATTGGCATGTCGTCACATGACTGCATCCTGGTACTCAGCTCATTAGCATACTAAGATCTTAAGGGACATCATCCTTAAAGGCAATCATACACTAACACCGATTCCACTTCAAACCTTCCTCCAGTCCGAAAAGCATCCATTAACCACTATTCTTTGTTTCCTGTCACTCAGCCAATTTCATATCCATGTTGCTTTTATTCCATGAGCTATACCTTTGCTCACAAGTCTGTTGTGCAGCACCTTATTGAATGCTTTTTCAAAGTCCATATAAACCACATCAACAGCATCACCCTCATCAACACTCTCTTGTTACCTAATCAAAAAACTCTAGCAAGTTAGTTTAACGTGATTTGCCCTTAACAAATCCGTGCTGGCTTTCCTTAATTAACCTGCATTTCCCAAGTGACTATTAATTATGTCCTGACTTATCATTTCTATATGCTTCCCCATCACCGAGGTTAAACTGACTTCTCTGTATTTGATATATAACCTGAAGGTACAAAATGCTCTGATAGATTTCTTTTTCCGCCAATGCGTCATTTGAATTTAGGCAGAATAATATATAATGTCATAATCAACATTTAAGAGACATTATCAGTTCTCCTTTTCTGTGATCTGGGTTATATCATTGGTTCCCAAGATGCCAGTGAAGCTGCTAACTCCATGAAGACTTTCTTGCAAAAGTGGTGGGAGCGCGCTCCATTGATAAATATCGACTGAACCAAGGAATTCAAAGAATTTTTTCCTCCTGCACAGAACCCAGTAGAATCCTGGCAGCAGTGCTTTTATAGTGTCTTTAACTCAAGAGTGACATCGAAGGTTGTAAAGAAAGGGGTCGACATTGTTTAAATGGAATGGCACGTGCTGCTGGAACCATGGACACGTGTGCAATGTATTAGAACGAATATAGTGCGTTGTAGCCGCAAATTGATCAAATTGACATTTTGCTAGATCACTCTTAAAGGATAAGTAAATGTGAATTAGCATTGTTTGCTCACGTGGAGGGTAAATGCCACCATATACTCATTGTGGCAAGTGACCTGTTCATGTCTTGTAAGTTCTGTGCATTTCCATGAGGGTTTCATTACTGGTCTATACTGAATCAGCTGATTCTGACATGGTGTTAGAAGTGTACAGGGGCTAAGAAGGAGAAAATCAGCCAGGATTTCCTGTTCCGCATCTTTTTCCTGCAGGAGATTGCTGGTATGTGCAACAGGATCAGGATAGTGTTGAAACTAATGGCACCATGTGGAACTGAACCCAGCATGGCTCAGTGACTTCAGAAGGTTGGGGAGGAGAGTATTTAGGGAAAATAGAGTCAATCCATGATGGGAAGAATCGTAGTCATGGAAGAAACAGATTCACAGTGGCAAAGATAGCCTTTTGCTGTACAAAGTCTCTTGTATGTAGCCTCTTTTGAAAATATAGTCCCTAAGGACTGGGTATTCTGTTATGAGGAATCTGTCCCACAGTCTAGGACGAAAATTCCTCCTTGCCTTCCGCATGTAAGATGTTAACGTTACATCTCTAAACAATAATAGTACTTGTGAAAAGCTCATCTGCCATAACATTTTATTAGCCACCATAATATATTTTTTTACAGCACTCAGCCATTAACCTGCTTTAGTGAACCACAAATACTGTTAAGATATGAAAATGCAATAAAGTTAAATATTTAATCATGAAACACGCAAGTTGTACAAGGACACATATATTTGGGTACATTAAATGAAACAGTAGCTGGAATTTTATGTCGGGGCAGAGGCCCCGCCCCCCCCCAGCCAAAAAGTCGGTGGTGAGCCCGCCTCCACTGGGTCTGGGAGCCACGCAGTGATTTTATGTGGTCCAGGCCCTTACTTGGCCTCAGGTGGGATTTCCACCCCTCTGAGGCAGGAAGTCTCACCTCCAAGTGCTGCCGGCCAATCAGCGGGCCAGCAGCTCTCAATCCCAGCTGTGCCACCGAGAGCAGTGGCCACTGCTGGGACTGCACCCAGCGAGAGCAAGAGGAGCAGCAATGGACAAGGCCCTGGATTAAAGTAAGTGTGTGGGGCCTCGCTGGAACAATCGTCTGGGCCCCACCGAGGCGGCGGGAGTGGGGAGGGGGGGGCAGTTGGGGTGGGGGGGAGAGGGAGAATGTGCTTCAGTGCGAGTGGCTTGTGCTGTGGGGCGGGGGGGTGGGGAGGTCCCTCTATGGAGCACAAGGTGCCCATTCAGGAGGGCTCCCTTCCCAGCAAGGAGGCTGCCAGGTTTTACTGGGTGGCCTCCTGAGGTGCTGAGTGGCCCGCCTGCTGCTGGTAATATACCAAGGGCCACTTAATTGGCCACTTAAGGGCCTTAATTAGCCTGGGCTGGGCAGGCAGTTTGCCACCTCCTCCGCCACGCATAAAATTGCAGCGGTAGCGGGAAGACGACGGGAACGGTACCCCATGCATCCCACTCAATTTTACGCCTCCCCCCAATCTCCAGCCCACTCCCGCGGGGGACCTAAAATTCCAGCCAGTGTGTCTGTGTGTTGGTGGTTATTCTAATTTTCTCCTCACTTGACAGGAGGGTTGCCTGGTGTCTGTGGTTCAGCGCTCGATGCACGTACCTTTTGGTGAGATGTTAAACCAAGGCCCCGTCTTCCTTTTCAGGTGGAATAAAAGATCCGATGGCACTATTTGGACAAAGAGCGGGGAGTTCTCCCCGTGCCCTGGCCAATATTTATCCCTCAACTAATATCACTAAAATAGATTATTCTGTTTATCAGGGAGCTGGCTGTGCACAGATTGGCTGCTGCTTTTCCTCCATTGCAAAAGGAACTACACTTCAAAACTACTTCACTGCTGTAAAGCACTTTGGGACATCCTGAGGTTGTGAAAGGTGCAATAGAAATGAAAGTTCTTTTACCCACTAAGCCGTTGTGGGGGAAGATGGCACATGGAGTCTGTGGAACAGCTTAAACAATTTTGGATTTTGTGTTGCAAATTCTTTTTCGTAGACTCTTCGACTGGCTGAATTCAATGCATGGCCATCTTTGCTGTGTCCAGAGATCAGGAAGGCAGTTGAGCAAAACAAAGCCATTTATTGTGACTTGGAAATGTGGTTGTCCAGTGCATGACAAACTGTTATCACACAAAACAATTATTGTAACTGGACCTGCTTTAGCAAGCTTCACAATGCGAATATTAAGGCAAAGTAGACATGCATTTTGTTGCATAATCTGAAGGCACTGCATTGCTGAGCAAACCTGATTGTTGAAGAATTGCACATCCTTCAACCTACTAAATCCTGTTCACTGGCACAACCTGAAGAATAAATTGAGAACAACTGAAAACTGTCCTGGAGTGAAAAATAAAAAAAAAACTTAACATTTCATTTGCAATTAAATTTGAGATTTCCCATATAATTCTTTGCAGCAAATTGTCAATCCAACTTCATCAAACCACCACCTGAACTTGCCCAACGTTCTTTAGTGCAGAGTTTGCAGGGAGATGAGTGTAAAACAAGTTAATGCTTCTCTACCATTACTGGGATTTTTTGGGACCTGGTTGTTCAAAGTTTCTTCACAGTGACTTGACTTTATAACCCTTTGTATACCATAGGATTTAACCAAATTAGAATTCTTCTCTCTGGAGCACCTGACTAGACTTTTAGAAAGTGGCAAAAAAACCCTAAGGATAAAGTAATAACCCTGAATAGTTCCTACATTACAACAGTGACTACACTCAAAAAAAGGTATTTTATTGGCCGTAAAGCACTTTGAGACGTCCAGTGGTTGTGAAGACCGCGATATAAATGCAAGTCTTTCTTTCTTTTCACTATACTGGTTGCTACAAGAGTATTTTAGAAGTATGTTGTGTTTGACAAAACCTTGAAGCAGAGTAAAGAAGGTGAAATTTTCTGAGAAGGTTGTGAATGTTCATTGTTGTTGTTCTTACGCTGCTGTAGCAGGAAGGTTTTAAGATTTCCTTTTCACTGATACTGGGATACTTTGAAACTGTCTGAAAAACAAATGTTCCTGTATATCTACGTTAGGTAAAAAAAATCTTACAGAATTTATTTTCTGTGCCAGCTCTGTCTCTTTGACTGTCTCTTTTTGTCAAAGAGTGTATCTTGTTCTAGCCATCTCTTTCAATCTTGTTTCCATCTAGGAGTTTCATTTGCCACAGAAGCTGGCTAAGACCATCCACTACCTCAGTGTTACTGATAAAGCTTCCAGGGACTGCCTAATTTTATCCATTGATCTGATTATTTAAAGATTTTCAGCTATGTGAATGTCAGAAAACTTGGTGCATTGCTGCACTAAATATCAATATGGTAGACACCAATGGAATACAAATGTTTGTGTACTACTAAAAGTGATTGCTTAGCAAAATGTGTCCTTCAGTACTCACCTTCATTAAATAGGCACCTGTTCTTGGGCAGATTCTTTCCAAGTTAAGAAAAGACTTGCATGTAGCACCTTGATCCCAGGATGTCCCAAGGTGCATTACAGCCAATGAAGTACTATTTTTGAAGTGTGTAGGAAATGCTGCAACCAGTTTGTGCTCTGAAAGGTTCCATAAATAGCAATGTGATAATGACCAGATGATTTGCTTAGTGTTTTAGTGATACTGGCTGAGGGATAAATATTGAACAGGACAAGGAGAAGGGGGTAGACCTATTTTTCTTTTAAATCCACCTGAGAGGGCAGGCAGGGCTTCAGTTTAATGTTTCAACTGAAGACAGCATCTCCAACAGTGCAACACTCAAGTCTCTATAGTAGAACTTGAGTTTACACCTTTTCCCTAGAGGAGAGAGTACTACCACTGAGCCAAGAGCTTATGTATTAGACTCTGGCCCTGGGTCATGGAGAGACCTGGAGTTATGATGGTAGCTACTGGTGGAACAAGCTGCCAACCAAACTCATCCGCACTTGCTATTGAGGCTGTAGCCTACTTTGAGGCAACCCCAGATCCTTTTCAGATTTATAGTCAATCCAACACACCAAGGTTGAATGCACACCTTTATTACACAAGTACAATAAAGTTAGGAATGATAAGTGGAACAGAATCAAACATGTACGTGATATTGCATTGTAATTGTATAATACAAATGCGTGTGTGGCAATGTTTATGGTGGCTATGACTGCATTAGCAAAGTTTGACTCTATTTACATTTCTGCCCTTTACAACAAGAACTTGGATTTTTATCGCGCCTTTAACATAGAGAAGCATTCCACGGCACTTTGCAGAAGTGTATTCAAAAAATGGCCAAGACAAAGGATGAAATATCGTATATACTTGAATAAAAGTCAACTTTTTTTGACCAATTTTTGAGGCTAAAATTTGGGGGGGTCGACTTTTACACAAACCATCTTTTCAAACTTTTATGCACAAAATAATAGTCACTGTGGAGACAGGGCATAGAGTCGGATGGATACACGGGAAACTTAAGTATCCATTCTGGCGACGTTCACTGACCCATTCTGCAACTTTACCATCTAATCACTTGCTAGACTTTCCCCTGTTTGCACTTTTATTCTTCGGTATCTTCATGAGTTGTGTGGAAATTCAATCCTGACATTCTTCTCTGATACTTTGAATTCTTTTGCTGCCGCACAATTATTCGCCTTCTCTGCACATGCAACGACTTTTAGTTTAAACTGCGCTGTGTATTTGTTGTTGTTCCTTGGCACCATATTGACAAAATATGGGGGTCTCAGCTGAGCGTTTGGGTATTTATACTTGTGCGTGATTAGAATATTCTGTCTGCACTCTGAAAGTTAAGGTCAGCTTTTACATCAGATATAGGAAAAATTCAAGATTTCTTTGGCCTAAAGTCATAGGTAGACCTTTACATGAGATCAACTTTTACTGAGTATATATGGTATTAGGAGGGATGACTAAAAGCTCTCTCAAACAGGTGGGTTTTAAGGAGGATGTTAAAGGAGGGGAAAGAAGCAGAGAGTTTCAAGGCCAAAGGCACGGGCAGCAATGGTGGATGATGATATGCACAAGAGGCCAGATTGGTAGGAATGCAGAGCTCGTGGTGGGTTGTGGGGCGGGAGGCAGTTACAGAGGTGGGAAGTGGCGAGGCCATGAAGAAATTTAAACATGAGGATGAAAATTTTGAACGGCGACTGTGTCTGGTTTATTCCTCATTTTGTGTCATCTACTGATGACTTAGTGAGCACACTGCCTATGATGAAATTGAGTCATACAGACCAGGAAAACTGTAGGTTTCGTTTCTGATCTGTGGTGAGTTAACACTTTTCAGCCATGGGTGGTTGCGGTGGTGATAATGTCGCCCTCACCCCTGGCTTAGGAGGAGGAAAAATCAGCCACCAAACATGTTGCTGAGTGCTCACTAGTATCGCCGACTGGAAAGTGTGTGTATATGTTCTACTGAGAGTCTTTAATATTCTTTGAACAAATATGAGTTTGTGGTTTTTAATTTTACATAAGCAGCATGTGAATTCATTTCCTAGATTTTCCAAGCACATGCATGTGGTATCCACAATATAACTTCAATATGTG
The DNA here is from genome assembly GCF_036365525.1 of Heterodontus francisci. Classification (NCBI taxonomy): domain Eukaryota; kingdom Metazoa; phylum Chordata; class Chondrichthyes; order Heterodontiformes; family Heterodontidae; genus Heterodontus; species Heterodontus francisci. The sequence continues at coordinate 45,239,330 of NC_090402.1, read as the reverse complement.
AAATTAGTTTTAAAGATATGCACTTGCTAGCATTTTATTAATGTGAATTTTATGTTCATTGGGGAAGAGAGTGTCGTTAACGGATGTAAGGTTTTCCATTTTATGCACTCAGTTAACTTAAGCACTCCCAGGTCAGATGCAATCTGCCGAAATACAAGATGCAGAGTAAACACCCTGCATTATTATCTCTGACATTATATATCTCAGTATGAAATTGCATTTATAAATGTTATTTCTTGCACCTAACCTCCCTGTGTAAACAAGGCAAAATTCCAAAGAATATAAGATAAAGCTGATGGGGGAAAAAAGTGCTGGGCTAGGGAGTCTTCATTGTAATTATAGACTACATGATGATAACTTGTGGGATGTGATTTATATCCCATGAGCTGGTTGACTTGATAACTGTGTCCTGAAGACCCCACCTGCCAAGAATGAGGCATATTAATTTTGTCATATGAACATTAATTTTAAACTGTTGCTGGTATGAAGAAATGACTTGTTTAAAGTGGAAAACATTTGCATACTAAGAGACAGTGCCTGGGGACAATGGAACTGCTCCCTGATCCAATTAACCCAAATGGATTTTGATCACCAGACATTGAATGTGTAAGAAAACCAGCATTCCAGGGTGTCTGCAAAGATGGAGAATCCACAAATGCAGGAGTTTGTTAAAACAGCTAGTTACATGATAAACCTGCTGGCCCAGGTTTTTGTTTGAACTGCTCAGAGAACTATTTGGGTCAGATTGCAACTGAACTTGGGAGAATAGAGCCTCTCTCCTGGCTAGTTCTCTCTCTCATGAATCTCTGGATCCACTGAAGTCACTTAAACCTCAAAAGAGAAAAGACTCCTACAGCGAAACAAGTTTTAAAGCATGCACTGGGCCCCAACGAAACGACAAGACTTACCGGCAATCAAAGACTCCACATCGAATTCAAAGGGCCGTAAATAAATCCCAGCTATTGCCTCAAACTTTTCCCCTTTATTCTTTCTACTTTTCTGTCTCTATCTGCGTATGTGTTTATTGCGTATGCGTGCCAGCTTGGTCGCGTCACGTATTCGTAGTCATTATCCGGATTAGAGTTTAAGGTTAATAAACTTCTACCTTTCTTGTTTAAATCTAAGAAAATCTGTCTGATTGATTTCTTTGCCTTACAATTGGAGAGCAGTGAACAAGGATTCACTGAAGGGGCAGCTAAAAACACAGTGTTTTTAAAATTAAACCCTGTTCTGGTTAAACCAGGCAAAGGCTGAGAGGGAATCCCTAGACCTCTTTCTCACCTGGTCGTAACAACTGTCTCATGAGGTCCTCATAATGTTTATACTATAAGTTAACATAATTGCATAATTAGACTGGCAAGTGGGTAAAGATGGGTTTATTTATTTAGAAATACAGCACTGAAATAGGCCCTTCGGCCCACTGAGTCTGTGCCGACCATCAACCACCCATTTATACTTTTCTTTTCTTTTGGGCCTCCTTATCTCGAGAGACAATGGATACGCGCCTGGAGGTGGTCAGTGGTTTGTGAAGCAGCGCCTGGAGTGGCTATAAAGGCCAATTCTGGAGTGACAGGCTCTTCCACAGGTGCTGCAGAGAAATTTGTTTGTTGGGGCTGTTGCACAGTTGGCTCTCCCCTTGCGCCTCTGTCTTTTTTCCTGCCAACTACTAAGTCTCTTCGACTCGCCACAATTTAGCCCTGTCTTTATGGCTGCCCGCCAGCTCTGGCGAATGCTGGCAACTGACTCCCACGACTTGTGATCAATGTCACACGATTTCATGTCGCGTTTGCAGACGTCTTTATAACGGAGACATGGACGGCCGGTGGGTCTGATACCAGTGGCGAGCTCGCTGTACAATGTGTCTTTGGGGATCCTGCCATCTTCCATGCGGCTCACATGGCCAAGCCATCTCAAGCGCCGCTGACTAGGTAGTGTGTATAAGCTGGGGGTGTTGGCCGCTTCAAGGACTTCTGTGTTGGAGATATAGTCCTGCCACCTGATGCCAAGTATTCTCCGAAGGCAGCGAAGATGGAATGAATTGAGACGTCGCTCTTGGCTGGCATACGTTGTCCAGGCCTCGCTGCCGTAGAGCAAGGTACTGAGGACACAGGCCTGATACACTCGGACTTTTGTGTTCCGTGTCAGTGCGCCATTTTCCCACACTCTCTTGGCCAGTCTGGACATAGCAGTGGAAGCCTTACCCATGCGCTTGTTGATTTCTGCATCTAGAGACAGGTTACTGGTGATAGTTGAGCCTAGGTAGGTGAACTCTTGAACCACTTCCAGAGCGTGGTCGCCAATATTGATGGATGGAGCATTTCTGACATCCTGCCCCATGATGTTCGTTTTCTTGAGGCTGATGGTTAGGCCAAATTCATTGCAGGCAGTTATACTAATCCTACACTAATCCCATATTCCTACCTCATCCCCACCTTCCCTATATTCCCCTACCACCTACCTGCACTAGGGGCAATTTATAATGGCCAATTTACCTATCAACCCACAAGTCTTTGGCATGTGGGAGGAAACCGGAGCACCCGGCGAAAACCCACACGGTCACAGGGAGAACTTGCAAACTCCGCACAGGTAGTACCCAGAATTGAACCCGGGTCGCTGGAGCTGTGAGGCTGCGGTGCTAACCACTGTGCCGCCCTGCAATGCACAGTACTACTTTTTGATTTGGTGCTGACTTGTCATTTGTCATGTAGATTTAAATTGTTAAAAGCTTCCAAATTATTTAGTAAAAGAAAATAGTTCCAGTAATGAGTTGTGATTTATTGTCATCCTCACAAGATATGAAAAATATTGTGGGAAAATTGTGTTAGAGGCAGAATAACCAACCAAGATAGGATTTGAATAGAATTGACCATCTCCATTCTTTCAATAAATGCGAGAGGCCTAAATTGCCTCCGCATTTTATTAACCCTTTTATTTGCAGCCGCATTTTCTTCAAACAAGTTATGAGTGGGGGGAGGAAATAAAACATCTTGTGTCACTTCTGTACTGAGATTTTTAACAATTGAAGTGGTTTATTGTGGATGTGCTCTGTTTTGTAAAGCTGGGCTGTACTTTGACAATTTGCGTGAATGAATCATGAGTGTGAAGGCTGGCCATGTTTCTCCACTGTGCCGCACGCAGACTCATTTATGCTATATTAAATATTCCAGATGAATTCCAGAGATATGAATCCAGTAAGTGATTAAATTTAGTATGTGGGTTATTTTATTTAAGTTAATAAACCACATTTACTTTTTCACTTTATAAAAATCTTTTTCTTACCAATCTTCTACCTTCCTTCCCTGAAGTCATTGACTCTTTGCCGGGCTACTAAATAATTTGGAAGCTTTTACCATTCTGGATCTGCACATGATAACTGACAAGTCAGCACCAAGTCATAAAGTAGTATGGAGCTTTGCAGAACCCATTTTTATCTGCTTGCCAGCCTAATTATGTAATTATGTTAACTTATATTATAAACAGAATGCATTACGAACTCTCTAGAGTTTAGAAGAATGAAAGGAGATCTAATTGAGGTATATAAGATGAATAAGGGGATTGACAAAGTAGACGTAGAGAGGATGTTTCCTCTTGTGGGGCAATCTAGAACGAGAGGTCATAGTTTTAGGATAAGGGGTAACAGGTTTAAAACAGAGATGAGGAGAAATTACTTCTCTCAAAGGGTCGTGAGTTTATGGAATTCACTCCCCCAGAGTGCGGTGGATGCCGGGACATTGAGTAAATTTAAGGAGAAGATAGACAGATTCTAATTAGTAATGGGTTGAAGGGTTATGGAAAACGGGCAGGAAAGTGGAGTTGAGGCTGAGATGAGATCAGTCATGATCGTATTGAATGGCGGAGCAGGCTTGAGGGGTTGAATTGCCTACTCCTGCTCCTAGTTCTTATGCTCTAGTTCTTACATAAGAACTAGAAAGACTCACGACCCTCTGAGAGAAGAAATTTCTCCTCATCTCTGTCTTAAATGAGCGACCCTTTATTTTTAAACAGTGACCCCTAGTTCTAGGTTTTCCTGCAAGAGGAAACATCCTATCCGCAGTCACCCTGTCAAGAGCCCTCAGGATCTTATATGTTTCAATCAAGTCGCATCTTTTCTAAATTCCAGCAGATACCAGCCCAGCCTGTCCAACCTTTCCTCATAAGACAACCCACCCATTCCAGGTGTTAGTCTAATAAACCTTCTCTGAACTGTTTCCAATGCATTTGCATCATTTATGAGGACCTCATGAGAACGTTATCAGGTCAACCAGCTCATGGGGTATAAATCACATCCCATAGGTTATCATCATGTAGTCTGTTATTACAACGAGGGCTCCCTACACCAGCACCTTTGCCTCCTTAAGCTTTACCTTATATTCTTTGGAATTTTGCCTTGTTTACATGGGAAGGTTAGATGCAAGAAAATAACATTTGTGAATGTAATTTGAGGCTGAGGTATAAGTGTCAGAGATAATAATGCAGGGCACACGCCAGTATCTCACTCAAATTGGCATTCCTCATGTGTCAGCATTGACGGCAAGTGTTCGCAGGTCATTAAACTGTGGATGACATTATAGCCGAGCTCAGTTCAGTTCTCACACCACATCCACACGTAGGTGTCACCAACAGGGTCACTGGATAGAAATCAGAAGCGCAAACATTGGATAATTTACCCACTCCCCTTCCTACAAGGTATGCTACTGAGGTTCATTGTCTCGCTGAACGCCGAGCATCTGATGTACCTAACAGCCTTGGAATGCCTGAGATTCTTGGAAAAAAATATATGATCCTTTGTTTCGTTAAAAAAACATGGATTTTTTTTGTCAGAGAACCACAGCAGCATTTAGAAATAATTTCTGGCACGTTGTAGGGTCAGGGTGGAGTTACCCTTAGCTTATATCAAACTTTGCTAATCCTGTCTGGCAGTGTTTGATGCTGTACCTGTGGAGGGCTTGTGTTCCATTCCCTTGCCTTTAATGTGTACAAAACAAAATACTGAACTCCACACACATATTGCACCATTAGTGCTAAATTCATTGGAGCTAGGACTGGTTGCGGCCATTGATTAAATGTATACATATAAATATATGCAAAGTGTCAGCTTGACACAGTTGGTAGCACACTCTTCCCGGAGTCCAACGGTTGTGGATTTAAGCCAGGACCCAAGAACACTTCAAAGATGTACTGAGGGAGTGCTGCATTATCAGAGGTGCTGTCTTTCTGATGAGATGTTAAAGCAGTGCACTGTGCATGTTCAGGTGGATGTAAAAGATCCCACAGTTTTGAAGAGCGGGTTGTTCTCTTGGCGTCACATCCTTAGCTCTCATCCAAAAATACCAGAAAAAATGAGCATGTTAATTATTTCTAGATCTTTGCATGTGTGCAAATTGTCTGCTGTGTTTGCCTATCCAACATTTACTTTCAGGCGTTCCACCTTCGGTCCTCTCTGCCTGTCTGTTCCTTCTTCATATCAAACACTGTCTTCACTCATTATCAAAGTACATTCACTTGTTTGCTAATGATTCCATTTTCCACTTGTCAATTTTCATCAGTCACAATACAACCTCTAGTCCTCAGTGCAAAGGCTGAAATCATTACATTTAGATTTCAATTCCCTCTAATGAAGCAGTGAAAACCTTATTTCCTTCAATTTTTCAGAGACAATTTATTTGTCTCTCACATTCAACTAGCAGTTGCCGCCTTTTGTTGCACCTGTAATTGTTCATCTATCGATGATCTTGGCTTCACAATCTCCCCTGATGTCAAATTGAACTTCCATCCCTCCATTACTAAAGGGGCCATCTCAAAGCTCTATTTCCTTTTTGATACCCAAATACTGCTTTTCTCTTTAACAACTTTAGATGTTGTGCAAAGTCCAAGCATGTCTAAGATTTGAGTATTGCTCCCATTTTTGGGAGGCTCGATTTTCTAACCATCCCCTCACTTTTGCCCCTTTTCCCCTCCTTTCTGCAGTTTTTAGGCTTTTAAAACTCCAACTCGCTGTCATCTACTTGGCTGTTTCCTACCATACTCTGACTTCCCTTATACTGTTTTCCAACCTGGTGATGTCCTGCAGTATAGGTCTTTGGCTCGTCATCTTGGTTTCACAACTTGTGGAAAAATAATTTAAAAACTTCATTATTGCCTCACTGTCAAATTTTCTCTCTTGGATGCTTGCTGCTGCGGGGAGGCAGCTGAGGGAAGGAAGGAGGTGCCCCTCCCTTCCCTGCACCACCCTACTTTGCTCACCCACAACCAAGTCGGGGGGGGGGGGGTGGTGTTGTAGACCTTAAAGGCAGCATTCTGAGATTGTGAAGCAATTTGGATCCAGGAAAAGATGGAGTGAAACTGGGGAGAGGGACTAAGGCTGATGGGGAATAGTTCTGTTTTAGTCCTTGTCAGTATTGAATGGGCTCTTATGCTTTTTAGGTCTTTTTTCAATCTCATTGTTGAACTTCAAAGCTTTTTTTAACGTCCCATAACAGATTTTTAAAAAAATAATGTACTTGTAGCAACACCCAGTACCCACAGGAAGGATGTTTCACTCATGTGAAATCGAAAGTGAGAATTGCTGTAGGTGAAACAACAGTTTATGGCCAGCAGAAGAATTTCATTGGAGGTCGTATCTGATAACTTGTTCCAGAAGTCACATAACCACAGTGTAAACAGAGGCTCTCCAGTTACAAAGAAGTTGTGCCAGTTGATGGTTAAAACAGCACAACAGCAACAACAAAATCTTGTATTAATTTAATGCCTTTAACGTAATGAAATGCCCCAGGGCACTTTGCAAGGGCGCAAAATATAATATTGAGCCACATAAGGAGATACTAGGGCAGATGATCAAAAATTGTAGGTTTTAAGGAGTGACTTCAAGGAGGAAAGCGAGGCAGAGAGGCAGAGAGGCTTAGGGAAGAAATTGCAGAGCTTCAGGACCAGGCAGCTGAAGGCACAGCCGCCGAGGGTAGAGCGATTAAAATTGGGGATGCTCAGGACACCAGAATTAGGGGAGATTACAGAGATGGGGAGGGGGCGAGGCCATGGAAGGATTTGAGAACAAGGTTGAAAACTAAGTTCATTGGAAGCTGGTATCTGTCTAATGCCTATTTATATTATGGGGTAAGAATAGCCTATGTCACTATGCAGAGGAACCTCATGAGTTTTGTAGGTGGTGTTCATCAGTGAAATAGGACTAAGTATTACATGCTCCCATTGCATATTCCATCTGCGAACTGCTGGTACAAAAGGGAAAGTCAAAGGGATCTGAAGTTCCAAAAATATTTTGGGTATTTTGGTTTGATTCTTCCTTAAAAGACTCCAGTGTAGCTGGATTTTGCATTCAAATTAGAGCATAATTAGCCAGTATTCTATGGGTACCATTTAGAACTTTGGAATTTATAATAGTATGATTCTGGAGTTTGTATTTTACTACAGTATCATGTTTATCATGAATATATCAGAAATGCAAGCGATTTCTTATTTTGTTAGATTTTCTGCAGTTGAAGGTTTATTTGTGTACTCTCTGGCCAGTAAGGGAGTTGTGGAAATGGACTAATTTTTTTCATCTCTACAGTGATACCTGTACTTGTGCTAACGGGACTGCACTGTCCTCTGGTGGTTGGAATTCCCCCAAAATGTTTATCAGCTGTTCCCTTCCAACACCTGCTCTCCTCTCCACTGCCCCAACCAATGCTTGAAGGTTTTAAGTTTTCTTTTGTATATTTTCCTTTGTTTTAATCCCTTTTAGATTCTCCTTGCTGCCTCAAACAATTGTCCTTTTTTACCTGTGGAAAATTATTTTTTGTGGATATCTTGAACCTACTGTGCCAGGAAGCTGAAGGAACACATGGTGAGAAAATCAGTGAAACCACCCAGGATAATGACAGTATCGATTGAGCATCTTTGTTTTATGATGTAAAACAAAAACTGCAAGGCAATTTTCCCTCAGTACTGTCACCGTTCACTGTTTTTCCTTTATTCCCCCCCCCCCACCCCACCCCACGTCTTGAAGGTTATGAACTGAATTTATGGACTGAAGTTGGGTACAATTTGTTGGGCACTGGCTGCATTGACCTCCCCAAATGACCATTTATCATGAATGAACTTAGTCTGTGTGAGTTGGAAGGCTGTGTGGCTGTGGAGGGTATCTCCGCTGAGTCTGATCCCCTTTTCATCCGATCTTGTGTGGGAGGCCAATGAATAAAGACCAGGTCCGGAATGTTGGCACAGCCCTGGTTGTCCCGCAGTCCAGATTGAAAACTCCACCTGACCCTGCGCGAGTGGGACACTGAATGACATTTTACCGGCAACGGCCAATTAAGAGGCTGCTGCTGGGATGCCAACCAATTGAGGATGACAGCCCACCTCCTGGAGCTCCCAGCCCAATCAGAGGGCTGGCAGTCTCGGCAGCACCACTGGTAGAGGTGGCCGCTGCTGAGGCAGCAGAAGAAAGCTGGGGTACCCTCAAAGACAAGGTAAGTTTCTTTTAACTGAACCAGGTCTAGGCAGGCAGACCCTGGCGATTGGAAAGGGCGTGTGCCCTCCAGCGGCAGCACCATAGCCACAAGCACGAACATTGCCACTGGGAAGCCCCTCTGTGGGCCTTGGAGTGGCCATAAAGGAGCCCTCCCCCTGGGAACGCACTGGGAGGCTGCCAGGGTTTACCTGGTGGTTTCCCCATGCAGCAGCAGCCCTTCCTGATGCCTGTAAAATGCCAGAGAGTATGGGAAGTGGCCCTTAATTGGGCAATAAATTGGTTTAATTGTCTGCGCACCTTTGGACATCATGCCACTGAGGTTTCCACTGGTGATAATATCCCAGTGGCGCCTGGAAGATGTTGGGCTCCCCTCTTGACACTGTCAAATGCCATGTTACCAGCCTCCTTCCTCCCAGACCATCTCCAGAGGGCTGGTAAAATCCAGCCCAGAATTGGAACTCAGGCTGAATTCCCCTTTATCCCCGCCCACCCCATGTCACAAATGTACGAACATAAGAATTAGGAGCCGGACTAGGCCATTCAGCCCATTCAAGCCTGCTCCGCCATTTAAGAAGATCAAGACTGATCTGATTGTGGCCTCAACTCCACTTTCCCGCCTATCCCTGATACTCTTTGACTCTTGTCAGTCAAGAATTTATCTATCTCTGCCATAAAAGTATTCAATGACCCTGCCTCTACCACTCTCTGAGGAAGAGAATTCCAAAGACTCACAATCCTGACACTGAGGCCAATTGATTGAGATTACCTAACTCAGCACAAGAGAGAGACCATCAGTGTTGCATTGGAGAGTACTGAGGGAGTACTGCATTCTTGGCGCTGCCACCTTTTGGACAAGACCTTAAACAGAGGCCTAGTCTGTCCACTCAGGTGGATGTAAAAGGCCTCATGGCACTATTTCGAAGATGAGCAGTGCAGTTCTCATGGTTTCTGACCAATATTTAACTCTCAACCATTATCACTAAAAACAGATAATCTGCTCACTATCACCTTGCTGCTTGTAGGACCTTGCTGTGCGTAAAATGGCTGCAATGATTCCTGTATGATAACAGTGACTACATTTCAAAATTATTTAATTGGCTGTAAAGCACTTTGGGGTGTCCGAAGGTTGTGAAAGGCATTATATAAATACAAGTCTTTTTTCCCAGCTCTGTTCAGTTCAGTATCGTACATGGCAATGGAGTTGTCTGCTGAGGCTTCAGTGAGCTATATTCACTGTGCTTTTTTTCTTTAAAATTGTGTTAATGGAAATAATATAGCGGGATATTGTAGGATGTCTTGACTGCTGATAAACTTGTTGAAATCCTATATCTCCATGCACATAAATGGAGAATGACTGCAGAATTCCGAGGTGCAGGAGTCACAAAATGTTAGTATGCTGGTACCGCAAGTCATAAAGAAGCCTAATGGAATGCTATCCTTTATTACGAGAGTAATTGAAAATGAAAGTAAGGATGTTATGCTTCTGTTACACAGGGCATTGGTGAGACCACATCTCGAATACTGTGTGTTGTTTTGGTCTCCTTATTTAAGTAAGGATGTAAATGCGTTGGAGGCGGTTCAGAGGAGGTTTACTAGATTGACACTTGGAATGAGCAGGTTGTCTTATGAGGAAAGGTTGGACGGACTGGGCTTATTTTCACTGGAGTTTAGAAGAATGAGGGGAGACTTGATTGAAGTACATAAGATCCTGAACGGGATTGACAAGGAGGATGTGGAAAGGATATTTCCTCTTGTGGGTGAGTCCCGGACTAGGGACCACTGTTTTAAAATTAGGGGTCGCCCTTTTAGGACTGAGATGAGGAGAATTTTTTTCTCTCGGAGGGTTGTGCGACTTTGGAACTCTCTGTCTCAGAACGTGGTGGAGGCAGGGTCATTGAATATTCTTAAGGCAGAGGTAGATAGATTCGTGTTAGGCAAGGAAATCAAAGGTTATTGGGGGTAGATGGGAGTGTGGAATTTGAGATACAAACAGATCTGCCATGATCATGGTTGTTGGAGGTCAATCATCTGAGCTCCAGGACATCACTGCAGGAGTTCCATCAGGTAGTGTTCTAGGCCCAACCATCTTCAGCTGCTTCATCAATGACCTTCCTTCAATCATAAGGTCAGAAGTGGAGATGTTCGCTGGTGATTGCACAATGTTCAGCACCATTCATGACTCCTCAGATACTGAAGCAGTCTGTGTAGAAATACAGCAAGACCAGGACAATATCCAGGCTTGGGCTGATAAGTGGCAAGTGACATTCGTGCCACACAAGTGCCAGGCAATGACCATCTCCAACAAGAGAGAATCTAACCATCTCCCTTTGACATTCAATGGCATTACAATTGCTGAATCCCCCACTATCAACATCCTAGGGGCGACCGTTGAACAGAAACTGAACTGGAGTAGCCATATAAATACCGTGGCTACAAGAGCAGGTCAGAGGCTAGGAATCCTGCGGCGAGTAACTCACCTGCTGACTCCCCAAAACCTGTCCAGCATCTACATCTACAAGGCACAAGTCAGGAGTGTGATGGAATACTCTCCACTTGCCTGGATGGGTGCAGCTTCAACAGCACTCAGGAAGCTCGACACCATCCAGGTCAAAGCAGCCCGCTTGATTGGCACACCGTCTGCAAACATTCACTCTCTTCACCACCGATGCACAGTGGCAGCAGTGTGTACCATCTACAAAATGCACTGCAGCAACGCACCAAGGCTCCTTAGACAGCACCTTCCAAACCTGCGACTTCTACCAACTAGAAGGACACGGGCATAAAATGCATGGGAACACCACCACCTGCAAGTTCCCCTTCAAGTCACACACCATCCTGACTTGGAACTATATCGCCATTCCTTCACTGTCGCTGGGTCAAAATCCTGGAATTCCCTTCCTAACAGCACTGTGGGTGTACCTACCTCACATGGACTGCAGCGGTTCAAGAAGGCAACTCACCACCACCTGCTCAAGGGCAATTAGGGATGGCAATAAATGCTGGTCTGGCCAGCGATGCCCACGTCCCATGAATGAATAAAACAGAACTTATTGAATGGTGGAGCAGGCTCAAGGGGCCGAATGGCCTACATCTGCTAATTCACATGTTTGTATGTTTGTATGCACATGTAAATGAGGAAGGAAAAGGCTTCTGTTTCATTTGAAGAAAAGCATCCCGTCTGGAATCTCACTTCAGGAATTTCCAGACATCATTGTTCAAAAACCAGGCCAGCTGGTCCAAAAGTCAATGATGATGTCTCTAATCATGAATGGAAGCTGATGAGGCTTCCAGACTGAGCGTACATTGAATATAGGTAAAGACTCAAAATCACTCTCCCCGATATTGCCAGTGAGGATTGGTCAGATGACACTGGGAAGTAGTTCAGTTTTTTTTCCAGTTCCAATTTACTATATACTTGGAGAGAAAGTTTGCTTTCATACTGATATGGTGCTTAGATAATCATGAGCTCAATGTGCATCTAAAGCATTTGAAGGGGGAGGGACTTGACAGTGGCACTGTGTCTGATCCAGAAAAAATATTTTGCTAAGTTATTTTAAATCGTGTGTACAAAAGTCAAGGTGTTCAATTCTTCCCGTTTGATTCTGCTTGCTGCTTCATCGGTTGCTATTCTTGAGTTTTGAAAGTTATTTAGGTGACTCAGTTGGTAGCACTCTCACCTCTGAGTCAGAAGGTGGTGGGCTCTCATGCCAGATACTTGAGCACATAATCTAGGGAGTGCTGCAGTGTTGGAGGTGCCGAATTGCATGTCAAACCGAGGCCTGGTCTGCCATCACAGATGGATGTACAAGATCCCATGGCATATTTTGAAAAGGAGCAGGGGAGTTATCTCTGGTACTTATCCCTCAAACAACATCATTTTAAAAAAAAATCTGGTCATTTGTCACATTGCTGTTTGTGAGACTTTGCCGTCTGCATGAGGCTACCATGTGTCCTACATTACAACAATGAATATGCTTCAACAAGTACTTAATTGGCTGTAAAGCAGTTTGGGCCACCCTGAGATTGTAAAAGGTACAATTCTTCATTTGCCAGCTTTCGAAGTTCAGGTGACTTGTGTTCTTGTGTTGAATACAGCCAACATGATTTTATGAAAGGGAAATCATGTTTGACAAATTTGTTAAGAGTTCTTTGAGGATATAGCAAGCAGAGTGGATAAAGGGGAAATGGTAGATGTAGTGTATTTGGATTTTCAGAAGGCTTTCAATAAGGTGCCACAAAAGGTTATTGCACAAAATAAGAGCTCAGGGTATTGGGGGTAATGTGTTGGCATGGATTGAGGATTGGCTGACACACAGAAGGCAGAGAGTCGGGATTAATGGGTCTTTTTCAGGTTTGAAAGCCGTAACTAGTGGGGTGCCACAAGGACGGTCCTAGGGCCTCAACTATTTACTATCCATATTAATGACTTGGAGCCACCTTCAAATGGCTCGGAACGCATACTGTCCATTCGACTGCTCACTGCCTCTGGTCCAGTACACCTACTCAGCACCTATACTCCAACACTCTGCTCCCCACATGAAGTTAAAGACCAGTTCTACGAGGAACTCCATAATATCATTAGGAGCATCCCCAATACCGAACATTTGTTCCTGCTGGGGGACTTTAACGCCAAGGTTGGGGCCGACCATGACTCATGGCCCTCCTGCCTTAGGTGCTATGGCATTGGGAGGATGAATGAGAATGGACAGAGACTGCTTGAGTTGTGTACCTATCTCAACCTCTGCATCACCAACTCGTTCTTTCATATTAAACCCTGTTACCAGGTTTCATGGAGGCACCCAAGATCACGTCGTTGGCACCAGCTGGACCTCATCGGCACAAGGCGAGCCTCTATAAACAGTGTCCAAATCACACGCAGCTTCCACAGTGTGGACTGCGACACCGACCACCCCCTGTTGTGCAGCAAAGTTAGACTCAAACCAAAGAAGCTACATCACTCCAAGCAGAAGGGCCGCCCGCGCATCAACACTAACAGAATTTCTTATCCACAGCTGTTACATAAGTTTCTAAATTCACTTGAAAAAACCCTTCAAAACACTCCTACAGGGGATGCAGAGACCAAGTGGGCCCACATCAGAGACGCCATCTATGACTCAGCAATGACCACCTATGGCAAACGTGAGAAGCAGAATGCAGACTGGTTTCAATCTCACTTTGAAGAGCTAGAACCTGTCATAGCCGCTAAGCGCATTGCACTGTTAAACTACAAGAAAGCCCCCAGCGAGTTAACATCCGTAGCACTTAAAGTAGCCAGAAGCTCTGCACAAAGAACAGCCAGGTGCTGTGCAAATGACTACTGGCAACACCTATGCAGTCGTATTCAGCTGGCCTCCGACACCGGAAACATCAGAGGAATGTATGATGGCATTAAGAGAGCTTTTGGGCCAACCATCAAGAAGATCGCCCCCCTCAAATCGAAATCAGGGGACACAATCACTGACCAACGCAAGAAAATGGACCGCTGGGTGGAGCACTATCCAGAACTGAACTCCAGGGAAAATGTTGTCACTGAGACTGCCCTCAATGCAGCCCAATCTCTGCCAGTCATGGATGAGCTGGACGAACAGCCTACAAAATCGGAACTCAGTGATGCCATTGATTCTCTAGCCAGCGGAAAAGCCCCTGGGAAGGACGGCATTACCCCTGAAATAATCAAGAGTGCCAAGCCTGCTATACTTTCAGCACTCTAAGAACTGCTTTGCCTGTGCTGAGATGAGGGAACAGTACCACAGGACATGCGCGATGCCAATATCATCACCCTCTATAAGAACAAGGGTGACTGCGGTGACTGCAACAACTGCCGTGGAATCTCCCTGCTCAGCGTAATGGTGAAAGTCTTCGCTCGAGTCATTTTAAACAGTCTCCAGAAGCTGGCTGAGCATGTCTACCCTGAGGCACAGTCTGGCTTTCGAGCAGAAAGATCCACCATTGGCATGCTGTTCTCCCTTCGCCAGCTACAGGAGAAATGCCGCGAACAACAGATGCCCCTCTGCGTTGCTTTCATAGATCTCACCAAAGCCTTTGATCTCGTCAGCAGACGTGGTCTCTTCAGACTACTAGAAAAGATCGGATGTCCACCAAAGCTACTAATTATCATCACCTCATTCCATAACAATATGAAAGGCACAATTCAGCATAGCAGTGCCCCATCAGACGCCTTTCCTATCCTGAGTGGCGTGAAACTGGGCTGTGTTCTTGCACCTACACTGTTTGGGATCTTCTTCTCCCTGCTGCTCTCACATGCATTCAAGTCTTCAGAAGAAGGAATTTTCCTCCACACAAGATCAAATGGCAGGTTGTTCAACCTTGCCCGTCGTCAAGCGAAGACCAAAGTATGGAAGGTCCTCATCAGGGAACTTCTCTTTGCTGACGATGCTGCATTAACATCCCACACAGAAGAGTGTCTGCAGAGACTCATCGACAGGATTGCGGCTGCCTGCAACGAATTTGGCCTAACCATCAGCCTCAAGAAAGTGAACATCATGGGACAGGACATCAGAAATGCTCCATCCATCAAATCGACGACCACGCTCTGGAAGTGGTTCAAGAGTTCAAGACCTAGGCTCAACTATCACCAGTAACCTGTCTCTCGATGCAGAAATCAACAAGCGCATGGGAAAGGCGTCCGCTGCGATGTCCAGACTGGCCAAGAGAGTGTGGGAAAATGGCGCCCTGACACTGAACACAAAAGTCCGAGTGTATCAAGCCTGTGTCCTCAGTACCTTGCTGTATGGCAGCGAGGCCTGGACAACGTATGTCAGCCAAGAGCGATGTCTCAATTCATTCCATCTTCGCTGCCTCCGGAGAATCCTTGGCATCAAGTGGCAGGATCGTATCTCCAACGCAGAAGTCCTCGAGGCGGCCAACATCCCTAGCATATGGACCCTACTGAGCCAGCGGCGCTTGAGATGGCTTGGCCATGTGAGCCGCATGGAAGATGGCAGGATCCCCAAGGACACATTGTACAGCGAGCTCGTCACTGGTATCAGATCCACCGGCCGTCCATGTCTCTGCTTTAAAGACGTCTGCAAAGACGACATGAAGTCCTGTGACATTGACCACAAGTCAGGGGAGTCAGTTGCCAGTGATCGCCAGAGCTGGTGGACAGCCAATAAAGGCGGGGCTAAAGTGTGGTGAGTCGAAGAGACTTAGCTGTTGGCAGGAAAAAAGACAGAAGGACAAGGAGAGAGCCAACTGTGTAACAGCCCCGACAACCCATTTTATCTGCAACGCCTGTAGAAGAGTCTGTCACTCTCGAATTAGCCTTCATAGTCACTCCAGGCGCTGCCTCACAAACCACTGACCACTTCCAGGCGCTTACCCATTGTCTCTTGAGACAAGGAGGCCAAAGAAAAAAGGAGGAAGGGACAGAGTGTCGCGTATCCAAATTTGCTGACGATACAAAAATAGGTGGGAAGGCATGTTGTGATGAGAACACAAAGAATCTGCAAAGGGATATAGATAGGTTACGTGAGTGGGCAATAACTTGGCAGATGGAATTCAATGTGGGAAAGTGTGAGGTCATCCACTTTGGTAGGAAGAATAAAAAGGCAGATTATTATTTCGATGGAGAAAGACTACAAAATACTGCAGTACAAAAGTCCGAGTGTATCAAGCCTGGGTGCTCTTGTACATGAAACACAAAAAGTTATCATGCAAGCGCGGCAAGTAATTCGGAAGGCAAATGGAATGTTGGCCTTTATTGCTAGGGGGTTAGAGTTTAAAAATAGGGAAGTCTTGTTACAACTGTACAGGGTGTTGGTGAGGCCACACTTGGAGTACTGTGTACAGTTTTGGTCCCTGTATTTAAGGAAGAATATACGAGCATTGGAGGTAGTTCAGTAAAGGTTCACTAGGCTGATTCCTGGGATGAAGGTGTTGTCTTATCAAGAACGGCTAAACAGGTTAGGCCTTTATTCATTGGAGTTTAGAAGAATGAGAGGTGATCTTATTGAAACATATATGATTCTAAGGGGGCTTGACAGGGTAGATGTTGAGAATATGTTTCTACTGGTGGGGGATTCTCAAACTAGGGGATATAAGTTACAGAATAAGGGGGCACACATTTAAAACTGAGATGCGAAGGAATTTCTTCTCTCAGAGGGTGGTGAATCTCTGGAATTCTCTACCTCAGAGAGTTGTGGAGGCTAGGTCACTAAATATATTTAAGGAGGAGGTAGACAGATTTTTGAAATCTTGGGGAGTTGAGGGTTATGCGGAGCAGGCCCAAAAAAGCAGTTGAGGCCTGGGACAGATCAGCCATGATCTTATTGTATGGTGGGGCAGGCTTGAGGGGCTGAATGGCCTACTCCTGCTCCTATTTCTTATGTTCTTGTGTACAGAGGCACCAAAGTAATGATCCTTTGTTCTCTGAAATTGGATGTTGTAATACACGGTCAAAACCTCCCTCGGATTATAATAAAATAGAATTAAATTAATTAACACATTTAAACTTCTTAAAACAAAAGGAGATTGTGATGTCATCATCTGTGTACTGATATTGCTTCCTATTAATAGTGCTACTAATGCACACATAATGGAGACTGAAATGGGGGCTTAGCTCGTGGCCTGGTACAGTATGTGCTGGAAGTGCAACTGCAGCACGACCATGTTGTTTCTCAGAGTTCACTGCACAACAGTGCTGAAAATGTCTTCCTCTCCACTCTACCCTTATCCTCTCCACTCATTCTCCTTTGTTCTTCTTCCTCCTCCTCCCAGAACATGGTGACACATCTCATGTGTGCCATTCTTTGGGTGCTGGCAACCTTTTATACATCATGTACGTGGCTATTGTTCATGTGTAACCAGAGATTATGAGTGTGGGTGGGGTGAGGTTCTCATAGTTGAGCCCAATCCTATATTTGCCAATGTTGCAACTGCACCCTTCACAACAGGTGTTGCGGGACAGTGAGCCAGATCCCAGGATCTAGGAACATAGAATCATGAGTAGGCCATTCAACCACTTGAACTTGCTTGCCATTCAGTTAGATCATGTCTGATCTGTATCAATTTCATCTACCTGTCTTGGATCTTTTTTTTCATTTTGCCCCAAGCCCAGGGGTGCTGAGAACAACTCTAGTGTTGCCATCACTACTCGAACTGAGGTTGGCTAACAGCACAGATTGATGATCAGACCCATGACTTTGTGGTCTGTATGTATAGCTGTGATATTCTTTGTCACGGTTTCCATTTCCTAAAGCAAAATATCAGTGTCAATGTGGTGAATGTTATGTTTCCAATTTTTTTAGCGATTTACAAACAGAATAGTATTTCAAAACTTTGCCATGGCAACAATTTCTCCCTTAATTTAGTTAATGAGATTATGTAGTGCATTTATTCAGAGATACAGATAAACTGATTGCAATCTGTGTTTAAGCAGTCAGGATTTGGAACCCAAGAACTATTTTCCGCCTGCAAGTTGGACAGTCTGCCTATCTATACTAATACAGTCTACAGAGGCTTAATATAGCACTAAGCAAGCCATTATCTGTAGACTTTGCTCAGTGTTATCTGTGGATAGTTCCATCAATGCACCAGATAGCAGCTGCTTCTATTTTGTAAAGATCAAGGCCGCAACCTTCACATGTGTAACACCAGCATTTTCTGCGCTATGGGCGCCATTTAGGGTCCAAAATGGTGCCCATACCCCGTGTTCACACTTCTAGTGTGTGTTGTGCCATTTTGGGTAGGTCATTAATGCAGGCACTGGCAGCGTGTGTCATTGTGGGCAGATCATGGCGTCAGTCAGCATGTAATTCTGGTTTGACTGCAGCGGTGCCATTTTTGACCTCAGTGCTTCAGCTAACGCCCTTTTTTAACCTTGCACAGCTGAATATGTGTTCAACAGCAGGAAGGACCCCTGATCAGTGTTATTTAAAAGGATTGTCAACTACTTGCAGGTTAGTTGCTGATTGATTTCTTCTGGCTGTTGCTGAGTTAGTCGAAGTGTTTGTTGATTTGGCTATTGAATTTCTCCTCTAATTTCCTTAAGGGAATGTGTTCTTAGGATCTGATCTAATTCAATTTTTTTTGTGTTGCTGGATATGGGGCTAAGGCCTGGGGCAATCTGATGCACCCATTGCTGTGCCATTCATGTTTATCAAAGCAGCCTGTGTTTATTTCCTGTTCCTCCCACTTGCCCAGTTACTTTCCTCGTCCTCTCTCAGTAGCATTACCTTGGTTTGGTTTTACACTTTCAGTACATGGTCTTGGATTTGGATCTGGGGTTTCTTTATGTTTGAGTCTAGAGGTTGACTATTTGCTGGCTGTTTCATTCGGAGCATTGTAGTGGAGCTGAATCCTGGACTCACTAAGGTGCACTTTCTAGCCTGAGTCACTGGATAGGAATCTGGGCCATGACCCTTGGCTATGTTTTCTTCTTTGCACAGGCCCAAGCCTTTCCTGTTCTAAAAAATAGAAAAAGGAAAGTTTTGCATTTATAAAGCACCTTTCACGACCACTGGACACCTCAAAGTGCTTTACAAAACACTTACCAGTTCTGTATGGCTTAGTGATGCACTGGGAAATAGAATCCATGAATGCCACTCTGCACAGGCACATCCAAACTGCAACTTTCAGGATGCAGTTTAGACATACTTTCCCTAAATGCAAAACTAAACGGGGGTGAGATTTACAAACAGGAAGTCATGGTATAAACTGTAAATTGGTCATTTTGGTAATTTAAAAAAATCTGCTTTTATGGATTCATTTTACAGCTCAAACTTTATTCTTATCTCCCTAAAATGAGAATAACGCAGCAGAATTTATTATTTTTATAATTTCCAATAACAGAATATACTAGGACTTGTTTATAATCTGTTTATCCATCCAGTTTTAACAGTCGAGGCCAAGGTGTGACCGACAACCTCTGAGTTGAAGGGAGTAGGAGCTGCGTTCTGAAAACTTGATTCTCAGTAGGCTCGGGTAACAGGTGACCAAGGTGGCAGAAAGCTGTTGTGACTACAAATTTGGACTCATTTACAAACTGTAATGCTTTACAACAGGCGAAGCGTCGTAAGAACATAAGAAAAAGGAGCAAGATTAGGCCATTTGGCCCTTCGAGCCTGCTCCACCATTCAACAAGATCATAAGAACATCAAAACATAAGAAATAGGAGCAAGAGTGGGGTATTCAGCCCTTCGAGCCCACACTGCCATTCAGTGGCTGATCTTTTACTTCAAGACCATTTTCCTGCACTATCCCCGAATTCCTTGACGTTTTTAATATGTAGAAATCTATCGACCTCAGTCTTGAACAAACTCAACGACTGAGCTCCATAGCCCTCTAGGCAGAGAATTCCAAAGATTCACCACCCTCTGAGTGAAGAAATTCCTCCTCATGTCAGTCCGAAATGGTCTGTCCCTTATTCTGAAGCTGTGTCCCCTGGTTCTGGACTCCACAGCCAGGGGAAACATCCTTCCTGCATCTACCCTGTCAAGCCCTGTAAGAATTTTATATGTTTGAATGAGATCATCTCTCATTCTTGTAAACTCCAGAGAATCGAGGCCCAGTCTATTTAATCTTTCCTCATATTCCCTCCATCCCAGGAATTAGTTTAGTGAACCTTCGTTGCACTACTTTTATGGCAGGTATATCTTTCCTTAGGTAAGGAGACCAAAGCTGCACACAATACTCCAGGTGCAGTTTCAACGAGGTTCTATACAATTAACACAATAAAGATGGCAGGACAGGTGGTGTGTATGGGCTGCAACATGTGGGAGCTCCTGGATGCCACTGCAATCTATGGTAACCACATCTGCAGTAAGTGTCTGCTTGAGGAGCTTCAGCTCAGAGTAGATGAGCTGGAGGCTGAGCTGCAGACGTTGCGATGCATCAGGGAGGAGGAAAGTTAATTGAATACTTTGTTCCAGAAGGCAGTCACACATCTTAGGATAGGGTCATCTGATTTGGTTTGTGGTCAGGGACAGGAGAGTGTGACGGTGAGTCAGGCAGGTAAGGGGATCGAGAAGGTGGGAGTGGAGGAGCCTTAGCCTAGATCGCCCGTGATCCAGAGTGTGAAGACAGGAGTTTGGTGAGTGACAGGATCTTAAGGGTTAATCTCACTCTAAAGTCTAGTTTTTGTTTACATTTAGCAATTAACTAAAAATTACTGTTTACGTTAAGAGGCAAGTTTAGTTTCTTCAGTCTTAGCAGGGATAAATAAGCTGTCTGAGAGCAGCTTTAGCTAGGTAATTAGGTAACTAGCTTAAATAAAAGCAAAATACTGCGGATGCTGGAAATCTGAAACAAAAACAAGAAATGCTGGATTCACTCAGCAGGTCTGGCAGCATCTGTGGAAAGAGAAGCAGAGTTAACGTTTCGGGTCAGTGTTCCGAAGAAGGGTCACTGACCCGAAACGTTAACTCTGCTTCTCTTTCCACAGAGGTAACTAGCTTAAACTGGTTAAACAGGATCAGAAATTCTGCCCAATGTGTCCCTAAATGCAACATCTTACAACAATCAAGTACAAGGAGTATATAGCTATAGTGCAAGTGCAGCACAATGAATAATTGTACTAAATATATATTTTCACCATACGTAATGTATTACCTCCCACTCCTTCCAGTACCAGAATCCTGGCTTCCAACTTCCAACCAACCATTTCTCTCCCACCCACATGTCTTACAGCACCTTCCAGATGTATGTTTCTCAACAGAGCCTAGCACCCATCTTAGTATAATCGATTGCATTGAACACAAGAACAAGATAGCAGTTCAATAGATTAGTAAAGCAATGTTGTCCCAGCCATGCAAACAGTGGGAGATACACGAAAGAAAGAGCAAAGCGAATGTGCAGAGTGAGAGTTGGTCACAAATGGAGAGGTCAAAGAGGAAAAGTATGCAAGAGGCATAAAGTGCATGAGTGATAAAGAGGCAGATGAAAAGAAGAAAACAAAAGCTTGGAGAGGAAGAAAAAATGAATAAGAGAGAGTGAGATAAGAGGAAACATAATTACAGGAAGGTGAGGAGAGATTTTTTTATTTTTGACTATGAGTGAGTCCACAGAAAATCAATTAGTAAAGGCTATAAACAAAGCCCGGTGATGCACAGGCTGCGCTGCTGACTAGAATTATTTCTAAATGTCAAAGTTTAATAGTGCTTTATCTGGATTTTAAAACATTCAATATGAAGCCAAATTGATGATACTCAGCTATTTTAGGGCACCCACTATCACCTTTTGTTGTATTTATTCCTTCACTTTCCCGTTCTGAGATAGTACAACGGTTAGCCTGCTCCTGCGGACGCTGCTGATGGCAGTTTTGACTCGCCACCTAACACAGCCCTCCCTCCCATGCACTGGTACCTGTCCTCTGATGGTGCCTCTCTGTGGCAGATTGTATGAAGGGACTCAGCCCTGTATTTCATTAGTTGTCCTCCTTTTAATGTGCTGTACATTGACTAGTGGATTGAGTGGGTTTAAGCAGGGGATGATGTTAGCTGTTATGAAACATATGTGGAAGCATACATTTTTGCTTTGTTTTTGGGATATGGACAATGGTGACACAACCGCATTCGTTGGCCATTCCTAATTGCCCTAAGATGATAGTGCTGGGCCTTCTCCTTGAACTGCTGGTGTTCTGTCTCACTGCTTTCTGACATTCCTTAAAACCTACATGTTTGGTCACCTGCCCTGATATCTCCTTTATTTATTTATTTAGAGATACAGCACTGAAACAGGCCCTTCGGCCCACCGGGTCTGTGCCAACCAACAACCACCCATTTATACTAACCCTACAGTAATCCCGTAATCCCATATTCCCTACCACCTACCTACACTAGGGGCAATTTACAATGGCCAATTTACCTATCACCTGCAAGTCTTTGGCTGTGGGAGGAAACCAGAGCACCCAGCGAAAACCCACATGGTCACAGGGAGAACTTGCAAACTCCACACAGGTAGTACCCAGAATTGAACCCGGGTCACTGGAGCTATGAGGCTGCGGTGCTAACCACTGCGCCACCCTTATGTGGCTTAGTGTTGAATTTTGTTTGATTAAAGCTCTTGTGAAGACCCTTGAGACATTTTACTACATTAAAGGTGCATATAAATGCAATAAAAACAGAAAGTGTTGGAAATACTCAGAAGGTCAGGCAACATCTGTGGAGAGAGAAGCAGAGTTACCGTTTCAGGTCTGTGACCTTTCACCAGAGTGCAGTTGAAACGTCAACTCAGCTTCTCTCTCTACAGATGCTGCCTGAGCTGCTGAGTATTTCCTGCACCTTCTGTTTTTATTTCAGATTTCCAGCATTTGCAGTATTTTACTGCTATATAAATGCAGTTGTTGTTGGCGTCTTGGTGGTTTTTATTCTTGCAAAATTTACATTGCTGATATGCCTTTTAAATTTAAGGCTGCATTTATACTGTTATTTGCACATTGGTGCAAGGGAGCTTTGGGTGCTAATTCAGTGCATGTAAGGTTCATTGAAGTTCTTGAGTGCTTTTAAAACTTTGTACAGTACATTATTGATGGTATGAGACAATGTTGGCTGCACGCTCCTAATTTGGAAAATTAATGGCTCAGAGACTGCAGCTCTGTGCATGAGTCCACGCACGGATGTGCAAAGTTCCTCCTTAGCTGGCCTTGCAGTGATCTGTGTGACTGTGCAGTTAGCATTATAACTCCAATCTGTGGGTTGCACAAGACCCTGGGAGTAATAGGAAACATTGGAACCCAGTATTGGCATTGACTGGTAGGCAGACTTGCAGGAGCCATTAATAAAAGAAGGAATTTGTTTTTTCCTCCCTTAAAGTAATGGTAAATTATAGACAAAGCTCAGCAGTTGTGTCTTTGATTGGAGAATTTCTGTGCATATTTACATTCCCTGCAGAATGCTTGTTGGTGATGATGATTCACTCGCATTTTTAACTGCTAAACAAATGCAGAAGAGAAAAAAATGCAAAGCTTGTGGAAAAGGAAATGCCTCCAAGTTCTTGGTTCCCATGGTGACTGGAGTTTCATAAATGCTGCAGCACAGGGACGGTAATGTGAGCAGCATGGACCAAATAATTAGACTAATGCTCTTTGACGACTTCCAGTGCAGATTGAGCAGCAGCTCCAAGTGGCCTCATAACAATGTGGATCATTTTGAAATACATCAGCTACCTGGCAAGCTGCACTCAGAGATAGTGCCAGCATTTTTTATGGAAACCGAGTGAAGGAACAACCCAATTGGGCATTGGTGGAAATCTGAACATTTCTTCATTGTTCAGAGATTATTTATTTCTAGTTCAGATTTAAAGGCTGTTCCCCCCCCCCCCCCCCCGCCCCCCCTCACTTGTGCGAATCTAATTGAAATATTGTTATATGGAAGTGCAGACAGATTGCTGGTGTCCCAGTAGCTCCAGAGAAAAGAGACTGATATTTAGCAAGATGATCAGGAGAAAATAAACTGCAGCAGCAGTACTTAGTGTTTCTCCTTTGATATTGCACCTAGTTTGGTGAAGCAGTGAGAAATGATTCCTATCACTCTGCCCATGATACTACGTCGTGAATGTTAGACACTTCTTACAGCATAGAAGGAGGCAATTTGGCCCAACAAGCTTGTGGCGGCTCTTTGAAAGAGCTGGAATTCTTTGATATGGTAGGACTGAAAGTGCACCTTGTTTTTCCTCAGGATTGGGAGAGACAGATAGCCCTAGAGTAAGGTATTAGTTAGGGTCAGAGTAAGAGCGAGTGCAATAAGGTCTAAATTAGGTTTACAGTACATGTATGTGAACGCACAGACGTGGTAAATAAGGTTGGTGAGCTGTGAGAACACAATGTCATGACAATAACAAAGACGTGACACAAAAAAGGGTAGAACTGGGCACTAAATACTCCTGGATACAAGGTGTTCAGGAAAGATAGTGAAAGAAAGAAAGGAGGAGGGGTGGCAGTATTAATTAGGGAGAATATTACCATGCTGGAGCGAGACAATGTCTGAGAGGGGTCAAAGGCAGAGTTTATTTGGTTAGTGCTAAGCAAAAAATAGAGGTGGCATTATACGACTGGGTGTATTCTATAGGCCATGACTAGTGGGAAAGATATAGAGGAACAAATTTGCAAGGAAATTACAGAGAGGTGCAAAAACTATAAAGTAGTTAGAATGGGGGATTTCAATTATCCTAATATAGACTGGAATAGTAATAGTGGAAAGGGCAGAGACAGGGAAGAGTTTCTGAGGTGTGTTCAGAAGTATGTTTCCAACCCAATGAGGAAGGAGGCATTGCTGGATCTGGTTCTGGGAAATGAGGTGAGTCAAATGCATCAAGTGTCAGTTGGGGAACATTTGGGGGTCAGTTATCATTGTATCATAAGGTTTAGGTTAGCTATGGAAAAGGACAAGGAACATTCCAGAATAAAAATGCAAAAGCTATGGGCCCTGACAATATTCCGGCAACAGTACTGAAGACCTGTGCTCCAGAACTTGCCACACCCCTAGCCAAGCTGTTCCAGTACAGCTACAACACTGGCATCTATTCTGCAATGTGGAAAATTGCCCAGGTATGTCCTGCACACAAAAAGCAGGACAGGTTCAACCCGGCCAATTACCGCCCCTTCAGCCTATTCTCAATCATCAGTAAAGTGATGGAAGGTGTCATCAACAGTGCCATCAAGCGGCACTTGCTTAATAATAACCTCTCAGTGACGCTCAGTTTGGGTTCTGCCAGGGCCACTCAGCTCCTGACCTCATTATAGCCTTGGTTCAAACATGGACAAAAGAGCTGAACTCAAGAGGTGAGGTGAGAGTGACTGCCCTTGACATCAAGGCAGCATTTGATCGAGTATGGCATCAAGGAGCCCCAGCAAAACTGAGGTCAATGGGAATCAGGAGGAAAGCCCTCCGCTCTCCAGAGTCATACCTAGTGTAAAGGAAGATGATTGTGGTTGTTGGAGGTCAATCATCTGAGCTCCAGGACATCACTGCAGGAGTTCCTCAGGGTAGTGTCCTGGGCCCAACCATCTTCAGCTGCTTCATCAATGACCTTCCTTCAATTATAAGGTCAGAAGTGGGGATGTTCGCTGATGATTGCACAATGTTCAGCACCATTCGTGACTCCTCAGATACTGAAGCAGTCCATGTAGAAATGCAGCAAGACCTGGACAATATCCAGGCTTGGGCTGCTAAGTGGCAAGTAACATTTGCGCCACACAAGTGCCAGGCAATGACCATCTCCAACAAGAGAGAATCTAACCATCTCCCCTTGACATTCAATGGCATTACCATCGCTGAATCCCCCACTATCAACATCCTAGGAGCTACCATTGACCAGAACCTAAACTGGAGTAGCCATATAAATACCGTGGCTACAAGAGCAGGTCAGAAGCTAGGAATCCTGTGGCGAGTAACTCACCTCCTGACTCCCCAAAGCCTGTCCACCATCTAATAGGCACAAGTCAGGAGTGTGACGGAATACTCTCCACTTGCCTGGATGGGTGCAGCTCCAACAACACTCAAGAAGCTCGACACCATCCAGGACAAAGCAGCCCACTTGATTGGCACCCCATCTACAAACATTCACTCCCTCCACCACCGACGCACAGTGGCAGCAGTGTGTACCATCTACAAGATGCACTGCAGCAATGCACCAAGGCTCCTTAGACAGCACCTTCCAAACCCGCGACCTCTACCAACTAGATGGACAAGGGCAGCAAATACATGGGAACACCACCACCTGCAAGTTCCCCTCCAAGTCACACACCATCCTGACTTGGAACTATATCGCCGTTCCACCACTGTCGCTGGGTAAAAATCCTTGAACGCCCTTCCTAACAGCACTGTGGGTGTACCTACCCCACATGGACTGCAGCGGTTCAAGAAGGCAGCTCACCACCACCTTCTCAAGGGCAATTAGGGATGGGCAATAAATGCTGGCCTGGCCAGTGACGCCCACATGCCATGACTGAATAAAAAAAAAAATTGGAGAGAGCCAATTTCATTGGGGTGAGAGCAGCTCTGGCCCAGGTAAATTGGAATCAAAGATTGGCAGGCAAATCTGTACAAATCTGAACAATGGGCTCCCTTTAAAGAGGAGACAGTTTGGTACAGTCGAGATACATTCCCACGAGAGGGAAAGGTAGGAGAAACAAAGCTAGATCTCTCTGGATGACAAAAGAGATAGAAAGTAAGATGAAGCAGCAAAAGGGTATGTTTGACAGATGTCAGGTTGACAATGCAATTAAGAACCAAATTGAATGTAGAACATCAAAGTGGACAAGAAAAGAGAAATGAGAAGCAAAGAAAGTACGAGAAGATGCTGGCAGCAAATATAAAAGGGAATCCAAAAGTCTTCTCTGGGTGTATAAATACTAAAAGAGTGGTAAAAGGAGGAGTGGGGCCAATTAGGGACCAAAAAGGGGATCTACACATGGAGGCAGAGGGCACGGCTGAGGTCCGAAATGAGTACTTGGCATCAGTCTTTACCAAGGAAGATGATGCTTCAAAGTCATAGTGGAAGAGCAGGTAGTTGAGACACTGAATGGGCTAACAGTTGATAAAGAGGAGGCATTGGAAAGACTGGCTGTACTTAAAGTTGATAAGTCACTAGGACCAGATGAGATGCATCTGAGAATACTGAGCCAAGTCAGGGTGGAAATTGCGGAGACACTGGCCAAAATATTCCAATCATCTTTAGATACAGGGGTGGTGCTGGAGGACTGGAGCATTGCAAATATTACACCCTTGTTCAAAAATGGGTAAAAGGATAAGCCCAGCAATTGCAGGCCACTCAGTTTAACCTCGGGTTGTGGGAAAGCTTTTAGAGACAGTAATCCGGGAGAAAATTAACAGTTATTTAGACCAGTGTGGATTAATTAATTAATTAATGAAAGCCAGCACAGATTGTTAAAGGCAAATCGTGTTCAACTAACTTGAGTGAGTTTTTTGGTGAGGTAACAGAGAGCGTTGATGAGGGTCATGCGGTTAATGTGGTATTCATGGACTTCTAAAAGGCATTTGATAAAGTGCCACGTAACAGGCTTGCCAGCAAAGGTAAAGCCCATGGAATTAAAGGGACAGTGACATGGATGCAAAGAAGGCTAACTGACAGGAAACAGAGAGTAGTGGCAAATGGTTGTTTTTCTGGATTGGACGAAGCTATATAGCGGGTTTCCCCAGGGGTCGTTACTAGGACCACTGCTTTTCTTAATCTATGTTAATGGCCTATAATTGGGTGTATGCAAGGCAAAATTTTATAATTTGCAGATGACACAAAATTTGGAAGTATTGTGAACTGTGAGGAGGATAGTGATAGACGTCAAGCGGACATAGGTAGGCTGGTGGAATGGGTGAACATGTGGCAGATGAAATTTAATACAGCAAAGTGTGAAGTGATATCTTTTGGTTGGAAGAACGAGGAACGGCAATATAAAATAAAGGATACAATTCTAAAATGGGTGCAAGAGCAAAGGGTCATGGGGGTATATGTACACAAATTGTTGAAGGTGGCAGGACAGGTTGGGTCAGTGGTTAATAAGACATACCATATCCTGGGGTTTATAAATGAGGCATAGAGAACAAAAGCAAGAAAGCTACAGTGAACCTTTACTGTTTCGGGCTCAACTGGAATACTTTGTCCAATTCTGGGTACTGCACTTTAGGAAGGCCATGAGCGCATTGGGGAGAGTGCAGAAAAGATTTACAAGAATGGTTCCAGGGATGAAGGACTTCAGTTATGTGGAAAGATTGGAGAAGCTTGGGTTGCTTTCCTTAGAGACAAGAAGGTTGGCAGAGGTGTTCAAAATCATGAGGAATGAGTAGATAGGGAGAAACTATTGCCGTTGGCAGAAGTCTTAAGACCCAGAGGACACCAATTTAAGGTGAATGGCAAAAGAACCAGAGGTAACATGAGGAAAAACTTTTTTTGGCATTGCTCGTGATGAAGATGATTGAAGGTGGAATGTTGGCCAGGACACTGGGGGAATTGTATGCTCTTTTAATATAAAGATCTGTAAGTAACATCTACCAGATCTAGTAGATGGGATCTTGGTTAAGCATTTCATCCAAAGCATGTCACCTCTATACTGCATTGGAGTGTCAGTTTAAATTATGCACTGAGGACCTGGAGTATTCACAAACTTCTGACTTGGGAGCTAGAAGTGCCAGCAACTAAGTCAAATAAAATAATTTAACGTTGTAATTCCCACTCAGTTTGAAGTTTGAGATGCAAAATGAAACTGTACTCACCACCAGAAGTTCCTCATCACTTTACACTTTGTCTTTGGTCTTCCTAGTGGAATTGGCCTTTGGAGATGATGAAAATTCTCTTCTGTTGAGTGTTCAATTTCCTAGGTTTTTTTTACACAGTATTATTCTACAAAAAAGAGAATTAAACAAAGTGTGATGTATGGATTAATTTATTGTTGTATGGATTAATATACCAGGCGCTATGGAATGTTGCATTCATTGACGTTTGGATTTGTGTGTGGGACAGAATGAAACTATTACTGTGTTCAACAGTGCTAGATTTTTTATGCAACAGTTAATGTATTTTGAAAACCTGTTCTGAGAAACTGATTTGCACTAATAAATTTTGAGTAATGTACTATTTACTATTAGGAGCAGGAGTAGATCACTCGGCCGCTCGAGCCTGTTCCGCCATTCAATAGCAAAAAAAGCAGTGGTCCCAGCACTGACCCTTAGGGAACACCACTGTTAACAATCCTGCAGTCTGAAAAACAAACATTTACTACAACTTAAAAACAAGAAATGCTGGAACCACTCAGCAGGTCTGGCAGCATCTGTGGAAAGAGAAGCAGAGTTAACGTTTCGGGTGACCCGCTGTTCCCTTTCTCTCTCTCTCTGTGGCTTCCGATTTCTTGGCGCGCTTTTCAAAGTTCTGCTCCCGCTGTTCTCTCTCTCTCTCTCTCTCTGTGGCTTCCGATTTTTTGGCGCACTTTTCAAAGCTCTGCTCCCGCTGTTCTCTCTCTCTCTCTCTGTGGCTTCCGATTTCTTGGCGCGCTTTTCAAAGCTCTGCTCCCGCTGTTCTCTCTCTCTCTCTCTCTGTGTGGCTTCCGATTTCTTGGCGCGCTTTTCAAAGCTCTGCTCCCGCTGTTCTCTCTCTCTCTCTCTCTCTCTCTCTCTGTGACTTCCGATTTCTTGGCGCGCTTTTCAAAGCTCTGTTCCCGCTGTTCTCTCTCTCTCTCTCTCTCTCTCTGTGACTTCCGATTTCTTGGCGCGCTTTTCAAAGCTCTGCTCCCGCTGTTCTCTCTCTCTCTCTCTCTCTCTCTCTGTGGCTTCCGATTTCTTGGCGCGCTTTTCAAAGCTCTGCTCCCGCTGTTCTCTCTCTCTCTCTCTCTCTCTCTCTGTGGCTTCCGATTTCTTGGCGCGCTTTTCAAAGCTCTGCTCCCGCTGTTCTCTCTCTCTCTCTACCTTTGAGGTCCTACCCTTTGACTTCCTCCCTAGCTCCTGAAAATCTGGCCATAGGATCTCAATACCTCCCCATGCTAAGTCACTGGTAATAACGTGTACCATAACTGCTGGCTCACTCCCTTCCCCCTGCAGAATATCTAGAATCCTCTCTGTGATGTCCTTTACCCTGGCACCAGGGAGGCAACACACCATTCGTGACTCACAATAGTGGTTACAGAAATGCCTATCTGTACTCCTGACTATGGAATCGCCTCTAGCAACTGCATTTCTGCACTTTTCTGCTCCCTCCTGTACTGTCCCATGCCTATTGGTGCCATGGTCTGGACTGCACTCCTTCAAGGTGTCATCACTCTTGGCAGTCTCCAAAGCCGAGTACAGGATGTCCTTGCCAATATTTATCCCCGAATCAATATCAATAAAAAACAGATGATCTGTCCATGTATTTCATTGCTGTTTGTGGCACCTTGTGTGCAAATTGACCTCCAAGTTTCTTACATTAGAACTGTGACTATATTTCAAAATGACTTGTAAAACATTTTGGGATGTCCTATAATGTGTTGTTTAAATGCATGCCTTTCTTTTTCTTCTTTCACTGTGCCTAATAGCATTTTGTGTCTCCAAGATCTAAGTTTCTGTAATGTGTAAGCATAGCTTCATATTAAGATAGCAAGAATGGAAGTGCCTGTTGAGCTTTGTAGTTTTGGTGGCTCCTTTATCTTCAAGCAATGCTACAACTGGCAGCAATCCCCTCATTAACTGAACTGTGTTGTAAATGAGGTTATGTTGCCACATTTGGGGTAAGGGAGAGCCACCTTGGTGTGTTTCTCCTGGGTTCCTCAGGAGACTATAAACATCGCTGCCAGCAAAAGGGAGATGGTAGCGTCATGGTAATGCTACTGGACTAGTAATCCAGAGGTCCACAAAATTAAACATCCACCCTCTCCATCACTGCTTGCCATGGCTGCAGTGTGTACTATCTACTGAATGCACTGCAGCAAATTGCTAAGGCTTTTTCAACATCACCTCCCAAACCCATAACCTCTACCACCTAGATAGACACGGGCAGCAAGTGCATGGGAACACCGCCACCTCAAGTTTCCTTCCAAGTCACACTCCATTCTGACTTGGATATATATCGCAGTCCCATCATGGTTGCTGGATTAAAATCCTGGACCTGCTTACCTAACAGCTCTGTGGGACCTTCACCACATGATACGTCAGTGCTTCAGAAAGAAGGCTCACCACCACCTTCAAGGGAAGCTAGAGATGGGCAGAAATGTTGTCTTTGCCAGCAACATCCATATCCCCACCTGGTGCGCCGTGTACAATTCTGATCACCATATTGGAGTGGGGTTATCTTTGCTATGGAGATGTTACAGAGGAGGGCAACTCAATGGATAACGGTGGGGGAGGCACCTGGACCACAAGGGAAAGCAGAGGAAGCCAGGAATTCTTACACTGGAAAGAAGAATGGTCTGGATGGAGGTTTTCAAGGTTCTGTGGAGAATGGATAAACTGAACCTTCTGTAGTGTTTGATGCAACTGCAAACCCTGTAACCAGGCGGCTTGGACTCCAAGTTAGAAGAGGATTGATGAAGCAGTAGGTTAGAATTGACAAGTGCTTGTTGAATATGTGGAACACATTTCCCAGGGGAATGGCTGAGGTGGGAAGTACTGACAAATTCAACAGGGATCTGGATTTTTCTTTTTAGCAAGAAAAGGAATTCAAGGATATCAGAGATAGTGCATAAGATATGTTTTGAACATCAGGACTGACCAAATGAACCACAGTGGTACTTTTTGGGGTCCTGTACATATCGATGCAGCTGTGGTTGATGAGGTATCAAGTGATGAGGTGGCTTACCATTTGTACATCGATCAGCTGGTCACTTATACATCGTTTCAAATTGCTGTGACTTTTCAGTTCCCTTACTGATGTGACTGTTGAGTTGATCCATGTGACTGATGGAGAGAGCTTGGAAACTGCCAGTATGGGCTGACATTCATTGACTTTCTGATTCAGACCCAATGACACGCTGATACCATTCTGCTCTGGGTCACTGTTTCTTTAGCAAATTGGTTAGTTGTTTCATTGCAGTCTTTATTATTCCAATCCTATTTCCTGATTCTGCCTTTAGTCTCCCCCTCTTCTCATTTATATTTTATTAAAATATTAGTAATCTCTGAAATTAGTAATTTGTATAGAAATTATATTTAATATTTCCAATGCTAAATTCCTTTAAATGTACTCAATCACATAACTTTATTTTTTACCCAGAGAACGTCTTGTTTAGACAGCCTTAGAGGAATTTAGACAATCATAGAATAAATACTTGAATGCTTTTTCCTTCTCCAGTTTTCTCATTGTCTCTCTTGGAAGGTGTCAGCCTTGGCTCAGTTGTTAGCGCTCTTGCCACTGAGTCAGAAGGTTGTGGGTTAAAGCTTCACTCCAGTGACTTGATCAAGGCTGATGCTTCAGTTCAGTACTGAGGAAGTACTGCACTGTCAGAAGTGCTGTCTTTCTGCTGAGACATTAAACCAAGACACCTACTGCTCTCAGATGAACATGAAAGATCCATGACATTATTGGAAGAAGAGCAGGACAGTTCTCCCTGATGTCCGAGCCAATAATTATCTCTTAACTAACATCATTAAAAAAATGGATTAACTGATCGTTTATTTCATTTGTGGGACCTTGCTGTGTGCAAATTGGATGGCAGGTTTTCTACATTAAATTACAAGTGTCTACACTTTAAAAGTATTGCATTGGCTCTAAAGTGCTTTGGGGAGTCCTGGGATTATGGAAGTTGCTACATAAATGCAATTTTTTCTCTTTACTGGTGTATGGCTGTAGAGATGCCAGTCATTCTTTGTTGCCTTGCCGAAGTGATCATTCTACGTGAATGGGCCTAGATGATGATTGGACTATGGAGGCATTGTGACTGAGCCGATACTCGTCTGACAAATGTTTGCTTTCCATCAGGGCCACTGGATAGCTGTTGGGAACATGGAATCCTGGCAATTTTAACTCTCTTCCATACAGGAGTGATGTGATCAAGTGGGGTATCCCGGCTGCCATTCCACTGGGATTAGCTGACTTGCTCAGGTCAGAGATCAGTTCTGGGGGTTTTGTGGCCTGTATCACTGTCAAACTAGACAGAATACAACTAGCTGAGCCATCAGAGGAGTGAAACAGATGAACTATTTTAAATATCTAATCACCTTTTCCCTGGCGCAATGCCTTGGAGTGGTTTTATCTAGGTTGTTTTCCATATGATGAGTTGCTGATGTGAATTAAGAAGCTCCTCTCAGCACTCTTGGATACAGCCTACTCCCAATAATTGCGATGTATTTAAGTAACTTTGAATTAAGAGGTACGAACTGTAACTGAGGATAAAGCAGCACAGATATGGGAAAGAATCATTTGTCGGTTCTTAAATGAGAAAGCTTTGCAACCT
The DNA here is from genome assembly GCF_036365525.1 of Heterodontus francisci. Classification (NCBI taxonomy): domain Eukaryota; kingdom Metazoa; phylum Chordata; class Chondrichthyes; order Heterodontiformes; family Heterodontidae; genus Heterodontus; species Heterodontus francisci. The sequence goes on along the minus strand of NC_090402.1, from coordinate 45,206,034 downwards.
TGGGATCGGAGAGGGAGAGCTGGGAAATATCTATCTGCCCTTTGTGAAGAACCTTCCAAAATGATGTCAGTGAGTGAATATTATGCACACAATGCTTACGATATAAACAAATGCATTTAGTGTTGGCCATGTAACTATGTAAGGATACCACAGTACAGCGTGCCCCTGCTCATAAAGCTTTTATTTTTCCCATGTCTATGCAGTTCACTGGTGTGCCATAGGATGCAAGTTGCATCTGTGATTCTCTTGGTAGCAAGTTGTTACTCTGGGCAATACCTATTGGGAGAAGGCTAGAGCGAGCAAGCATCTGCCTCCTGGTGGCTGAGTCACTGGCATTGGAATGAAATGCAAAGCTGAGTTGACTAGAGCTCATTTAAACAAAGTCATTCTGCTGATAAATGCTCCTTGATGGTCCTGACTAATAAACTGGGACTTTTAACACCTGCTTGTTCAATAATGGGAGATTTGTTTTGAAAAACAAGAGGCTTACACTAATGATCCAAGTCTTGTGCATCTCCTATATTTTAGGACCTCCTTTGATGTTGCATTAGTGTTTCAGGAAGCTTTTCTGCTGGTCGAATGTCCAACTCCAATGAATAAGACCAATTTGGCTCACTTGGGGCCAGAGAGTTGGTAGTATAACGTGCACCATGGGAAGGAGGGAGTAGACGAGGAACGAATTGTGCTTTTGTCTGTTATTATTCGCGTTTGTCTTTCTATTCAGTTTTCTTGAAAAATATTTCAGCAGCTGTACCTGTACAATAAAGCAGTTGCAGCCATTATTCCATTCCTGTCTTTTTACAGTGTACTGAAATCAAGGACAAAGATGACAAACCGTGAACACTGGGCTCCTCCCCTTCAGCGCAGGCATGCACTCACTCCTGCAAAGTATCTCATGAAGTTAACTGAAGCCTCAACTGGTCATTTATCTCATTGGCTGTTTGTGGGACCTTGCTGTGTGCAGATTGGCTGCCATTTATGTCCTACATAACAATATTGAATGCACTTTTTGAGTTTATTGGCTGTGAAGCATCTTGGTACATGAAAGGCTCTGTAGAAATGCAAGCTTGACTTTCCTGAATGTCAGTGGTAATATTTCTTGATCGTCACCCAGTGGCGCAGTGGTTAGCACCGCAGCCTCACAGCTCCAGGGACCCGGGTTCGATTCTGGGTACTGCCTGTGTGGAGTTTGCAAGTTCTCCCTGTGTCTGCGTGGGTTTTCTCCGGGTGCTCCGGTTTCCTCCCACAAGCCAAAAGACTTGCAGGTTGATAGGTTAATTGGCCATTATAAATTGTCACTAGTATAGGTAGGTGGTAGGGAAATATAGGGACAGGTGGGGATGTTTGGTAGGAATATGGGATTAGTGTAGGATTAGTATAAATGGGTGGTTGATGTTCGGCACAGACTCGGTGGGCCGAAGGGCCTGTTTCAGTGCTGTATCTCTAATCTAATCTAATCTAATCATAATACAGGATTCAAATTTTTTATTTTGTTAGCTGCTTGCATTCAGCTGGAGAATCCTGTATTGAGTAGGTTTCTGGTGGGAAATACTGATAGCTACTCTGAAATGATACATTGCTCCTGATTTTGCATTTCGTATGGTCACTGCTCCAGAAGTGACAGCAATGACATTAACTTTCTGTGTGGGGCTATTGACTGCACCACGAAATCTTGCAGCCAGCAGTTCACAGACTCCAGGTAAAAAGGAGAACATTCATGTGAAATAATTTGAAACGGAGGAAATACTTATTGGAGAATATTCATTTCTCTGAGTTGATCTGCACAGGAGGGGGAAGATGATGTAAAAGAGGAGGTAAATTAACAGAACTATGCCAGCATAGACATGATAAGCCAAATGGCTTTTGTTTCTAAGCCAATGCACAATTGCCTTTTGATGCAGTAGGTGAAAGGGCATAGTGGAGAGGAGCCTACATTTGAATAGATATAGTAGCACTTATTCAGATATTTGTTTGAATTTATTAAGGTGGAAACTGCAGAGGTAGGGGTTTGTTTCACTGCTGACAATCATGGCATCAGTTATCGTAATATCGTGATATTAGAAACAAAATACTGCAGATGCTGGAAATCCGAAATAAAAACAGAAACTGCTGGAAATACTCAGTAGGCCAGGCATCATCTGTGGAGAGAAAAACAGAGTTAGTGGGCAGGATTTTCCCTCCAGGGGCGGGAAACAGAGGTCAGGACTGTTCCTGGGTCCTGAACCTGACTGGGGGTGGGGGGAGGAGGGGGGGGGGGGGGTGGGGGGTGCGCAGGTGGGGGGGGTGGGGGATGCTTTGGCAAGTTAAAGAATTTTTATGGGGGAGTCCCCTTTTTGGCATGGAGACAGGTTCTGCATCCAATTAAGGATGGCAGGTGAGCTCTCGAAGCTGAAGGTCCAATCAGAGGCTGAAGGTCCAATCAGAGGCCTTCCAGCTTGAGAGAAGCAGCAGGCTGAAATGGAAGGTATGTAAGGGAGAGGGCGCTTCAACATGGAGATGGCGTCTCTCCAACCTTTTTAAATCTTTAATCAAAAAATGGCTTTTGCAGCCATGCCACCACTGTTGGGTAGGGTGGGGGAAGGGGAGGGGAGTCCCTCTACAGGGCAGCATGTGGCTGCTCCTGCACCCAGGCAGGCAGGGAGGGCTGGTATGGGAACCTGGAGGCCAAAATGGAGTGATTACATTTGGGGATGTGCAAGAGGCCGGAATTACAGGAGCGCAGAGATTTTGGAGGGTTGTGAGGCTGGAGGAGGTTACAAAGATACGGATCCATGGAAGGATTTGAAAAAAAGATGATCATTTAAAAGTCGAGGCATTATTGGAACGCGAATAAAATAAATTTATCATCGACTATAGGTCGAAGGCTGATATTGTTACGACCGAGGCGGGAGCAATGCACCATCAATTCAGTCTCATCACGCCACAGGTCGCAGCATATTATTAAAGTTTTCCCATCCAACCGGAAGACAGCCAAATTAAACACTCTTGTAACCCCCCCAGAATAAAAACAGTCCAAACCAGGCATCTTCAGCTAACAACAAATCAACTATTTATTAAACACTAAATCTTAAACACTATTAAGATAAACCCATGTCTAAAGGCCTTCTAACTTCTTGTTTTAACCTAATTCCCCGATTCTCACATATACACTCAAAAATCAATGGTTAACCAGTTTTTGTTTTGAAAAATGATGTTTTTAAAAATTAGCTGTTTCTTAAGAATAAGTAGATAACTGGGTGGTTAGTTTTGATGGGTGAGGCATCCTAGTGTAAAAATAATCAAATGACACTCAAAGTCCCCTCGTGGATTTGATGAAACAGTCCTTTAGGAGCTAGGTATTCGAAGCACTTCGGCTGCAGCAGGCATCAAACAGTTCTTTAAACAAGGAGTATAGCAATGAGTCCACTCGGATTTTAAAATTGACAGTCTCTCAATCAAAACTTAATTGCGAATTCCAACAAACATAACCAGTCACGAGAGATTCAATCTTGAAGCAAAGACTTCTTAGATTGGAAGTAAAGAAAAGGAATTTTGCTACCTCCAGCAATACAAATGGTCTCTTCAAAGGGTTTATTTCCTCCTTAGCAATTAACACAGCTTGGAGCTCATTGTAGAATTTCTGATGAGAGAAATAGACAGCTCTTTCCTTCAGTAAGCACGCTTCGCTGGTGTATCTCAAAAACTGGTTTGAGCTGGTTTTTCCATACAGTTAAATTTAAAGATTACACCATGTGATCTCTTCACTCTCCTGCTTTTGCTTGGGTAACAAAAGCAGCTGTGGCACACTGTTGTCAGAAATCAAACACTTCTCTCACTGTCTTAAAGGCGCATTCTTTCAAACAGGAGAAAAAATTCAGTTCTGTTACAATATAAAAAGATTCTAAATTATTCAATAAGATCATTTGAGAAAGATACACACAGGGAAATTATCGAGGGTGAAATCGAAGAAATGGGAAAGGAAGATTGGAAGCATACAAACTAAGAAACCAAATACACTTTGGCTTTGAGCACAGGATACTTTGCAGCACCTAAAGACATGCCCTAAGTCATCTTGACTTTTTCTACTGCCAAAGCAAATTGTTAGGGAACAGAGCAAAATGAACATTTTGCTGCATTCGTAGTAAAGTATGAAAATAATAAGTGATGAGAAGAGGTGAGGTAGCCAAAGAGCAAAATATGAAACAAGTTATAAATATTTATTCCTCGAACAGTGTGCACTGGGGAGGAATACTCATTGCGTCCCTTTTTCCCCCCATTAATGAGACAGTTTGGAAATTAACTCAAAACAAAAGAAGATTATAGTCCATTTAGGAAATCTAAGGAAAATTAGGGTGGTATTGTAGAAAATTTTTTTTGAATGTGGAATAAGAACTCCATGTTAGGAAAATAGCATGTCTAGTTCTCATGAACATCAAAAATGTGATTCTAAGGATGCTAGCTTATCATAAAGAGCAGAAAGAAAACAATTGGTATGGTTGTTAAAGAAGCAATTAAAACACTTGTAATGAGATGCAGTTTCCAAGTCTGCACAATTTAGGTAGGGGAGTTATTTGAGAATGTAATAAAACTGATGGATGTTGTGATAATTCTTCACTTTTAGAATGTTTTTGAGATCTTCAGAAGAGACTTCTGGCAGAAGTGGATACTGGTAAAATAAAAGGAGGAGTTGTAAATTGGATTAAAAAAAAGTGGCTAGATAATAGGAAATCAAGAATTGTGCTCATAAGGATAAAAGTTGTTTCACTGTGACCAGCAGAATACCCTGAAGATTAGTTTCAGGAGCTTTGCTGCTCAGCATTTATAGTTTATCTTGACGAGGGTATTGAAGTTGTCATGCTTGTTTCCTATATCCATGGAATATACAGACTTTAAAGATTGCACTTTATTTCCATGAGTTTCTTGATCCATACTGAGGATGTGCGAAGGGGAAGATACCAAATTTAGTAGTGCTGTAGAAGTGTCATCTTATGATAAAATACTAACCTCAGGAGGATATAAAAACAAGAAATGCTGGAACCACTCAGCAGGTCTGGCAGCATCTGTGGAATGAGAAGCAGAGTTAACATTTCGGGTCAGTGACCTCAGGAGGATGTTGCTTGTGCTACCTATTAATCAGATATGTTAATCCATTAAGAACTTTCAAAGTTAGGGCAGGATTCCAGCTTACTGCTAGTCAACAGGAGCCTGAAGATCCTTAGTCCATGATCCTGGCAGTTACACTGGGATCACACCAGCCAGTGCTCTCCAGTGTTGACCCCATTTTGAGTAGGTGGGGCAAAGGAGGAGGCATCTCGTTTGCATGTGCCCAACTATGACAGGAACATCTTTGGCACCTGTCAGCCCAGGAAACTCTGGTACCTGGCTGTCATCACACCACCTCTCTGGAAAGATATATATTTCTTGGATCTTCGAAAGTCCAGGCCACATTCCTGGCATGGATTCTCCTCCCTGCCCCACACTCCACAATCTGACTCTGCATACCAGCATTCATTCGGGCCAGGAAAGGAGGAACTGCCAGCATCAGTGTCCCTGCTTGGGGCCCCAAGATGCCACGCTTGATGATGAGGGATTAGAATTTGTGTTTGCAGATTCAGTAATCTGATAGCTGAGCAAGGCAGATCTGCAGTACTCCCAGGTGCTTTTGGTGATTGGCCAATTAGTCTAGTTGATTAGACCTGGAAGGTTAGGCCTTTTATTGGGCACTTGGACTCTTCACATATGGCTTCAGATAAACTTTCGAGCTAGTGCCCGATGGGAGCAGTTACCCTAGCTGGACAAGCAGCTGGAACCTTAACAGTGCTCTGCGATGTTAAAAAAGACTTAGATTTGCTATAACACCTTTCATGACTTCAGGACATCCCAAAGTGCTTTACAGCCGACCAAGTACTTTTGAAGTATAGTCACTGCTATAATGTGAGAATGTTGTAATTTGTTTGATTTTGACTGATGAACCAACAGCAGCACACTCTGAAGTCTCGGCTGTTGTCAGCTTGCACCTTGGTTCCCTGGACTCGGGTATGTAAGTCCATATCAGGAGCTGTATCTGTATGGATATATTTGTAGCCTTAGTTGGAAAATCTTCAGCATGGTGATGGGTTTCTGTACAAGATGGGTACCTAACTCACCAAAAATATTTGTTTAGTTTAACACTGACTCAGTTCTAATTGAGCTAGTTAGCTATTGATTTAAGAAAATACTAAGGCAAAAGCAATATGTCAAATTCTCTTTTGGAGATAGCTTTCAGTCGCAATCAGCCAGCTTGTTTCAGATGTTTAGGGAACAGAGTCTAACCTTGGGCTTGTAATAGTTATCTACTTCTTATATTTAGTGTAATGTTAATTTTTTAAAGTATATCAGATCATCTGTAAATTTATTTGTACTGGGAAGTACATTGCAAACGTTTGCTCCTTTGATTTTGTGCTTCCACGTAATGCCCTCATTAGGATGAGATTCCATCAGGGCCATAATTTCTGCAGAAGATCTTTTAACAAATATCTGCCGTGACCACATTTTGGAGATTACTCTCGCGTATGGATAAATTTACTGGTCTCACCGGTGGTGAGCTTGAGAATCAGACATTTGACACTGCAGCCGTATATCTGACACATGCTCCCTTCAGGCATTGCTCCCCGCTGGTAGCTGAAAATCAGTGAACTTAATCATATATTTCCTAATATTTCTGATGACATGTTAAGCAGCCCTATAGCTTTAGAGTTGACTAAATTTAATATGGAGAAAGATTCCATTTTCCTGTTTAGTCAGATTTCCATGTTGGTAGTGTGATAATACAGCTAGAATATATGGTACCCATGTCACATTTGTAACTAGGATGTTTAAAAAACCCTATATTCAGGAAATGAGAAGGCAATCAGAAAGTAATTTTATTTCAAACAACAAGTAAAATACAGATTCATTTCGCTGTGCTTTCACTTTACTTGGGCATCTCATGGTGTAGCTCAGAAATATGAACTTTGACCTGTACAATTTCCCTTGCTGACCTGAGCATCTCCAATCAGCAAAGCATGATGTTGCCTGCCCAGCTGAAGAAAACGAGTGAATGTGTGAAACCACTCATCCAGATTCACACTGGAATTGATGAGAAAGCTCAGTGACTGTTCAGCTGGAACTCCTGTCAAAATGAAACCTTTCTCACCTGCTGTCTTGGGTGGTCCATCTTCCCCAGATGAAATTCCTGAATCAGATTGAACCTGCTTCGTTTTTAAAGACACCCCATGAAGTGAGTCTCAAAAGTGGTGGCCTTCAGCAGGATGAATGAGAGCCACTGTCTGTGAAGCTGGTTCATTTGCCTTACCGTGAAACAAAAAAGCCTGACTTTTTTAACATTGGTTTGCTGTTACTATGAATTAACCCAGTTGTGAGCCAGGCACTAGGTTGGTCCCTTTAATTCCAAATCCAGCCAATCCCTGCCTCCCAGTGCCGTGGTCAGAGATCCTGAACCATGACCAAAAGACAACTCTACAGGAGAAGTGTTCATCAGACAAACAGGTGCCATTTTTGTGTCTGCCTTGTCTCTCTGATATAATTTAAAAAAGCTATTAGCTCCTCCACATGGTATGAGTGTGATTGTTATCCCTGAAATATGTGCTCTTCTACTCCTAGTGGGTATAGAACTTGCTGTGTAGCAGACAGAGTGTGAAACTCAGGAATGAAATGACTTCTCCTATTGCAACTAATGGGATTTTTAATGGACAATTGGTTATGGGTGGAAGAAGAGTACAAAATTGATTTAACTGTTGATCGAACCTTTTTTTAAAACTTAAATCTGGTAAAGGATTGAGAATGAGAAGAATAGTATGAAGACATGGTCAATCAAGAAATGGGGTAAGCTTGTGTTTAATTGATGTGTGAAGAAGCCAATCTGTGAACGAATAAGTCATCGGTCAGCTTTTTGTGTCAATTGTAGCATGCTTGCTACATCTCAATGCAGGCCTGGTAGAGTGCGAGGGAGGTCAAAGAGTGTATGTTTACGAATATATGAGCATACGAATTAGAAGCACTCAGCCCCTCGAGCCTACTCCGCTATTCAATGGATCATGGCCGATCTGATTGTAACCTCGGCTCCACATTCCCGCCTACCTGGATAACCTTTCACCTCTTTGCTTATCAAGAATCTATCTACCTCTGCCTTACAAATAGTCAAAGCCTCTGCTTCCAGTGCCTTTTGTGGAAGAGAGTTCCAAAGACTCATGATTCTTTGAGAGAAAAGATTTCTCCTTATCTCTGTCTTAAAAGGGCGATCCCTTATTTTTAAATAGTGACCCCTAATTCTAGATTCTCCCACAAGGGGAAACATTCTTTCCACATCCACCCTGTCAAGACCCCTCAGGATCGTATATGTTTCAATCAAGTCACCTGTTACTCTTCTAAACCCCAGCAGTTATAAGCCCAGCCTGTCAAACCTTTCCTTATAAGACAACCCACTCATTCCAGTTATTAGTCTAGTAAACCTTCTCTGAACTGCTTCCAAAGCACTTACATCCTTCCTTAAATAAGGAAACCAATACTTTACACAGTACTCCAGATGTGGTCTTACCAATGCCCTGTGTAACTGAAGCATAACCTCCTTTTGTGTTCAATTCCCTTTGCAATAAACAATGACATTCTATTAGCTTTCCTAATCACTTGCTGAACCTGCATGCTAACCTTTTGCAATTCATGCACAAGGACACCCAGATCCCTCTGCTTCTCAGCGCTTTGCAAACTCTTACCATTTTGATAATATGCTTCTTTTTATTCTTCTGGCCAAAATGGACAATTTCATATTTTTCCACATTATATACCATTTGCCAGATCTTTGCCCACTCACTTAACATACCTATATCCCTTTGTAGCCTCCTTATGCCCTCTTCACAACTTACTTTCCTATCTATCTACGGTCCCTTCATCCAAGTTGTCAGGTAAGCCCCCCACCTGCCAAGAATTTGGAAAATTAATTTTGCCACATGAACTTGCTTTAAAAAACAATTGGAGAATTTGGCTGGAGAGAGACATTGGCATATCAACAGATAAGTACTTCAAATGGCAAAGGAGCTCTTCTCTGCTCCAATTTAATCCACAATGAACTTTTAATTACCAGACGTTGAAGGTGGAAAGGCTAGCATTCTAGTTTAACTGCTAAGATGGCCGAATACACAAACAGACGGGGTTAGACCAGTTTGGTCACATGGCTGGCCGACTGTTGGAGTTTTTTGAATTTGAACTTCCAACAGGAATTTTGGACTCAGAAAGCTGTTTCTCCTGGACTGAGAACACCTCTTTCCTGTCGGCTCTCATCTCGCTCTCACCAGCTTTGGAAACCATTGAAGACATATGAACATCAAGAGAGAAAAGTCTCCTACAGTGAACAAGGTTTAAGAAGAATATTGGGCCCCAATGAAAAGTAAAAGCAGTATACAATCAAGGACTCTACGGCGAGCTGGAAACACAGAAACAGTAACAAGAAACACCCTTTCGAGACTGCCTCAAACCTCTCCATTTTATTTTTCTTCTGCTCTTTTCTGTCCCTAGTTGCATGTGTGTATCACATGTGCATACTAGCGTGGGCACATCGTATATCCGTAGGCGTTAACTGTATTAGAGTTTAAGTTTAAGGTTTAATAAATTTCTCTTTTCTTCTTTAAACCTAGGAAAGCCTGTTTATGCTAATTTCTTTGCCTAATAATTGGTAAGCTGTGAACAAGGATTCACAAAGGGGGAGCTCAAAAAACAGTGTGTTTACAAATAAAACCCTGTTACAATAAGACCAGGTGAAGACAGTAAAAGACCACTAGACAACTTTCTCACCTGGCTGTAAAAACGTCATTTATATAAATTGTAAAAATTGGGGCCCCAGCACTGAGCCCTGTGGCACACCACTCGTTACATCTTGCCTACCAGAAAATGACCCATTTATGCCTACTCCCTGTTAGCTCCATGTTTCCTGTTAGCTAGCCAATCTTCTATCCATGCCAATATGGTACCCCCTACACCATGAGCTTTTATTTTCCGCAATAACCAATAACCTTATCAAATGCCTTCTGGAAATCTAAGTACAATACATCCACCAGTTTCACATATATATACACACAGTACATTTGAGATCTGATTGCACAAAGTATTTGCAGGCAAGTACAACACAGAAGTTGAGAATTTGTGAAGGGTTGGGGGATATTGAAGCCTTTCAGAAAGGAACTGGAAGAGCATGGGAATGCATTTGCCCTCCTCTATCTATAATAATAATAAAAGCAAAATACTGCAGATGCTGGAAATCTGAACTAAAACAAAATGCTGGAAATACTCAGCAGGTCTGGCAGCATCTGTGGAGAGAGAAGCAGAGGTAATGTTTCAGGTCAGCGAACTTTCATCAGAACTGCCCTTCTCTATCTGTTTGGACTGGACATGATGCATGGGTGATGACTTTTATAAAATGGTAAGTGTTTGTCAAATTCTTGACCCTAAGAAACTAGAAAGCAATGAAACTCTTGGATCATTTAAACCCTTTTTCTAGGTTGTGTCGAGGCTGGGCAATGTTGTAGAGATGGGGTTGTGCTCACTAACTTTATCCAGTGATAAGCCTGGAAGCTTCATTTTATGATGATACTTTGCTGGATTTATATAGCTCTGCACCTCTTCTAAATGACTTAGATTTCTCTATTGGCTCCAGTAGCCCCTCTTACACCATGACATTTGTGTTGACACAAGGTTGGGCATGTGGAAGATGGGGAAACTCATTATCATCTGTCATCTAGATACAAATTGTGTCTTGTGAATGCTTTTTTTTTCATTTTTATCTTAAAAGCAGTGATCACTCAACTGTGAAATTGAATTGGCAGAAGTGGCACTGGTTGACTTCCAGGCAGTGAATTCTTTTCCCTTTTTAAATTACAATATGAATGTCTCACTTGCCCAGTTGTGCTGCTTTGCATCTTCATTGATCAATGTGTATGTTCCACTGTGATAGTTTGATTATTAACCCATGAAGGGATGCAGTATTCAAACAGCAAACTCTACAGAATTTCAGCTGCTGTGAAAGATTACTTACGTAAAGAAAATGTTATTTTTTTAAATGCCTTTGTCTTTCCTCTTCATGCCTGAGTTACATTTTATGTACATATCTGAACTAGTAATGTGCTGCTGAAATAAAATTCATTCTACATATACCTGATACCAAAATACCTTTCTTCCAACCATTACCCATGTCACTCTGTCTCCAGATTATGACTGCTGTGTTAGGATAGGGAATTGTAAGTTCGGGCAGGACTTTCCTGGCCCCGGGGTAGTGGGTTGGGAGGGAAGGGGAGTGGCGGGGGGGGGGGGGGGGCGGCCGTGAAAATAGTGGTCCCTAATGCAGTCCCATCACTGGATGCGGTGGGCCGCAGGGCCTGTTTCTATGCTGTATGACTCTATGACTGGGGAGGATTCCCAGTGGCGGTACTGAACATGGATCGGTTGCCTGCCACATGGAGGCAGGTGGCCAATTTAAATAATTAAAGGCCCTATTAAGGCCTGTTTTCCTGGGCTGCTGGTATTTTACTGACGGCGAAGCAGCCCCCTGCCATGTGGGGAGGCCACCAGCTTCATGGAGGCAGCTTCCCTGCTGCCGTCTGGGGGCCATTGGAGCTGGAGGCTTCATGCCCCAAAGGGAGTTGTGGGCGGGGATGACAGCCCCCTCGGCCCCAATGGGCCACCTGGAAGGCCCTGCCTGCCTGGCTCCTCTGATTTTAAATGATTCGTTTACCTGTCTGGGGGTGCCTCCATTTTGAGGCGCCCTCTCAATCCCCTACCTGCCTCAGCAGCCCCCACCTCTCCTGGTGGGGCTGTTGAGGGTTCAGAGCTGCTGGCCCTCTGACCAGCAGCATCTACGTCCCACCCGCTGTCCTTAATTGGATAGCAAGCCTGGAGGCAGCCAATTAGGCGGATGCCTCCGAGAAAATTGCTGAGCTGGGTCCCACTGCCAGCAAGTGTGGGCTCGGCCCCCAATTTGGTCCCAACGCTGGGATCCCGAAGCTAGTGGTAAAACCCTGCCCTTTAATTCTATTCAGCTTTTGTTGAAACTAAAGCAAATTTGCATTACTGCAGAGGGAGCTTGTGTTGTGTTCTGTAATCACTTTCAGCCCTCTTGTGTCCTAACTTGAACGCTAAAAATACCACAGGAATACACAGACATTTAAAAGCTGACTGTCAATTTAAAGCAGTGTTTCAATCATGTAAGTTCTGGTGGTTACAGAAATAGTTTTAAGTTTGAAAACGCCTTTTGGCTCAGTGCGATAAATGCACTGCCTGGAAAGGAACAGCCTTGATTCCCGGTTTGTGGCTGAGTTATTTGATTGCTGGGGTAGTAGTGGGGGAGGGGGTGGCAGAAACTACAATTGGTTTTGGTGCCTCTGAACTAAAGGGGATAGATTCATCCAGAGTTCCCACTTCTGGTTGTCATCCAGGCTTTCCTGTTGGGAAGTGCACATGGATGCATGTCTTGCGGGGATAGGATTGGGCTTGAAACATTCATTACTTAGACCCACAATTGAGGAATAGTCTGCGAGCTGAGCTGATAGAGAGGTGCTAGTGTCTCTTGAGCTGTAATCCAATGTGAATTAATGCCTAGGAGGGGAAGGGGCAATAAGAGGGAAAGAAAATGGGGATCATGAGTTATCTCAAACTTTCAATCATCATTAGAACCTTTCAGTTGTACCATAGACCTGCAGTGTGCTGCAATTACTTTTGTCTAAGGCTGAGTTCTCATTATAATCTGCAACCGAGTTGATGTTTTTCCAGTATGACTGTAACGACTGATAGGTGGTGAATAAGAGTGTCAAGGTTCAAGTGTTATCTACTTTACTTCCTCCTCCCTTTTACTAAGGAGAACTGACTCACCCCCACATGTTGCCTTTCCCTAATGCATTGGCTGACGTCAGGAACTCATGAAGGATAGTTTTGCGACTTCCCGTTCCTGATGGACAGTTAATCCTGCCCGCAGGGCATATTGGAAATTTGGAGATGAGCTCTTTGCTGACCAGTTAAATGAAAGGTCAGGAGATCAGAGGCAGGGCACGCCTGAATTTCTGATATGGATTTCTGGAATTTACGTCTCTCAGATGAAGGTGTGAAAGTTGGACTATTTATCATTGACCTGGCAGCTTGCCTCATTAATCTGTCACTGGGGACTGAGATTCTTTCTATTCAGCTCCAAATAACTCTGCAAATCAATGTCCTACCAGGTAGGGTGGCTGTATTTGAGTAGGCAGTGGAATATTTACCAGTGTCAGCGCTGGTGAGGCCATAGCAAATTAATCAGTACACATGAAAGAAAGAACTTAGATTCATATAGTGCCTTTCATGACCTGAGGACATCCAAAAGCTTTTTACAGTCTGTGAACTACTTTTGAAGTATAATCACTGTTGTAATGTAGCACGGTAGCCAACATTGGAGGGGAGAGATGGGGGTAGGAGAAGAGGTCTCGATGTTCAGCCCATTGTTGAATTGCACTAAAGTTGTCCAGATGTGGGTAAGTAGGATGTGTCCCTATGGGGAGAGATTGTGCAGTTCATAATGGACAAACAGAAACTCTACCTGTTTGGATTTCCCAATAGCTTGATTTGAAGATTTCTAAGCATGGTAATGGGTTTCTATATATGTTGGACACCTAGCTGACTGAAAAAAATACATGCCGCAATCAGGTGGAGATGGTAAGTTGGTTTAACTGTGACAACAGCTGTTTCTTGAGCTGCCATGAAGATTTCAGACAACGATGGGAATGTGAAGATGTCCACTTGAACTGTGAAAAACGTCCAGCAAGGCAATTATAATTTTTCCTTCATAATTTGGTTCATGTCTAGACAGACTATCTTTATGCTGTATAACAGTAGGATGAAGTACTGGCAACCGGCAATGGGAGTAATTTAAGATGATAAATAGCATGCATGGCACAATTTAGAAGTTTATCTGCAATTTTTCAATAGTGTGCTGGTACTAAATAAACCAACTCGTATGGCATGTGAATGTTTTTTCAATGAGAGTTTTTTCCCCCACAAATTATATCTCCAGGCTCCAGGTTTCTGTGGATGTCTTAGATCAGTACTTTCCTGTTAGATTGGTGAAGCGTTTCCTTGGCAACACAAATGGGCTGGTTGGGATAGCTCCAACGTCAGATATTTCCACTGCCAGTCCATGGCGTGTCTTGGGACAGTCCATCCCTGAGCTAAGCTTGGTGCAAATCAGGGCATAGGTGTACGACGCTGCATTGCAGACACGAGCAGAATTATATTGAAGGTGCAATGCATCGCAATATTAAAATAGGATTTGAAAATCTCAGACTGTATTCATTATGTGACAAAAATGTAATGTTGATGAGTCCTGATGTTCCATTTTTTGGTAATGTTTTCCATCCAATGAATAAAAATGCCATTGCAGAGTTACTAATGTGTAAATGCAGTTTGTAGCACAGATCTGCACATGAATACTGAAAGCAAAATGTTGGTATTGGTCCTGTTACTGTATATTAAAATGAGTTAGTTATTTTTCTACTGATAGTTGAATATCATTACTCAGGCCTGTAATCATGCCTTAATGATCTGTTGGCTGAGAACCATCAAAATCAACAGATGTATTGCAAAGCTGGATCATCCTGTGCCCGACAAAGTACATCAGTGGAGTCATTTAAAAACAGCTAGTTAATCTTGAAGGTCAGATCGCTTTTTTCAAGTCAGTGGACCTTTTCTGTTGCGTTTTTACATTTGAGACCTTTGGATGTCTTTAGACGACACATGTTATATGTGCGAACCGGATCTCACTTAATACTAATCCTGTAGTTGACATTTAAATACAGCCTGAATTTGAAGTCAGAACTGAACCTGGCATTGGGGCAAGACTTCCTGCAACAGTTGGTTCAGGCCTGATTTGCACAATACACTTTTAGCATTAGTGCAAAGCTGAAAGCACTTTGTATTAATACTAAAACTTAAGAGTATAATTAGACCCTTGGATTAAATCGTTGTCTTACCATCACCCTGAACTAATCATAAATTCTGAGACACATTAACCATGGAACTACAGTAAACTGCTGTGAAATATCAAGGATGACTAAATAAGGTGGGTATGAATAAGGTGGGTCAGGATAACTTTGTTCAGGTGGTGAGGGTAAGGGTCTAGACCTTGGCCTCCTATTTGATCCTGATATGAGCTTCTGACCATATTCACACCATCACCAAGACCTCCAGCTTCCATCTCTGTAACACTGCCCGCCTCTTCCCCTGCCTCAGCTTCTCTGCTGCTGAAACCCTCATCTATACCTTTGTTACCTCTAGACTTGACTATTCTAACAAACTGCTAGCTGGCCTCCAATCTTCCACCCTCTGTAAACTTGAACTTATCCAAAACTCTGCTGCCCATTTCCTATATCACACTAAGTCCTGTTCACCCATCAGCTCTGTGCTCGCTGACCTACATTGGCTCCTGCTATGGCGACACCCTAAAATTCTCATCCTTGTTTTCAAATCACTCCATGGCCTTGCTCCTTCCTGACTCTGTAGCCTCCTCCAGGCCTACAACCCTGCAAGATATCTACGCTCCTCTAATTCTGGCTTCTTGTGCATTCTTGATTTTAATTGCCCCATCATTGGTGGCTGTGGGTTCGGCTGCCTGGGCCCTAGGCTCTGGAATTCCCTCCCTAAACCTCGCTGCCTCTTTACCTCTCTCTTCTTATAATTGCTTCTTAAATCCTGCCTGTTTGACCAAATTTTTTGTCACCTGTCCTCATAGCTCGATGTCAGATATTGTTTGATAACGCTCCTGTTAAGCACCTTAAGATATTTTACTGTGTGAAAGGCACTGTACAAATGCAAATTGCTGTGGTTGTTATAGAAGTGATGGAGTTACTCCAGCCAACGCTATTATCTTCCATAGGAGTGGCAAGTAAGGTGGAAAAATAAGTGGGAACGCTTGTGCTGCAGATATTAGCCCTGATGGAAGTAGGGAGGGGACAAGGCAGTGTGGTAGTGTGGGGAAACCCCGCAAGGCAGCGTACGTGGAGGCCCTACCGATTTTAATGGCATCGCCTCAACTTCTGCAGACTCCCAACCGACAGGCAGCCAAGCTGATGGCCTGGCCGGCGGATGTGAGCAGAAACACATGGCAGGAGGACCCCGGCTCCTTGCTGTGATGGGGACTGGCGAGAATCTGAAGGCTTCCTTTTGAGGGCTGGATGGAGCACTACTGCTCCTCCACTACTGGCCCACCAAGAGTCAACAGTAACTTTGGAAAATCAGCACCTTCCACCTCGATCTGCTGCTGGGAATCCCACAGTGCAGGTCCCCACTCACTTTTAAATATTAAGGCGTGGCTCCAATGATGTCAGCTGTCCGTGCCTTTTTGGATGTTAATTTGGCTGCGGTCTGCCTCTTGTGGACTCCTTGTTGACTTGTGTTTATTAAACATTAAATTAGCGGGAATAGGGTCATACTGGAGTCACATTGCTTGATCCCAATATTTTATGTTTCCCGCCCATTGGATGGGGTTAAAATTGAGGCCATTGAATCTGACATATAGATAGCATTTTTTTAGGTAGCAATTGGTATGGCTGAGATACTTCGTCAAAAATACAACTTGTCACGTAGGGCTGGATGTTCTAGTCCCGCCAGGGACCGGAAACAGAGGCAGGTGGGGCTCCAAAATACCAGCCAGTATTCCCAACGCCGTTCCTGGCCTGGCCAGTTTCACCAGGGTGGGATTGCGATCCTGCCAATCCCCGATTAAGGCCAATTAAGCTAAATAAGGAGCTCATTCAGAGCTCGTTAATGGGGAGGTGTTGAGATTTTCACAGGGGTGCAAGGAGTAGACTGGGTGAATGGAGGCAGGTACACAGTGGGGAGCCAGTCATGGCCACCCCAGGGAATTAGGTGGGCCCCATAAAGGGTGAATGGCACACAGGGGGACTCTGCCATTGACAAACAGGTGCCCTTGGTTCAGTGCAGATGGCAGGGAGAGTGGGCAGTGTGCGATTGGGCAGTGTAGAGGGTTGTCATCTTCCTGTCATCGTGGGGCCATAAGAACAGGGGGTAAGGTTGGCAAGGACAATTGGGCAGCCACCTGACCACAAGGAAGGCTTCAGCTGGCAATTGAAGCATGACTCTTAGATTTTATGCCGAGTGGCGATGAGGGGAAAAATACTCCACAGGAAGGGCAGAGCCCAAGCATCAGCGGGGCATGGGAGAGGTACGAGGGGCAGGAAGGAGATGGAGGCCATACCCTCAGTATAGGATCTGCCAATGATGACTGAGCTACCTGGAGATGATCAAGAACCTGTGCCACAGGAGACTTCGACTCTCCAGGCAGGTGGTCACAGACATCTGTGCCCTCAGGGCGGCACAGTGGCGCAGTGGTTAGCACCGCAGCCTCACAGCTCCAGGGACCCGGGTTCGATTCCAGGTACTGCCTGTGTGGAGTTTGCAAGTTCTCCCTGTGTCTGCGTGGGTTTTCTCCGGGTGCTCCGGTTTCCTCCCACAAGCCAAAAGACTTGCAGGTTGATAGGTAAATTGGCCATTATAAATTGTCACTAGTGTAGGTAGGTGGTAGGGAAATATAGGGACAGGTGGGGATGTTTGGTAGGAATATGGGATTAGTGTAGGATTAGTATAAATGGGTGGTTGATGTTCGGCACAGACTCGGTGGGCCGAAGGGCTTGTTTCAGTGCTGTATCTCTAATCTAATCTAAAACCTCTGACCTCACAGCAATGGTCGCCATGCCCTGCCAGTAGCTGTCAAAGTCACAGTGGCCTTGCACTTCTTTGCTTCTGGCTCCTCCAAAGGATCAGCTGTGGACTTTGGTGGCATCTCGCAAATGGCTGCGCACCACTTGATCTCGCAGGTTACTGAACCCTATTTGCCAGAGTTGGACAATACATTAAGTTCATGACAGATGAGGCCTCGCAGGCACAGAGGGCACTGGGTTTTGCTACCATCGCTGGATTCCTCCAGGTGCAAGGCATTGATTGCACCCATGTGGCCACTCAGATTCATCAACAGGAAGGACATCCACTCCTTCAACGTTCAACTGGTCTCACTTTCCTGGCAGTTGCTATAACTGCTTCATCCTTCACCCATCCAGGCTGTCGCAGCTCTTTGTTGCAACTAATCCCGCCCCCCCACCCCGCCGGAAACTACGTGGATGGATTCCAGGGGACAAGGGATATCCCTTGAACAGATGGCTACTCACCCCTCTACATGAGCCCCAGACAGAGGCGCACAGATGATACAACCAAAGCCATCTGCTCACTAGGACAACCATTGAGGCCTTCGGGCTTCTGAAGATGTTTTTCTGGTGCCTGTACCAATCGGCGGTGCCCTACAATACACATCTACAAGGCTGTCAGTCATTGTGGTGGTCTGCTGTGCTCTCCATAACATGGCCTTCCAGAGAGGAGTGGATCTTGAAGAGTGTGAGGCCAGGATAGACACAGCTCATCAGAGACAGAGGAAAGCAGTACCTGGAAGAGGAGGAGGTGGGTGAGGATGCAGAAGACCGCAGTTCTCCGGCTGCACACATAGTTAGCCGGGCATAGCATGGGGCACAAAGGTCTCATCAGGATGTCATGAATATCAGGGATCATTTGATTCAGGAACATTTCAAATGAGCCGCTCTGATCCAGGATGAAGGGCATGGAATGGAACTCACTCTAGGTGCCTGTGCTAACACATCTATTGAAGATGCAGCCTGCAGCATCTAAACTCCTACTGCCAATAAAGGATTCACATCTGCCCAAAGGCTTTGCCTTCAGTGGTGAGAAACCCTTGATCTCCTTCACCACCTCATACCTCTTTTCTTGTCCTGCCATCAATGAAAGGAATCTCATGTTTGTATTCAAGTGTTGTTATTTACATAGTGCTCAGAAATGAAAACAGTGCACAGTTAGAGTAAGAAGACCCCTCCCAGTGACCCACTCAGTGCTCTGCATGGTGCAGTGGCCTCCATGCTTGGCCACTTCTATACAGTGCTTCCCCTATGACCTCAGAGGAGATGGAGGCAGCCTGCTCACTTGCCTCAGCTTGTGACTGAGGTGCATGTGGTGGTCGTCCTCGTCGTGGAAGTGCCTGTTGGGGCATCTCCAGAGGCTGCTGCACCTGCATCATTGCTGGGACAGCCTCCATCACTTGTCTTGCTGCACAGATGCTCCCACTGTCGGAGGAACCAAGGAGGCTGAGGATGATGAAGGCACCCCAAGAGGAATGGCAGCCTCTTCCCCCTTGGTAACATAATCAGCCCTTGGCTGGTGCTCCGGATGACTGGAAGGGTGCACCAGCTGGGGTGCACTGGCATCCACTCCAAATGTCTTGCTACATGCTACATTGTGTGGCTTGCATCCTGTACATGTCAATACGTAGTTCCTGCATGCACTCCAAGTGCTACTGCATATGGCTGTCTATGAGGTTGTCCACCCTCTCCTTGGAAGACTTCATGTGCTCGTAGCCCTGAGCCATTGTGGTGCACATGAGCTAAATGGACTCCTCCATTCTCTGCCCATGACTGTGCACTGCCTCATAGAACTATGGCATGTGGGAGCACATCTCCTGCTGCTGGTCGCGGTAGAGTCTCCTTTCCAGTGACTTCTGAGGCCCTACATCTGTGCCAAGCTGAGTAGGGCTATATCTGTCCTCCCTCCTCTAAGGGGGACTGTCCACAGCTGCCTATGCATCTGGCACCTCCCCCTGCAGACGAGTGCCGTGTTGCTCACCCAGGACCACCCTATCTAAACATGCATGAGGACACACTGAGGTGAGTGTATCTGCACTGGTGGACAGCATGCTTGTAAGGTGTGACAGTGCTTCTTTAGTTCCTTGCTGGTCATTTTGGAACACTGGACGCTGAGGCTTCCCAATGCAACTCAGTGTTTGGCGTCTGTCAGACAGACGCTTGCCCTCTGTAATCACCATCACCACCATGAGTGCCCAATTAACCAGGGCCGACTTCTTCGTCATCTGTGATCTTGGCTATTTCCATCGCGCTAACTTCCATAGGTGTCACAATCTGAAGGTAGGGTATCCCTCCACCTGTTTGGGTCCTCTCTTGGGCATTATGTGTCCATTTCTCCTGCGAGGGCAAATGGGAGGATGATAAAATACTGCTGCCCTCTATGGCCAATGGCAGCTGCTCCAGTTAATTGGAAGGTGCATGTATCAGTGGTTACAGTCCTCAGCAGCAATATGGCTCTGAGCCATTCTGAGGGGTCAGTAAGTGGCCTGGGCACACACCTCTCATGTTCAGGAGCAGCATGTGCCCTGAGGCTGCTCAGCTGGTGTGTCTGCTGGAGGGAGAATACCCAGAGGCCTGTCCTCAGGGTTGGGGGGTAGCACTTACCTTGCCAGACAACATGAAGTTATTGAACGTTTCCCTGCACTGGATCCAACTTTGTCTTAACATGCTTCTGCTGCTGACAGTAGCAGCGATGTCCATCCATGCCTGCTTGGTTTCTCCTCCTCCTGTTACCCTCTGGCAAGAGGAACCTCCCTTCTGTCCCTCACGTTCTCCAGTATCACCTCTACATTGGCATCTGAAAAACAAAGGACTGTCCTGCCCCAGTCTCCAGGCCTCCGGCTGTCCTGAGACATTGTTGCAATGTCGTTTTCTCTGAGTCTTCAATGTGCACTTGCAGCACTCAATTGTCTGCCACAGTAATGGCTGCCGTGATCAGTTTAAATTGGCCCCCCACTTGAGCTGATTGGCTGTCAAACCCATCTCCATAGCAATTAACTGATCGCCCTCGTGAAACTCCTTTCTGTTCCCCCCAGGGGTGAGTTTGGGACGTGGAAATAGTCCAGACTGTTTCCCACCCCCGCAGGGAAAACCAATCCATTGTCATTGGTGGATCGGTGAGAGGTAACCCCGCTGTGTGCATTGCATAGTGATATTAGATACCTTAGATGATTGCTGACTTCATCTCAGCAGGAGCTCAAGTGGAATCACGAACCATGTAAGAGATGTATGAACCCCAAAATGAGAAACTGCTATCTCTCCATCATGTTTTTTATTGTGTATTTTTTCCTAGCTGTTTATTTTTTAATGGGTATCACGATCTCAAAGGGCATGCTGTATGTTCACTGTTGAGGTTAATGTCATCAGAATAGGTTGCAACTCGTGATTACACGGCAAAATTGTGAGAATTCATAGTTGCAAAATATTCCCTGCATCCTCATTTTTCAGCCTACAACTGCAGATGCAAGTGGATGTATGAAGAGTCAACTTTGTATTGTTCCCTCAGTTTAGTTTAGTTTAGTTTAGAGATACAGCACTGAAACAGGCCCTTCGGCCCACCGAGTCTGTGCCGACCATCAACCACCCATTTTTATACTAATCCTACCCTAATTCCATATCCCTACCACATCCCCACCTGTCCCTATATTTCCCTACCACCTACCTATCCTGGGGGCAATTTATAATGGCCAATTAACCTATCAACCCACAAGTCTTTGGCATGTGGGAGGAAACCGGAGCACCCGGAGGAAACCCACGCAGACACAGGGAGAACTTGCAAACTCCACACAGGCAGTACCCAGAATTGAACCCGGGTCGCTGGAGCTGTGAGGCTGCGGTGCTAACCACAGAGCCACTGAACAGAGAAACCTTGCTGATGAATTAGTGTGTTGTGAGAAGATTGTCTATACTTCGAAGAGATTAAAGAGGGTGTCTCATCAGCAGCCTATTAAAAGTGAAATCATTTAACATATCTTTCATCTGTCTGTTGCTGTTGACTTGCAGATTTTATTTTTCATATGAGATTGCATAACAGGATGTGGCTAGAGATGGCTGTAACCAGGAACTATTTTTCAAAGTATTGATCTTGGTGTTTGAACCATAAGTGTATCCTTATTGTTCCTGGCTGAGGTGAGCTACTTAACCCAATATAGTTTGTGCACTTGTGGATGGTCATTAGCACAGGGCACTTCATTGTCTTTGGCATTCGAATGGTGATTCTTAGCATGCTTTTTATTATTGAACATGTGTGGTACCCCTGCTGCTAATAGTATACGAAAATTACAGGCAAGAAAAGACCAGCTAGCTGGTCCATCAAGCTTGCCCACGCTCATAGTGGCTGCAGCATCATGACTGGACACTTCCTAAACCTCTTCCAACAGCCGTGTAAGTTCCTGGGAGAGGCAGAAAAACAGGGAAAAGCCCAGGGGCAATAGGGACTAAATACACTGGAAAATTTCTCTCCCACCTTCTCAGGTGATTAAAATGAGTGCAGGATAGCCAGTAAGGAGCATAACAGACTTAAATTGTTCAACCATGAATGGCATCCAAAACCTGGATTTTTATGGGTTTTGTAAGCAATTCGTTTTAGGCTTTCATCACCTCAATAGGGCCAATGGGTGTTAACCCGTTAATTGTGTATCAGTTGTTTGATTGTATGCAGGTGGAGGGTGTTAATTGGTGTCTTACTTGAGCACTTAAAAGCAGTTACTGACTGGGAGTGGTGGAGGGTTTGAGTGAGGAGTTACGTATTTTTAAACTTTTTACTCTGCACAATAAATGTGAAACTGAGTAAAGATAGACACCAGCATTATCCTTCTGTAGCAAGCTTTCTGGAGGTTAGCATGGTAGCAAAGGATGGTTGCCTGAAGCTGAAGACTGGAAGCTAGGAATTGTTATAGCAAGCTAAAATCTCACAGGCTATTGCGAAAAGTAGAAAGTGAGTGTAAATTGTTTGAGTGTGATTACCCTCTGCTGTTCTTTGAATCTGAACCATATTTGTTAATGCTCTGTGAAGCAACTTGGGAAGCTTTTGTATTTTAAAGGCACATTATAAATGCAATAATGTGTTTTATTTTTTTCTCTCTTTTTCTTTCTCTTTTCTCTCTTTCTTTCTCTGTTCTCTCGTGCTCTCGCTCTTGCTCTCTCTATTTCTCTCTCCTCTTCTCCTCCCCTCCTTCCCTGCCCCCCCCCTCCTCTCCAGCAATGAATGATGAAAAAATAGAGATTAAGATGAAGAAAAAATGTGTTTATGTCAGATGGGTAACACAAGTGAGAATCAGGCGGAATATAGAAGGTTCAGTGGAGAAGAGGGATAGCAAATAAGTGAGGCTAAGAGAGAGTATGAAAAGAGACCGGCAATTAATATAAAAGTGAATCCAAAAGTCTCCTATGGGCATATCAACTGTAAAAGGGTGGTAAAAGGGGGGATGATGCTGTTTAGGGACCAAAAAGGGGATTTATACATGGCGATGAGGTATTTAATAAAGACTTTGCATCTGTCTTTACCAAGAATGAAGAAGATGCTGTGCAGGTCATGGTGAAAGAGGAGGCAATTCAGACACTTGAAGGGTTTTAAATTGATAAAGAGGAGGTATTGGATAGGCTAGCTGTACTTAAAGTTGATAAGGCACCAGGAGTGGATGAGATGAATCCAAGGACACTGAGGGAAGTGAGTGGAAATTCCAGAGGCACTGGCTATAATCTTCCAGTCTTCCTTAGATTTCGGGATGGTGCCAGAGGACTTGAGAATTGCAAATTTTACACCTTTGTTTAAAAAAGAGTGTAAAGATCAGCCCAGCAACTACAAGCCAGTCAGTTTAACCTCGGTGGTGGGGAAGTGTCTAGAAACGATAACTCAGTACAAAATTAATAGTCACTTGGACAAATGCAGGTTAATTAGGGAAAGCCAGCATAGATTTGTGAAGGGCAAATCATGTTTAACTAACTTGCTGGAGGTTTTTGATGAGGTAACAGAGAAGGTTGATCAGGGCAATACTGTTGATGTGGTTACATGGACGTTCAAAAAACATTTGATAAAGTGCCATACAACAGACTTGTGAGCAAAGTTATAGCTCATGGAATAACAGGGATAGTAGCAACATGGATACAATATTGGCTGAGTGACAGGAAACAGAGTAGTGGTTAATGAATGTTTTCCAGACTGGAGAAAGGTTTGTCGTGGAGTTCCCCAAGGGTTGGTGTTAGGACCCTTGCACTTCCTGATATATAATTAATGATCTAGATGTTGGTGTACAGGGCACAATTTCAAAATTTGTGGATGATCCAAAGCTTGGAAACATTGTGAACTGTGAGGATGATATTGTAGAACTTCAAAAGGACATAGACAGGTTGATGGAATGGGTGGACAAGTGGCAGATGCAATTTAATGTGAAGTGATTCATTTTGGTAGGATGAATGTGGCGAGACAATATAAAATAAAGGGGGTGCAGGAGCAGTGGGACCTGGGTGTGTATGTGTGTAAATCATTGAAGGTGGCAGTACAGGTTGAGAGAGCAGTTAATAGAGCATAAGGCATTCTGAGCTTCATTAATAGGGGTATAGAGTACAAAAGCAAGGAAGTTATGTTAAATATGTATAAACACTGGTTTGTCCTCAAATGGAATATTGTGACCAGTTCTGGGCGCCACACTTTAGAAAAGATCTGAAGGCATTGGAGAAAGTGCAGAAAGGGTTCACTAGAATGGTTCTCGGGATGAGGATCTTCAGTCCCTTGGATAGATTGGAGAAGTTGGGACTCCTCTTCAAAGAAGAGAAGGCGAAGAGGAGATTTGATAGAGGTATTCAAAATTGAGGGGTCTGGACAGGGTAGATAGGGAGAAACTGTTCCCATTGGTGGAAGGATCGAGAACAAGATTTAAGGTAATTGGAAGAAGAAGCAATGGTGACATGAGGAAAAACATTTTCATGCAGTGAGTGGTTAGGATCTGGAATGCACTGCCTGAGAGTGTGGTGGAGGCAGGTTCAATTGAGGCATTCAAGAGGGAATTGAATTGTTATGTGAAAAGGAAGAACGTGCAGGGCTACGGGGGGAAGGCCGAGGAGTGGCACTGCTCTTTCAGAGAGCCAGTGCAGACATGACAGGCCGAATGGCCGCCTTCTGTGCTGTAACAATTCTGTGATTCTGAAATAAACCTATTTCCACTTGCCACCTTCCCTTTTTATGTCCTGTTTTTGGCCACAAAACCATATCCTTTCTAAGGGTAGCACAATTAACTCAAATCTTTTACCAGTGTTTGTAGAAGCAGCCTATTGAGCTCCCTGTGATAATGTTTACTAGTACAGCCTTTGTAGCCTGTAGTTGTTGAAATGACAGTAACATTTGTGCTGCAATAAAAATGGCGTGAATAGCCTGACACTTATTCAGGATGGCGTCAAAATATTGCTGTTCGTGCACCTTAGATGAAAAATAGCAACTTCGATTTTCTGAATTCTTTTTATGTCTTATGCCATGGGCCAGCTGATATTTTGATTCATATTTTAGTGGGAGAGTGGCGTAAATGGCACCAACGATTGTATCTCCATTTTTCTGCAAATACTGCAGTACTTATTTCTGTAATATGCAAGACCTTTTGTTAAATGGTACTCTTTATTAAGCCCTGCATCATGCTAGTGTTACAAAGGGCAAAATCATCTTTGACCATTTTGCCATTCTAATGATCTTTCGTTTCCATGGCAACAAGTTCAGAATAAATCTAGTTCATAACATCGGGGGTGCCCACAGTGAGTACATTTTAAATTTTAAAACTTTCTCTCTGTGACTTAATCACTTCCTAGTTTGTAGAGTCCCTATTTTCCTCCATTTTACGTCTGCTGCAGATTTCTGTCAACTAAGATAAAGTCAGAGTTTGGGAAAGGAAGAGACAGAAAGGGTTTGCTTTAGGAAGACCAATCAGTCACTATAATTGCATATTAGATGTCTAATATAAGATTATGTTGGAATGAGAAAAATGCTGCTGTCCAATACTAGTCTGTCAATTTCTTTATTATCATTCTGTAGGAGGTAACGCACTCAAGAGCTTAAGATGCACTATTCACCCTTGAAAGGCACCATGAATATAAATCTGCAACAGCAACTTGCATTTATGCAGTGGCTTTAATGTAGAAAAACTTTACAAGGCACTTCACAAAGGCGTAATTAGGCAAGATTTGATGAGACAAAGGAAGAGATATTAGGAAGGGTGGCTAAAAACTTGGTCAAGGAGCTGAGCTTTAATGCTGGAGGGGCGGAGACATTTAGGGAGGGAATTCTGCAGCATAGTGCATAGATGGGATGGGTGAAAGGAGGGGAATGCACAAGAGGCCAGGGTTAAATGAGCAAAGAATTCTCATGGTTGGTGGGTTGTATGGCTAGAGGATGTTACAGAGATAGGCAGATTGGCACCTAACAAATCTGCATTTTGGTAGTTTAGTGTGTAACATGCCACTGAGCTAACTCCCAGCCTGCTAACCTTCCCACCAGCAGTGTAGAAGGAGCTGATGTCAGCTAGATTATCAGTTAGGATGCCCAATGGACTTGGAATCCCTGGACTGCAGATGGGAAAATCGGCCTGGGATCCCATTCCTAGTAGCAGTCCAAAGCCTCCAAATTCTGAGGCCGGCATTGGTCTTGACTGTTATCACCTCTATAATCAAACAGCCTGCTGCCAATCTCTCCAGGATAGTACATGGAAAGTAACCATTTATGTACAGTAATGCATGGCACTACACAGCTGCACACCATCAAGTCGACAAGCTCAGAAGGGGAGGGACAGCTCACTACCACTTTCTCAAGGGCAATTAGGGACAAGCAACAAATGCTGGCCTTGCCAGTGATGCCCACATCCCATGAATGAATAAAATAAAATGAAATTAATATTTTCTTTATGCATCCATTCACAGCTATGCATGAAGTCTCTTGGGTTGTGGTGTCAGCATCAGTAAAACATAGCTGCACGTCCTCATACGATTGAGGTGATCCAAAATGTGTCTGCTGCTGCCCTCATTCCCTGTAGGCATTGTAATGCTTTGCATTTTTCAAAAGTAATGCACTTCATATTTTGTAAGTCATTTGAAAGCTGATTTTCCCTGCATGCTAAATGTTGGTTATTACTGTAAATAAAACTGATAAGCCACAAGGCAGAAGAAATACAATACGGGTTCGAACAATCACCAGCCCGAGAATGAAATATGCTCAGTTTATACTGGCTGGCTTGTTATGAAAGTGCTTCTATTTTAAAAAAAAATATTTTTCTTTGAGAACTCATACTTTAGAATTATGGACATTGGTTTATTTGGGAAAATGGAAAAGCCTCCATGGATTTTTTTTGCAAGGGTCACTGAGAGGTCTTGTTTGAAAACAAACCTTTACTGGCTATCTCATGCCTTACGATAAATTAACAACAGAAACCTTGGTGACTTGGGGAGATGTTTACAGAGAAGTGACCTGTCAAGATTTATGAGTGGTCAGGAGGTTCTGACCTGCTGTTTGGGGTTTCACTTCTGAGATATTATTTTTGGTTCTGTTGGGGTATGGATTGTGTTTGAAAGTAGTTGGAGATCAACCGGCCAAGAGAAAAACACCCAGCTCATCTCTTTCTCTACCTCTTTGAAAAGGCCCTGCAAATCCAGAGTGTGAAACTGAAACCCCCTGATGCCACATTTCTCCTTGAAAGCCTACCAGACTATTACTCGACATTTCCAGAACGAACTGCTCCAGAAAAGATCCCAGTGACCTGTTTCGGTATACCTGGACACCAGACTAAAAGGAACAACTGATATCCTTCCATATCTTCTCTTTTTTTTCCAGGAATTAGCAAGTATTTGGCTAAAGTATTCCTTTTTCTTTGTAAAAGAGCTCTGCAGAGAAAAATCTCTTTATTTTTCAGTTAACCTGTGTTGGGGGGTTGGGGGGTGGTATTTAAAAAGGGAACTTTCATATTTCAATCTAATGCTTTGCTTCATTACTGATAAGTCTTGTTTTACAATAAACTAATAATTTTGTTTGTTAAAGAAATCTGTTTGGTGTATTTTATTCTGAGATAAAGAGCATACGATTAACTATATCAGTAACTGGGTAAAAATTTAAAATGTATGTTGTAACCTGTGGAGAAGTGGAACTAGAAAAGACTGTGCACTCCTCCCACCTCAGTCATAACAGGCTGGATCCAGAGTTGGCTTTAATCTGTGCTGATAGCATCATGAAGGAGGTCACTGTGACCGTTAGTGGATCTATTGCTGAGCAAAATCTAATGCTTCTCTCCAGTTCTTTTTAAAAACAAATTAATTCAACTTCTAGGTGAATTTGCCATAACAGTATTCCTCAGCACAACCATCAGAAGAACATTTTCTGCTGCACAAGTGTGACGCACTCCATTTCTCGCATCAGCTTTCCTACAGTATAGAGTAAAATTGCCACTGTAGTGCCATCTAAAGGACAGAATTTTGTGCAGTACCCACAGGGCGCTGTGTTTAGAGTGCCCAAATTCTCTAAGGTAGAACTCTTAGGCTGAAAAACGCTTCTTCAGTGTTATCAGTCGAGGATGCATTTGAACCTAGTTCCCAAAGGTAAATGACTAGTCTGCTGACACAGCACATCATATAGCCTTATTTCCCACTGTTCTGGTAATTCCCTCACTATAGAAATAATTTGGGCTTGGATTGAACCAGACCAGAAAGATACATACATATCCAAATGCAGTTCAATGGAAAGGTGCAAAAAAAGTGGACTTTACTTGGTATTGCAGCCTCCATTGACCCTGTTAGGCATTTCAACATTCAAAGGCTGTCCATGGGGTTTGATAAGTATCAACTTTACTGCTACCCACATTTTTTTTGTGTGGGAATGATGTTAGATGTTTGCAAAGGCAGTCTGTAGTGTCATGAAAACGTGCTATGTCGAATGATTTTTTAAAAATCCACCAACTGGAAACTTGAATATTAAACTGGTGGAGACGAAACACTCGAACCTTGCAAGCTTCAAACTCTGCCTGCTACAGTCAGTGGTTTAATTGATATGTGTTTGATTGTGTTAGTCAGTTTGCCGATCGATGTTCACTGTGCTTAATTACTTAAGCCTGAGGGGGGAGCTAGTGAGTTTGAAAAAGTTCCAGAAAGAACAGACCGAGACTCCCATGAAGGAAATCAGCTGCATTGCTGCCTCCCGGAGAACCACTGAATCAGCGTTCACATCTTCAAACCAGAAGCTGAAGAACCACCAAATCTGCCATCCACATCTTCAAACTGGAAGCCTGAGGACCACAAAAGGAAAGTTGCGTGACCACTGAATTCAGCCTGAAGCCAGCTGAGTCACCAACTTCCGCAGACTGTATACCCCCTTTATTTTTCTGGACTCTAATTCGAGCAATCTCTCTTTCCCCACTCTGTAATCTATTTGTGTGTGTGTGTGTGTATGCGCGCCTGTGTGAAAGCTGGAACATATTTTATTATTTTACTTAGATCGGTTTAAATACTATAAAGCTAACCACTTTGTTAAACTCAAGAAAACCTGTTATTGGCTTTTTTATGATCATGGTGCATAAACAGTTAAACACTCACTGAATTGGCAAGTATATCCACATAAAAACAAAACCTGTTGTGGTCAAACAAGGAGAGGGAAAAGAGGGGCGCCCTTCGACTCCTCCTCACCTGATCGTAACAGTTGTCACCCCCAACCTCTTGGGATAATTTCTCATTGTCCTAGCCATCCCATACATGTGTCTCCTTCATTGCTGTGTACTCTGAGTTCCTTATCATTTTAAGCCTGTTAATCTGTGTGCTGTGAATTTGTGTTGTGGAGATATCCTCTTTTATAACCTAATATCCCATAACTCTGTCAAGTTGATGTCTGATTTTATTTGATATTCAATGGTAATTGGCGTTGGTTTCCAATCTTAAGTGCCCATGCCACTCAACTTAGTCAGGTAATAAGGCAGAGGGCATTTTGCACCAGCCATGATGAGCATTCTCGCCTCTGAGCCAGAAGGTTTTATGTTCATGTCCCACTCAAGAGCATTGAACACAAATCCAGGCAGGCACTTCAGTGCTGTCTTTCAGGTAAGGTATTGAACTAAGGTCCCATCTGCTATCTCATAGCACCATTTCAGAGAAGAGCAGGGCAGGTCACCCTGTCATCCTGCCAATATTTATCCCTAAATACTGATGTTACAGCTACTGAGTTCCTCATTCATTCTTGGTTCCCAGCTCTTTCTACCCGTGGCTGCATCACTTCGGCATGTGAAGTAAAATACTGACTTGCTGTAATGTTTATATGTATGTTCAACATAAATCATGTTGCCTGGAACAGGGCTGCCTTGACAGTGACACAACAGTTTCCAAATCTGCACTGACACAAACACAAAGCTCATAGTCTGCGCTCTGGATTTAATTGGTGTTCTGTTTGTAACTCTGGTTACTCCAGCATTGCTCATGATTCCCAGCTGTTTATTGTCCCAGAAATTTCAACTGAATTTGTGCTCAGGCAAATAATTGGATACCTCTGCCCTATTGTGGTTTACTATCTTAGTACAGCAGCAGAATTACAGGACTGGCGGGAATTATTAGATAGAGGGCTAACTTGTAGATTTAGAAAATTAAAATGGAATTACATTTTCATGGGTGGTTTATTTTAAGGTATAGCAAGAGTTTCTCCTCAGTGGGGGAAGAGGAGTCCTAACTGGCAGGATCTCTCACTCTGTAATGTGGGAGTTGTGTTTTTGTGCGAGAAATTTCATACAAATGTTGCTTTGCTCTGTTGAAGTTCTGTGTTACATTTGCTGCAGCTCTGACAGATAGTTCTCTGAAACCAGATTATGTGCCACCTTTCCTATCGGCTCAGTTGCTGTTTTGTCTGTTGGGAAATTTCAAATTGAATCAGTTGTTATGTCTGTGGCAGTGACTATTTATTACAATGCAGATTTCACAAGCAAGCTCTTCCTTTCACTAATCATATTGTGCATCTGTTATATACAAACCAATATAAAAATAATCCAGTACTTTGGCTACTTCATCTCAGCAGCCACTGCTCAATAGGACTATGTCTGGTCAACAGGTTTGTTATGGAAGCGAATCTTAATGGATTTGGCAATTAATAGTTGTTTTGGTGACAGTTTTTGTATCTGTTGGCCCTGTCTAAACTGATTCCCTGCTGCTCGGTAATAATTTTGTTGTAAATGGGCTGAGGTGATTGGCTGTATCTGCTTAGAAGTCCCTGGGTCATTCCCAAAATGAGGAAAAATCAGTACAAAAAGTTGTGGTTTTCTTTTTAATACTGATATGATCAGTTGAGGAGGGGTAGAAGGGCTGTCTTCTTGTCCCTCTCCTTGTTTGACCGCAGTAGGGCTTATTCCATTTTTAAAGTGAATATGCTTACCAATTCAGTGATTGTTTAACTATTTGTGTGGTATGTTCATAAAAGAACCAATCGGACAGATTTTTTTGAGTTTAACAAAGAAAGAGGTTGGCTTTGTTGTACTGAAACTGATCTAAGTAAAATAATAAACTATGCTCCAACTCTCACACAAGCACTCGAGGTTCTCACTCACACGCACAAATAGATTACAGAATGCAGAAGGATAGATTGGTCAGATTAGAGTCTGGAGCAATGCAAAGGGGTATACAGTCTGTGGAGTTTGGTGACTCAGTTGGCTTCAGGCTGAACTCAGTGGTCCTGAGGATTCTGACATGTAGAAGTGGATAGCAGATTTGGTTGTCCTCCTGGAAACCGCGATGTGGATGAGTTCCTTCATGGGGTCTCAGTCTGCCGCAGTGATAGACTTCGGTAGTTAAGGCCACAGGCAGGGTTTGAAACTTACAACATGGTCTAAGTGAGTGGGACCCCACTTGAGTCTTTTCTGATCATTGTCTAGTTGCCTGTCTGCTGCAGAGAGAGAAATAAAACAGCTTAAAATAAAACATATGGTGGGCCTGTCACATTATTGCTCAGTATGTATTCCATCTTGCAACTTAATTAGTTCATGTCTAGGAATTCCTTTCTCTCAATCAGGGTCCCATTGTTCAAGTGATTGCCTTTGCCTTTGAGTGGTTCGCCTCGACCAGTTTAATGTCCCAAGTGATTGCCTTTAATGTCTTGTTAATGGGGACTGGACAAGTGATTCACTCACAATTCCCCAAGTCATTGTTCTGGAGGGGACTGGCCAGACAATTCAACTCCACCTTGATGCATTCGAATGTAGAGTGTTTTGATGCAAATTCAATGGCCATTTTAACTGCGAGCAGTCACCTTTTTTTATGTTCCTTTTTTCTTTTTTAAAATTTCATGTAGGTTTCCAACCAATGGATTAAAAAAAAATCATCATTCGGCATAGCAAGGGTTAATGACAATACTTTAAACCATTGTGATATTTTGAAGTCTAGAGTGTGATACACCTGTATATAGGTTGACCTGGCTCATTAAGTTTAATTTCTGTAAGTAAGCAGAAGGTTTGAGGTCAATCTGTTTTAAATTGTTGTTGAGGGAAGCCTACAGATCACTGTCATTGTAAGTTTGTGATTCCAGGTCAAAGTCCAAACTTCATAACTAAAAGCTTGTAATTGATCTTAGCATGAAATGACATAATCTTCAAATGAGTGGAGTTCTTTCTCTTGCATACATATTCAAATTAATTTGTGATTTGTTGGTATTTTATGCTCTCGGTATAGCTGTTATACACAATGCCTGGTAATTAAGAAACCTCTTCCTCTACAGTCTGCACACTGAATACTTCACTTTATTGAAGATCTTGCTGACTTGGCAGCACTTCACTCCTGAGCCAGTCATTTCTGTCTGTTCTCTTCCCTGCCGCTGGCATGTACTGTGCTCGACAGGTTCAGCCCATTCCCAAGCCCATGTCTATGTGTGTGTGTCGGAGTGTCCCTCTATCTCTTTTTATTTCTCTCTCTTTTCCCCCTCCACCCCAATTTTTATTACAGCTGATGTTTGCAAAGGCGGTTACTCCAAGTGATAGCCACATGTAAACTTTGGCAGTAAATCTGCCATCTTGATCGAGTATAATGAAAAATAATGCCGATAATCCTGGGCAGGAGACTAAGACCGTGGCAAATATTGAAATGTTGGAGTGCACACACATCAGTGTTCTAAAACGCCGCCACAAATTGACACCATTTCTACCAAAAATCTGTCTGACATGTATTTCTTCCTTTGCATGCTATAGATTACAAAGCATTCAGTGGCAAAGCAGAATGAGAAATCTCTGTGTCTGTGGAACTTTTCCAAATAGGAAGCAAGGTGAAATTCCCGTACAATCCACAAACAAAAGAAATAAAACATTTGTGCATGAAGACGTGATTTACCCCAGAGACTGGTGTAAAATTAAATAATCCTTAAACTGAAACAGATGTCCTTGCTGGAGCCCTGATCCAATTAACTAATCCCTTAAGACCTGTGACCATTCTGCACAGAGTTCTGAGACAAAAGTGGTCCCAAATGTAAACATAATTTTTTTTTATTCGTTCATGAGATGTGGGCGTCACTGGCTAGACCAGTATTTATTGCCCATCCCTAATTGCCCATGAGAAGGTGGTGGCGAACTGCCTTCTTGAACCACTGCAATTTTGTAGGTGTAGGTAGACCCACAGTGCTGTTCGGAAGGGATTTCCAGGATTTTGACCCAGTGACAGTGAAGGAATGGTGATATAGTTCCAAGTCAGGATGGTGTGTGTACCTTGGAGGGGAACTTGCAGATGGTGGTATGAGGCGTATTAGACAGTAGCACTTAGAATACTGTTGCTGTGTTGTCATTAGGAATTCAATGAACTGTGATGGCATGTGAAAGATCCATTCAGTGTCCACCTCAACTGTGGTAAAGCCTGACTTTGGTATAAAGTTAAAACCTGACCCAGGCCTGCACGACAACATTCAACCTGAACCCGACCCGGGCCTGAGCCCTTTAATTTTTTTAAATGCCCTACCCAAGCCGAAAATAACAAACATATTAATGAAACAGAAAAAAATTGTAGTTTAAAATGAAAACAATATGAAACAAAACAGTCCAGTCCAGCCTGACCCAACCCCGAATGCTGGATGCAGAATACAGATCCGACCCGAACCCGACACATGTAGTTGGGTTTAGTTGGGTTCGGGTCGGGTAGCCAGGCTTTAAACTGTGGTCGACAACCAGTGGTACAATTGTAGATTTTGCCCATTAAAGTTTGAGTGAGGTCTGCAATGGCAGCAGATGTTACTGGCAGTTACAGATCTGTCACAAATGATGAGAATAATTTCATCTGATGAGTTAATAGGTGACTGTTTAACATACATACAAACATACATATGAATTAGGAGCAGAAGTAGGCCATTCAGCCCTCGAGCCTGCTCCACCATTTCGTACAAGTACAGTACGTCAACTGGCTGCCTTTTATCCACAGCATGTCACTCCTTCAAAGAACTCCAATAAATTGGTTAAACATGATTTCCCTTTCACAAAACCATGCTGACTATTCCCAATTCCCTTGAATTTTTCTAAGTGCCCCAGCTACAACCTCCTTAATGATCAATTCTAACACCTTCCCCAAGACAGACGTGAAGCTATCTGGCCTATAGTTACCTGTTTTCTGCCTCCCCTCTTCTTGAACAGAGGGATTGTATTTGCTACTTTCCAGTCTGATGGAATATTTCCAGAATCTAGCGAATTTTGAAAAATTAACACCATTGCATCTACTACCTCATTAGCCACCTCTTTTAAGACCCTAGGATGAAGTCCATTAGGACCCGGGGACTTGTCAGCTCCATCAGTTTGGTCAGTACCGCTTCCCTGGTGATTGTAATTTCACCAAGTTCCTCTCTTCCTTCCACCTCCTGATTTATAGCTATTGCCGGAATGTTTTTTGTATCCTTTATAGTGAAAGAAGCAAAATATTTGTTCATTGCATTCGCCATTTCCTTATTATCTACTATTAGCTCCCCATTCTCACTTTCTAGAGGACCAACATTCACTTTACTTACTCTTTTCTGTTTTAAATATCTGTAGAAACTCTTGCTATCTGTTTTTACATTTCTAGCTAGCTTCCTTTCATACTTGAATTTCTTCCTCCTGATTAACCTTTTTGTCATTCTCTGCCATTCTTTATATTCTGACCAATCATCTGACCTGCCAGTCATCTTAATGCAATTATATGCCTTTTCCTTAAGTTTGATGCTTTCCTTAACTTCTTTAGTTAACCATGGATATTGAGTCCTCCCCTTAGAATTTTTCTTTATAGTAGGAATATACTTATTCTGAGTATTCTGAAATATCCCCTTAAATGTTTGCCACTGCTTCTCAATTGATCTATGTCCAAGCCTCGTAACCCAATTCACTTCAGCTACCAGCTTTCATGCCCACATAGTTGCCCTTATTCAAGTTTAAAATACTAGTCTCAGACTCTCTCTTCTCTCTTTCAAACTGGAAGTAAAGTTCAAGCATGCACGGAACACATTCATCCTTGTGCACAAAATGCACCCGAGCTTTACCAGCTTGCCAGTACTAATGCTTGCATGCAAGCGATACGCCATCACGCAAAGGGACGTCTGCCTTCAGCACAAGTTTTGGAAAGCAGCCTCAATTGTCGCTTCTGTTCCCTGCTTTCTCCCGCAATTGGCGCCTCAACCGCCTTCCTCGCTGCAAGCACCCCACTTTCTCTCCCTCTTCCGCCCACATCCCCACCTCCTCCCCGCCTCACCCCACAAACTGTTGCTTCCTCGGACGGCGAGGCAGGGTGCGAGCGGCGGGAGGGAATGGCAATCAGTCAGGCGCGGGCGAGAATCCCAATTTTTTGTGTTAAATTGATCAGTGCCATCCTTATTACTCGCAGCTGCCTGAGATGTCGCAGACAGTGACGCTTCAGTCGATGAGGCTCCATTTGTGCATGTGCCAGTATTGCGCAACCTAATGGTTGCGTTGGCAGCAAACGCAGCCGGTGAAAAAAGACTATAATTCGTCTAGTTCGCCTTCTACCTCCTGGTAGTCATTGAGTTGTTGAACAATCATTGCAATCAATCTCTATCAATTAGATAGACAACAGACCCACACAAGAAGTGAGGAAAATTACAGTGGTGGAAATCTTTGGGAATCATTGATCCAAAGTTGCTCTCAAGCATTCTCTACTTGCCACATGTTACATCTCAAATTACTCATATACTATATCCCAAAACATTAGTTTCTCAACGAGACCTATCTAATTGCATTTAAATGAATCTGTACTAGCTGACTTCACCATCTCCCTAGGGATCCTGTTCCATAGATCGACTACTTGCTCACTGAAATTGCTTTTTGACTGTTTAGTTTTGAATTTACCCGCTTCAAGCACAGGCCGTGCCCTCAGGTTCTACTGTTCCGAACAAGATGAAATAGCTTATCATGGACTACATTATCTAGCTCCTTTAGAATGGGATGGTGATTGGATTTAATTGCTTTTACTCAGCTACTTCACAGGTCATCAGATTGGTGTCTTGTTTGACCACTGCAATAAAACAAAGGGAGGTTAAAAAGGGAGAAAATTGGTGATTATTAAATGAAACTGAACTAAGGGCTGTGGGTTAAACTTGGTTGACTTTTCTACAAATAACAATGAAAGATTTTCTGATCAAAAGGCTGCACCCCAGTCTTTTCAAACAGAGCTAATAACTGAAGATTACAACAGATGGAACTACCTAAGCTGCCAAATGCTTCATAAGAATCTGATGAAAATATAATTGCATGTGGGACCTGACAATATTCCTGACAAAAGACATGCATTTTATATAGTACCCTTCACGACTTCAGGATCTCTCAAAACACTTTACAGTCAATGAAGTACTTTTGAAGTGTAGTCACTGTTATAATGTAGGAAATGTGGCAGCCAATTTGCACGCAGCAAGATTCCACAAACAACACTGTGATAATGACCAGATAATGTGTTGTGTCTTAGTGAGGGATAAATATTGGCCAGGACACCAAGAACACCCTCCTGCTCTTCTTCAAATAGTGCCATGGGATCATGCCCATCTAATTGACAGGGCAGACAGGACCTCAGTTTAACATCTCATCCGAAAGATGACACCTCCAACAGTGCAGCACTCCCTCAGTAATGCACCAGAGTGCCAGCCTGGATTTTTATGCTCAAGTCTCCGGAGTGAGACTTGATTCCAGAATCTTCTGACTTGGAGGCAAGAACACTACCACTGATCCATGGCTAACACTGATATGGTGTGATATATTCACATCTTCACATCCTACACAGGCTCGGAGAAATCAATTCATTGATGCAGCAATTGATGGGTTGATCCAATGACAAGATGAAAATAAAACCCCACTGAGTTGGATCGATCTTTACCATTTTAGGTTGATCATGCTATGGAAAATTTTCTAAAGTAATGCAAAGATTTCAGGCTTGGGTCTGGTATTGGGAAAATACTGTACTTGAAATAATGTAATGTATTAATGGTACAGAATGCTGCAAATATTGACAAACCTCTTGGAGGTCCATAGATATCCAAGTGACTAGTACCTAATCTTTACCAGGCTGACAGAAAAAGAAGGAAAAGTGGTGTCGAGGTTGACATGTGGTCCTATGGTATCATGTATTTGCATTAAAAGTTTAGCATTGTTGCAACAATTTCACATGCAATTCTGCACAGGATAAAAGTGAGAGAGAGAGAGACACACACACACATGTTCACACGCAGATGGATTTGCAAAATGCACATCTTCCGTAGTGCAAGTTGGAAGCTAAATTCGGACCTGACTCTGAAGTCGTGTGAGATAATCTCCTTCAAGGACTTTTGCTCCTTCTAACTTCAGTGTCAGGCCAGTCCCTCACTCCCAATTCAGACTGTATATGTACACTATAACTGCAGGGTTGGTGGAAAGCAAAACCGCTTGTACTGATTTGTAGTGTAGATGCACAGTTAGACCTCAGTAGATGGGCAGCATTTGCAACAGTCAGTTGGCAATCTGAACTATTCTCTGACAGAGAGTTGTGTTTGAGGATTGAAGAGACTTGGGATTAGCAGAATCTCTCTCATGCTCTCTTTTTCCTTGTCTTGCTCTTTTTCTTTCTCTCACTAACACCTTGCATTTATATAGTGTCTTTAACATAATCAAAAGTCCCAAGGCACTTCACAAGAGCATAATCAGACAAAAATTGACAGAGTCAAAGAAGGAGACATTATGACAGGTAACCAAAGCTTGGTCAAAGAGATAAATTTGAAGGAACCTCAAAGGGCAAGGGAGAGGCAGAGAAATTTGGGGAGGGAATTTCAAAGTTTAGAGCCCAGTGGGCTGAAGGCACGGCCGGGATTGTCGGGCTGGAGGAGATTACAGGGATAAGGAGGCGAGCGGCCATAAAGGGATTTGAAAATAAGGATGAAAATTTAACATGTTTATCTTTCTGTCTGTGTCTCTCACACTCACTCTCGCACACAACTTTTTTTCACA
Source organism: Heterodontus francisci (assembly GCF_036365525.1). Taxonomy (NCBI): domain Eukaryota; kingdom Metazoa; phylum Chordata; class Chondrichthyes; order Heterodontiformes; family Heterodontidae; genus Heterodontus; species Heterodontus francisci. The sequence continues at coordinate 45,167,885 of NC_090402.1, read as the reverse complement.
TTTTCTCTCTCATATATCCTATGGAGATTCCACATACATTTTTATTTCCTCTGAAAACTTGCATCATTATTCAATAGGTTGTTAAGCCCCCTAATCCCTTGGATTACTGTAGACTTGGATTTCATATTAGTTAGGTGTAGTGCCTATTCAACGGATCATTTTAATAGTTTGATGGATTTCTGTGTGGCCAAGTTATTTGATTTGTTGTCAAACAGTTACCTCTGTCTCTCAGTTATATGAGCAATTTGTTCTTAATTTTTGACATCATATAAATACCATTTATCTTGTTTACTGCTCTACTCTGACCAGCCTTGGTTGTGATGTGTGCCTTGGCCGTTCACTTCGTACCAGTTGTGTTCATACCCTGCATTTTCCCAGCATTCTTGAGTTTCCCCAGGCCTGTGCAAGGAAAGGAGAAAAATGGGTGCTACAAACTCTTAGAATCTTTTGCTGTTCTTTTGGCTTGACAGAAAAAGAAGCTGAGCTATTGCAAATCTGTCATTTCATGACCTTAGGGAAACAGTGATGCAGCAAGTAGAAACAAAAGCTGAGCTAGAGCCAGAAGCTCAGATACTGACACCAGCTGCCTCTGTTAGTGTCACTGGGGAGATGAGCCCAGCAGTTCCATAGATCCCTTTGGTTTTCAGTCTGGTTGATGATGTAAATAGTGCAGTGCCACAGCGAAGGCTGGAAGGCCGAGATTGAGGCTGTTTAGGTCTGGTGCAGTAGTAAAGACATTTTGGAAGAACATGAATTAGTTGGATCCGACTAATCATCACAATTTAATAACCAGAAAATCAGGAATGCTCCTGAATAGGCACACTGACCTCAATTTGTGCTCCTCTGACCAGGATCCTGCAAGGTGAAATATCCGCCGACTGAGTGAGTGAAAGAGAAAGAATGAACAAACTTGCATTCACTCTCCTTTTTATATATTTTTAAGTACTTTGTTTTAATTCTTTCATGGGATGTGGGCATCGCTGGCAAGGCCAACAAATGGGTTTTTATGACAATCAATGATAGCTTCATAGCACCATTACTGAGACCAGCTTTCAATTATTAATTATTTGAATTTAAATCCCATGATGGGATTCAAGAAGGCTAAACTGATTTGTGGTGCCAGGAAGCCACTTTACACCAGACAAGAAGCATGGACAATACATTATTCCCTCTGTATGTAGCATCAGGGCATTTCTATAGCACTTTCAAAATCGTAGGACATCCCAGAGCACTTTGCAGCCAATTAGGTATTTTTGAAATGCGGTCACTGTTGCAATGTAGGGAAATTCAATAGCAAATTTGCACAGCAAGGCCCCACAAACTGCAGTGTGATAATGACCAGATAATCTGTTGCCTTAGTGAACACTTTGAAGATTTAACGCAGTGGAGTTTGCATCAAAGAAAATGATAGCATTTTCACCAAGAAAGATGAAATTTAAGATCAAATTTCTTCCAATAACAAGACAATTTTCAAATGTGGAGGGAACTGAAAGGGTGATTACACAACCCCAGTTGGAGAACCACATCTGGAGTGAGAACAGGCCAGAGATAGAGCTGCAGAGTTCTAGCCTCAGTTCTGCAACTCAGTCTCCCTGCAAAGACTGATCCCCACTGGTATCATGGAATCACACTAAAAACTAAACATATTTTCAAATCTAATACACCTGTTTTTATCCATAACTTGGCATTGAAAACAAAGCTGTAAAATAGTTGAAGTTTTTATCGTCATTCAAGCCTCAGTTTATTTTTTGGCTATTTCTTGTAGTTGAGAAACAAGAATTCATAGAATCAGCACAGAAAGAGGCTATTTGACCCATAAAGCCTGTGCTGACACCCTCAAAGGAGACATCCAATCAGCTCAACGTCCTCTTCTCTCCCCCCTGCCCTGGAGATTCCCCTCCCTCACCCATTTCACTAAGTATGCATCCAGTTCCCCCTCCCGCAAAAAGTCACTCATGAATCTGCGTTCACCTCTGACATCCCCCCTGCCGGAGTGAATTTCAGATCATAAATCTCTCCTCATTTCCCCTCTGGCTGATCTGACAACTGTCCAAATCTGTTTCCCCAGTCGCCAACCCTACTGCTATTGGAAACAGCCTCTCCTCATCCACTCCACAAAAGCCCCTCACAACCTTGAACACTTCCACCAAATCTCCTCCTAGTCTTGCCTGCTCCAAGGAGAACAATCCTGGCCTCTGTTGTGAAGAAAAGAAATTGGAATGAAAATCTGGAAAGCGAGAAAAAAATGGGGAAAAAAATGACTAAAATCTTTGATTGGGAAAACTTAAATTATTCCTTTTTAAAACTCTACCTGCACACTATGCATACCATCTCAATCATGCCCCTTTTACCTTTCCTGAAAAGGGTTAGTTGATCCCAAGCAACTTGTGTAGTGCAGCATATGTTGTCATCTTTCTGTCTCCTCCCCACAAGTGTTTCTGCCTGCTGAGTTCAGTGAAACAGTGTTATCAACACAGATGTGTCTTGCTACTCTTTCTATCATTAAGATTTATGCAAGATTTTTTAAAAAGTGATTATTAAGGCTGTTAAATTTCTAAAATAAAAGTTCGAACTGTAATTATTAAAATGAAAATTCAGAAACTCTGAGAATTTGGAAATGAATTGGGACTGTTTGAGAGAGATTGTGTTTGTTACATATATAGAATTACATAGGATTTACAGCACTGAAACAGTCCACTTGGCCTGACTTGCCTACACGGGTGTTTATGCTCCACACAAGTCTCCTCTCATCCCTCTTCATCTCACCCTATCACATATCCTTTCTCCCTCATGTGCTTATCTAGTTTCATCTTAAATTTTCGGCAGTTGGAACTTATAATGCATTTCAAAATTAAACCAGCAATTGTGATGTTTCTTTACTATGGGGAGGGAAATTTCCTGCCTCCAAATTCAGGAAGACAAATCAGAAAAGCTGGTAATGCAGACAAATGGAGAGGTCTCCCCTGTGACCCTACCTGAGAATGTTCTTCAGAAGGTGTGTGAATTAGAATGAGTGGCAACAAAGAGAGTGGATTTTTAACTTAGAGTCCATTGTAGAAGGGGCTTGTACTGAATTAACCAGGTGCGACGTCTGCATTTCTTCACCATATGAACAAAATAATGGAACAGTTTGTGACAGAGGTAGAAAGCGCTGAAAAGAAAAAGCAGCATTGTGGAGGAAATAATGCACAACTCAATGGAAAATTTCAGCTGTTACAAGAAGAACCAAACGGGAATGCTGCAGGTCCACCTGGTGCTTGCCATCCCTGGGCTATTGGGGGAATTGGCCTTGAGTGCGATAGTTAGATCGGCAGCAGGACTTGTAGTCCTGTGTGTTTCTCATCCCTGTCCAGTTAAAACATTCTTATTGCCGTGCATCAGTTATATCGTCTGTTTAAAGCGATGTTACTAAATGTAGGTAATTACTGGGGTCTTGTACACTGATGTCATTTGCAACCAAGAGGTGGAGATTCTATGATATTCAAATGACATGGTGCAAAACATGGTAGTTTTTGACATCTAAAAACACAAAATGGCAAACTTATAACATTCCTGATGCCCTGGCTAAGTGAGTAGGAGAAGAAATAAGGGAGAGCTTTGCATTTATATAGCATCTTTCCCGACCAAAATGTTCCAAAGTACTTTTACAACCAATTAAGTACTTTTGAAACATGGTCATTGCCGAAATGTAGGAAATGCTGCAGCCAAATTGCACACAGCAAGGTCCCACAAACAACAATTATATAATGACCAGATGATCTGTTTTTAGTAATGTTAGTTGAGGGATAAATACCAGCCAAGACACCAGGATAACTCGCATGCTCTTCTTCGAAATAGTGCCATTGCATCTTTTATGTCGAACTGAGAGAGCAAACAGGGCCTTGGTTTAATGTCTCATCCAAAAGACGGCACCTCCAAGAGGGTACCTCTTCCTCTCCATTGCATTGCCAGCCTAAATTATGCTCAGGTCACTGGAATGGGTCTTGAACCCACAACCTTCTGACTCAAGAGGCAAGAGAGCTGCCACCGCTGACATAATTGCTAAAATAAAAACTTAACAGTACATATAGGGTAATGGAACTGCGTAATTGTGGGAAAAGTTTGCTATTCGTTTTAAAACCTATAACACGATAAGGTTGTGTAACGTTAGCAGTGTAAATCCAGTGCCAGTTGCTAAATGGCCACTCTCCCCTCCCCAAAGAGCCGGACATTCCGTTGGAGGAAGAGTGGAACTTCTCCAAGGTGGACATTCCTGGAAGAGAATTAAACACTAAATCAAAAACAAAATACTGTGGATGCTGGAAATCTGCAATAAAAACAGAAGATGCTGGAATGTTCTATTCCTTCCATTCATATCGCTCAGTGGAGTGGACATGCTGGGATAACTTTAGGGGCCCTCTTAGAGCATGTCTATTCTAAAGCTATAACAATGGTAAAAAAAAATGAACTCTTCAGAGATTTATTTTTTGAGCCTGACATTACAGAGAAAAACAACAGTGCTTGTAACAGTGCGATAAGTACAACACAAGGTCCAAGCAGGAAAGCAATGGTTTCATATTTAGTTCATCCTGAAGCAGGGGGCCTGAGACCACTGTCGCACTTTGATACACTCTCTGAAAAGATCAACAAGTCTATTGTGGTTCGTGTTTCTTGTCCTTTCAGTCAATGCTGTTCCTCTGTGCTTACTTTTATTTCTGTTTCAATCAGGTGCTTCTGACATGTTTATTAGTGTTTTGTTATAGCGGCTTTCATTTGCTCATATTTGATTTTCTTTCCCTGTGCGGCAGAATTCACATCTTCAGTACTTAGTTCAACTCTCCAGAGGGATGGCTGTCAGGTTGTTACATGGAATGGGAAGCACTTAAAATGTTAACTGATTGAGAGGCCCTTCTAAGTAGCACAGTGGTAAAGAGACACATTATCCTCATCTGAGGAACAGGCAATTAGTGAATGTGTAGCCTGAGGAGTTTTAAAAACAGTGATCTTCAAGTCCCATTGAAATTCACCTGTTGAGCTGTGTATCTTAAGTGAGTCTAAATTTAAGACATCAGCAGAATGTGTCTGACAGAATCACTCGGTATTATGTGCCACTGCATCTTCGTGGACAGGTATACTTGTGCTGGATACTATTCATATATAGACTTGCACTGCATCTTTTAGCTTTTGGTCTCTGGTGTTGTGCTGCTATGGTGCTTAAGATGGTGATGATTTGAACTGCAGTGTAGATACAGAATGTGATTTTTCTGTTATTGCACCTGTGAAAGAATGAACTTGCATCTTTCATGCCCCCATGGAACCCCAGCCAATTAACTACTTTTGCGGTGCAGCCACTATTATCTTATTCTGAAACGTGGCAGACAATTTGTGCACAGCAACTCCCACAAGCACCATTGAGATATAAAACCCATTCATCTGTTGTGATGTTGGTTGAGGGATGAATGTTGGACACAACACCAGGAGAACTCCCTTTTCCTCTTTGAGGAGGCAGCTGGTGCCATGATTTGTTATATAAAGCGAAAGACAGCACATCCGACAGTGCAGCACTCCCTCAGTTCTGTACTCAAGTGTCGGGCTAAATGATTTGTTTCAGCCCACAACTTCTGACTGTAAGGTGCTATGTATCCTGTGAAGGGCACTCTGGAGATTAGCAAAAACACTATTGTCTGACACCGATGTGAAGGCATCTTTGAGCATGTGCAGTTTTCCTCATCCGTTGAGTATCAAGGGGAGTACAAGTTTACCTCAGTATTTGTAATTCTCTGTATCTGTAATCAGATGCCAGATTTGATAAATTATTTGGGATTAATTAATTGCAGTACCACAGTATGACATTAAATGTGACAATGCAGAATATGACATTAAATAGCAGGATACAGGTTTCTAACCAGGCCACATAAGCAATTTTGACAGGAAATTGAGGAGGAAAAGTAGTAGGAAATGAATATTGTTGATTATAGGTTTATGCGGATTAAGAATGTAATGTAATGGCATAGTGTAAAGTATATTAATGAATATTAAGCAATATAGATTATTGAGGATTAGATGTAGTAAATGTAATGGGAATGTGGATTGGGGATTAAGCATAGTATGTAGTATGTGAAATATCAAGGTATGTGAGCTATATCATCGGGCAGGATTTTCAGGCCATGGCAGGGGCGGGAAGGTAGGCGGACCGGACCCAAAAATACCAGTGCCGGCTGGCGTGCCGGTTTCCAGACCCTGTTCCTGGCACTGGCCATTTTTGTTGAAGCAGGATCGAGCCCAGCTTGGCTATCCACCCCATGTGGTAGGTAGCCGATTAGGCTCATTAAGAGCCTAATTAAGCCCACTTAAAGAAGGCCGACTGTAGGCCTCCAGTTTCCCGCACAGGCAGGGGACAGTTTAGGTGCCTGGAGGCGGGCACCGGGCAGCAGGCCTGGGAGACTAACGCTCCAGGCAGGCCTGCCTGCGGGGTGTGGGTGCAGTGACATCCCGCCCTTTAGAGGGGCTTCCGCTTCCCCTCTGCCCCCCCCCTCCCCCCCTCCCCCCCCCCCCATCTCCCACAGTGGTGGTCTGGCTGTAAGAACCATCTTTTAAGCTTTAAAATTGTTGATGAGTTTGCCCTCTCAGTTACTTACCATCCATGAAGGTTGCTGCTCCTCTCGTGCTGGAAGGGCTCTAAATTGGCCCTCCAGCTTCTAGAGCCAGCCTGCCATCCTTAATTGGACAGGGAGCCTGTCACTATGCCAATTAAGGGGGCCCCGCCATCAAAATCCCAGTGAGTGACTGTTTCTCATCTCCTACCTCCTCCACTGTTACTAAATTATCCGACTGCTTATCCAACATTCAGTACTGGATGAGCAGGGATCCCTTCCAATTAAATAGTGGGAAGATTGAAGCTATTGTTTTCAGTCCCCGCTCCAAACTCCATTCCCTAGCTATCAACTTTATTCCTCTCCCTTACAACAGTCTGGGATTAAGCCAGTCTTTCTGACCGGAAGACGAGCTTCTAACCTCATACTAAGATCGCCTATTTCCACCTTGGTAACATCGCCTGACTTCGCCCCTGTCTCAGCTCATCTGCCGCTGAAACCTTCATTCATGCACTCATTATCTCCAGACTTGATTATTCCAATGAACCCCTGGCTGGTCTCCCACATTCTACTCTCCGTAAACTTGAGGACATCCAGATCGCGGCTGTCTGTGTCTTAACTCACACCAAGTCCTGTGCCTCTATCACCCTTGTGTTTGCTGACCTACATTGACTCCTGGTTAATTTTAAGATTCACATCCATATTTTCAAATCCCTCCATGGCCTCGCCCCTCCCTATCTCTGTAATCTCCTCTAGCCGCACAACCCTCCAAGATATCTGCGTTGCTCTAATTTTGGCCTCTTGTGCATCCCTAATTTTAATCGCTCCACCATTGGTGGCCACATCTTCAGTTGCCTAGGCTCCAAGCTCTGGAATATCCTCCTTACACCTCTCTGCCTCTTCACCTCACTTTCCTCCTTTAAGACACTCCTTAAAACCTACCTCTTTGAGCAAACTTTTGGTCATCTGAACTAATATCTCCTTTTGTGACTCGGTGTCATACTTTGTATTATAATGCTCCTATAAAGCGCCTTGGGACGTTTTATAATGTTAAATGCACTGTATAAATATAAGTTGTTGTTCCTCTCCGGGGGTAGGTTCAGGACCCAGAAACAGTCCTGACTTCTGTTTCCCACCCCTGTAGGGAAAATGCAGCCCAAAATAGGCGCTGAAACTGTGCATGGGCTGAAGTGTGTCCTCTGCAGTTATGACATCACCAAATACAGCTTAGCAAAAAACATTCGTAAAAGTCTCTCTGGTGGGGAACAGATGAAGTTTGGATCAAAAGGCATACAGTGAATTCCCAATCTTGGCTTTGCTATTTAGTGGGAGATAATGTGGAGGGGGGAGGCATATGTGAGAGATGATATAAGACCAATAGCAGAAGAATGCTTGATATGAAAGCTTGACAATTTGTAGTTGGTGATTGCTATGAATAGCTTTTCCTGTACTAAATTTCATTCTCCTTCTGTTTGTTCACAGTGGGTACTGGCGTTTGAGATCTTTATACCACTGGTGCTCTTTTTCATTTTGCTGGGACTACGTCAGAAGAAGCCAACTATTCCTGTCAAAGAAGGTACTGTATTTGGAGCATCTGATAATCTGAACGTTGTTGAAATTATAGTAAAAATGGGACTCGCTCCTTGTCAGCCCGTGCAATCCAAAATCATCCGATTTGAAAGATCCATTTTGGTTGGAAGAACTCATTAGGACTTCAACATTTAATGAACTTGTGGACAGGGCTGTTCACTTCAAGTAGCGCAGGCAATGCAAGCAATCATGGATAGCTCATCTTACCAGGGAAGTGGAGGACTCAAAAGTTATACTTCAGACATCATTTTTAAATAACAAAACCACATAAGTATATCATTAGCCTAGGTGGTGGGATAAGTGCCACGTGTCAGTCTTTGAAATGACGATGGGTACAGTCAGGAATTAAAGTTTAGGTATTTCCTTCGCCTTTCTAGTTGTTTATTTGGGTGCTTTTAAATGTTTTTTTCCACACAGAATTTCCTCATCTTTGCTGAAGGTTGTGCCTCATATAAGGTTATGGTTTCATGGACACACCTGTGGCACCTTACTAAAATGGGCATTTTCACATGTGTGAGCTTGTGGTGAGCATTGCGAGGCTACTTAACCATGATGAAAGTACTTGGAACTGATATCCAAACATGTGAACATTACTGCGATCACCCCTCCCCTGTTCCCACCCCTTTCACTTTTAGCTAGCTGCCACCCATCTGAAGTCATTGCCATCTTTCCCATTCTTGAATCCCACTTTCAAGTGTAAACTTACGTTTAAGGATTGGTCCCCATCTGGTTTGAGGTAGAGGTGTTCCCTTTTCCTCTGCTTACTTACAAGTAAGAAAATTGATAAACAGAGGGCTATGGAACCAGGCCATGCTTGGTCTGTTGTTCCGTAGGCAATGGCAGACATCGTCGTTTGTTGAGATGTTGTATATGGAAAAAGTATCGTACAAAAGAGATGGACAGGTAAAGCCTAGCTGGTCCCTCAAACCTGCTCCACAGCCATGATGGCTGGAGCCTTATGACTAGATTCTTCCTACCCACTAGCAACCATGCAATCTTCCAGAAGAGGCAAAGAACCAGGTAAAACCCAGGGTGAATATAAGCAAACAAAGCTGTGGAAAATTCCTGTCTGATTCCTTCAGGCAATCGCAACCAGTCCGGAGATCACATTGACTATGTATATGCTAATCATTAAACTACTTAGCTTCCATATGATACGATTGCTGCCTCAGTCAAAAACAAGTGCTACTCCCTTTGAATCTATTATCCAAGTGTTGGCCCATCTTGATATTTGAATGGGGTGACTCTCCTTTTTCTCCCCTTTTGTCTTCTCTTCCTTTCCACCCCAATGCCTAAAATGCAGTGATGCAGTAGCGACAGCACTTGAGCAACACAATTGCCTGTCGGTGTTCAGACTGAAACAAAAAGCCAGTTCAGTACTTATCCTTTGAGTTGGACAGCTCCAGTCAGAAACTATTAGTCAGTTCACTGCTTCAGTAATGATCTGCTGCTGACACTTTTCAAACATTTAATACTGTAGGAAAATAACAAGCTAATCAGAGGGACCAATTATGGAATTAATTACATGCCCATTAGCAGTGAGAAGTGATTTCATTCACAGTATGAGGGTCAGTTTGGGGAGGAGAGGAACGAAACATATGAAGGTGACCGAGTGGAATGAAGTCTTACTACTGCACAGCTGGAAGGACGAGATGATCCTCTTCACCTGAAAAAGAGGACACTCTACTCCAAACAACGTTTTATGTTAGAGAGGATTCTTTTAGTGGCCTTGCATCATTCCAATACACAAACATGTTGGGCTTTCCATCTACCTGGTTTTGGAGTGGCTGTCTTGAAATTTTGAAAATATAATCTGGATGCCAAATATCTGATTTTATTTTTCTTCTAAATGAAAGTCCAGCATATTCACTTACTTCTATGACTTGATATTGAGGCATTAATGATGTGAGCTATCACAGACTTTCATGGATTTATATCATTAGCAAAAGACAAACTGCTGTATCAAAGCCATGATTGCACCCTACTATATCCTGTATAGTTATGACTTAACCTAAAAAAACCCCACTGTGTAGAAAATTGTGAACCAAGTGCAGTGGGAATTTATTGGAAAGATGCAACTTAAAGACCCAAAGGGTAAGAGATTTCTGGCATTTGAAGTTCAATCACCAGCCTGAATCCTGCTGCTCCTAAGTCACCAATTCTATCAAAATTACTACCGGCCGACAAAATAACTGTAAATAACCCACTGCGTCCTAGGAATGTGACTTAAAATCCACCTGTCATAATCACAACATTGGGCAGGGGATGGGAGCTGAGGAGAAGTGAAGAAGGAGATTGTTTGAATCAATCGTGCCATCATATATGGTGTGAGAAATTTAAACTGTTTCAAAGATGCAGTCCAATCTCTGATGTGAAATACATTTAGCTAGTCTTGGGACACTGACCAGAAAGGTCCATTAATTGGCACTAAATTAGCAATCCTGATCCGAGAATTTACAGAGCACTTGTTGAGGGAAATGGAAAAATGGCAATCAAGCATGCAGTTAGGATGAGTTCTTTTGAGTTTGGGATGAGGTAGAGTGTTGGGTCAGAGTGGGGGGAGTGTCACTTGCAGTAAGCTGTATTATGTCTAATCTTGGGGGAGCTTGCTTTTGACATATAAGGTGTCTGAAATGGAAAAGGTTCCATTCTTAATGCAAATTCTCTTCTATCTGATTAATGCAAAAATTTATATGCAAGAAAAAAACAATAAATTTGGTAATGTGCTCTATTAAGTTCGGAAGATGTAGTAATTTGCAGTGAAAAGTAAACAGCAAACTATAGCAGTCAACTTATTAAAAAATATCGACACTTCCATGGTTAGGGCATGGTATTGAGATGAAGAAAGTCCCAGAACTGATCTCAACTGGCATAGCAGTAAGGGTCCCTACAAACTTCTGCCCCCCACCCCCCCGCCAACCCCCGATGCCCCAGGGACAGCAGTAAGAGGCACTGCAAACATCAGTTACTCATCCCAGCACCTGTGACAACTGTAATGAACACTACAAACCTCAGTTCCCCAACCTCCCCCCTTTCAGCAGTAAGGGACATTGCAACACCCCTGGTACAGGTTAGAAAAAATTCAGCCATGATGTCCCTGCTGATTGATGTGTGCTTGCACGTGGTTCAACAACGTGTTGGCAGTCGCGAATTAGGCCCACCACATGAATAGCCAATTGGCAAAGGCAGAACAGAATGCTGAAGACTGTGAAACTGATCTCGAGCACAGGTTAGGTGAGGAGGAAGAAAATGGAAAATATATTGAAATAGTTGGCCTTTGCCCGTTCAGTGACTCACTAGAGCTGAAACCTTGTAAATTGCAGCGTTATTGTCATAGAAACTTCTAGCTCACTTCCTCCCTGTCTCTTTATGCAATAATGATCTTATGTAGATGATTTTTTTTCACTGAAGCAATGAGTTCAACCCAGTCATATCTAACCAATAAATTAACACATTCCAACCCTTGCAGCTCTAAATCTATTAATAGGCACGGATGTGGAGTTATTTACATAAAATTACCTATAGTTTGCAGTACGGAAACAGACCATTTGGTCCAACTGGACTCTGTTGGTGTTTATGCTTCACAATAGCCTTCTCAAACTCTACTTATGTACTTATCTAGCTTCTCCTTAAATGCATATATGCCAGTCTCCTTAAATATTCCTTGTGGTAGCAAGTTCCACATTCTCTGGGTAAAGAAGCTTCTCCTGAATTTCTTATTCGATTTATTAGTGACTGTCATATATTTATAGACCCTAGTTTTGGTCTCTCCACAAGTGGGAACAACATTAAGTCTACCTTATCAAACCCCTTCATAATATTAAAGACCTCTATAAGGTCACTCCCCAACCTTTTCTCAAGAGAAAAGAGGGTCACCTTATTCAGTATTTTTTTGTCATAAAATAAGTTAGGCCCATGGGCCCATTCAAGCTTGTGAATCGAGAAAATGCAACCGATCCCCAGCACAGCATTTAAATGTCTTTGAAGTAACTCAATGGTTTTTTTTAACTGGACTGTCCTATCACTTCCATTTCAAGTATTGGGTTACTCATCATGTGAACAAAAATCACCATTAAATTTGTCTTTTCCTGTCAGAACCTGTATCGCTTGATCCAATGACACCTTTGCAGCCCTTTTGTGGCCATCTCTGACGAACTGAATCATATACCTGCTGTATCTTCTTGGTACCATGCCTTAACTATGAGACTACTTAAAGTAATGACAGCAAGGCAACATGAAATAGTATATGAACTGGGTGGCAATGGCACTAACCTTTCGCCTGTAGGACCTGGATTCAAACTTTAGTCCATATTGGTAGGATGAAAGTACACCCTTATTATGCTTGGTTAGTCTCAACACATTTTGTATTGTGAGATGTATACTGACTAGAGAGAGCACTATGCTGTACCTGACTATTGCACACTGAACCTTGGGAGTGCTTCATGCTGACACACGGTGCCCAAAACTTTCCAGTAGAAACATGCCTCACTCTAATGATCACAATATGCGTAGGGGAAAAGAAGATAACTGTCGTCCTCTGCTTTCCTGCTGCCTGACTAATAATTGTGTCAGCAATTATTAGGATAAGTCTCTGCTGAAGGGCCATAACTGTTGGCTGTGGTGAAAGGGGATAAGGAATATTAAAAGATGATTGTAACTAGTTTGTTTTTATTTACAGCAACTCGCCTGACTTGTGAGTTTAATAGGAAGAAAACTGGAATGTGCATTTAAAAAAAAAAAATTATGTTACCGAGCCAAGGCTGGTAGATGGAGTTGAGGTACAGATCAGTCTGATCTAATTGAATGGTGGATCGGGCTCAAGCGACTAAATGGCTCACTCCTGCTCCCGTGATCCTATTCTTTGATTCTAACGCAGGTTCATTCTACTATGTGTTACCAGCCTGTTATTTTTTTAAATGTAAAGTCTAGGGTTGGGATCTACCTTGCTGTTCACAATCCCCATTGCCATTTGAGCTAGTCCTGGCTCATAAGGACTTATTTTGCTCAGTGCAAACCCCAGGTAAGGACTGCTGCCCATTAAAGGAAAAAGAAGTGAGTGAAGCTAGAATGATTGAAGGGATTTGATTAAATGTTGTGTTTTCCATGGTTGTCTGGTGCCAACCAGCGATGGTGACCTTGGTCCACGTTGCTACATTTTTAATGGACGCCATTGAGAAACTGAGGGCTGGATGGGGCAGGTTAATGAAGAATCATTATGCTTTATTGCCCAATACGATTTTAGGAAAGCCTAACCTTGGGTTTATAGATACTACAGTCTTCATTCAGATTTGGAGCAAGGTTTATTTTTTTCACAATTTAACTCATTCCTTTTTATCATTGAGTGTCAACTTTAATTACAGCTATCAAATGCTTTAAGGTAGGTTCGGAAATATCCTTTTGAATAAGGAGTCAATGGTTCATCAAAAATCAGCCAACATTTTGCAAACACTCTCCACTTGGGAATAATATAAGATAAATTATAATGATGAAATGCCTTTGCTGTGAGGGTTTTGTTGACTGATAATTTGTTCCATATTAATACTTATATTTACATTTCCGGTTACGTGTACAGATTGCATGCAATAAATTCCTGTGGGTTACTTTGTTTTTGCTCCGTTCTAATTGTCTTCAATATTGTGTATTTTCTGTTCAAGTCTCTGTGGTTTGTGCTGGTTAACTATGTGCACACTGATTGTATCCCTGTACACTCCTGTAAGTTTAAAAAAAACCCACACAATTACATAATTACAGTTTATATATAAAGTGTAACTTTTTTCTTGAACTTTTTTCTTTGAGCTGGAGTTAAGTAATTTAACACAATGATACCTGACAACACAGACACAAGTCAATTAGCATGGAATGTTTCAAAGATAATTTGTCAATAAACTCACTTTAACTGCCACATTCTCTTGTAAACCCCAGAACTTGCTGATATTCTTCCTTCCCTCTGTCCTGCACCCTAAATATTTAAGCCTATGGCCTGTAGTGTGGAGTCATTTAGAGCATAGACTTAAACCCACTATCAGTACTGCTGTCTGATCACTTAGCAAACTAACAGGGCAAGGTAGAGCACGTGGGGGAAGTCAGGGCAGAGGTGCTGCTTTTGCACACTGTTGTAAGCTGCTCCACCCAGTGGCCTCCCCTAGTAATTCAAGAAACTCGTACCATCTGTGGCAAACAGATTGGGACCTCTTCAGCATGGACACACAGCTGGTTAAGAGGATTTAGGATGGATAGGATTTCAATTTCTCCATTGGAAGAGCAGGCCTATTTTTGACACATGCTCATTGCAAGAAGCTTAAGAAGGACATTCAAAAATAATTTTCTAACATCATCAAGGTCATCAGGTTTCTGTAGCCCACTGTTAGTAATAAAGCCACACATTGCAAGATACCATGGAGTCCTGTGTCCTGGAATTTTCCAATATCTGTTGCCTGTAACTATTTGCCAGTTAATTTTGATTTTCAAATGGACATGTGGCAGCACTGGTACTGGATAAGTTTAGTTCCCTGGGTGTCCAATACTTTGGTGCCATGACCAAGTGGAATTGTTAACGTCTGAGCCATTCAACTCGGACAGGTGAGTGGAGGGAGGGGGGAGGTGTAACTACATCACAGTTGAGCCCAATCCTGCCCTCACTAGGTCATTTTTGGATACTTTAAACAAGAATATGGCACTATATTTCCTAATCCACGTGTTGTTTCTCCTTTCTAATTACCTTGAATCAGCGATGGCCTTTTGCAGCATTCAGCCCATCTGTCATTTAAGTTCCCTTTATGCTGTGGGATGATCCTGGCATTTTCACCATCTGGTGAAGGTGCTGATTAATACCAGTAAAACTAAAAAAAAAAATTCCAAGTTTGCGAAGTATCGGGGGTGCACCATTCCTTTTTCCGTCCTCCCTGCCCTAACAATGCCTGGAGAATAAAATGGTGATGGAGCTCACCAGTTGTTAATTCACTTGTGTCAGGGACCACCATAACTCACTCACGCTTGCAGCACTCACAAGTTCTGAGTTTTTTTGTAACCTCAGAAAGAATGCTTAGGGCATGGCACACTATCCGAATTAGCTCCACGTTGCAAGTGAGCAGCGGAAGGCCTCGCACAGTTTGTGATTGTTTGAGACTGCACACATGCTCATGCGGTTTGGTATTAAATTTATGGTGAATTCTCTGAGATCTGAATTCATTTTAATATTGATTATTTTTTTCTTTTCTCATTGTGTGTTTTCTTTCTTTGTAACATCCTTTTCTTTTCACCTGTACACCTGCTTGACTTGCTGCAATACTGCATGCTGTCCAGTCTGTAAGTTGCTGGTTTGGATGGTTTTTCTTTAAACAAAACATCATGGGAAAATAGTGAATAAACGATAATATCTCTCCCTTAACGATTAACTTGTTCAGATTAGACTAGACACGAGGTCTGATGAACAATATCACATACTCTGCAACACACTCAACTTCAGCTTAATAAGGGCATACCCCTTGTGGAATGATGCGTGCCATTCACCAGGATTGTAACAGATGCTGCTTGTGTTTCTGGCTCTAAAACAGCTTTCAGTTCTTTACAACTTTAATTAAAAGTTAACCCAAGTTTCAAACGTTCTTGGATGCTGTTGTGCAGCAAGTAGACACTGCCCAGCAACCAATATGTTCGTCCTGAAGCGGAGATTTCAGAGCAAGCTGAGCTTGAAGGACCAGGAAACAATTCAAAACCACAGTGGTGCCCCTTGATCAATAATAGGAAGGGATGAATTGCTCCCATCAGAGGAATTGTCTGTAACATTCACCAAACCAATTTGATCTGGCATCTGATCTCACCTCCGTCCTCTTTTGATGAAAGCTAACTTGCAGCCTGAGGTGTAACGGAGGAACATAGCATTGAGGAACGGCAACAAGAGGCAAACTGCTCGAGCAAATTTGCAATGAGTATTTTTCCTCTTTGTTCAAAACAGTGCTTCAGGCTCTATTTTTAAAATTTAAATTTTAATTACTTAAAGATTATTAAAATTTTTATTTCTGCTATTGAAGAAAGGAGGGAGAAAGATAACAGGGATCTACAGGCGTTAGCCTGACATCAGTCCTTGGGAAAATGCTGAAATCTATTATTAAGGAAGTCTTAACAATGCACTTAGAAAATGATAATATGATCAGACAAAGTCAACATGGTTCTACGAAAGGCAAATCGTGTTTCACAAATTTATTAAGAGCTTTTTGAGGTTGTAGCTAGTAGGTGGATAAAGGGGAATCAGTAAATGCAGTATACCTAGATTTCCAAAAGACATTTGATAAGGTGCCACATTAAAGGTTAATGCGCAAAATAAGGGCTTATGGAGTTTTTTTAAATATTCATTCATGGGATGTGGGTGTCGCTGGCCAGGCCAGCATTTATTGCCCATCCCTAATTGCCCTTGAGAAGGTGGTGGTGAGCTGTCTTCTTGAACCAGTCCATGTGGGGCAGGTAGTCAAGAAGGCATACGGCATGCTTGCCTTCATCGGTCGGGGCATAGAGTATTAAAATTGGCAAGTCATGCTGCAGCTGTACAGAACTTTAGTTAGGCCACACTTAGAATATTGCGTGCAATTCTGGTCGCCACACTACCAGAAGGACGTGGAGGCTTTGGAGAGGGTACAGAAGAGGTTTACCAGGATGTTGCCTGGTTTGGAGGGCATTCGCTATGAGGAGAGGTTGGATAAACTCGGACTGTTTTCACTGGAACGACGGAGGTGGAGGGGTGACATGATAGAGGTTTACAAAGTTATGAGCGGCATGGACAGTGGATAGTCAGAAGCTTTTTGCCAGGGTGGAAGAGTCAGTTACTAGGGGACATAGGTTTAAGGTGAGAGGGGCAAAGTTTAGAGGGGATGTGCGAGGCAAGTTCTTTACACAGAGGTGAGTGCCTGGAGCTTGCTGCTGGGGGAGGTGGTGGAAGCAGGTACGATAATGACGTTTAAGAGGCATCTTGACAAATACATGAATAGGATGGGACTAGAGGGATACGGTCCCCGGAAATGCAGAAGGTTTTAGTTTAGGCAGGTATCGATCGGAGCAGGCTTGGAGGGCCGAATGGCCTGTTCCTGTGCTGTACTGTTGTTTGTTCTTTGTTTGTTCTTTGTACATCCACAGTGCTGTTAGGGAGTTCCAGGATCTTGACCCCGCGACAGTGAAGGAATGGCGATATCGTTCCAAGTCAAAATGGTGTGTGACTTGGAGGGGAACTTGCAAGTGGTGCTATTCCCATGCATCTGCTGCCCTTATCCTTCTAGTTGGTAGAGATCACGGGTTTGGAAGGTGCTGTCTAAGGAGCCTTGGTGCGTTGCTGCAGTGCATCTTGTAGGTGGTACACACTGCTGCCACTGTGCATCGGTGGTGGAGGGAGTGAATGTTTGTAGATGGGGTGCCAATCAAGCGGGCTGCTTTGTCCTGGATGGTGTTGAGCTTCTTGAATGTTGATGGAGCTCCACCCATCCAGGCAAGTATTCCATCACACTCCTGACTTGTGCCTTGTAGATGGTGGACAGGCTTTGGGGAGTCAGGAGGTGAGTTACTCGTCGCAGGATTCTTAGCCTCTGACCTGCTCTTGTAGCCACAGTATTTATATGGCTACTCCAGTTCAGTTTCTGGTCAATAGTAGCCCCTAGGATGTTGATAGTGGGGAATTCAGTGATGGTAATGCCATTGAATGTCAAGGGGAGATGGTTAGATTCTCTCTTGTTGGAGATGGTCATTGCCTGGCACTTGTGTGGTGCGAATGTTACTTGCCACTTATCAGCCCAAGCCTGGATATTGTCCAAGTCTTGCTGCATTTCTACATGGACTGCTTCAGTATCTGAGGAGTCACGAATGGTGCTGAACATTGTGCAATCATCAGCGAACATCCCCACTTCTGACCTTATGATTGAAGGAAGGTCATTGATGAAGCAGCTGAAGATGGTTGGGCCTAGGACACTACCCTGAGAAACTCCTGCAGTGATGTCCTGGAGCTCAGATGATTGATCTCCAACAACCACAACTATTGTCCTTTGAGCTAGGTATGATTCCAACCAGCGGAGAGTTTTCCCCCTGCTTGGGCTCCTTGATGCCATACTCGGTCAACTGCTGCTTTGACATCAAGGGCAGTCACTCTCACCTCAGTTGGGGGGTAATATATTAGCATGGATAGAGGATTGGTTAATGGACAGGAAGTGAAGGGTGGGGTTAAATAGGGCGTTTTCAAGTTGGCAGGCTGTAATTAGTGGAGTGCCGTAAGGATCAGTGCTGGGTCCTCAGCTATTTACAATCTATATTAATGACTTAGACTAAGAGACCAAGATTAATGTATCTAAGTTTGCTGATGATACAAAGCTAGGTGGGAATGTAAGCTGTGAGGAGGACACAAAGAAGCTGCAAAAAGATACAGACAGGTTAAGTGAGTGGGCAGCAAGGTGGCAGATGGAGTATAATGTGGGCAAGTGTGAGGTTATTCACTTTGGTAGTAAGAAGGAAAAGCAGAAAGCAGAATATTTTTAAAAGGCGTGAAACTTATAAGTTGTGATGTTCAGAGAGACTAGGTTGTGCTCGTACAAGGAACATAGAAAGCTAGCATGCAGATACAGCAAGAAATTAGGAAGGCAAATGGCATGTTGGCCTTTATTGCAAGGGGAGTACAGGAAGAAAGAACAGGGAAGTCGCTACAATTTTACAAGGCTTTGGAGACACACCTGGAGTACTACGTGTGGTTTTGGCCTCCATATCTAAGGAAGAATATATTTGCCTAGGAGGTGGTACAATGGGATGAGAGGGTTGACCGATGATGAGAGACTGCATAAATTTGGTCTATACCCCCTGGAGTTTAGAAGAATGACAGGTGATCTCACTGAGAAGGGAGGTAGAGAGAAAACAGGGAATTATAGACCAGTCAGCGCGACGTCGGTAGTGGGGAAACTTCTAGAGTCCATTATCAAAGATTTTAATAGCAGAGCACTTAGAGAACAGTGGTAGAATCGGGCAGAGTCAGCATGGATTTACGAAAGGGAAATCATACTTGACAAATCTGCTAGAATTCTTCAAGGATGTAACTAGTAGAGCTGATGAGGGGGAGCTGGTGGATGTGGTTTATTTGGACTTTCAGTTCGCTTTCGACAAAGTCCCACATAAGAGATTAGCAGGTAAAATTAAAGCGTATGGGATTGGGGGTAGTGTATTGCGATGGATAGAAAATTGGTTGGCACACAAGAAACAAAGAGTAGGGATAAATGGGTGTTTTTCCGAATGGCAGGCAGTGACTAGTGGGGTACCGCAGGGATCCGTGCTAGGACCCCAGCTATTTACAATATACATTAATGATTTAGATGAGGGAACTAAATGTAATATCTCCAAATTTGCAGATGACACAAAACTGGGTGGGAGGGTGATTTGTGAGGAGGATACAGAGAGGCTTCAGGGTGATTTAGACAAGTTGAGTGAGTGGGCTAATGCATGGTAGATGCAGTTAATGTGGATAAATGTGAGGTTATCTACTTTGGTAGCAAAAACAGGAAGGCAGATTATTATCTGAATGGCTATAAACTGAGAGAGGGGACTATGCAGCGAGGTCTGGGTGTTCTCGTACACCAGTCGCTGAAGGTAAGCATGCAGGTGCAACTGGCGGTAAAAAAGGCAAATGGTATGTTGGCCTTCATAGCGAGAGGATTCAAGTACAGGAGCAGGGATGTCTTGCTGCAATTATACAGGGCCTTGGTGAGGCCACACCTGGAATATTGTGTGCAGTTTTGGTCTCCTTATCTGAGGAAGGATGTTCTTGCCATAGAGGGAGTGCAACAAAGGTTTACCAGACTGATTCCTGGGATGGTGGGACTGATGTATGAGGAGAAATTGAGTCTGTTAGGATTATATTCGCTGGATTTCAGAAGAGTGGGGGGGGGGGGGCATCTCATAGAAACCTATAAAATTCTAACAGGACTTGACAGGGTAGATGCAGGAAGGATGTTCCCGATGGTGGGGGAGTCCAGAACCAGGGGTCATAGTCTAAGGATACGGGGTAAACCTTTCAGGACTGAGATGAGGAGTAATTTCTTCACCCAGAGAGTGGTGAGCCTGTGGAATTCACTACCACAGAAAGCGGTTGAGGCCAAAACGTTGTATGTTTTCACGAAGGAGTTAGATATAGCTCTTGGGTCCAAAGGGATCAAAGGGTATGGGGCAAAAGCGGGAACAGGTTACTGAGTTGGATGATCAGCCATGATCATAATGAATGGTGGAGCAGGCTCGAAGGGCCGAATGGCCTACTCCTGCTCCTATTTTCTATATTTCTATGAAACATATAAGATTCTGAAGCGGCTTGACAGGGTAGACACTTAGTGGTTGTTTCCCCTGGCTGGGAAATCTAGAAGATGGGGACGCAGTCTCAGGATAAGGGACTGAGATGAGGAGAAATTTCTTCTCTCAAAGGGTTGTGAATCTTTGGAATTCTCTACCCCGGAGGGTTGTGGATGCTCCATCATTGAACTTATTTAAGGTTGAGATAGGCAGATTTTTGGTTCCTCAGGGAATCAAGGGATATAGGGAGCAGGCGGGAAAGTGGAGTTGGGGCAGAAGATCAGCCGTGATTATACTGAATGGCGGAGCAGGCTCAAGGGGTCTACTCCTACTCCTGTATCTTATGATCTTATGTTCTTAATGTGAAAGCTAATTGCAGGAACCTTACTAATACTAACCATTAAGAAAAAGAGAATCTGCTGGGTCTTAACATGTGGTACTCTTTCGGTACTTAACTTCAGTGAGGCTGTGAGAGTGATGATCTGCACAATGAGCCTGGCTTCTTCAGACTTCACCCGGCACTCTGGAGCACCTCGACCTTTGTCTGAGCAGAAAGCATGTTTGGTGCGGGTGGGAGGCTGAAGCTATCAGCAGGGAGCACCTCTATGCTCCGAATTTATAAATCATAACAAAAAAAAAAGAATTCTGCGCATGCTACAGCAACTAGTAACCATACCGAGAGACTTCAGAAATGCAGTTCAAGCACAAATCAGCTCTGATTTAATGAAGTAGTTTGAACAGGGTCAAGGAACTGAATGGCATATGCCTGTTCCTGTAAATAAAGCTTGAGATCCTTTATTGAGAATAGACAACTCTTTTAAACCATGTTGAAAAGCACTCAGCTTAAACCATGCTGAAAATGCTGGAAAACACTCAGCAGATCAGGCAGCCTCTGTGGAGAGAGAAACAGTTAACATTTCAGGTCCATGACCTTTAATTCTGTTGCTCGCTACACAGTTGCTGCATGACCTACTGAGCATTTTCCAGCACTTTCTATTTTTATTTCAGACTTCCAGCATCAGCAGTATTTTACTTTTGTACTCTTAAACTAAGATTGCTTTCCCAAAGCTGTAATTTGAGATTCAACAAGGGAAAATGTAACCCTTTGAAAAAGAACAGGTAGAGACCCACTTTCACGGATACACTGAAACCTTAGTGTCACTGAAGGGAAAGCCACTTGACACTAATGCTTAATTTGTAGCAGAGACGCACTGTTCACATCCCATTGAATGGACTGAAATATCCAAATTCATTTTGATGAGTTTGAAGGGGTTTATTTTTGGAAGGGGAAAGGGTCAAATATCCATCAGAACTTCAAAGATGATGAACCTGGAGCCAGAAACCTTTGGAATGGTGACAATCCTAAAGAGTATAGAACAGTGAAATGGTAAAACATCATTCAGGAAAGAACTTCTGTAAAGCAGCACACTTGTTGATACAGTAGGCGTTCAAATTCATTCAAGAAGCAAAATAGAATACACTGTAGCAAGCACTGAAATAAATTACAGTTCCTCATGTTATTTTAAACATTTAAAGTTATTGAAGAACAATAAGATGATAGTACACTGAATGGCTCGTAAACTGGAAGTGTAGCTATAACCACTGACATACAAAAATGGCCAAGGTGATAAACAAACCCAATCTTCACTTGGCAGTCTGCAGCAGCTGTTTGTGAAACTGCTTATAGCCAATGGAGGTCCTATTTTGGCTTAGTGACCAATTGGCTGTTATTCACTTGTGGATGGATTTTTTTCTCTCCCCATTTTACAAAGATTGGCACTTGCTCATCAAACCCTGCTCCTGTTGCATTATCCAATGAAGAAGTGAATGTTGCAGATGTGGGAGAATTTTCACCAGTCCCCGAACATCATAACCTTCATAATGTAATATGAAGATTACATTAGTATATTCAGCCATTAGTGATGTACTCCTGAGTGCGAACCTCATTTCAAAAGCTGTTGTGTTCTGACCAGAGTGGATAGTTCCTACGGCCAAGTACCTCAAAGACAAACTAACTATACTTAGTATTCAACTTAGGGTCAATGTTGGAACTCCAACACATTGCACCACAGAGTGGATCAGGTTTTGTGCCTCTAATTCCTCACGTGGTGATCTTAGTACCTGAGGTTACAATCCATGATTCCAAGTTGAATCGAAAATAATGAGTTAGGTTTTTTTGGTATCCCCTGTGGCTCAGATTATACTTAAATAAATAAGCATGAGAAAACCAATGGAGTTAAAAATTACTTCATAAAGTTGGAGCTTAATCCAGGCATTGTCAGTTTCTGATTGTCAACAGAATCCAGAGACAGAATTCACAATTTTGAAACTTAGGAATCATTCCCATCTATGACCTTCAGCCAAAGCTTGTGGGGTCAGTGATAGGACATCTCATTAGCATGGCACTGGTGGGCACAACCACCACCTCAGGTGTATCATCAGTAACTTTCTGCCCTTCTCTGAACCCAACCGCCATACCTGGCAATGGAGTCCTTGTGTGCTATGTGACTGCTTTGCCTTCTTAAAAAAAAATTCGGGATGCTTCCCTGGCCTGGACTGCATCAGTAGAGCCCACATCTCCTCATCCCCCCATTTGAAGGACAGTGTGTCTTACCTCACTGAACACACAGACTCCCCAGATATGCTGGCTCCTGACAGAACCAAAGGGGTGGAACTCCCGCAGTAAGGAGCAGCCACCTTTGGCTCTGTCCCCTTTTCATCCTATGCCTCATGAAAAGCAGAGAGAGCTTCTTCTCCTTACAAGGCAAAGAGGAAACTCCGAGACAACGGAAACTCAGCATTGCTGGGTCTCTGCCATTTTCTAGGGTTTTTTTCCTGGACTTATAGTAGGAGACTGGCAGATTCTCCAAGGAATTTTGGCTGCCCAAGCTTTACAGCCAATTGAACCAATTTCTCTTGCTTCAAAGAAACAATACTTCCAGTTAAATCAAGGAAATAAATAAATAAAATTAATTAGATCTTTTGATGAAAGACACAATCTGATCTCTAAACAGAACAAGTGGTTCAAACATTCCAAAAGTGCACTGATAAGCAATCACAGTTGTTTAATAGGCATTTTGAGAGTTAATCTATAATTGACGATGAGGAGATTTTAGTTCCTTTGCATTTTACCTACACAATTCTACAATTAAAAAATAATCTATAGCCATTCCCAATTGGTGAAAGGAAATAGATGCATAGACGACAGGTCCCCACTATGTTATAATGGTTACTTACTGCTCATTGGTCTTAAAGCCCTGTAATGGCTGAATATACTGCAATAATTTGGACTAATGGTAAAACAGTAGTTTTGAATGCCAGAGACCTATGTAAACGTTTCTTACTCCTGCATTTTCTTCTTCTTTTATGAGCATACTTTGTTTTTTTTATTAGTTTCACTGAGACATTGTGTCTCTATCTCTATCAAGATGCTGGGATGTAGTGGGTTTAAGGGATGGAGATAATCTAATGTTTGCAAATGTACTAATATTCAGTTGATAACTTTTCCCATTTAATTCTCCATTTCCTAAAAAATGAACAATGCAGAAAGTGCTCCTACTAATTGACTTATGGGAATTTGAAGGGAATTATGGGATATGTAGACATGTTTCAAGTCTTTCCAGGTATGAGGTCAAAAGCATCATCTGGTGAAATTAATAAGTTGTTTTAAACACTGTTGATTCCCTAAATTTGAAATCATCCTTCAGGTTCTTTTCACTCGAAGCTATTTAGTTATTTGTCAATGTTGATCTTAGCAAGTTAATAGCTTAAAAGACTAAAACTTGTAGGCAATGTTTATTGGGAAGTAGTTCAATCAGCAATTTTTTTAAACTCTTTTCCTCCTCTTTTCCCCTCTCAAAATCAAATTTGGAAGTTTTCTTTTCTCCATCATCTTCAGGTTTCCCAACCAGCTGGACAGATGACATTTTCCCAGCTCATGTTCCCTGACACTCCTGCAGTGCACTCACACTCCCAGTTGGAGCGCCTGTGTGTAATGGTTTGTGTTTACATCGACACTGCAGTTATAGTGTAAATCCAGCCTGAATCCAGTATCAGTGTCCAGGCTGATATAAGAAGCTGAGTGAGACTGTAGTGGAGGAAGGAGACTTACTCTCTTAGAACATGTACAGATCTTGACACACTTGCCCTACCACATAGAATTACAGAGAAATTACAACACAGAAACATGTTTGGCACATCAATCTTTGTTGCTGTTTATCCTCTGTATGAGCAGCAGTCGTTTCTACCTTTCTTTCAACCACATGTCTAACCTGTTCTTTAATGTTGACATGATCTCTGCTTTCATCACTAACTCTAGGTAGTGCATTCCATAGCCTCACAGTACCTTGGTGTTTAAGAGCTTCTCCTGTTCTTTTCCCCAAATCTCTTAAATTTAATCTTACATCTATAATGCCAATAGATGCTGCATTTGTTGCTTGTGTCCCTTAAAGGGCCAGTTTCTGGTGAGCCCATGTTCATTTTGTGGTGCAGTGAGGGTGCATTAGCTTTATGGACAATATATTTCCAGCATATAACCATGGTAAGTATCAATTACAGACAGGTGAGATTATTGTACTATAGACCCTGATTCATCATTGAGGATCTAGAGGGATTCAGGTATTAGTCCTGGATGATCCACCTAGTAACTGAAACTCATTTATAAAGGAATTGAAAAATGGGTGCTCATTTATGCTGACTTCATTGGACAGTGCAGTGTCATCTTGTGAAAGTTTCCTACGGACCTTATTCCACTGCGAATGTGGAAACTTGTTGAATATTAAATTCCAATTATTTTTTAAACAAGAACTGACTCAGCAAATCATTACCATGAATGGTATTGGGCAAAACTGATCATCATTAAGTGTAGGAGACACCAGGGTGGGAATTCATGAATTTGTGTTGTGTAATTCTTGGTATCCACTGACCTGATTCATAATCCTTTCTTACTAAAACAAACAAAATGCAAATACTATGCCTACAAATACCACCATGACCTTTTGACCTCAGACCTGTACTCTTTGGCTGTTAGTGGGTTTTATTAATTGCATGAAGAAGGTGATCTTACTCTGCTGTCGCTTTAACTGCTCTTTGAACTGTACCCTTTCCCTCTTTCCCTTGCTCCCGTCTGTTTTACTGCTGTCTCCCTTCAGCCTTCTACACAGCTGCACCGCTGACGTCTGCTGGGATACTCCCTGTGATGCAGTCTCTGTGTCCCGATGGCCAGAGGGATGAATTTGGATTCCTGCAGTATTCCAACTCAACGTAAGTCAAACTGAAATTATTTCAAGTATCTATTGTAAGATTATTACGAATTTGGAGCGTGTATACAAATGCCTGAGCAAAATGTCTTTGCTTGAAGAGCCAATGGCCCATCTTTTTTAAGGGGTACGTTTCCCCTTCAGTTAAGATTTTGTCTCCTAAGTCAATGTTGATTAATAGAAATACCTAAGATCACCCTGTGATAATTCACCAAAGGATCCTCTGTGCAACAGTGCCTGGTCTCTGCTCATAGTATCCCCTTGATATAAGGCCAAATTGGGAACTCCTTGCAAGAGGAAAGGTAGATACCAGCAATGTGCCAATGTCTGAGGAGGGACAAACATACTTATGTTACTCTACTACTGATGATTCAGATTTTAATTATCTTCAGCGAAGGATTCCAACAAGTTGATGTAGATTTTGGATTGTTTTACTCTGCATCCCACAAAGTAGTGTGGCTGTCTGCTGTTATTGATCTGGATTTTCCCAAACTACCAGGACAATTTGTATAATTCACCTAACCTTTCCGAATTTTCAAAAACCACATTGGCCTCAAGTACAAATGTTACTGTAAAAGATGTCGATCATGCAGGTTGTTTAAGGGAGAAGAACGTACAGGCTGGGAAAGTCCCAAATTTAACCTGGCTTATGCTGAGTTAGCTGAACTCAAGAGAGGATAGTACAGCTGCTCTGCAATTGACCTTAGCACCCCTGGATTAACAAAAGAGAAACTAGACAGGGTTCACACTCCTGATCGCGATTCAGTGAACACTGCTAGAAGTGTGTACGCGCTTGTATACACGTGTGCATGTGAGTGCATGGCTGTCAGGTGGGAATAGATTTGAGCCTAATGAAAATGTCTTACACTGTTGAATAGCCTGCAAGCACTCATTATCTAGTCTCTCACATGAAGGAGAGTCGTTTGAGTGAGATTCCTGAGAAAGTGGGTTGCTTTAACGCTTAATGATTTTTATTTTGCATTCATAATTTCTCTCCACAGGTGCTTCTTGTCCCCATCAAATACAATGTATAATCTGATTTGAGGAGCTGTTCCAACAGACTATGTAGGGTTAGAATGTTACAACATAAAAATAAACCAATCGACACTGTGCCACTTAATCTAATTCCACTCTCCTGCTCGCTCCACACAAGCCATTTTATCATCCTGTATTCCCTGCCTAAGGTGACGCACTCTGTCACTACATTCATCTCGTGGCTCAATGGCATAATATTTTTAGAAGTGCTGTAGGATGAAAATTAATGACTGTCTGATTGAGGGCCAACCCTTATTTAGTGGAGCTGTCAGTCCAGATGTATCGGGACTGAATCATAATATTAAACTTAAGAACAACTTTGAGTTGGTGGTTTAGTGAATATTAGCTTGAATTAACATGAGTTTTTAAGTTTGGACTCCTTGGTGCTGATATTTGTCTCGTTTTTCGGCAGGGATGTGGTGGTAGTGAGACAAAACTTGTGAAAAATCTATCAGCCAAATTATCATCATCTTCACACCCCTTGCAGTTTTGTAGGGGGCCTTGAAGTAGGGAACCAGAGCTCCTGTTGCCAACAGGACGCTGCCTCATTAATATATTTAAATTAGAGTCCTGTGATGTGTTTGGGACACTGATTTAATTTTATATCTGACTGTGCAGTGCCTGTGCTGCATAAGGACCACCCAATTGAGCTGAAAGGAATGTGGACAAACCATGAGGGCCTCAAAGAGATTGCTAGAGATCCCTCAACATAAGGCTGAAAAATTTTGAGGTGGATATTTGGGGGCAGGAGGAACGTGGACACCCTTCTTGCATTTCCACAAAAGTCCCATCACCTTTTTTTTATTCTTTCATAGAAATATAGAAAATAGGAGCAGGAGTAGGCCATTCGGCCCTTCGAGCCTGCTCCACCTTTCATTATGATCATGGCTGATCATCCAACTCAGTAACCTGTTCCCGCTTTCGCCCCATACCCTTTGATCCCTTTAGACCCAAGAGTTATATCTAACTCCTTCTTGAAAACATACGATGTTTTGGCCTCAACCGCTTTCTGTGGTAGCGAATTCGACAGGTTCACTACTCTCTGGGTGAACAAAATTTCTCCTCACCTTAGTCCTGAAAGGTTTACCCCGTATCCTTAGACTATGACCCCCACCATCGGGAACATCCTTCCTGCATCTACCCTGTCAAGTCCTGTTAGAATTTTATAGGTTCAATGAGATCCCCCCTCTTCTGAACTCCAGCGAATATAATCCTAACCAACTCAATCTCTCTTCATACATCAGTCCCGCCATCCCAGGAATCAGTCTGGTAAACCTTCGCTGCATTCCCATTATAGCAAGAGCATCCTTCCTCAGATAAGGAGACCAAAACGGCACACACTATTCCAGGTGTGGCCTCACCAAGGCCCTGTATAATTGCAGCAAGACATCCCTGCTCCTGTACTCGAATCCTCTCGCTATGAAGGCCAACATACCATTTGCCTTTTTTACCACCTGTTGCACCTGCGTGCTTACAGTCAGCGACTGGTGTACGAGAACATCCAGGTCTCGCTGCATATTCCCCTCTCTCAGTTTATAGCCATTCAGATAATAATCTACCTTCCTGTTTTTGCTACCAAAGTGGATAATCTCACATTTATGCACATTATACTGCATCTGCCCACTAGTAGTGTTGATGAGGGGGAGCCTTCAATCCCATCAATTTCCCCAACACCATTTCTCTACTAATACTGATTTCCTTCAGTTCCTCTCTCTCACTAAGCCCTGTGTTCCCCAACATTTCTGGTATGATATTTGTGACCTCCTTTGTGAAGACAGAACCAAAGTATGCATTTAGTTGGTCAGCCATTTCTTTGTTCCCCATAATAATTCCCGTTTCTGACTGTAAGGGACCTACATTTGTCTTCACCGATCTTTTTCTCTTCACATAGCTATAGAAACTTTTACAGTCAGTTTTTATGTTCCCAGCAAGCTTGTCTCATACTCTATTTTCCCCTTCTTCATCAATCCCTTGGTCCTCCTTTGCTGAATTCTAAACTGCTCCCAATCCTCAGGTCTGTTGTTTTTTCTGGTAGATTTATATGCCTCTTCCTTGGATCTAATGCTTTCCCTAATTTCCCTTGTAATGCATGGTTTGGCTACCTTCCCCGTTTTACTTTTGCACCAGACAGGGATAAACAATTGTTGCAGTTCATCCATGCGCTGTTTAAATGTTTGCCATTGCCTATCCACCATCACCCCTTTAAGTAACGCTTCCCAATTCGTCATAGCCAACTCGTGCCTCATACCTTCGTAGTTTCCTTTACTAAGATTCAGGACCCTAATCTCAGAACCAACTCCATCACTCTCCATCTTGAGGAAGAATTCTATCATATTATGGTCACTCATCCCCAAGGGGTCTCGCACCACTAGATTGTTAATTATTCCTCTCTCATTACACAATACCCAGTCTAGGATGGCCTGTACTCTCATTGGTTCCTCAACGTATTGGTCCAGAAAACCATCCTGTATGCACTCCAAGAATTCCTCCTCTATGGTATTGTGACGAATTTGATTTGCCCAATCTATATGCAGATTAAATTCACCCATAATTACAGATGTTCCTTTATCGCATGCGTCTCTATTTTCCTGTTTAATGCCATTCCCAACATCACCACTACAGTTTGGGGGTCTATATACAACCCCCACTAATGTTTTTTGCCCTTTAGTGTTTCTCAGCTCTATCCATACAGATTCCACATCATCAGCTAATATATTTCCTCACTTGCGTTAATTTCCTCTTTAACCAGCAATGCAACTCCACCGCCTCTTGCTTTTTGTCTGTCCTTCCTAAATACTGAATACCCCTGAATGTTCATTTCCCATCCCTGGTCACCTTGCAGCCTTGTCTCTGTAATCCCGACTATATCATACCCATTTACATCTATTTACGCAATTAATTCATCCACTTTATTGCGAATGCTCCACGCGTTAAGGCAAAAAGCCTGAAGGCTTGTCTTTTTAACATTACTTGTCCCCTTCCTACTATTTTTCACTGTGGGCATTGCTGGCAAGGCTAGCATTCGTTGCTTATCCCTAATTGCTCTTGAGAAGGTGGTGTTGAGCTGCCTTCTTGAACTGTTGCAGTCCATGTGCTGCAGGTACACCCACAGTGCTGTTAGGAAGGGAGTTCCAGGATTTTGATTCAGCGACAGTGAAGGAATGGCGATATAGTTCCAAGTCAGGATGGTGTGTGGCTTGGAGGGGATCTTGCAGGTGGTAGTGTTGCTTTGGTCCTTCTAGGTGGTAAAGGCTGGAGGTTTGGAAAGTGCTGTCAAAGGAGCCTTGGCAAATTGCTGCAGTGCATCTTGTATATGGTACACACTGCTGCCACTGTGCGTTGGTAGTGGAGCGAGTGAATGTTGAAAGTGATGGATGGGGTGCTGATCGTGTGGGCTGCTTTGTCCTGGATGGTGTCGAGCTTCTTGAATGTTGCTGAAGTTGCAAATGTATTCTTTCACCCTACTGACTTGTGCATTGTAGATGGTGAACAGGCTTTGGGGAGTCTGGAGGTGAGTTACTAGCCTCAGTTTTCCCAACCTCTGACCTGCTCTTGTAACCACAGTATTTATATGAATGCTTCAGTTCAGTTTCTAGTCAATAGTAACCCCTGGATGTTGATAGTGGGGGATTCAGTGATCAATTGGATGTCAAGGGGAGATGGTTAGATTCTCTCTTGTTGGAGATGGTCATTGCCTGGCACTGGTGTGGCACGAATGTTACTTGCCACTTATCAGCTCATGCCTGAATATTGTCCAGGTCTTGACAAGGACTGCTTCAGTATCTGAGGAGTTGCTAATAGTGCTGAACATTGTGCAAACATCAGCCAACATCCCACTTCTGACCTTATGATGGAGGGAAGGTCATTGATGAAGCAGCTGAAGATGGTCAGGCCTAGGACACTACCCTGAGGAACTCCTGCAGTGATATCCTGGGACTGAGATGATTGGGCTACAACAACCACAGCCATCTTCCTTTGTGCTAGGTATGACTCCGACCTGTGGATAGCTTTCCCTCTGATTCCCATTGACTTCAATTTTGCCAAGGCTTCTTGATGCCATACTCAGTCCAATGCTGCCTTGATGTGAAAGGCAGTCACTCTCACCTCACCTCTTGAGTTCAGCTCTTTTGTCCATGTTTGGACCAAGGCTGGAATGAGGTCAGGAGCCGAGTGGCCCTGGCGGAACCCAAATTAAGCATCACTGAACAGGTTATTGTTGCGTAATTTGCACTTGATAGTACTGTCGACGACACCTTCCATCACTTTGCTGATGATTGAGAAGAGGCTGATGGGGCGGTAATTGGCTGGGTTGGATTTGCCCTGCTTTTTGTGGACACGACATACTTGGGCAATTTTCCATATTGTTGGGTAGATGTCACTGTTGTAGCTGTACTGGAACAGCTTGTCTAGCTAGTTCTGGAGCACAAGTCTTCAGTATTATTGTTGTCAGGGTCCATAGCCTTTGCTGTATCCAGTGCCTTCAGCCCTTTCTTGATATCACATGGAGT
Source organism: Heterodontus francisci (assembly GCF_036365525.1). Lineage (NCBI taxonomy): Eukaryota > Metazoa > Chordata > Chondrichthyes > Heterodontiformes > Heterodontidae > Heterodontus > Heterodontus francisci. Next base: position 45,136,625 of record NC_090402.1, on the reverse strand, counting down.
GAATTGAATTGGCTGAAGTCTGGCATCTGTGATGCTGGGGACTTCAGGAGGAGGCCGAGATGCATCATCCACTTGGCATTTCTGAAGATGGATGCAAATACTTCAGCCTTGTCTTTTGTACTGATCTGCTGGGCTCCCCCATCATTGAGGATGGGGATATTTGTGGAGCCTCCTCCTGTTTATTTATCTACCACCATTCATGACTGGATGTAGCAGGACTGCAGAGCTTTGATCTGATCTGTTGGTTGTGGGATTGCGTAGCTCTATCATATGCTGGTTCTGCTGTTTGGCATGTATGTAGTTCTGTATTGTAGCTTCACCAGGTTGGTACCTCATTGTTAGGTATGCCTGGTGCTGCTCCTGGCATGCCCTCTTGCACTCTTTGTTGATCCCTTGGCTTGATGGTAATGGTAGATGTCCCCCAGGTGTTTTGGGCAATATTTACCCCTCAATCATGAGGTTACAGGTTGTGGTTGACTCAACTTCAGCTGCTGCTGCCAAAGAGAGAGAAAGACGTATTTAAATAATACCTTTCACGATCTCAGGTGATCTCATAGCATTTTACAGCCAATTGAGTACTTTGAAGTGTAGTCACTGCTGTAATATAGGGACACGCGGCAGCCAATTTACGCATAGCAAGCTCCCATAAACAGCAATGTGATAATGACAAGATTATCTGTCTTAGTGATGTTGGTTGAGGGGTAAATATTGGCCAAAACACCTGGGAGAACTCCCCCACTCTTCTTCAAATAGTGCCGTGGGATCTTTTACGTCCACCTGAGTGGGCAGACGGGGCCGCCACTTAACATCTCAGTGAAAGGTGGGTCATCCTATGCCAAACAGGGGAGTGGCACCTCATCTTTTTTTAATTCATTCACAGGATGTGGGTGTTGCTGGCAACTACTGTATTTCTGGCCCATCTCTAATTGACCTTGAGAAGGTGGTGGTGAGCCACTTTCTTGACAACTGAGGCCATTTCAGAGAGCAATTAAGTGTTAATCACTTTGCTGTGGGTCTGGAGTCACATATAGTCCAGACCAGGGTTGTCCAACCTTTTCGCCTGGGGTGGGGGTGGGGGGGTGCCACATTACAGTTTTTGTCTTACATGGGGTGGGGGGAGGGGGCGGCGGTGAGACAATTTCAGAAAGGTAAAGGTAACGATCAAATTTATCTTACGATTAATCAAAACTACAACAAATGTGCATTTTTGTGAAGAAACTTTAAATGAGAAAATTAATTTATTGACTTACTTTCTCATCACTATGTTGGACACTGATTTAGTGAGATACCTGGCATTTTTTTGCTTGCACAAGTAGTCACTGTTTGCCCGCACACTTCTTGTAGCGAGGCAGAGTATTCTGGATAGATAGCCATCAGTCAGGAGTGATCTTGATCGCTCTCTCTGTCTCTCCCTGTGTTTCCCCCCCTCCATGTTTTTTCCCCTCTCTTTGTATCATCCTTGCTCTCTATGTCCCCCCTGTCCCCCTTTCTCTCTCTGTGCCCCCCTCTCTCTATCTGTCTCTCTCTCTCTGTTCTCCCCCCTCTCTCTGTGTCTCCCCCCCCCCTCTCTCTGTTCTCCCCTCTCTAGACTCTAGACCAAGGAAGGATGGCAGATTTCCTTCCCTAAAGGACATTAATGAACCAGATGAATTCTTACATCAATCCGACAGTTTCATTGTCACCATTACTGATATGAGCTTTTAATTACATGGACTCAGTAAGGCTTTTGATAAGGTCCCGCATGAGAGATTGGTTGAGAAGGTAAGAACCCATGGGATCCAGGGCAATTTGGCAAATTGGATCCAAAATTGGCGTAGTGGCAGGAGGCAGAGGATGATGGTCAAGGGTTGTTTTTGTGAATGGAGGCCTGTGACCAGTGGTGTACCGCAGGGATCGGTGCTGGGACCCTTACTGTTTGTAGTGTATATTAACGATTTAGATGTGAATATAGGAGTTATGATCAGTAAGTTCGCAGAGGACATGAAAATTGGTGGTGTCGTAAATAGTGAGGAGGAAATCCTTAGATTACAAGACAATATAGTTGGGCTGGTAAGATGGGCGGAGCAGTGGCAGATGGAATTTAATCCTGCGAAGTGTGAGGTGATGCATTTTGGGAGGACTAACAAGGCAAAGAACAAAGAAAATTACAGCACAGGAACAGGCCCTTCGGCCCTCCAAGCCTGCGCCGATCCAGATCCTCTATCTAAACCTGTCGCCTGTTTTCTAAGGGTCTGTATCTCTTTGCTTCCTGCCTATTCATGTATCTGTCTAGATACATCTTAAAAGATGCTATCGTGCCCGTGTCCACCACCTCCGCTGGCAACGCGTTCCAGGCCCCCACCACCCTCTGCGTAAAGAACTTTCCACGCATATCCCCCATAAACTTTTCCTCTCTCGCTTTGAACTCGTGACCCCTAGTAATTGAATCCCCCACTCTGGGAAAAAGCTTCTTGCTATCCACCCTGTCTATACCTCTCATGATTTTGTACACCTCAATCAGGTCCCCCCTCAACCTCCGTCTTTCTAATGAAAATAATTCTAATCTACTCAACCTCTCCTCATAGCTAGTGCCCTCCATACCAGGCAACATCCTGGTGAACCTCCTCTGCACCCTCTCCAAAGCATCCACATCCTTTTGGTAATGTGGCGACCAGAACTGCACGCAGTATTCCAAATGTGGCCGAACCAAAGTCTTATACAACTGTAACATGACCTGCCAACTCTTGTACTCAATACCCCGTCTGATGAAGGAAAGCATGCCGTATGCCTTCTTGACCACTCTATTGACCTGCGTTGCCACCTTCAGGGAACAATGGACCTGAACACCCAAATCTCTCTGTACATCAATTTTCCCCAGGACTTTTCCATTTATTGTATAGTTCACTCCTGAATTGGATCTTCCAAAATGCATCACCTCGCATTTGCCCGGATTGAACTCCATCTGCCATTTCTCTGCCCAACTCTCCAATCTATCTATATTCTGCTGTATTCTCTGACAGTCCCCTTCACTATCTGCTACTCCACCAATCTTAGTGTCGTCTGCAAACTTGCTAATCAGACCACCTATACTTTCCTCCAAATCATTTATGTATATCACAAACAACAGTGGTCCCAGCACGGATCCCTGTGGAACACCACTGGTCACACGTCTCCATTTTGAGAAACTCCCTTCCACTGCTACTCTCTGTCTCCTGTTGCCCAGTCTTTATCCATCTAGCTAGTACACCCTGGACCCCATGCGACTTCACTTTCTCCATCAACCTACCATGGGGAACCTTATCAAACGCCTTACTGAAGTCCATGTATATGACATCTACAGCCCTTCCCTCATCAATCAATTTTGTCACTTCCTCAAAGAATTCTATTAAGTTGGTAAGACATGACCTTCCTTGCACAGAACCATGTTGCCTATCACTGATAAGCCCATTTTCTTCCAAATGGGAATAGATCCTATCCCTCAGTATCTTCTCCAGCAGCTTCCCTACCACTGACATCAGACTCACCGGTCTATAATTACCTGGATTATCCCTGCTACCCTTCTTAAACAAGGGGACAACATTAGCAATTCTCCAGTCCTCCGGGACCTCACCCGTGTTTAAGGATGCTGCAAAGATATCTGTTAAGGCCCCAGCTATTTGCTCTCTCGCTTCCCTCAGTAACCTGGGATAGATCCCATCCGGACCTGGGGACTTGTCCACCTTAATGCCTTTTAGAATATCCAACACTTCCTCCCTCCTTATGCCGACTTGACCTAGAGTAATCAAACATCTATCCCTAACCTCAACATCCGTCATGTCCCTCTCCTCGGTGAATACCGATGCAAAGTACTCGTTTAGAATCTCACCCATTTTCTCTGACTCCACGCATAATTTTCCTCCTTTGTCCTTGAGTGGGCCAATCCTTTCTCTAGTTACCCTCTTGCTCCTTATATATGAATAAAAGGCTTTGGGATTTTCCTTAACCCTGTTTGCTAAAGATATTTCATGACCCCTTTTAGCCCTCTTAATTCCTCGTTTCAGATTGGTCCTACATTCCCGATATTCTTCCAAAGCTTCGTCTTTCTTCAGCCGCCTAGACCTTATGTATGCTTCCTTTTTCCTCTTAGCTAGTCTCACAATTTCACCTGTCATCCATGGATCCCTCATCTTGCCATTTCTACCCCTCATTTTCACAGGAACATGTCTCTCCTGCACGCTAATCAACCTCTCTTTAAAAGCCTCCCACATATCAAATGTGGATTTATCTTCAAACAGCTGCTCCCAATCTACATTCCCCAGCTCCTGCCGAATTTTGGGATAGTTGGCCTTCCCCCAATTTAGCACTCTTCCTTTAGGACCACTCCCGTCTTTGTCCATGAGTATTCTAAAACTTACGGAATTGTGATCACTATTCCCAAAGTAGTCCCCTACTGAAACTTCAACCACCTGGCCGGGCTCATTCCCCAACACCAGGTCCAGTATGGCCCCTTCCCGAGTTGGACTATTTACATACTGCTCTAGAAAACCCTCCTGGATGCTCCTTACAAATTCTGCTCCATCTAGACCTCTAACACTAAGTGAATCCCAGTCAATGTTGGGAAAATTAAAATCTCCTATCACCACCAGCCTGTTGCTCCTCCATCTTTCCGTAATCTGTTTACATATTTGTACCTCTATCTCACGCTCACTGTTGGGAGGCCTGTAGTACAGCCCCAACATTGTTACCGCACCCTTCTTATTTCTGAGTTCTGCCCATATTGCCTCACTGCTCGAGTCCTCCATAGTGCCCTCCTTCAGCACAGCTGTGATATCCTCTTTGACCAGTAATGCAACTCCTCCACCCCTTTTACCTCCCTCTCTATCCCGCCTGAAGCATCAATATCCTGGGATATTTAGTTGCCAATCGTGCCCTTCCCTCAACTAAGTCTCAGTAATAGCAATAACATCATACTCCCAGGTACTAATCCAAGCCCTAAGTTCATCTGCCTTACCTACTACACTTCTTGCATTAAAACAAATGCACCTCAGACCACCAGTCCCTTTGCGTTCATCATCTGCTCCCTGCAAGGGAATGTACAATGAATGGTAGGACCCTAGGAAGTACAGAGGGACCTTTGTGTACTTGTCCATAGATCACTGAAGGCAGCACCACAGGTAGATAAGGTGGTTAGGAAAGCATATGGGATACTTGCCTTTATTAGCTGAGGCATAGAATATAACAGCAGGGAAGTTATGAAGGAGCTGTATAAAACACTGGTTAGGCCACAGCTGGAGTACTGTGTACAGTTTTGGGCGCCACACTATAGGAAGGATTTGATTGCACTGGAGAGGGTGCAGAGGAGATTCTCTTGGATGTTGCCTGGGCTAGAGCATTTCAGCTATGAAGAGAGACTGGACAGGCTGGGGTTGTTTTCCTTGGAGCAGAGAAGGCTGAGGGGGGGACCTGATTGAGGTTTACAAAATTATGAGGGGCATTGATTGGATAGATAGCAAGAAACTATTTCCCTTAGCGGAGGGGTCAGTAACCAGGGGGCATAGCTTTAAAGTAAGGAGCAGAACGTTTAGAGGGGAGTTGAGGAAAAATGTTTTCACCCAGAGGGTGTTTGGAATCTGGAACACATTGCCTGAAGAAGTGGTAGAGGCAGCAACCATCACAACATTTAAGAAGTATTTACCTGAGCACTTGAAACGCCATAGCATACAAGGCTACGGGCCAAGTGTCAGAAAATGGGATTAGTTTGGATGGGTGCTTGATAGTCGGTGCAGACCCGCCGGCCGAAGGGTCTGTTTCTATGCTGTATAACTCTTTGACTCTAACTTAATTTAAATTCCCAGCTGCTATGATGAAGTCATGTCTCAATATCATTATTCCAGTCCTCTGGATTACCTGTCCAGTAACATACCACTATGCTACCACACTGGATCCTGACACCCGACCAGGAAAACAATTCAGGCTTCTGGTGTGCTTCACCAGAAAGGGAATGGGATTGCTGTATCCATCATCCACTCGATGAACAAAGCTTCATTATAATTGCTGTCCGTGTCCAATGTTGGGGTGTGGACAGCTGCAGTCAAGGAGTCAACGTGAGTTACAGCAGCAGTGATCTATTGCTCGATATCTCCAGTGCACTTTGCAAATTCAACATGATGGTCACTTTTCCGAATGTACGTTGGGAGGCTGTCCAGTTTGGACAATGCTGATCTATTACACGGTGTCACATTTAAATATTTATCACAAATAGAACACTTGGCTAATGCTATTGCTGCTAAAAGCATCCGTAGATTTCAAGGTGTCGAAATAGACCCAAAGAATGTAAGTCTATGTGATGACGGCGTTGTATAAAGTGTTGAAGAGACCACTTGAAGTTTTAATCACTATATATGTAAGGACAGAAGCTGTGCAAAATGATTTGTAAAGTAATGCCATGGTACTGTGTTTCAAATCAGTGAACTGTGGATAGCAGGTAAGGATGCTAATTCTGCTTCCTATAAAAAGAGATTAACAGTGGAGGGCTGGAACATAATGCCAGTGATTCCTTTCCCATATAACGAAGGGAATAAGTGAGGTAGTGCAGAGAAAATCTTTGTATTGAACCAAAAGAAATGAACAAAGGGAACCAACTATAGTCATGGAAGCCTCAAGCTCATCTAGAGTAATGAGCAACTACTTCATGTTCAGGGGTCTTGGTCTAGACTTTCTGCCCTCCCGACCCCGAGTTTTCGAGAGGATCTGAGGTGGATAGAGCTTTCTGCCCCTCAACATCTTTCATATTTTCTGGCTGTATTCTGCCAGCATTTTCAGAAATCTTAATTCTCCTTATTTTTCTCATTTTTTGTAAAGTATTTATGTTTGTCTTGTTCCTTCCTTACAAAGCCTTACAAAGGTATATGTTTTGCTGAACTTTCTTTTCGGTTGGCATCTACTTTCTATCCTCTTGTATAAAAAAGGAAATACATTTCACTTTTCTTCTGATGTTCAATTTTTAAATGTGCCTTCCCAATTAGTATTTCCTAGATGTTTTCCCATTGCTCCATAATCTGCTTTTCTGATACCCTTTATTATCACATTGTTGATTTTAACCTTAGCTTTGACAGTATTGAATTCAACAATGTAATGATTGTAGTGCCTCACCAACTGACTTGCTGTGTCGGAGTACCAAACGCCAGTCCATAACACAGCCTGTACTCTGGTACTCTGCTTCACTTATGTGAGGCATAACTACCTCAGTGAATTTGTTTGTATTCTCTAACCTCCCTTTAGTTGCCCCTGATCCATCCAGCCAACCCATGGGATGTTGAAATGGCTGAAAATTAATACATGCAATTCTGCCTCTCTGCCTAAAAAGCTCTCTGGCTGCGCATTGTCCTGGTGGATGCTAACAGTTACAAATTGTCACCCTCATAATTACTTAGTTTTAGGAACAGCAGGTGGCCATTCAGCCCCTTGAATCTTTTCTGCCATTCAGTTTGATCATGGCTGATCTGCATCTTTACTCCATCTACTGGCCTTAGTTCTGTGTTGTATCCATTATTGCTTCAACTGTATCACTTTCTATTACCAATTCATTCTCGATCAATAAAGCAACTCCTCCATCTGTCTTTTTAGATCGATCGTCTCCCCTAGCTCCAGCTCTTATCTTCCTGATGCCAACTATTCTTGCTCAGCGATAGCTGTGCTGGAGAGGAGCTGAAAATGGTTAAGATGCTGAAAAAATAAACCCAAGGTTCTTCAATATGATTTTCATTTCAACTGTGTAGATGTTGATTCAACTCACAATACTAGGTTCAGTAACACACCTGACATTGTTTCTGGAAGTATTCAAACTTTGAACAAAGGCATTCAAGCAGTCAGTTCAGATAGACAGAAGAAGAAAGCTAAAAGTCCTCATCCTTTACATTTTTGGATTTCTGATCTTAATTTTCTCAGGTTTAGCATCCAAGACCACTCCCATGAGGCCTCGCTCCCTATCACACGATATGTAGTTAAGTCCAGCAAATGAACTGGAAAACTTTCATCACTTCATATTGGCTTACTGCATTCTCAAGGCTACACAAGAGCCTCCTTCCACCTGACTCCATCCAAACCTATCAGCATATCCACCAATTCCTTTCACCTTCATGTACTTAGCTGATTGCCCCTTAAATGTATCTATGCTAGTCAGCTCAACTACACCATGTGACAGCAAGTTCCAAATTCTAACCATTTTCTGGGTTAAAAAAAAGGTTTCTGCTGAATTCATTATTGGATTTATCAGTGACTATCTTATATTTATAACCCCTAGTTTTGGACTTCCCTTCAAACCCCGTAATAATTGCAAAGACTTCGATTGGGTCATCCTTCAGCCTTCTCTTTTCCGGAGAAAAGAACCCCAACCTGTTCATTCTTCCCTGGCAGTTATAACCTTTCCTGGTATTTATAATGATGCACTATAATGATGCACGATCAGAGGTTACTGGCTTAACCATCCCTCCTCAGACTGGGAGAAAAGTAACAAACTGTTGTGTCTTTTGTGCTAGCTTGCAATGTGAATTCGACCAAATACAAAACATTAACCTTCATATTGGCAGTTATTTGCTGACCATCCATGGAGACTCTCTGGCCCATGCTGCTTTAGATAGGCTAACCAATTTTTACAAGAAAGGTTAAGATACACTTTTCAAAAAATGACCAGGACAAACAGAATATTGCTTAAACTCACAAAGTTGTTGTTTTCATACCCTGACACTCTTTGGAGAATAAGATTCGTAGGCGGATTAACAGTCTTGACAGGTCATGAAGACTCCTTCCATATCTGTAAATACCTTTATACCAGCCGATCGAGTGCCTCGCCAAAGATCTGTTTTCTGGCACGGTTATATCAAACAAGCTAGGTCATTTTCTGTGAGTGAACCTGGTTTACTGTGGCAGATACATCATGGACGCAGAGATGGCTCAATTGTTTTGTAGGTGGCATCAGCACTTCCAGGGCCAAACAAAAATGTTCAAACATTGAAGAAAGATAGTCAAGCAATTAGTGCAAATGGACAGAAAGAGAATGTTAAAAGTCGTCCATTTTAAACCTTCTTTTAAGTGCATACCAGTGATTAGAACAACACTAAATACAGTTGTAGCAATTTGTATACATCAGACAACAGATGTTTGCTACCAGATGGACTATAGTTCAAAATTACCCTCTTTTCCATTAATTTTACCATTTCTCACTTCATGCAAATGCATTTCAATTCCATTATGTTGTCAGCTGGGAAGTAATTTGTCATTGGAATAATTTAGAAATTGAGCCATTAGACTATCATCTGTGAAGTGCATGCTCTTGCTGCATTGCCATAGTATTAAAATCAGCCTTTGTTTGCAAGCTATGTCCTAAATTTGGGGGTTAGTGTTCAAAGATGATTTGAAAATCAATAGAAATTTTGCAGGTTTAAGCCTGAAGAGTCAGGCTGCTGGGGAGAGGAATAGCATTTACTGAAGAATATTGCTTTCATTTTCACTTTGGAACCACAGACAGATTCTAAACTCAAAGTCTGCAGCTTTTTCTTTTTCTTTTTCTGCGACCTGGTTGGAGTCTTCATGAGGGGGAGAAAAAAAAACAGCCATTCAAAAGAACGAATGCCCGTTATACCGAGAAGTATTTAGACGAGCACTTGAAATGTCATAGCATACAAGGCTACGGGCCAAGTGCTGGAAAATGGGATGAGATTAGTTAGGTGCTTGATGGCTGGCAGAGACACGATGGGCCGAAGGGCCTGTTTCTGTGCTGTATAACTCTATGACTCTATTACTCAAAGTTACACAGAACATCATGCGGGGTAATGTTAACCTAATTTGCAGATGGGAAACAGACAAGGTAGGATGGAATGTTAGTTTTACGTCTCATCCATTATCATGCTCCTGCAAGGAACAGTTATGAAATAAAATGACCTGGAGCAATTATAAACTATAAAAATGAACGGGTGAATAAATGGACACATTTTGCTGCAGACAAAATGGAGTAAGTGGTCAGGTGACCATCTCCTGTACTGCAAATATACATTGGAACTATTGGAAACAAAATCATCATCACATCTGCACTACTTCTGGGGAAACACATTAAAATGCTAAACAGCCCATTTAATGCTAAATGGCTCCTATCTGCAGGAATTGGACTGACAAAAACCTTTGCAGACAGAGCGGGTGAGATGCAAAACCAAGTTAATAGCTGTGAAATAACTCCAGTTTATCAAGATAAGCCACATTCAAACCCCATTGTGTAACAATGGCCACGCATTAAAAGACATTGTATGAACACACCGGAGAAACCATCGATGGTCATCTGGTCGAAACCACACCTGATAAGTGTCTTTCTTAAAATAAAAGATTTAGCTGAAAGAGGGCAGAGAGAGAGAAAGCCAGCCAAAGGAGACCCTGCTGGTACCATCTTCAACAGAGGCAGAGACTGCAAAGGTGATTTTGGAAAAAGCTCCCCATCTGAGAAACTTTGGCAGGATTCTCGCCACTGCCTTTGGCTGAATCTTAAACAAAGGAATCTGCAATAGTTCAGTGAACTAAGAAAAGGAATATCAGGCCTGCAACACTGTTAAAAATTCCTCCTGTTTTTATAGCAATTATGCATGCTATCCTCTAATCTCTGTCTTTTCTTGTGTTCATGTATATGTGTGCATGAGTGAGTGGGTGAGGTTGCAAACATTTTCAGGTGTCGTTTAAATAAAGTTATCTTTATTTTACTATGAGAAAACCTGTCTTTTGTTAGTCTGTTTATTTGATTCTTATAACACTCAGGGACTAAAATACTACTTTTAAAAACACTATCTGCAGTCAGTTGAGAGATGGGAAGTGGAAGTCATCTATACTATCTCTCACTTGTCCGTAACATTCAATATTACACTCAATTGCTTTCAATGGAGAGTAAATTCAGAATGGCGGCGGGGAGGGGGTATGTTAAGGTTGGAGTTGGGGTTAAACCAATCTTGGATCCAGTCACATCAGTTTTCTGCCCAGCGAGTTAGATTGACATTGCCCTTCATTTTTCTGTAAAACCTTCTCTTTCTGGCAATTGGCAATCGAGCATCAAGTCCTAATGTTGTGAAACTTTTCACCGTAACCATCCCAATGTTGGATGGGCCAGTGATTGTGTCAAGGAGAAGAATTTCTGAAGTGACTGCTGGTGAATTTTCTTTATCGATATGTTTCCTGCCCAATGGGGAAGGAGGCATGACTGGATGTAGTCCTGGGGAACAAAGTGAGTCAAGTGGAGAACATCACAGTTGGGGAGCATCTCGTGAGTACTGATCATAGTATCATTACATTTAGATTAGTTAAGATATGGAGAAGGAGAAATCTAGAATAAAAATACTTATAGAGTCATAGAGAGATACAGCACTGAAACAGGCCCTTCGGCCCACCAAGTCTGTGCCGACCAACAACCACCCATTTATACTAATCCTGCATTAATCCCATATTCCCTACCACATCCCCACCATTCTCCTACCACATACCTACACTAGGGACAATTTACAAAGGCCAATTTGCCTATCAACCTGCAAGTCTTTGGCTTAATTGGAGGAAGGCTAAGGCCAACGAATTGAGCAGGGAGCTGGCCCAAGTAAATTGGAATCAAAGACTGACAGGCAGATATGTAATGGAATAATGGGTGGCCTTTAATGAAGAGATGGTTTGGGTACAGTCTTGGTACATTCCCAGGAGGGGGAAAGAAAGGGCAAGCGAAGCCAGAGCTCCCTGAATGATGAAGAGTTAGAGAGTAGGATAAAGCAGAAAAAAGGAGCGTTTGACAGATGTCAGCTTGATAAAACAAGGGTGAATCAGGCTGTATATAGAAAGTGCAGAGGGCAAGGGAAAAACGGAAATAAGAGAGGCAGAGAGTATGAGAATTGGTTGGTAGCTAACATAAAAAAGAAACCCAAAGGTCATTTATAGACATATTAACAGTTAAAGGGTTGTCAGAGAAGCGGTGACGCTTTTTAGGGGCCAAAATGGAGACCTATTACTGGAGGCTGAAGGCATGGCTGAGGTATTAAATGAGTATTTTGCATTGGTGTTCACCAAGGAAGGGGACTTTTCCAAAGCTAGGGTAAATGAGGCAGTTGTTGGGATACTGGATGAGATAAAAATAAAGAGGAGCAGTATTTAAAGTTGCTAAGTCACCCAGTCTGGAATGGGATGCATTCTAGGGTTGCTGAGGGAAGTAAGAGTAGAAATTGCAGAGGAGCTGGCCGTAATCTTATACACGTTACGCCCTTGTACAAACAAGTGGAGAAGGAATAGCCTGGCACCTGCAGGCCAGTCAGTTTAACGTCAGTGGCAGGGAAGCTTTTAGAAACCAATATCCAGGAAAAAGATTAACAGCCACTTGGCCAAGTATGAACAAATAAAGGGCAGCCAACACACATTTGTTAAGGGAAAATTGTGTTTGACTAACTTAATTGAGTGTTTTAATGAGGTAACAGGGAGGGTAAAGGCAGTGCAGTTAATGTGTGTGTGGACTTTCAAAAGTTGTTTGATAAAGCATCGCATATTGGGCTTGTTAGGAAAATTGAAACCCAGGAGATAAAAGGGGCGGTAGAAGTCTGGATACAAAATTGGCTACAGGATAGAGAGCAGAGGGTTGGATTTTGTTCCCAGCCCGATGTCGTGTTCCGTTTGTTGGGGTGGGGGGGAGGCCGGAAAATCGGAGCGGCAGCGTCCGCCACAGAACCTGACGCCGGGATTATCGGGCCCGATCTTAATGGCGGCAGGGAAGCTCCGTAGCGGCCCCTCTGTGCTCTCAACAGGACCTGACTTAGCATATTTAAACAACACATTTGCATGAATTAAAATATAAACCGCAGCGATCTTACTTTCAGTTCCCAATCCTCAGTGTGACGAATGGAACTCACACACCTTCACTTTCCCATCTAGGGAAAGCTGGCGCCACAAGAGGTGGAGAAGGGGTGAACTCTGCATCCTGGTGTGTGGGGTGGGGGTGAAGGGGTGAACTCTGCACTTTGTTGAAATATCTGGAGGGCTGGCAGCCTTTTAAAAATGGCACCAGCAACTGCTTCCGCATTGATGACGCCGTGAAATGTATTGCCAATGCCGCCCCTGCCACGTGATTGGGGGGAGCGGGCGGCCGCCGTGAATATGTAAAGTGGCCGCCTGCCGCAGAATTGCAGCGGAGAGGGTCCCGTGGGGGACAGCTGCCATTTTCCACGCCCGCCACAGCTCATGGTGGCTGGACTACAAAATCCAGCCCAGAATGGCTGTTTTTGAGACTGAAGGGAGTGTACGAGGGTGTAAGAAGAGAGAGACCGCTGGTGCTTGTACACGAATTTGTAAGGTGGTGAGACAGGTTAACAAACCAGTTACTGAAGCATATGGGATCCTGGGCATAATAAACAGAGGCATAGAGTACAAAAGCTAGGAAGTTAATGCTAAACCTATATAAAAATACTAGTTCAGCTCCAGCTGGAATATTGTGCCCATTTCTGGGCACCACACTTTAGGAAGGATGTGAAGACTTTGAATCGGGTACAGAGAGAATTACTACAATGGTGGGTATGGTTACATGGATAGACTGGAGAAACTGCTCCTTAGAGCAGAGAAGGATAAGAGGGAGATTTGATCGAGGTGTTTAAAAACATGGTTTAGATAAATGAATAAATAAAGAGAAACTGTTTCCAATGGCTGAAGGGTCGATAACCAGAGGGCACAGATTTAAGGTGAGGTGATTGGCAAAAGAACAAAAGGGGACATAAGGGAAAATATTATGCAATGAGTACATAGGGTTTGGAATGCATTGTTTGATGAAAGATATAGATTCAATGGGGAAATTAGGTAAATACTTGAAGGAGAAAAAATTGCAGAAATATGGAGAAGAGTAGGAGAGTGTGACTAACTTGATTGCTCTTTGAATGTGCCATTGCAGATTGATGGACTGAATGGCCTCCTTTTGTGCTGTCTTATTTTATGATTCTGTGATTCTATAATTCTAGGTTCTATAATTCTATATTCCTATCATGCAGTGAAAAAGTAAACTGAAGATAACTCCAGTTAGTTTAAAACTGGGTAGTTCTGAAAGACAAAAAGTGCACTTTTTAAAAAATTGAGAATGTTTCAGTCAAGGCCACAAAAATCTCGGCTGACTCTTCACTGCAGTACTGAGGAAGCATTGCATTGTCACAGGTGCCGCCCTTCGGATGAGACATCGAATCGAGGCCCCGTCTACCATCTCAGGTGGATGTGAAAGATCCCATGGCACTATTTCAAAGAAGAGCGGGGGAGTTATCCACAGTGTTGGGGGGAATGTTTTTCTGTCAGCCGACATATAAGGCAGATTATTTTGTTAATTATCATGTTGCTGCTTGGGAGACCTTGCTCTACGCAAATTGGTGGCTGCATTTTCTGCATTATAACAGTGACAACACTTCAAACATACTTAATTAACTTCAAAATGCTGTGGGAGATTTTGAGGTTGTGAAAGGTGTTACATTAATGCAAGTTGCACTATTCTTTTACAGTGTCTTATTTTGGTTTGTAATGGTGTAAACTACTTGTATTTGTTCTTGTGGTTTAAGCTGCCATCAGAATTTGTTACTGCTGTGTACTGCGTTCCTGGCCATCATATGTTCTCTGTATAGTAGTCAACAGAAATGATACATTTTCTCTGTTGATGGTTTTCACATTTTTTTAAAGCTATTTTTACCCCATTTTTACATTTGCCAGTTCTCTTGGTCTGAGGTCTCACTGGGCACAAAACATCCACCGATCAAGAGGCGGACACTTAACCTGCGCCAAGACCCTTAGCAATATTTCTGACTACCAAGAAGTGCAAAGTGATTTGCCTTCCAAATTTTTATTTTCATGTGAGAAGTGCTTCTGCTTAACGCCTGCTTCCTAATGGAACAACAATAGATTGGGAGCTTGCTGTATTGTGCATTATTCCTTCTTGCCCTTCTTTTCCTCTCTGTGGCATTTGACACATTTGATCACTCCATCCTTCTCCACCATCTCTTCTCTATGGCACTACCCTAAAGTATTTTCACTCCTATATGTTCCAACATAACACAGCTCCTGTAATGGCTTTTATTAGTCACATCAGGTGTGCCCCAGGGCTCTATCCATTAATCCATGCAGCCACTAGGTCACATAATTTATAAACAATGCATCAGTTTTCTCATATATGCTAACAATGTCCGACTTTGGCTCTCTGCACCATGTTTGACTCCTCAACTACTACTGTGCTGTCCACCTGCTTAATTGATATGAAGTTTTTGATGAACAAGAATCTCTAACCATTGAGTTAGGTTCTTGCTTAAATCTACACACCTAAGTACACAATACCCAGTCTATCTCCAGTAGCTCCCTTGGATTAAGCCTGATGGTGCATAGCCTTAGTGCCCTGTTTGACTTTAAACTGAGCTTCAAACCCGACATCCTCATCACCACTAAGACTCTCTAATTCCACCACTGCAACATCATCTGCATCTGGTTGTATCTCACCACTTTGCAGCTGGGATGCTTATTTATATCTTTTTCATGTTCACACTTGATTGCTCCAATGCAGTCTTTCCTGATGTCCCGAGTTTTACTTTCTTCAAATCGCACCTCATGCAAATTTGCACTCTCTCTTGCACCACTTCCAATTTCTCTCTCATCTATTTTGCTCATCTTCACTGGCTCACTAGTCACCTACAGATCAGTCTCAAAATCCTTGTCCTCACCACAAAGTCATCCAAGACCTGACCCCTACCTATCTCTTCAGCCTTTTCAACCTTATGTTTGCATACAACTCTCCTGTCCACTCTTCTACTTCTGGCTTCCTTTTCATCCCTGCCTGTCTTCGTTCCAGTTTTTTCTGTAGTCCTCAGCTGTTTTGGCTTCTCCCTTTGGGCCATTCTACCCAGTTCCCTCCTCCTTACCACCTCTTTCCTCTTTCAAATTCATGCCCACCTTTCCCAGAATTCGAAGTTTGAAACTCTTCAATCAGGATATTGCCCTGCCACAGTACCAAAACAGTTCTTATCAAAATCAAAAATGACATCCTATGTGACTGTTACACTGGTAAACATCCCTTTTTGACCTGTCTGCAGCCTTTGACAAGGTTGACCATACCATTTTCTGCCCCATCATCTAGCATGCGATTGTTTCCATCCTTATCTGCCCCGTCATAGCCAGAGAATCACCTGCAATGACTTCTCTTCCCACTACTGCACTGTTACCATTGGTCCCCTACAAGGATCTGTCCTTGGCCCCTTTCTATTTCTTATCTACATGCTGACCCTTGGCATCATCATCCAAAAACACAGCATCAATTTCCACATGTACCCTGACGACACCCAGCTCTACCTCACTACTACCTCTATACTGGATGAGCCGAAATTTCCTCCGACTTAATATTGGGAAGGCACAAGACATTGTTTTTGGTTCCTGCTATAAATTTCATTCCCTAGCCACTGTCTGCAGATGAACCAGACTGTTTGCAACTTTGGTGGTGTATTTGACCCTGAGATGAGCTTCCGATCGTTCATCTGTGCCATGTTTCCACTTTGGTATTGACTCCGCCCTTACCTCAGCTTATCTGCTACTGATAAACTCATCTATGTCTTTGTTATCTCTAGATTAGTCCAACACACTTCTGGTCAGCCTCCCATCTTCTACCCTCCATAAACTTGAGGTTATCCAAAACTCTGCTACCCATGACCTAACTCGCACCAAATCCCGTGCACCTATCACCACTGTGCTCACTGACCTACATTGTTTTCCAATTAAGTAATTTTAAAATTCTCATTATATTTTTCAAATCTCTCTTTGGCCTTGTCCCTCCCTATCTCTGTAACCTGCTCCAGATCTATCACCTTCCCAAATATCTGTGCTCCTCCAATTCTGGCCTCTTGTGCATCCCCGATTTTAATCACTCCACCATTGGCCGTGCCTTCAGCTACCTGGGCTCAGGAATTCCCTCGCTATCCTTAAACCTCTTCATCTCTCTACCTCACGTTTCCCCTTTAAGATGCTCCTTAAAACCTACCTCTTTGACCAGGCTTTTGGTTATCTGCCCTAATATCTTGTTATATGACTCGGTGTCAAATTTTGTTAGATGGCATTCCTGTGAAGCTCCTTGGGATATTTTATTATGTTAAAGGCACTATATAAATACAAGTTGTTTTCCAAAAGCTTCCTCACAATCTACATCCTCTATCTTGCTTCAGGTAGCTACCCTAACCTCCCTTCCTCCCAGTCTCCTACCCTTTCTGCCTTAGTCAAGCACTTCAGATATTTTGTTCCATTAAAGATCGCTTAGGTTGTTTTATGAGAAATCTCTCGGATTGTCAGACAACTCCCTGGCACATTGTGTTCAGACATTGTGCATTGTGTGCCAAACCCTGATAAACCACTGATAAATCTCAGTAAAACTTTTTTTTATCAATGTTAGAAAGCATTAAAGTGCTTTGTGAATTGTATTCCCCATCAAGAAAATGGAGCTGAATGCTTATTGGTGGTGAGAAACTGATCAAAGACATTACAGGAAATTCAAAATTGTGCATGTTGAAAATAAGCTCAATGCGCTAGTGCAAGACTGTAATCTAATCTTGGGTCTAAGCTAACTATAAATTGGTCTAGCTTCTCGGTTGTGATTTTTTTTAACCTTATTTGAATTCCATTCAAGAGAATACAGTCCTGTAAGTCACCCTGCGGTATCCATTATCTCTGTCAGCTTCCTATTCTTTAGGAGTAGTTTGAGATTGAAAACCTTGTGTAGGGCTACTGGTTACTACCACTCAATCATTGTACATTGAATTTCAGCAAAACATCTCCTCGAAATAAAGATACAAATTTTGGAATCCCAGATTGTGCAGAGCAATAAAAGGCTCCCGGTTGTACACAGAGCCTATTGTTGTTGCTGAGGGCACACTGGAATTAAGGGTCCAATGTTTGTTGCTGTTATGGCACCATCAAAGGTATCACCATGACATTGTAAAATGAAAATTTGTGATTGGTTGTTTTAGAGCTATAAAACCAATGTTTAATTTTGGTAGGTTTTTTTTATAACAATTGATCTTTTTTAATATTTGTATTGTCTCTAAGTTTTCTGATTGCTTGATAAAAGATCTGAGGATGCCAACTTGCATCAATTACACATAGTGAAATATTCAGAGTAACATTTCAGTTTTACTTATGTATTTATGAACGTAAGGTTGAACAAATGAGAACAGGCTATCCAAAGACAATTGTAGCCTGTTTGGTAGGATCTGGAATACTGTAGTTCAGTTTCGAATGATCCAGATTACAGTAAGCCAGTTTGGTAAGATTCATCTCTTGCTCTTAAATTCCATAGTTATTCAGACCAGTGGTCATGGTGAGGGAGGCCTGCTGCTTGCTAGTATCTACACTCGAGTAACATCAGAGAGATGTGACCAGTCTGACCATCCTGACAAGGGTCTGACTGGAACACTATGTGCCAGGAACACCAAAGAAGACTATTCCATCCAAAATGCTCCTTAATCTTCTGCCTGCCAGACTCTCCTCTAAGCAGTGTCTTTAACTTTTAATTTAAAGGCTGAATCATTCAACCATCGAGGGTTTTCTGGCCTATGAGTTGAAAATTAGTTGCCCACTCTTATTGAGCATCATTTGTCTAGCAGCTACACTAAACAATTTAATAAGCCAACTGTCTTAGTTCGAATTGTCTGTCAGTAGCAACCAGTTATGATACCATTTCCAGTATAATAAAAAAAATCTTGTACTTCTATATATTTAAAATGATACCCACTTTAATTTTAATTAAATTGCATTCAGCTTGTTTGCTTTCCCAGGTGATTATCATGTCCTGTTCTCCTCTCTAAGTTTTATATAAAACATCTCCATAATAAACCAATTTGATTCCCATTATTGTTTTAGAAACTCCATGTTCTAATGTTTTTGGAGTGATTGGCTGTAGGTTTGGCTTCACTTCAGCACTTATGAAAACTCAGTGATCCAAGGGCCTAAAAGATGATCCAGGAAAAATGACTGTTGAGTTGGTAGTAGGATTGCTGAATTGAAGTACAAATCCCCAGGTTGAGTCATTCAGTTTGTCAGTTATCCACTGTCTCCTGATATGGGTACATTTAAATTTGTTTTTCCCATTCAGTGTCTGTCCCTCCTGCTAATTAAACCGTGCCTTGTTTTTCTGCATTCCTTGTAACTTTTAAAAGCAGGATAACGGCCTGAAGTTTAGTTTAAATATATGATGCTGTGGCAGTCTGAATGCTGTATATTCAAGCGCAAAATGAAATGAAATTTATTTTTCTGTGAGTGAAAGAGCAGTAGCCGTATGAGGAAATTCTAAGGAATCGTTCTTAAAGGCAGTAAAGTTGGTGCTAATGTTTGGTGTGCCATTGTGTGTTGGTGTCAATATTCCACGCAATGGCTATTAATTTGTGAATTTTCACCATGACTGCTGTTTCTTTAAAGGGTCACCCAGCTTCTTGAGCGAATCAATGAGGTTGTGGAAGAGAGCAATCTGTTCGATCCTGGTCGTCGAGGCCTTGAAGAAGAGCTGGAATCGCTACGGCGCCATTTGGAATCAATGAACAATGATCCAAGCTCAGTGGAAAACCACTTCAATAACAGTAAAGGTAAAGAACACTTATTTAGTATCCATCTCTTAGAAGTGTAAAGTGAGAGCTGTAACAGGATGGAGGAGACAAACAAGCAAAGGTGCAAAATCAGATGCTGCAATTAAATTGTGAGACCGTATTGATTTAGGACCCCTGGGAAAAAAACATGGAAGAAATGTTTTGGCAAAATGTAATGTCTGCACTTAAAACAAACTAGCACTTCTCAGTTATCTGTAAGTCATCATTTTAAATCTAAAATCCATAATATCTCAAATCCTATAATCCTTTCCTTGCACATGTGAATGAGTATATATTTTTTGTAACTTTAAGAACCAAAACAGGTAAACACAGAGACAAACAAGCCCATACCAAACTCACCAAAGTAAGACTTGCACTGTCAGAGGTACAAGATTTTCCTTGGATTTTTCCAGGAACTGAGGCAGAAGAATTTTATTATGAAAGCTGATGCATTTAATATTAAATTTGGAGTTCATTTTAATGGTGCCTGCTGTAGTGTTCATTTATTTTGACATATAGATCCCTACAGGAAGAATCTATTGCGTATATATGTTTGTCTATGTGTGCTTGTATGTGAGTGTGTTTGTCTGTCTGTATGCTTTGTCACTGTGGGTGCATGTCTGTGTGTGCACTGCAAAAGAGAGACTAAAAATGTTTGTATTATGTCCACTGTTTATATTTCATGTGACCAAGTGCTGCAGCCTATTTTACATTTTAAAGAAGTCATGGAGGTGACTTTCTGATGGAGTTCTGCATGGACTAATTTTGTTCCTTCATACCCTAATTCCTCCAGCTAAGTTCATAGCAATTATTTGAATTGCTTGATTTTTAAGAAACTTTAAAAGACATATCGCACAGCACAAAAGGTGATTTGCCCCACCTTGGATGAAGCACTGAGGGCCGCAAGGGCACAGAATGTACTCTGCATGGAGGACATCAATGTCCATCACCAAGAGTGGCTCAGGAGCACCACTATTGACTGAGCTGGCCAAATCCTGATGGACATTGCTGCTAGACTGGCCCTACAACAGGTGGTGAGAGAACCAACACGAAGGAAAAATTCTTTGACCTTGTCCTCACTAATCTACCTGTCGCAGACACATCTGTCCATGACAGTATTGGTACGAATGACCACGGCACAGTCCTTGTGGAATGAAGTTTCGTCTTCACACTGAGGACATCCTCCATCGTATTGTGTGGCACTACTACTGTGGTGCTAAATGGGATATATTAAGAACAGATCTAGCAGCTAAAAACTGGGCATCCATGAGGCACTTTGGGCCATCAACAACAACAGAATTGTATTCAACCACAATCTGTAACCTCATGGCCTGGCATACCCCTCACTCTACCATTACCATCAAGTCTAGCCCTGGTTCAATGAGGATTGCAGGACAGCATGCCAGGAGCAACACCAGGCATGCCTAAGAATGAGGTACCAACCTGGTGAAGCTACAACACAGGACTGCGTGCATGCTAAACAGCAGAAGCAGCATGCTATAGACAGAGCTATGTGATGCCACAACGAATGGATCAGATCAAAGCTAGGTGATGCCACATCCAGTCATGAATGATGATGGACAATTAAACAACTAATGAGAGGATGATGCTCCATGAACATCCCCATCCTAAATGATGGGGGAGCTCAACACATTAGTGCAAAAGACAAGGCTGAAGCATTTGCAACCATCTTCAGCCAGAAGTGCCAAGTGGATGATCCATCTCAGTCTTCTCCTGAGCTCCCCAGCATCACAGATGCCAGTCTTCAGCCAATTCAGTTTACTCCATGTGGTATCAAGAAACGGCTGAAGCCATTAGATACAGCAAAGGCTATGGGTCCTGACGCCATCCTGGCTGTAGTGTTGAAGACGTGCTTCAGAACTAGCTGTGAACCTAGCCAAGCTGTTCAGTATGCTGGCATCTTCATGACAATGTGGAAAATTGCCCAAATATGTTTTATCCACAGAAAGCAAGACAAGTTCTTGATCCAATGCTCTGGAATCCCCTCCCTAAACCACTTTGCCTCTTGACCTCCTTTTCCTCTTTTAAGACCATCATTTAAATCCTCCTCTTGGACCAGTATTTTGGTCACCCCTGCTAATACCTCCTTCAGCTTGGTTTCCATTTTTTTCATTGTATCTTGGTGAAGAACCTCTTATTTTTCTGCATTCAAAGGTACTAGATAATGCAAGTTGTTGTTTTGCTGTATAGGTTACTTCTGCTTATATTTAATTCTCGTAATAAATTGAATTAGTACTTTTAGTCTGAACCGTGTGTAGTATGAAATCTTTATGATTCTCAGTTAACAAAGATAACAGGATTAGATGGGTATTCCTTACGAATTTCAACATTTACCTATCAGTACATGGGTATATTTTTAAGCCTAGAATATTCTATTCTTGTTCACTGCATGCTGTAAGTTTTGAGTTTTAGATCATAGGGAACAGTTTGCCTTTGGAATTTGTCATTTGAAGTGTGCTCAGGCAGAGGTCTGGGATTGGCCCCAATTGCAACAGGAACTAATTATTCCTGGAATCACTCTTTCCATTAATACGATTGTGAAGAATTTTCATTCCATCATAGAACTTGCTGGACTGCTCTTCATCCCGGAGAAGTAGATAGGAGCATTTTTGAATCTGTTTCGAATGTGAATGCTGGTAATCAGAATAGAAAAAAGAAAATGCTGGAAATGCACAGTCGTTTATTCATGCAGATCCAGCTGTAGATGAGCAGTAAACTAGCGGCTACGTTTGATCATGTTTTTCCATTCAACTCTCCTCCATCCTCTGCTCTGTCTATTTATTACTTGAGATTCTTAGATGAAGGACCAAAGACCTTCAGACAGGCAATACTGACGTTGAACTGGGTTGAAGTGGAGAAGCATGAAATTAAGAAACGGTGTTAGGAAAGAAATAAATTTGGATTTTTACAGCATCTTTCATAACCTCAGGATATCTTAAATTGATCCATAGCCAATGAAGTACTTTCGAAGTACTTCACAGTTGTATTGTAAGGAAATGTGGCAGCCAGTTTGCACACAGTAAGCTCGCACAAACAGTAATGAGCTAATGACCGGATAATCTATTTTAATGATGTGGTTTGAGGGATAAATATTGACCAGAAAATCATGAGAACACCCCTGCTCCTTTTCAAATAGTACCATGGGATCTTTACTTCCACCCTAGAAGATAAGGTTTACAAAAACAAATCTGTCTATAAATCTATTGTGATCTTTCTTTCCCCAACCCATTTCTTCCCCTCCCCTCCCTCAATGAAAAGAGTTATCAGTATCCCTACTTTTCAACTCTTGGCTCTTTGTTTATGTACAGATTCACGTAACGAGCCTAAGGTTGCAAATTATATCTTGGCTTAACCTTGGCATTACAAATATTCTTGGAGGAATAAGGGAGAGGAGGAGGGGAAGTGGGCTTCTGAAATTGAGGTGTGCAGGAGCAGGTAATGTTCTGGATAAACTGCAGAATCCATTCCCAGAACTTCTTCAGCTGCTTCACCAATGACGTACTCTCCATCATAAGGTCAGAAGTGAGGATGTTCGCTGATGATTGCACAATGTTCAGCACCATTCGCGACTCCTCAGATACTGAAGCAGCCTGTGTCCAGATGCAGCAAGACCTGGACAACATCCAGGCTTAGGATGCTAAGTGACAAGTAACATTCGCACTACCCAAGTGCCAGACAATGACCATCTCGAACAATAGAGAATCTAACCATCTCCCCTTGATATTCAATGACATTACCATCGCTGAATCCCTCTCCATCAACATCCTGGGCGTTACCATTGACCAGAAACTGAACTGGACCAGCCACATAAATACTGTGGCTACAAACTTATGTCAGAGGCTGGGAAATCTGCGGCGGGTAAATCACCTCCTGACTCCCCAAAGCCTGTCCACTATCTACAAGGCACAAGTCAGGAGTGTGATGAAATACTCTGCACTTGCTTGGATGGGTACAACTCCAACAACACTCAAGAAGCTCGACACCATCCACAACAAAGTTGCCCACTTGATTTGTACCCCATTTACCACCTTCAACATTCACTCCCTCCACCACTGACGCACATAAGCAACAGTGTGTACCATATACAAGATGCACTGCAGCAACACACCAAGGCTCCTTAGACAGCAGCTTCCAAACTCACGACCTGTACCACCTAGAAGGACAAGGGCAGCAGATGCATGGGAACACCACCACCTCCATTTCCCCTCCAAGCCACTCACCATCCTGACTTGGAACTATATCACCGTTTCGTCACTGTCGCTGGATCAAAATCCTGGAACTCCCTTCCTAATAGCATTGTTGGTGTACCTACACCTCTAGGACTGCAGTGGTTCAAGAATGCAGCTCACCATTACCTTCTCAAGGGCAATTAGTGATGGGTAATAAATGCTGGCCTAGCCAGCGACACCTACATCCCATGAATAAAAAAAACATTCTAAGGTAAATGAGTTAGCCTGTGGCTTCTGAAGATGCTGAGATTCATCTAAATGGCAAGAAGAAAACTGAGGCATGAAATGAAAAAACTCTCCTGATGACCCAAAGAAAGAAAGACTTGCAATTATATAACACCTTTCACAACCATCTCAAAGAGCTTTACAGTCAATGAAGTGCTTTTGAAATGTAGACACTGTTGTAATGTATACCCAGCGAGTAAAGGCTGATAGGGCACTAATCCTGGTCTCAGCTGGCCAAGCAGTAGGACTACTACAATTGATCTTAGTTTCCTCTCCCTAGTACAGGACGCTAACAGTCAGGGTTCCCACTCCCGATTGCTACTCAGTGACTCCTCCTGCGAAACTGTCCATGTACAGAATGTCGAGTGAGGACAGCAACGTGCATTAATACTTAAATCTCCGTGCTCACACTTGAATGTTCATTTGGATAAGTTACTGGCAGGTAGCCTGGATTTGTGAAACTATGCCCCACATCAGTTAGTGCCTTCGGGGAAGAAAGATCTTGCATTCACATAATGCCCTGCATATTCTCAGGAAATCCCATTCTCAGTAAAATACTTCTGAAGTGCAGGTGCTGTTGTTTTGTAAGCAAACGTGGCAATTCTTACACAGTAAAGTCTCAAAATAAGATCTGTTATCTGTTCATTTTGGTGGTGTTGATTGAGGGATGAATGTTGTCCAGGACACCTGCTCTAATTTGAAATATTGCCTTGGGAGTTTTGCATCTACTTGCAACAGATAGACGAGGGCCTTGATTTAATGTGTCATCTGAAAGATGGCACCACTGACAATGCAGCACTGCCTCAGTAGGACCACAGAAGCAGTCTAGATTACATGATGAATGGGGTTTGAATCCATAATCTTATGACTGAATTTGAGAGCATCAACGCTGAACCAAACTGGCACAAGCTGGCCAAGAGAAAGACTTCTTGTGACTGCTTCAGAATATTTGTGGTGTCCAAAGCTTGTGTGTGGTCACTGTTGGAGCCAGGAAGAGAAAGTCCTTAAGACAGCAGTCACATTTAAAGGGCGGCTAAAGTAGAAGCATCATGACTTTAAGTTTTATCGGCATTGGGAGCAGGATTTTAACCTGACAGTTTCTAATAAACAAGGGTAAACTTAATTATGTCTGCCAGAGACTGTGCATTTCAAGTTGGGGGGTCTTCATATTTATATAAAGCCGCCATTTCATGTAGACAAATTTTTTTTGTTGCT
Organism: Heterodontus francisci; assembly: GCF_036365525.1. Classification (NCBI taxonomy): domain Eukaryota; kingdom Metazoa; phylum Chordata; class Chondrichthyes; order Heterodontiformes; family Heterodontidae; genus Heterodontus; species Heterodontus francisci. The sequence goes on along the minus strand of NC_090402.1, from coordinate 45,111,346 downwards.
GTGCAGTTTGAGTTGGCAACAGCACCATATGCAGCAGTTGTGGTACTTCTGTAAACTCCCTTGACAGGAGTTGGTAAAAAGACAGCACTGTGGTGTCAAACAGTGGGTTAGGAATCAGGAAAAGAAGTGAGAGTATGAAGAATAGTGGTGCAGAAAAAAGAAATAGTTGCATTTATATAGCAGCTTTCCCAACCTCATGCCCAAAGTGCTTTATAACCAATGAAGTAGTTTTGAAGCATAATCACTGTTGTAATGTCGGAAACATGGCAGCTAATTTGCACACAGCAAGCTCCCACAAACAGAAATATGATAATGACCAGATAATGTGTTTTTGTAATGATGGTTGAGGGATAAATTTTGGCCAACGTACCAGGAGAACTCCCTTGTGCTTCTTTGTAATAGTGTCATGGGATTTTGTGCTTCCACCTGAGCGAACAGATAGGGCCTTGGTTTCATGTCTGATCTGAAAGACTGAACTGAAGTGCCAGCCTAGATTTTGTGCTTAAGGTGTGCAGGAGGAAGGTGCAGTTTTGACTTTGGCGTTCTCTTTTCATTTCAGGTTGGATGAAGCAGCTATAAGGTCAGGGAAGGTGGTGGGCAGTGGGGATTTTGGTCTGGGTACAATTATTAGCAGTTCAGGAGAAGGCCAGGTGAGTTAATTCAGCAGGAATCAAGATTGGCTGTTTCCCCTTGTCTGCCTATTGCAAAAAGACAAAGGGAAGGTACACAGTACTAAATATCACCTCCATTGTTCAGTGTAAGAAGACTAACAGCATTCTGCAACAAACACTGAAACAGAAAAATCCTTTTTGTTTTCACTCAAAAAGCCAAAAAGAAAGACTTTTTTTTGGCAATACCAGTCTTTTCCTTTACAATACATTCACTTAAATGTCAGCTCTGGAAGCAGTTGGTTAGATTTTTAATAGGGACATTCTGCCTCTCGTCTGCACCCAAATGCTTATTTCAGGAAATCTGAGTGTAGAACAGTTTGGTATTCAACTGCATGTAATTTCAGTTGCTGCAGCCTCTTCAAGTGCAGCCACCAGGAGAGGACATTTGGAGGCCGTGCTATTTGAGTACAGAACAACAGGATCCTTTTTTTTTGCATAGCTCTCACGTTTCAAGCTGTGTTCAGGTGCTAAGCCCAGAAAAGTCTATCTAGTATTTCCCTACTGAAACTGAGCATCTTACTTTGTTTGAGAAAATAGTAGCTTTATTCACTGTTAGGTAGTTGTAAAAGTGGCAGGTTTACAGGATTCAGACACTTAATGAGTCTTGCCAACATTTATCGTGCCTCCTTCCTCGCCGGTGTGTAAGTTGGCCTTTTGACATTCCTATTCATACCCATGTGTGGCAGTACCAATATCTGGAAGACACCGATGCAGAAAGAGAACCTGTAGAATTGTTTGGATCACTCCCTGTTTCACGGCAGTACAAAAATGCTGTCATTGTACACCACCTTTTAATAAAGGAAATAATTCCTTTCCTTCAAAGGGACTCTTGGTGCGGTGAATAATCATTTCAGGTTTAACATGTAAAGTCATTAGCTGACCTGGTGTGATCCTGTTGAGTTGTGACGTGTGAGGGATATTGATGGAATGCATCCAACAGCTTCAGACCAGCTGAGATAGACTGGTAAATACTGCCTGCAGTGTTTGTGTGGGCAAGAGTCTTTCACAAACAACCTGAACTGACAGCTCTGCTTTACATAGAATTACATAAAATTTACAGCACAAAAAAGGCCATTCGGCCCAATTGGTCCATGCCAGTGTTTACGCTGCCAATGAGCCACCTCCACCCTTGCATTAGTGCATCCTATCAGCACACCTTTCTGTTCCTTTCTTCCCTATGTACTTACCTAGCTTTCTCACTAAATCCATCATAACTACTCCATGTGGTAGTGAGTTCCACATTCTAACTGCTCTCAGGGCAAAGATGCTTTGAGCTATCTTTGCTCTGTACTGCCATTAGGAAACTTGCTTCAGTATAGCCATACTAGTGTCCAATGCCTTCTGTCAACTTAGCAAGTGGTCCTCGCTCACGTGGAGAACTAGACAGTACAGTCAAATACTACCATTATCAATCATTCACATGCTCACATGGGTCACTGGACAGCAATCAAGCTGGAATCCTGGCTGATTTCTTTTTATACCCTCCTCCCTAGCCTAGCTACACTGAGGCTAATACCGAGGTAGTATTTCAGCTGCTGCCCCAGCTGAGGTTGATGAAGTCATCACTGAGTGGGGATTGAACTGGGATCTCTTGGTTTGTGTGACTCCTGCTACACCTGATGGGTGCATTAGGCCTCAGGAAGCTCGACCTATCCTTTTTAAAGAAATAATTGACAATTGAATATAAATTGCAGTGATTTCAGCGGCTGAATAATTAGAATACTATACTTAGTTTTCTGAAGACCAGTGACTAAAAAGGACAGCATTTTCTTGAAAACTACAGATAAAATAAATGTGTAGTGGTGTTATATGTGGAACAGTGCCTCCACTTCCTCACATTGAGTCCTTGATCTTTAATTTTGTTCAACCTCCAGTAGCTGATGAGTGTTCTTTTGTCTGCAAGCTAGGGACTCTAACTCGCTATTACTTTAGCTGAGTAAATTCATAACTAATTGACTAATTAAGTAAATAAGGTGAAATAAATAAGGTTAGACAGACATGGCAGGGGTGGTGATGTGTCATGCCTGCAACATGTGGGAATCTGAGGAATGCATTACAATTCTAGACAACCATATCATGCTGAGCTGGAGTCTGAGTTGTAGACATTGTGGAGCATCAGGGAGGGGGAGAGTTACCTGGACTCTTTAATCCAGGAAGAAGTGACACGCCTCAGGTTAACTAGAACTTTAGAGTTTATCAATGGTCGGGGACAGGAGGGTGTGACTGCGAATCAGGCAGGTGTGGGGATCCAGCATGTAGTGTTGGACGAGTCTCAGCCCTTGATTTTTATCAACAGGTACAAGGTGCTTGCTGCCTGCCTGGATGAAAACAAGGATTGTCGGGTGGATGAGCAAACTGACCATGGCACTATGGTGCAGTACGCCATTCAAGTGGGGGGAGCAAAAGGAATGTGGTAGTATTAAGGGACAGTTTAGTCAGGGGGATAGATACCATTCTCTGCAGCCGCGACTGGGTGCTCTAAAGGTTGTGTTACCTGTCCAGTGCCAGGGTTAAGGACATCTCCTCGTGGCTGGAGACAAACTTGGAGTGAGAGGGTGAAGGATCCAGTTGTCGTGGTCCACGTAGGATCAAACTAGGAATTATGTTCTGCTGAGAGAGTTTGAGGAGTTAGGGTCCAAATTAAAAAGCAGAACATCAAAGGTAATCACCTCTGGATTGTTACCTGAGACATGTGCGAATTGGCATAGGGTCAAGTAGATTAGAGAAATAAATGCGTGGCTCAAAGAGTGGTGTATGAAGAAGGGTTTTGATTCATTGGGCATTGGCACCAGTACTCAGGAAAGCGAGAGCTTTTCCATTGGGATGATTTCCACTTAAGTCGGGGTGGAATCAATGTCCTGGCAAATTGTATAACTGGGCTGTGGATAGGGTTTTTAAGTAATGGAGGGGGGGGGGTGGTGGTGATGGGGCTCTTGTGGGGGACAGTTCATGTGAAGGGAAATGTCAATACACAAGATAAGGGCTCATGGAGTTGGGGGTAATATATTAGTATGGATAAAGGATTGGTTAATGGACAAGAAGCAAAAAGTGGGCATAAATGAGGCATTTTCAAGTTGGCAGGCTGTGGAGTGCTGCAAGGATCAGTTCTGGGGCCTCAGCTATTTACAATCTATATTAATGACTTAGACGAAGAGACAGAGAGTAATGTATCTAAGTTTGCTGATGACAAGCTGTGAGGAGGACACAAAGAGGCTGTAAAGAGATATAGACAGGTTGAGTGAGTGAACAACAAGGTGGCAGATAGAGTATAATGTGAAGAAGTGTGAGGCTATTCACTTTGGCAGTAAGAATAAAAAAGCAGAATATTTTTTAAAAGGCATGAAACTTGTAAATGTTGACTTTCAGAGAGACTTGGGTGTACTCGTACAAAGAACACAGAAAGCTCCATGCAGATACAGCAAGCAATTAGGAAGGCAAATGGCTTGTTGGCCTTTATTGCAAGGGGATTGCAGCACAAGAACAAAGAATAGGGAAGCCTTGCTACAGTTGTACAGGGCTTTGGTGAGAACACACCTGGAGTACTGTGTACAGTTTTGATCTCAGAAATTTAAAGAAGGATATACTTGCATTGGAGGCAGTACAGCAAAGGTTCACTAGATAGGTCCCTGGGATGAGAGGGTTGCCCTATGAGGTGCAAGCAAATTGGACCTATATTCTCTTGAGTTTAGAAGAATGAGAGGTGATCTCATTGAAATATACATGATTCTGAAGGGGCTTGACAGGCTAGGCACTGACAGATTGTTTCCACTGGGGATCTCGAACACACAGTCTTAGCAGGCAGGAAAGTGGAGTTGAAGCCCAAAATCAGCCATGATCATACTGAATGGTGGGGCAGGCTTGATGGGCTGTGTGGTCTGCTCCTGCTCCTATTTCTTATGTTCTTATTAATTGAGTGCAAAAAAGGTTTACCAGGATGGTACTGGAACTGTGAGGTTATACCCATCAGGAAAGGATGCACAGGCTGGGTCTCTTTTCTTTGAGGTGATCTCATAGACGTCTTTAGAATTATGAAAGGTTTTGATGGAGTAGACACCGAGAGAATGTTTCCACTTATGTGGAAGAGCAAAACTGAAGGCCATCAATATATGTTCTTCCTACATCCTGTTGCTGTACCAATTAAGGAGAAAGATGACTGGACAGGAGAACTGCACGCTTATTATTCAAACAGTACAACAATGATTATTCAGTGAAACAGGATGATGGACAAAGGAAGGCCTTAATTAATGTCAAGAAAATGAAGGTGTAGTTTCCAGATTCTCCTTTTAGCTATTGGTTGAAGTGAATCCGTGTACATTTAAGAAATGTAAATATAATGTGCTGTCGATTGTAAGGTTAGAAGAGGGATTCACTTCATCAACCAGTTCCTCAAACTCAATCCATACTTTTCAGCAGGAAAATACATCCCTTTTCTTCATGAAGTGTTAAATGTAATAAACAATTTGAAGCCTCTAGGGGCAAGGTCCCCAATGAAAGGTGACTTTTTTTTTCTCTTGCCAATCTCCTGTGTATCTATGCAAAAGGCTTTCATTCTTTGTAATGCTTTCATTGAATCATAGAAACGTACAGCTCAGAAGGAGGCTATTTGTCCCACATGCCTGTGCTAGCCCTTAGAAAGAGCAGTCGTGCTTTGTCCCACATTACTGCTTTTTGTCCATAACTGTAAGTTCTTCATCCTCAACTCGCTTTTAAAATAATTTATGGAATCACCTTCCACCCACCTTTTCAATTCCCTCCTGTACTTTACATAATCCTCTTGGATACTAGTTGAACCTTGGCTTCTGACATTTTTCATAAGCATCCTTTTTCGTGCTTTATTTGAACTTTTATTTGCCTTGTCATTCAGGGTGCCTTAGCTTTGAATGCTCTACCTTTTCATTCAAAAGGAATATGCAGCTTTGTACTAAACAATCTCTTCTCTGAATGCCCTCCGTTGCTCAGTTACTGTTTTATCCTGGAATCATGTTTCCAATCTGCCTGTGCTAGGTCCCTTCTTAAATCACTGAAATCAGGTCTTCCAGAGTTGAGCATCATTACGTTCATTATTTTCCATAATTACTTTAAGCTGAATTATGTTGTGTTCACTGTTAACTAGATGATCTCCTTCTGTAACACACTCCACTTGCCCGAATTAATTTCCCAGATTCAGGTTTCTTCTGCTTTCTTCCTTGTTGGATTGAGAAAGTTATCCTTTGCATCAGAAATTTTTCTTCCCTATCCTTAGCACTCTGTTTTTCCTAGTCTATATGAGGGTAAATAAAGTCACCTAATATTACTACTACATTTTTGTTACACACCTTTGAAATTTGCTGCTCTATCTCCTTCTCATTGTTAGGAGAACTTTGATTGCAGCTGGAGTATATTTGTAAGCCTACCTGGTGACAGATCATGTTCTCTCTACAAATAAATACTAGCTTTGCAATAGAATACAGTTTTTTATTCTTGCATGGAATGTGGGTGTCGTTGACAGTCCATCGCTTGCTAGGTCATTTCAGAGGGCAGTTAAGAGTACGTTGCTGTGGGTCTGGAGTCACATGTAGGTCAGACCTGGTAAGGACAGTGGATTTCCTTCCCTAAAGGGCATGAATGAACCAGACGGGTTTTTATGACAACTGAATTTAAATTCCACCAGCTGCCATGGTGGGATTTGAATCCGTGTCCACAGGTTATTACCTGGGCCTCTGGATTACTAGTCCAGTGACATTACCACTATGCCCGCAAGTGTTCTACTAACAGTGGTTGTCTAACATGTATAGGCATATAAATGGTAAAAAGGTGTCCTATAGGCATAAAAATAATAAATGGAGAATTGGGGCCAATTATGGGCTAAAAAATGATTTATGCATAGAGGCAGGGAGCATGCCTGAGATACTAAAAGAATACTTTGCATCTGCATTTACCAAGGGAGATGCTGCCCAAGTCATCATGAAAGAGGAGGTCGTTGAGATGCTGGAGACGCTTAAAGTTGATCAGTCATCAGGGCTGGATGAGATGCATCCAAGGATGCTGTGGGAAGTAAGGGTGGAAATTGCAGAGGCACTGGCCATAATCTTCCAATCCTCCTTAGACAGAGGGGTGGTGCCAGAGGACTGGAGAATTGTAAATGTTACACCTTTGTTCAAAAAAGGTATAAGGATTAGCCCAGCAACTACAGGCCAGTCAGTTTAACCTCAGTGGTGAGAAAGCATTCGGAAATGATAATTCTGGATAAAATTAAAAGTCAATTGGACAAATGTGGATATTGAAAGCCTCTCTGATAATGTTAAGGACAAATGGTGTTTAACTAAGTTGCTTGAGTTTTTGATGAGGTCACAGAGAGGGTTGATGAGGGTCATGTAGTTAATGTGGTGTACATGGACTTCAAAAAGGCATTTGATAAAGTGCCACATAACAGGCTTGTCAGCAAAGTTAAAGCAATAGTGCAACGTGGATACGAAGTGGGCTGAGTGACAGGAAACAGAGCAGCAGTTTGTTTTTCAGACTGAAGGAAGATATATAGTGGGGTTCCCCAGGGGTCGGTGTTGGCACCACTGCTTTTCTTGATCTATATTGTCGTGAAGACCCCCACCTGCCAAGATGGACTCATATTATTTTCATCATATGAACATTAATTTTAAGCTGTTGCTGGAGTGAACAAATTACTTGTTTTGCAAGAGATCACCAGACACTTGGCTGGAGAACATTTGCATCCTAAAAGACAGTGCTTGGAGAGACAAAGGAATTGCTCACTGATTCAATTAACAGACATTAGGCTGGGCAATGGTGATCCAGATCTTGTCGGGGTGGGAGAGAGCATTACACCCCACCACCGAGAGCTTTGAAATCCACAAACGAAAGAGTTTGTTGAAAAAAACTTAGTCACATGACTAACCTGCTGGTCAACTTGGAGGTTTGAATTGTGCTCACAGGACAGTTTGGGGTCAGATTGCAGTTTGCAACTGAACCTGGAACAAGACAGCCTCTCTCCTGGCTGGCTCTCTCTCACTCTCTCTCACTTTCTCACAAGCCTCCGGACCCACTGAAGACACGTAAACCTCAAAAGAGAAAAGACTCCTGCATCGAAACAAGTTAAAGCGTGCACTGGGCCATAACGAGCAGCAAGACTTACCGGCAACCAAAGACTCAACATCAAACTCAAAGGACTGTAACTACAATCCATCTATTGCCTCAAACTTTTCCTCTTTTTTCTTTTCTACTTTTTCTGTCTCTACCTGCATGCTTATCGTGTATGCATGCTAGCGTGGTCACGTCGCATATTCATAGTCGTTAACTGAATTAGAGTTTAAGATTAGTAAACTTCTACTTCTAAACTTCTTGTTTAAATCAAAGAAAACCTGTCTGATTTGATTTTTTTGCCTTGCAATTGGAAAGCAGTGAACAAGGATTCACTGAGAGGAAGCTAAAAACACGGTGTTTTTAAAAATTAAACCCTGTTACAGTTAAACCAGGCAAAGACTGAGCGGGAACCGCTAGACCCCTTCTCACCTGGTCATAATGATCTAGACTTTAGTGCACAGGGCACAATTTCAGATTTTGCGAATGACACAAAACTTGGAAGTATTGTAAACTGTGAGGAGGATAGTGATAGACTTTAAGAGGACATAGGCTGGTGGAATGGGTGGACAATTAGCAGATGAAATTTAATACAGAGAAATGTGAAGTGATTCATTTAGATTGGCAGAATGAGGTGAGGCAATATAAATTAAAGGGTACAATGCTAAAGGGGGTGCAGGAGCAAAGGGACCTGGGTGTATATGTGTACAAATCATTAAAGGTTGCAGGGCAGGTGGAGTAAGTATAAAGCATACAGGATCCTGGGCTTTATAAATAGGGACATAGAGTACAAAAGCAAGGAAGTTATGAAGAATTTGTAAAAAACCCTGGAGTATTATGTCTAATTCTGGGCACCACATTTTAGGAAGAGTGTGAAGGCATTAGAGGGAATGCAGAAAAAGTTCACAAGAATGGTTCCAGGGATGAGCGAATTCAGTTATGTGGAGAAGCCGGGACTGTTCTCCTTGGAGAAGAGAAGATTAAGAGGATGTTGATGGAGGTGTTCAAAGTCATGAGGATTCTAGACAGAGTAGATGGGGAGAAACTTGCCGTTGGCGAAAGGGTCGAGAACCAAAGGAAACTGATTTAAGATAAAGCCAAAAGAAGCAATCGTGACATGAGGGAAAACATTTTTATGCAGCAAGTGGTTAGGATCTGGAATGCTGTACCTGAGAGTGTGGGGGCTTTCAAAAGAGAATTGGATAAGTATCTGAAGCGAAAAAGTTTGCAGGGCTGTGGGGAAAGGAGGGGGGAGTGGGACCAGGTGAGTTACTCTTCCAGAGAGCCGGCACAAAAACGATGGGCCAAATGGCCGCTTCCTGTGCTATAACCATTCTATGTTTCTATGTAGCAGTTTTGGCATTCACCTGGGCTCTGTGCTCAAGCGATAATAGAAACTGTATAATGCAAACATCAAGAGTTGTGTTTGATGTGTTACTGTAATACAATGCCAGCATGGTTCAGCAACCACAGTCTTGCCTTGGAGTCAGAAATTTGGCGTTCAAGCCTAGGAATTGAGTACTTAATGTAAACTGTCAACAGTGCAGTACTGAGGGAGTGTTGCAGTTGGAGATACTGTTTTCCAGATGAGATGTTAAACCGAGAGCCCGTCTGCCTTTTAGAGGGGACATACGAGATCCCCGGCACCATTCAAAGAAGAGCAAGGGAGCCTTCCTAGTTGTGCTACAATCATTTATCCTTGAACTAATGCCACAGAAACAGATTATTTGGTCATTTATCTCACTGCTCTTTGTGAGATATTGCTGTGCACAAATGGGCTGCCATGTTTACATAGGTAACTATAACAATTGCACCAGAAAAAGTGATTCATTACCTGTGAAGCTCTGTGTGACATTTGGAGGATGTAAAACGTGCGATGTAAAGGCAAGTTCTTTTTTTTTATTACCAATGGGTATAAAATCGTACATTATGGGTTGAATTTTACTGGGAAGGCTGAAGTCCTGCCACCAGGGTAAAAAGCGTAGGCGACCCCACTATGGCCGGCAGCAGGAGCTGGGGAGGTGTGTTGCTGGCAGCAGCCAATTAGGCAGTCACCGATTGGGCTACCATCCAATTAATTAAGGATGGCGGCCCGCCTCCAAGAGCTACCGTCCCAATCAGAGGGCCGGCAGCTCAGCAGCCTTGGCAGCACCACTGCTAGCAGTGGCCATTGCTGAGGCTGCGGCTGCAGGGCAAGGGTGTCCTCGAAGAGCAGTAAATGGGGTTGGGGAACGCCAGGGCTAGGCAGGCAGGCCCCAGCGAGTAGGGGTGATGGTGGGGGAATTGTTAAGTACTGGCGGCGCTGTGGCCCTGGGGCTGGCCATTGCTGCTGGGGGGGCCCCTCCGAGGGCCATGCTGTGCCCAAAATGGAGGGCACCCCTGGAGTCCGCTGGGAGGTCGACAGGTTTCACTGGACCTCGGAGGTGGGAAGTAGCCCTTAGTTGGCTGCTTATGTGGCTCAACACCTCCCAGCCTATCCCCAAAGGGCCCGTAAAATTGTGGCATTTGCATCCAGGACACCAGTAGCTTCTCTATTCCTTGGTTAGCACTTCAATGAGAACCTCTCCCTCATATTAGCATAGCTTGATCTCCTGTGTTTAAAAGGCTCACAGATCTGGAGAACACCACATTTTAGAGCAAATATAAGTGATATTTCAGAGTATTTATTCAGCTAAGCTATTGAAGAACGATTGAGAGCATCTGGGCTTTTGATGAAGCTGTTTCTCGAAAGTGAAGGTGAATTTCAGTCACTGTCGTCTCCTAAACAGGACCATGTAATTTACTTATACCGGTGGTGACTTACCGGGCTTCGGTTGTATAGCTAATTGAAGTGAGTGAATTAATGTAATACAACCACAGATGTCTCTCCTCTTCATTGTGTTCCTGAAGAAGTTTCTAAATTGTAATCTTTTTATTTTGAATTTGATATCAATATGCAGCAACTTTCAGAGTTTAAAGCTTTGGATTTAATTATTTTGCCTTTGCTCCTGTATCTCATTAGGGTTCACTCTTGGATCAGTTGTAAAAGACCGGGATGAACTGCAGCACTTCTTGACACACAACTTGTCCATGTCCAATGAAACAGCTGGACTCCTATTAGGATCAAGTGTCAATTTGAAGGAGGTAAGAGAAATAAGAATGAAATATAAACAGAAAATGCTGGAAATACTCAGCAGGTCAGGCAGCATCTGTGAAACGTTAACTCTGTTTTTCTCTCCACAGATGCTGCCTGACCTGATGAGTATTTCCAGCATTTTCAGTTTTTTTTTTCAGATTTCTAGCATCCGCGGTATTTTGCTTTTGAATAAAAATGAAATGTCTGGATGACCAGATGAATTTCAACACCAGTACCTGTTTGGGAGTAACGGAAAGAGGCGGGTGCATGGGCAAGTGCACTGTTACATAGATGTTACTGTAAGAGACAAAAGCAGGAACATCCAATCCTCAATAATGGCATTTCTCTCCTGATTGTCCTCTGGTGCATGAACTGGCCCATTTTACCAGTATGTCAGAACATACATTTACCATTGAGACAAGAATTTATAAAATTTTATGCAGTTATTTTTGCGGTGAGGGATTGTTTAAGGAAATGCACAGAATCTTGAGCAAACCCATTGTAAGTAAGGTTTTATTTTGCTTGAGTTATGGTATTTTCTGGGTGAAGTTATTTGTTCTTTGCGTGAGTCGATCTACAATTGGAGAATCAGGAGATTGATTTAAACCCTGTTCACTAATTGTGCCAAAACAGCTGCTGATTGGAATCAGGAAAGAAAATGTAATTTAAATAAAATGTCAGAATGGCTGCGTTTTCCTATCTCTACTGTCAGATGTCCCTCGATTCAAGGATGATGTCTACTCAGTCGTGAGTTCCTGCCATGAATCGTCATGTGACTAAGCAGGACAATTTCTGACCCCCAGATCTTTGGGCACATGGGGCAGGATGTCCCACGAGGTAGTGGAATCTGGAGTGGAGGACTTGCTTCCTCTTCTTCTCTGCCATTGCTCTGCCTCATCATTAAGCCATTGGGAACACTGTATACTGCAATCCAATTATTTATTTTGAGCAGAGAAGCGAAGCTGGGTAACTGGTGCACAATTTTTTTTTTAAGCTACTCATAGGCAGAGGTGTCATACCTAACCTTCAAATTTAGCCCTATGGATGAAATAAAATACGCTGAACCTCATTTATAACATAGAATATTTTCTTTTTAAGAGAGGCTTCTGCTGATTTTCAGTTTTGCACTCCATCTCCTTGCAAGCGATCAAAATAAACTTGTCAATGTCAACCCAAATACTTCCTGCTCATTAATATTACCCTGTTTCAATGCATACCATGATTGCAATCATTTTTGGAGTATGGAATGAACACCAGGGTTCCTCTTTATTTAAAACTTGTTGGGGTAGATCTTAACTGTGTGATAGTTTAAGGTAATACTCTAAATCATTGATATATACCACAATTGATAGTACTGAGCCCTGCAGAACTCCAATGGAAACAACCTTCCACTCACATTACCCTTTGCTTCCTGCTGCTGAGCCAATTTTGGATCCAACTTGCAACTTCTCTTGGATCGCCTGGGCTCTTAGTTTTCTGACCAGTCTGCCATGTGGGACTTTGTCAAAAGTCTTGCGAAAATCAATGTAGACTACATCAAATGTGCTACCCTCATCGGCACTCCTTGTTACCTCCTCAAAAAATTCAATTAAGGGTGCCAGACATGACCCCTTATCAAATCCATGCTGACTGCCCTTGATTAATCCATGTCTTTCTAGATGACTGTTTATACTGACGCTCAGAATTTTTCCAGTAATTTGCCCACCACTGAGGTTAAGTTGTCTGGCCTGTAATTACTCGGTCTTTCCCTTTCTCCCTTCTTAAATAATAGAGATGGATTTAATTTGTTAGTTTACTTGAATTTGGCATCTCTGGAGTCACTTTTTGATTCTTTGTGCTGTTTTGAACAAAGTGCTGGCTGCTCTGTATATGCAATTGTCTGATCTGAGATCTGTGATTAATTACAGGTCAGAATGAGTCTCTTGTAGGTTTTGTCATTCGCACATGTGTGGGCCTAAAACTAGTTGTCACCTGCTGAATTTTCTTTTACTTATTCAACTATTCAATAGCTTACATTTATATATTATGAGTCATTTGCAGGGTCTTTATTTCCTGTTGTCAGGACTTTTGGTCACTCCTTTTTCATCTTTTCTTATGCGATTTTGTCAACTGTCACTGTGTAGTTCGAGGCTCAGACTACTGGGCTTTGCCAAGCAAGTTTCTGAATCTCTCTCTCTTAGCTCCATCAGCATCTTGCATCTATTATGGATTTAAAATGGGGAGTGGTTACAATATTCTAATGGTATTGTGCCTTTGAGTGTAATGTTTTGCCACCTAGCATTATGTGACCAGCAACAAAATCCTTTATGTCAGTTCTAACAGCAGCTCTTAACATTTGCCATAGTGCATCTTATAAAGGCAAGTCAAGGCAAGTCCATTATACTTACAGATGTCCATGTCTTTATGTTCCCTTTTGCTCCTGGCACTCCTGGCCAGCCTCCCACCTTGCACCCTCTGTCACCCTGAGCTCATCCAAAACTTTGCTGCCTGTATCAACTTTTCCCAAGCCCCATAAGAACATAAGAAATAGGAGCAGGAGTAGGCCATTCAGCCCTTCAAGCCTGCCCCGCCGTTCAATAAGATCATGGCTGATCTGTCCCAGGCCTCAACTCCTCTTTCGGGCCTTCTCCGCATAACCCTCGACTCCTCGAGATTTCAAAAATCTGTCTACCTCCTCCTTAAATACATTTAGTGACCTAGCCTCCACAACTCTCTAAGGTAGGGAATTCCAGAGATTCACCACCCTCTGAGAGAAGGAATTTCTTTGCATCTCAGTTTTAAATGTGTGACCCCTTATTCCCCTATCAGTGGAAACATATTCTCAACATCTACCCTGTCAAGTCCTCTTAGAAACTTATATGTTTCAATTGGATCACCTCTCGTTCTTATAAAGACCTAACCTCTTTAGTTGTTCTTGATAAAGACAACCCCTTCATCCCAGAAATCAGCCTAGTGAACCTTTTCTGAACTGCTTCCAATGCTAGTATATCCTTCCTTAAATACAGGGACCAAAACTGTACGCACTACTTCAGGTGTGGCCTCACCAACACCCTGTACAGTTGTAACAAGACTTCCCTATTTTTAAACTCTAACCCCTAGCAATAAAGGCCAACATTCTATCTGCCTTCCTAATTACTTGCTGCACCTGCATGATAACTTTTTGTGTTTCATGTACAAGAGCACCCAGATCCCTCTGGACTGCAGTATTTTGTAGTCTTTCTCCATCTAAATAATAATTTGCCTTTTTATTCTTCCTACCAAAGTGGATGACCTCACACTTTCCCACATTGAATTCCATCTGTCAAGTTTTTGCCCACTCACTTAACCTATCTATATCCCTTTGCAGATTCTTTGTGTCCTCATCACAACATGCCTTCCCACCTATTTTTGTATCGTCAGCAGATTTGAATACACTACACTCTGTCCCTTCCTCCAAGTCATTAATATAGATAATAAATAGTTGAGACCCTAGGACCGATCCTTGTGGCACTCCACTAGTTATGGCTTTCCAATCTGAAAAAAGATCCATTAATCCCGACTGTCTGCCTTCTGTGTGTTAGCCAATCCTCAATCCATGCCAACACACTACCCTCAATACCCTGAGCTCTTATTTTGTGCAATAACCTTTTATGTGGCACCTTATCGAAAGCCTTCTGAAAATCCGAATACACTACATCTACCGGTTTCCCTTTATCCACTCTGCTTGTTATATCCTCAAAGAACTCTAATAAATTTGTCAAACATGATTTCCCTTTCATTACACCATGTTTGATTACATTATGTTTTTCTAAATGTCCTGCTATTTCTTCCTTAATAATGGACTCTAGCAGATCCCAGTCACCCATCACTTTTGTGCTCGCTGATATACATTGGCCCCCGGTTCAAGCAATGCCTCAACATTAAAATTCTCCTCCTTGAGTTCAAATCTCTCCATATTCCCACCCCTCCGTATCTTTGTAATTTCCTTCAGCCCTCCAACATAGGAGTAGGAACAGGCCATTTAGCCCCTCGAGCCTGTTCTGCCATCTAATGAGATCATGGCTGAACTGCGACCTAACTCCATATACCTGCCTTTACCGTTATCCCAAGATACCTTTGACGAACCAAAATCTATCAATCTCAGTTTCATCAATTGCTGTTTGCAGAATAGAGTTCCAAACCTGCCACCCTTTGCGTGAAGAGGTGTTTCCTAATTTCACTCCTGATAGGTCTGGCTCTAATCTTTAGACCATGTCCCCTAGTTCTAGACTTCCCAATGAGCAGAAATAGTTTCTACCAATCTACCCTATCTGTTCCCCTTCATACCTTGAAAACATCGATCAAATCACCCCCTAAACCTTCTAAATTCCAGGCAATACAATTCTTCTTTATGTAATTCTCCTAGATCTCTGCTCATGTTCAATTCTGGCCTCTTGCACGTCCCAATTTTCATCACTCCACCATTGGCAGCTCTGCCTACAGCTGACTGGGCCCTAAGGTCTGGAATTCCCTCCTTAAATCTCTCTGCTTCTCTACCTCTCTTCTCCTTTAAGACGCTCCTTAAAACCTACCTCTTTGACCAAACTTTTGGTCACCTGTCCTAATATCTCCTTATGTGTCTCAATGTCAGATTTTGTCTGATAGCACTCCTGTAAAACACCTTGGGGCATATTACTATGTAAAAGGCACTATATAAATGCAAGCTGTTGTTTTTGCCAAGTAACGTAGTTGCTGCTCCTGGGGCTCACTGCATTCACCAGCCCTTCAGTTTAATGGCAATATGGATGTTGCTGCTGATACTGTGTCTCGCTTCTCTGAGTACTTCGAATAAATGGCTAGCCTGATCATTGGGCCAATGTTTCTGCTGTTACTGCCCTCGCCCAATTACCCACTGCCTGCCCACCTACCTCGCTGGTCTTGTAGTACTGCTGCCTTGATTCTCTGCCATTGCCCACAATAGCTCTGTGGTAACCAGAGGAAAAAGCTGGTTGTCAGTGCTGCTTCTCTCCATCACTATTGATCAGCCTGTGACAGCCTTAGATTTAATTAATTTTCCCAGGGGGTTTCACTATTCATTAAGTTAGTATTTCCAGTATATAACAAAAAACTTAAATTCATTAATCGACTGTACGTAACATCATGGCCGTTCACTAGTGGATCATAAAAAGAACACTGAGGTGTTCTGTGGCTATAATTCAATAGAGAAGAAAGAAATAAAGCTTATTAAGTTGTATTAGAAGACCCAGTGGTAAAATACGGAGAAAGTAGTTGGCAAAATGTGTGTGAATGTTAAAAAAGAAAGACTTGCATTAATATCGTGCTTTCACAACCTCAGGACATCTCGAAGTGTTTTACCGCCAATGAAGTACTTTAGAAGTGTAGTCACTGTTATAATGTAGGAAACACGGCAGCCAATTTGTGCACAGCAAGATCCCACATACAGCAATGTGATAATGACCAGATAATCTGTTTTAGGCTTGTTGGTTGAGGGATAAATATTGGTTAGGATGTCAGGGAGAGCTCCCCCGCTTTGAAATATTGCCTGAGGGGGAAGACAGGGTCTCAGTTTAAAGTCTCACCTGAAAGCCAACACCTCTGACTGGATGTAGGACAGAAGATCTAGAATTTTATACGCTTGTCCCCCTAAAACATGGTGAAGTATCGTGTGTGGATCAGCAGATCAATCACAGTTGATCAGTTGCCAAACGTCAATAAAATGATGGGGGATATCATGAAAAGCCATCGCTAGTTTAATAGTTCCACAATTAGGGACCATGACTAGATGTGATGAATTGCCATTAAATCTACACTTAAATGCCAAGAGGTGGGAGGGCTTTCATGCAAGGAAGTGATTTTTTTTCTTTCTCTGTGCTTGTTGTTACAATTTGTTTCATGGATAAAGGTAGTTGTGACGTGTAGTTATGTAGTCCAGTTTGTAAGCCAGAAATACCTACTTTATTCTACGTATCTGGTATTCCTGGAATTTGAGCCCACAATGTTTTAGATTGCAATCTTGACATATCCCAGTCTGATTGAGTATATTTCTATTTTTCTACCCACTTTTCCAATCTCTTAGTATCGTTAAATACTTCATGACACAATACTGAATACCTGCTAGATGGTGTTGGTTGTTAAGGGTAGCTGTTGTTAGAGTTCAGGTGCTGGGCAGTTAATCTGAAGAAATGATACAGCAGAGATTTGGTTTCAGGGATTACTCTTCAATTTATGGGACTGCTTGAAATGTTTGAACAGTAGTTATTTTTGTTACTTTTCCCTGGAGCTGTCCATATCAAAGTGAACATTTTCATCAGTACAATGCCATTCTTAGCTGGTGCTGTTTCCACCGATAGTAAAAATACCTTGCTGTGAAAGCTTGAGATCTGTTGACTGCTGAGTACTTCCTGATGACACTCATACAGATGCTGTGAGAATGCAAGAGCATGTCCTTGTCCTAGCCTCAAATATCAACTCTAATTCTTGCCTCTTGCGCCTCTCCGATTTCTTTCACTGTACCATTGGTTGCCGTGCCTGCAGCTGCCTAGGCCCTAAGCTCTGGAACTCCCTCCTGAAACCTCTTTGCCTTGCTACCTCTCTCGCCTCTTTTAAGTCGCTTCTTAAAACCTATCTCTTTGACCAGGTTTTTGGTCACATGTCCTAATAACTCTTTATGTGGCTTGGTATCAACTTTTGTCTGAAAATACTCCTGTGAAGCATCTTTGGATATCTTGCTACATTAAAGGTGCTATACAAATGCAAGTTGTTGTATGATCTGTTAGACACACATTGCAGTGGTATTGAAGTGCAAGTTCAGCAATTTGAATGGAATGTTAGGTACATAGAATGGACTATAATATTGTTATGTTTTATAGTTTGTGTATTACTGATGCGTTGTGTCTTCCTGCTGGGACCTTTTTTGTAATGTAGTGCAATGTTAATGAAAGACATAAGAAAGGCTATTCTGCAATGTAGGAGAGCATATGTATACCACATTGACTCATCAACACGAGAGTGTATAATTGTTAGGCTGATCAAAAGTCCCAACAGTTATGGAGAAATCCATTAGCAGACAGTCTGCTAGTGTGATGCTGACAGAAGCAAGGTGTTCTTAAAAACATTGTTTGTTACTACTCTCCAGGACAATTTTTCTTGCCGGAGATGGCCCTACGCATCAAAACGTTGTGCTGTGTTAAAGCTTCTGTCTTGAGTAGATTAAAAATTGTTTGGGAAATCACATCTTGACCTATCACTTTGCAGAGTTGACAAAACTTTACCTTTGCCCAGTGTTGTTGCTCAGGTTGGTCAAATAATCTTGAATAAACTTATTTATATAATGTATAGGTAGAGTAGAGCCTTCTGACGTAATAGTAGAAAGAAGATCACACAGATGTCATTTAATGTAGATGAATGTAAAGTATTACTAGTAGGATGAATGGTGTTGAAATAGCCAAGGTTGAAATGCAAAGAGATGTAAGAGTTATAGTAGATTCAGTGGCCAATGCAGAGCCACAAACAACAGAACCAGTAGGATGTTGAACTACATAGCCAACAGAGTAGAATCCAAGTCAGAAGTTGCGATCGAACGGTACAGTTCTCTGGTCCATTTGCACCTTGAGTATTGTGTCTGGTTCTGGACACAGAAAAAAAATAAGACATTTAGGTGCTGGAGGCAGTGCATAGAAGAGCCAAGATGCTGATACTTTGTGTCAGGGGTCTGAATTGTAAGAAAGGCTTTAGTTTTTCAGCCTGGAATGGAGGCAGTGGGTTCAAGCCAGTAAAGGTAAATTTATGAACAAAAAGCAAAATACTGCAGGTACTGGAATTATGAAACAAAAATAAAAAATGCTTGAGATACACACCAGGTCAGGCAGCATCATCGAGAAAATGAAAATCAGTTGGTATTTCAGGTGTGAACCCTTCTCCAGAACTGATGTATTAAATTGGGCTGAATGGTTTTCCTCATCTGTCAAGATTGTGATCTTGGTGTCATTGTTTTTGCTTCCTTGTAAGTAAAATGAGCATTGACAATGCAAATAACTCACCTGAACTAGTAGCCGTATTACCTGAATTACTGACTCTTGTCATTGGATGGGGCCAAGTCAGGAAAGTGCAGTTGTGGTGGAAGATTAGCCATGATCTTATTGAATGGCAGAGTAGGCTCAAAGACCAAAATGGCCCACTCCTGCTGCTGTTCCTTATGCTTGTAAGTCTGTGGGAGTGTGGAGCCCAAGGTAAAACCGTAGGCCACAGGTAACACTTTCCACATGCTTGCTTATGCCACCAGACCATAGCACGTCAATTGAAGGCCTATATATACGCTACTTTTGGCAATTGCCACTATCCACAAAAAATTGGGTCTGGGATGCCATCAGCGATGCAGAGTATTCCTCTCTGTCACCTGTTTGATGGACAATTATCCAGGTAGAATGGCTGCAACACTCAGTTGCAGAGCAGGGTGGTGCAGAATGTTAGACTGAAAAATTAGCTAGGCTCCCTAGTGGTTTGAAGGGTGGATGGTGTTCTCTATGTAGTTTGCATTGTAGAAAATACTGAAACTGCCACTCTACATGTGACCTGGGATTATGTGACTTGTTGCTATGCTTGAGTCGATTGTAGACTTTAATATTAAACATCTCAGCATAGTTATCCTTGGGCAAATAGACACTGAAATCCAGTGTAGTTAAGAAAACAAAAAACAGATGGTGCCTCTTTAAAAGCAGCTGATAGCTATTAAAGTGAGTTTGGACTGCATGTTAAGGCTGACAGATGAAGCAAAGTGTGACCTTGTTTACAGAGGGAATGTAATCACTTCTGTGTCTGCTAAATTATGCTAATAAAGTAAGTTGACAGCCTCATCCATCAGATAATGGCCAATTGCTTGTCATGACAACAAGAGCCATTGCAGTCAATATTTGTTTCAGTCAAATAGCTGAGGTCATTTGATTTATTGACAATGTGCAGTACATTGTTCAGAGATGTAACCAGTGCACTCCTGAGCATATATGCAGAAGACAATTGCTAAAGCACACAGTCTCGAATAAGTACATTTAAGAGGTAAAAGTCCTGATACAATAGAAATGACACAAGAACTGGGTTAAACTTAAGCAATAAAGTATGCAAAAGAATTTGATACATGTTTTGGTTGTTAAGAGAAAGACTCCCTCTTTATATTTACTTATTTCAAGAATTACCAAGAAAGGCTTCAAAAATTCGGGCTTTTTTCATTGAAACAGAGGGGTGGGCTTTAATGAATGTAGACAAAATTAGAAGTTTTGAGAGGGTACTAAATTTTGCTGAAAGGTTACAGACCTGAAATGTTAACTCTGCTTCTCTCCACAGATGCTGCCTGACCTGCTCAGTATTTCCAGCACTTTCTGTTTTTATTTCAGATTTCCAGCATCCACAGTATTTTGCTTTTAATAAGTGAAACATTGTTTTGTTCCCACTACTTCGTGTTGCAGTGAAATTGGGACATATTCAGGAATATTGCCAGAAGAAAACAGGGGGAGGTTAGAAGATTCCTTTTTCACCAGAGGGTTATTAGAAGATAGAATACTTTTCAAGTGGCTATTGAGGTAGAGTCTATTACAGAAAGAATTTGATAGGTATATGGAAAAGGATGCAGGAAAAAAGCATTAGTGGAATTGGAACAGATATTTAGTTAAGGTGCTAGTAGTGATACAGGTTCATCGTGACGGGGGCTTCCTTTTCTGTTTAATTTCTATTCGTTTTTACTTCCTAGTTAAGGCCTTTTGTACCATGCTTCCCAGATGGATGGTTGATCAGCATTGTATTCATTCATTTAGAATAGCAGTAATACCTGTATCTGTCGAAGTTGACCCTGGTAATTTGCTGGAAGCACAGTAAGACTTGACAAATTGTAGCAATTGGCAACAGAATGCCAACAGCAGCACTGACCCAACAAGTGATGGTTGCCTCTTCTGCAAAGATGGGACTGCGTTCCAAGTATTGATGCTGCCTGAAGGGAGGGCTGTTCAGGTTGGACAAGCTTTATTGCTAACATTATGTACAGACTTTCTGGATTGATAATGAATGTTAAAGGAGCTCTTAGCTTTTATAGTGCCTGCATTAAACATTGGGAACTCTTCTGTGCCTGCTTCAGTCATTACCTCATAGAATACTGACACTACTGTCTGACATTAGAGCAAGATGCCCATATCCAGCCCATTAGTCTTTGCATTAAGCTTTGCACTGTGCTGAAATCAGGAAAAAGAGACATGTTTTCTTCACAATTTGCCAAACAGATATCCAGTATTCTGTGACAGAATGATTGTAGGCTTTATAGAAGTCAAAAGCAACAGATCTTGCCAACTGATATTCTTCATTTTTTTCCCTCTTCAAGTAAGTTATATTTTGCCAAAAGTTTTCTATTGCTAAATCAGAACAAACTTGGATAACAATGATTGGATCCTGCTGGAATGATCAGTAAATCCTGGACAGATTTATTATGCTATCAACCTTTTGTGAATAATTTAATATAATTTACAAATGCATCTGTAAAGATTAGGGAAGGAAGAGAAGAGAATGTCAAGACTGAAATTTTTAATGAAATGTATTAGATAAACAACATCAATACTAGTAAGCCTCACATGGAACTGCTTATGGGTAATCTGAGGTATGGAATATGGTTTCTGATGATTAACCAGTGCTCTTCACAGGGAAGATAACTAAGTTACAAAGTATAGTTTTATTCCTAGAATGAACTCCTTCTGACTCATGGTTGTGGACATCTGATTTCCATCAAAACTCCAAATTAAATGACAATTCAAAGAAAAATGAAAATATGAAACTGCACTCACAGTTCAAATAGTCCCTAAAGATTGCTTGCAATCTGCTGGTTACCTGCAAAAATCTATGGCTGAGATTTTGCAGCAGAAATAATGTTGACGCTATCAGTGTTTACCGTTATTGGACAGCAACTTCCATCGTTGGCACATGCTCAGTTAAATGCAGAAATCAGGAAATCGCTGTCTGAGTTGCCCTGCTCCTCCAGGAGCTTCGCTCTCACAGTATCTCACCAAGCCACTTAGCATTGAAACACATGTAACAGTGTGAAGTTGTTCACCTACCCGCTCGATATCCTGTCTCTTTCATCTCTCTCTTAATCACATCTTTCTTTCCCCCTCTTTATTTTGGTTTCTGTGCATGATTTGATATTGAAATTATTATTCTAACTGACACTTCCTGGTTTAAACTCTGCATGTCTCTGTAAGGATTCTTCAATCCAATTGGTTAAGACATTGTTGTGTGCCCTGTTCACATAGGCCCCAGATCCCCTGTCGAGAGGGCTGCACTTTTTGGGATTTCCAATAACTGCAGGTGCCAGTGCAAAAGCCCATAGAAAGACTGTAGGATATGTGTATTGAATGGCTAGCGCAGTTATTTCACCACTGACCGCAAAATCCAGGTCTTTGTGAAACAGAGGCAGCTGCCCTAGTTGAAAATACTCAGCTGTTTGCACAGGGCTAAAGCATGAGAGAAGGTGGAACAGTGCGATATGGCAGTGAATTCCTGTAATCAGAATCCAGTTGTTCAAGTGGGATCATTAGTTAAGGATACAAGCACAAGTGGACTTTATCAGCTGAATAGACACTCACAATAGTGGGGCCCACTATTTTGTTAGCAAGATAGGGAGTGCAACACATTGGATAGGTCTTGGAAGAAAGCGATGCAGCAGTAGAAGCTCTGGGTCAGCAGATCCCAGATCCAGTGAGTGAACAATTTGCTCAGTCAGGTGCATCCACTCTGCTGGTAACTACTGTGTACCTTGTTCAGTTGTGATTTCACTAAAGCAGGTTTTCATTAAAGCCTAACATGTTCTTGATGAAAAGTCACAACCTGAAACGTTGGCTGGAATTTTAGGTTAGGCGGGAGGCCCCGCCCACCAGCCGAAAAGTCAGTTGCGAGCCTGCCTCTGCCGGGCCTGGGGAGCCACGCTGGGATTTTTCGCTCCCCAGGCCCTTAATTGGTCTTGGGTGTGACTTCCACCTCCTTGAGGCAGGAAGTCCCACCAAATGGAGCTGCCGGCAGTTCTTGGTCCCAGCAGTGCCACTGGTAACATTGGCCACTTCTGGGACTATACCCAGCCATCGGAAGCAAAAGGAAGGATGGTCCTGGAAGTCAGGTACGTTTTTGCGGCCTCGCCGGGGGTAATCAGCCAGGCCCCTGGTGAGGCAAGTGGGGGTCGGTTGGGGGTGGGGGGGTGTGTTATGCGTTGGGGCCAGTTGGGGCTTCGGGGGTCGCCCTTCCTGGTGCACAGGGTGCCTGATCAGGAGGTCTGCCTCCCCCAGGTGAGGTTCTTGGGGCCTTTGCCATCTGGCCGCCGTGGGTAAAATACCAGCGGCGGCGAGAAGAGGCCCTTTAGTAGCAGTTAATTGGCCACTTAAGGGCCTTGATAGGCGTGGGGCGGGAAAGCCATTTCTTCTGCTGCCGCCCCGCGTAAAATTGCAGTGGAGGCAGGACGGCATCGGAACGGCTCTTCCACTCAATTTTTCAGCCCCTACCCCACCACCAGCCCGCTCGTTGGGGAGGCCGTAAATTTCTGGCCATTAACTCTGTTTTTCTCTTCACAGATGCTGCCTAACCTGCTGAGTATTTTCAGCATTTTCTGTTTTCGTTTCAGATTTCCAGAATCCGCAGTATTTTGCTTTTGTTTCTAAAATGTTCCTAATTCATTTGGCAAATATGCTGTTATCAACAGTCCAATGATGAGTGCACAGTTCTGTAACAATTTGAAAGGTTGCGTGTGTTGCTACTGATACAACCACCGGAAAGGACAGACATTTTGCATCATTTATGTAACATTCTTCCCCCTCCTCATGCTCTGTGCCAGCCTAGGCTGCAAAATGCGGGTGTTCCAGAGGATAGAAAATTAACTGTGGCTTCCTATCTGATGGTAAATCACAATTCCTGTCAGCTAATTCTGAATTGCGATGGCAAAAATGAGAAAATCAATTGTATTCAACACTTTTTGATAATTCCCATTAATATAGATTATGAATAATAACTGTGACTCAGTTGGTAGCACTGTCACCTCTGAGTCAGATTGTTGTGAGTTCAATTACCACTCCAGAGACTTGAGCACAAAAATCTAGACTGACCCTTCAGTGCAGTACGGACGGAGTGCTGCACTGGCAGAGGTGCTATATTTCAAATGAGATGTGAAATCGAGGACTCATCTGTCCTGTCAGATGGATGTTAAAGACCAGGGAGATAAACATAGGAAGAGAGGAAGTATTAAGGGGATGAGCATCCTTGAAAGTGGATAAATTACCAGAGCTGGTTGAGGTGTGCCCGAGGCTGTTAAAAGAAGTCAGGGAGGAAATAGCAGATGCTCTGACCATCATTTTCCAATCTACACTGGATGCGGGTGTAGTGCCGGAGGATTGGAGAACTGCTAACATTGTACCTTTGTTTAAAAATGGAGCGAGGGATTGACTGAATTATTACAGGCCGGTCAGTCTAACCTCGGGAGTAGGCAAAATATTGGAATCAATTCTGCGGGAACAGGATAAACTGTCACTTAGAAAGGCATGGAAAAATCAAGGACAGCTTTTATGGATTTAAGGGAAGATCGTGTCTGATGAATTTATTTGAATTTTTTGTGGAGGTAACAAGGTGGATAGATGAGGGTAGTGCAGTTGATGTGGTCTACATGGATTTTAGCAAGGCTTTTGATAAGGTCCCACATGGCAGACTGATTAAAAAAATAAAAGCCCATGGGATCTAGGGGAATGTAACAAGCTGTATACAAAATTGACTCAGTGGCAGGAAACAAAGGGTAATTATTGACTGGTGTTTTTGCAACTGGAAGGCTGTTTCCAGTGGGGCTCAGTACTAGGTCCCTTGCTTTTTGTGGTATATATTAAAAATTTAGACTTAAATGTATAGGCCATGATCAAGAAGTTTGCAGACAACACAAAAATTGGTCACGTGGTTGATAGTGAGGAGGGAAGCTGTAGACTGCAAGAACATATCAATGGACTGGCCTGGTGGGCAGAGAAATGGCAAATGGAATTCAGCCCAGAGAATTGTGTGGTGATGCATTTGGGGAGCTCAAACAAGGCAAAGGAATACACAATTAATGGGAAGATACTGAGGGGTGTAGAGGAAGCGAGAGACCTTAGAATATATGTCCACATACTTATTTTTTATTTGTTTCATGGGATGTGGGCATCACTGGCCAGGCCAGCATTTATTGCCCATCCCTAATTGCCCTTGAGAAGGTGGTGGTGAGCTGCCTTCTTGAACCGCTGCAGTCCACGTGGGGTAGGTACACCTACAATACTGTTAGGAAGGGAGTTCCAGGAGTTTGACCCAGCGACAGTGAAGGAACGGCGATATAGTTCCAAGTCAGGATGGTGTGTGACTTGGAGGGAAACTTGCAGGTTGTGGTGTTCCCACGAATCTGCTGCCCTTGTCCTTCTAGTTGGTAGAGGTCGTTGGTTTGGAAGGTGCTGCCTTGGTGTGTTGCTGCAGTGCATCTTGCAGATGGTACACACAGCTGCCACTGTGCGTTGGTGGTGAAGGGAGTGAATGTTTTAGACAGGGTGCCAATCAAGTGGGTTGCTTTGTCCTGGATGGTGTTGAGCTTCTTGAGTGTTGCTGGAGCTGCACCCATCCAGGCAAGTGCAGAGTATTCCATCACACTCCTGAATTGTGCCTTGTGGACAGGATTTTGGGTAGTCAGGAGGTGAGTTACTCGCCACAGGACTCCTAGCCTCTGACCTGCTCTTGTAGGTACGGTATTTATCTGGCTACTCCAGTTCAGTTTCTGGTCAATGGTAACCCCCAGGATGTTGATAGTGGGGGATTCAGCAATCGTAATGCCATTGAAAGTCAATGGGTTGTTGGTTAGATTCTCTCTTGTTGGAGATGGTCATTGCCTGGCACTTGTGTGGTGTGAATGTTACTTGCCACTTATCTGTCCAAGCCTGGATATTGTCCAGGTCTTGCTGTATTTCTACACGGACTGATTCAGTATCTGAGGAGTCACTAATGGTGCTGAACATTGTGCAATCATCAGCGAACATCCCCACTTCTGACCTGATAATTGAAGGAAGGTCATTGCTAAAGCAGCTGAAGATGGTTGGGCCTAGGACACTACCCTGAGGAACTCCTGCACTGATGTCCTGGAGCTGAGATGATTGACCTCCAACAACCACAACCATTTTCTATTGCACTAGGTAGGATTCCAACCAATGGAGAGTTTTCCCCCTGATTCCGATTGACTCCAGTTTTGCTCGGGCTCCTTGATGCCATACTTGGTCCAATGTTGCCTTGATGTCAAGGGCAGTCACTCTCACCTCACCTTTTGAGTTCAGCCCTTTTGTCCATGTTTGAATCAAGGCTTTAATGAGGTCAGGAGCTGAGTGGCCCTGGCGGAACCCAAACTGTGTGTCACTGAGCAGGTTATTGCTAAGCAAGTGCCGCTTGATAGCACTGTCGATGACACCTTCCATTACTTTACTGATGATCGACAGTAAACTGATGGGGTGGTAATTGGCTGGGTTGGATTGTTTGCTTTTTGTATACAGGACATAACTGGGCAATTTTTCACATTGCCAGGTGGATGCCACTGTTGTAGCTGTACTGGAACAGCTTGGCTAATGGCGCCTGAAGGTAGCAGGACAGGTCAATTAGGTGGTTAAGAAGGCATATGGAATCCTTTCCTTTATTAGCTGAGGCATAGAATATATGAGTAGGGAGGTTATGCTGGAACTATATGAAACATTAGCTAAGCCACAACTTGAGTACTGTGTGCAGTCTGGTCACTCGTTACAGAATGTAATTGCACTAGGGAGGGTACAGAGGAGATTTACAAGGATGTTGCCAGGATTGGAAAATTGCAGCTATGAAGAAAGATTGGGTAGGCTGGGCTTGTTATCCTTGGAATAGAGGAGGCTGAGGGGTGATTTGATTGAGCTGTACAACGTTGTGAGAGGCCTGGATAGAGTAGATGGAAAGGGTCTATTTCTCTTATCAGAGGGGTCAGTGACTCGGGAGCATAGATTTAAAGTGATTGGTAGAAGGATTAGAGGGGAAATGAGGAAAAACTTTATCACCCAGAGGGTGGTAGGGGTCTGGAACTCACTGCCTGAAAGGGTGGTAGTGGCAGAAAACCACAACTCATTGAAAAGGTTTCTGGATGTGCACCTGAAGTCTGTAAACTCCAGGGATATGGACTAAGTGGTGGAAAGTGGGATGAGGCTGGGTGGCTCGTTTTTCAGCCAGCGCAGCCACAGTGGGCAGTATGGCCTCCTTCTGCGCCGTAAATGGTTCTACATTTTCTAATTATTGTAAATATATGAAAAGGAGGAATGTGCAGGGATGTGGGGAGGGTACAGAGGAGTGGCAGTACGTGAATTGCTCCTTAGGAGAGTCAGCATGGACGCGATAGATCGAATGGCCTTCTGTACTGTGATGATTCTATGATTCCATAAGTTCATATTGAGGAGCAGGGGAATTCTCATGATATGGACAAAAGTTATCCCTCAACCTCATGAAAGTACATTATCCAGTCATTAATCACATACGAACATATGAATTAGGAGGAGGAGTAGGCCACTTGGCCCCTCGAGCCTGCTCTGCAATTCAACACGATCATGGCTGATCTGATTGTAGTCTTGACTCCACATTCCCACCTACCCCCGATAACCTTTCACCCCCTTCCTTATCAAGAATCTATCTATCTCTGCCTTAAAAATATTCAAAGACTCTGCTTCCACTGCCTTTTGAGGAGGAGAATTCCAAAGACTCAAGACCTTTTGATGTGTTACCTTATCAAATGCCTTCTGGAAATCTAAGTATAGTACATCCACCAGTTCCCCATTATTCACAATACATGTTACTTCATCAAGGAACTCCAATAAATTGGTTAAATATTATTTCCCTTTCACAAAACCATATTGACTCTGCCTGATTACCTTGAATTTTTCTAAGTGCCCTGCTATACTGTTTTTAAAAATAGCTTCTAACATTTTCCCTAAGATAGATGTTAAAGCTAACTGGCCTGTAGTTTCCTGCTTTCTGTCTCCCTCCAGTTTTGAATAAAGGAGTTACATTCACTGTTTTCCAATCTAATGGAACCTTCCCCGAATCTAGGGAATTTTGGAAAATTAAAACCAATGCATCAACTATCTCAGTAGCCACTTCTTTTAGGACCCTAGGATGAAATCCGTCAGAACCCAGGGTCTTGTCAGCCCGCAGCTCCAACAATTTGCTCAGTACCACTTCCCTGGTGATTGTAATTTTCTTGAGTTCCTCCCTCCCTTCATTTCCTGATTTAAACTATTTCTGGAATGTTACTTGCATCCTCTGGAGTGAAGACTGAAACAAAATGCCTGTTCAATTCATCTACCATTTCCTTATTTTCCATTATTAATTCCCCAGACTCACTTCCTTTGGGACCAAAGCTCACTTTGTTAACTCTTTTCTTTTCAAAATATCTACAGAAACTCTTACTATCTGTTTTTATATTTCTAGCCAGCTTTCTCTCGTACTTTAATTTTTCCCTCCTTATCTATCTTTTAGTCATCCCTTGCTGTTCTTTATAATCTGTCCAGTCGACTGACCTGCCACCCATCTTTGCGCAATTATATGCTTTTTCTTTAAGTTTGATATTATCTTTAACTTTTTTAGTTAACTACTGATAGTGTGTCCTCCCCTTGGAATTTTTCTTTCTCGTTGGAATGTATCTATTCTGTGTATTCTGAAATATCCCCTTAAATGTCTGCCACTGCATCTCTATTGACCTATCCCTTAACCTAATTTGCCAGTTCACTTTAGCTAGCTCTGCATTCATGCCCTCATAATTGCCCTTATTTAAGTTTAAAATACTAGCCATCACTGTTGGTGCGCAAATTGGCTGTTACGTTTTCCTATATTACCGGTGACTACACTTCTAAAAGCACTTCATTGGCTGTGAAGCGCTTCAGGACTGCTCCGAGATTGTGAAAGGTGCTATATAAATGCAAATCTTTATTTTCTTTTGGAAAACAAGACAGAAACCTGTAAGGTTTCCATCGCAAATGAGGTGGGCTGTTGCAGTCCTGTACTTATCAGTTTATCGCAAAAAATTGGCCATAATTCAACACTAAATTCTTGTCATTTCCTCTGAATTCTTTGCTGCCTATATCTCTTCACTATGTCCCATATTAACAGGAAGTAACCACAAGACGCTTATGAGTGACATCTGAACAGGATGATAATATTTCTTGATGAGTTTCTGTGAAGAGATATAATTGGTATTCTGGGAAAAGAAAAAAAATCTATCAAATGTAAAATTTTGATTCTAATTATAGACCTATTTTCCATGATGAAAGGTATAAAAATAAACAAGATGCTGTCAGTTAAGCAAGAGGCTGCATATGTTCTGAATAATGTGCACAGAAATTTAGCATTGAGCCAATCTTCTCTCCCTAGCTTAATTCTCTGTTCCCCCCCAACCACATTACCACAGAAACCCTTGTCCATACTTTATCTGAAACCTTGATTTCTTTTAATGTGTTCATAGTTAGCCTCTGTGCCCCCAATCTCCACAAGCTTCAACTCATCCAAAATACTACAGCTAGCGGCGTCACTCATACCCGCATTACCTCTATGTTCTCCAAGCACCCTCTAGCTCAGAGAGTTAACTTTAAATTTCTGCTGCTTGCTTTCAGATTTCATTGCTTTCATTGCCTCAATCCACGCCATTTTGGTGATCTGCACATATCTTCTATCACTGCATGTACAGTCTGCTCCTGTAATGCTCGGTTTCTCCTTTTTCCTTGCTTTCACCACTCTACCATCGGTGGTTTTGAATTTAGCGAATACACTCCCCAATCAGCTCTTGCAAGATTGTTAAAAATCGCCTCAAAATCTTGCAGTTCAGCCAAGCTTCTGACCCTACCACCCTGATCTTCTCCATGTGTCCCTTTGGCCACCGGCTGGATGTCCACTGTTTGAAGCTGAATGAAAAACACATTGAGATTTTTTCCTGCGTGCAAAGGGCACAACAGGAGTGCAAATGGTTTCTTGAATTGCGGGGTGTATCATGGTCTGGATCTCTGACATGATTCATCATTCCCTGTTCAGTTTACGATATTGCATGTAACAAGTGCATTCTTAAAAAGGAAGCCTAAATACTTCTACTAATATAAACTATAGAAACATAGAGAATAGGAGCAGGAGTAGGCCATTCGGCCCTTCGAGCCTACTCTGCCATTCATTATGATCATGGCTGATTATCCAACTCAGTAACCTGTTCCGGCTTTCTCCCCATTATGGTATATGGCATTGATTCAAGAGTTGGAAATTTCCAGAACTGCTTTAGGCTTTACATTGTTTTACATTATGTGAACAGGGGTTTTACGGGGCTGTGGATTAGAGTGAGTCTGACGGTGTAGTCATGTACCCATTAGTAATGATGCACATTAGCTGTGGCTCATTTGGTAGCATTCTTGCCTCTGAGTACGAGGTTCCAGGTTAAAGTCTCATTCCAGGGCTTGAGCACAAAAATCAGGGCTGACACTCCAGTGCAGTCCTGAAGAACAGGAGTAGGCCATTCGGCCTCTCAAGCCTGCTCGATCATTCAATAAGATCATGGCTGATCTGATTGTGGCCTTAACGCCACTTTCCTCCATAACCCTTGACTCCCTTGTGGATCAAAAATCTGTCCAATTCAGCCTTGAGTATATTCAATGACCCAACTTCCACTGCTCTTTGGGCAAGGGAATTGCAAAGATTAACGACCCTCTGAGAGAAGAAATTTCTCCTGAGCTCTGTCTTAAATGGGAGACCCCTTATTTTGAAACTGTGCCCCCTAGTTCTAGATTCCCCCATGAGGAGAAACATCCTCTCAACATCTACCCTGTCAAGCCCCCTAAGAATCAAATACCTCTCATTCTTCTAAACTCCAATGAGTATAAGCCCAAACTGCTCATAAGGCTACCCCTTCATCAGCCGAATGAACCTGCTCTAAATTGCTTCCAATGCAAGTATATGCTTCCTTAAGTCAGGAAACCAAACTGTACACAGTACTCTAGATGCCTTCTCACCAATGCCCTGTACAATTGTAGCAAGACTTCCCTACTGCAACAAATGTCAACATTCCATTACTTATTACTTGCTGTACCTGCCTACTAACTTTTTATAATTCATGATCAAGGACACCCAGATACATCTGTACTGCAACATGAGTTTGGATTCCACAGGGCCACTCAGCTCCTGACCTCGTTACAGCCTTGGTCCAAACATGGACCAAAGAGCTGAACTCCAGAGGTGAAGTGAGAGTGACTGCCCTTGACATCAAGGCAGCACTTGATTGAGAATGGCATCAAGGAGCCCTAGCAAAACTGGAATCAATGGGAATTGGGTGAAATAACTATCCGCTGGTTGGAGTCGTACCTAGCACAAAGGGAGATGGGTGTGCTTGTTGGAGGTCAATTATCTCAGTCCCAGGACATTACTGTAGGAGTTCCTCAGGGTAGTGTCCTCGGCCCAACCATCTTCAGCTGCTTCATCAATGACCTTCCTTCAATCATAAGGTCAGAAGTAGGGGTTTTGCTGATGATTGCACAATGTTCAGCGCCATTAGCAATTCCTCAGATACTGAAGCAGCCTGTGTCCAGATGCAGCAAGACCTAGATGACATCCAGGCTTGGACTGGTAAGTGGCAAGTAACATTCGCACCACACAAGTGCCAGGGAATGACCATCTCCAACAAGAGAGAATCTAACCATCTCCCCTTGATGTTCAATGGCATTACCATCGCTGAATCCCCGACTATCAACATCCTAGGGGCTACCATTGACCATAAACTGAACTGGAGTAGCCATATAAATACCGTGGCTACAAGAGCAGGTCAGAGGCTGGGAATTCTGTGGCGAGTAACTCACCTGCTGACTCCCCAAAGCCTGTCCACCATCTACAAGGTACTAAGTGAGGAGTGTGATGGAATACTCTGCACTTGCCTGGATGGATACAGCTCCAACAACACTCAAGAGGCTTGACACCATCCAGGTCAAAGCAGCCCACTTGATTGGCGCCCCGTCCACCACCTTCAACATTCACTCCCTCCACCACCGATACACAGTGGCAGCAGTGTGTACCATCTACAAGATGCACTGCAGCAGCTCACCAAGGCTCCTTACATAGCACCTTCCAAACCCGCGACCTGTACCACCAAGAAGGAGAAGGGCAGCGGATGCATGGGGAAAACCATCACCTGCAGGTTCCCCTCCAAGTCACACACCATCCTGACTTGGAACTATATAGCCATTCCTTCACTGCCGCTGGGTCAAAATCCTGGAACTCCCTTACTAACAGCACTGTTGGTGTACCTACACCCCAAAGACTGCAGCGGTTCAAGAAGGCAGCTCACCACTACTTTCTCAAGGGCAATTAGGGATGGGCATTAAATGCTGGCCTAGCCAGCGAGGCCCACATTCCCCGA
Organism: Heterodontus francisci; assembly: GCF_036365525.1. Lineage (NCBI taxonomy): Eukaryota > Metazoa > Chordata > Chondrichthyes > Heterodontiformes > Heterodontidae > Heterodontus > Heterodontus francisci. The sequence goes on along the minus strand of NC_090402.1, from coordinate 45,079,056 downwards.
ACAAATATAAAGAAAGCATTCTGCATTCTCCATGTAAATAATATTCTGCTTTTCTATTCTTCGCCCCAAAGTGGACAACTTCACATTTTCCCAGCTTAGACTCCATCTGCCAAATATTTGCCCACTGCTTAACCTATCTATATCTCTTTGCAGACACTTTGTGTCCTCCTCACAACTTGCTTTCCTGCCTATCTTTATATCGTCCGTAAATTTGGCTACAATACACGCAGTCCCTTCATCCAAGTAATTAATATAGATTATAAATAGTTGAGGCCCCAGCACTGATCCCTGTGGCACTCCACTAGGTACAGTTTGCCAACCTGAAAATGCTCCATTTATCCTGACTCTCTGTTTCCTGTTAGTTAGCCAATCCTCTGTCCATGCTAATATATTACACCCAACATCATGAGCTATTATCTTGTGTAATAACCTTTTATGTGGCACCTTTTGAATGCCTTTTGGAAATCCCAAATACTCTACATCTACTGATAGCACTTTATCCACCTTGCTAGTTACATCCTCAAAGGACTCGAATAAATTTGTGAAACACGATTTCCGTTTCGTAAAACCATGTTGACTCTGCCTGACTGCATTATGATTTTCTAAATGTCTTGCTACTAGTTCCTTAGTAATGGACTCTGGCATTTTCTCAATGACAGATGTTAAACTAACTAGCCAACAGTTTCCTGCTTTCTATCACCTCCCCCCTCCCCACTTTTCTTAGTAGAGGTGTTACATTTGCAGTTTTCCAATCCACAGGGTGCTTTCTAGAATCAAAGGAATTTTGAAAGACTACAACTAATGCATCCAATATCTCTGCAGCCACTTCTTTTAAGATCCTAGGATGCAGGCCATCAGATCCAGGGGACTTGTCAGCCTTTAGCCCGACTAGTTTTCCTGGTACTTTTTCTCTAGTCATGGTGATTGTTTTAAGTTCCTCCCTTTTGTCTCTTGATTTTCTGCTATTCTTGGGCTGCTTTTTGTGTCTTCTACTGTGAAAACAGATACATAATACTTGTTCAAAGTCTCTGCCATTTTCTTGCTTCCCATTATTAATTTGAAAATGGAATAGTGTAGGTCAGATGGTTTCACAGGTCGGTGCAACATCGAGGGCCGAAGGGCCTGTACTGCGCTGTAATGTTCTAATTCTAATTCTAATTAATTCCCCAGTCTCACTCTCTAAGGGACCAACACTTACTTTAGCTACTCTCTTTTTTATATGTTTATAGAAGCTTTTTTTGTGGTTTTTTATATTTCTTGCTCGTTTACTCTCATACTCTGATTTCTCCCTCCTTTTTTGCCATCCTCTGCTGGTTCCTAATTTTTTTTCAATTTTCTGGCCTGCCATTAATTTTTGCATTATTGTACACCTTTACTTTCAATTTGATATGATCCTGAAATTCCTTAGTTAACCATGGATGCTGCATCCTTCGCAGAGTCTTTCTTAATGAAATATATCTTTGTTGAGGGTTATGAAATATCTCCTTAAATGTCTACTATTGTTTCTGTATGTCTTACCTTTTAACTTATTTTCCCAGTCCACTTTAGGCAATTCTCTCTCCATACCCTTGTTTCAAGTTTAAGACACTAGTTTCAGACTCAAACGTCTCACCCTTAAATTGAATGTGAAATTCTATCATGTTATGATTACTCTTATCTAGAGGATCCATTATTATGAGGTAGTTTATTAATCCTGTCTCATTACACATTACCAGGTCTAAAATAGCCTGTTCCTGGTTTGGTTCCAGAACGTATTGTTCTAAGAAACTGTCCCTAATGAACTCTATGAACTCATCCTGCAGGCCACCTTTGCCAATTTGATTAGTTCAATCTATATGAAGATTAAAATCGCCCATGATTATTGCAGTACATTTCCTACAAGTCCCCATTATTTCTTGATTTATATTCTGTCCTATGGTGTAGCTACTGTTAGGGGGCCTATTTACTGCTGCCACCAGTGACTTCTTTCCTTTGCTATTTCTTATTTCCACACAAACTGATTCTACATCTTGATCTTCTGAGCCCAGATCAGTTCTCACTACTGTACTGATGCAGAGCTTGATACACACATGGGGAAAGCAGCTACCACCTTTGGCCAATTTGCAATAACACCAAGCTGACCCTGAGGACCAAGTTCATAGCTTATAAGATAAAAGCAAAATACTGCGGATGCTGGAAATCTGAAACAAAAACAAGAAATGCTGGAATCACTCAGCAGGTCTGGCAGCATCTGTGGAAAGAGAAGCAGAGTTAACGTTTCGGGTCAGTGACCCTTCTTCGGAACCCGAAGAAGGGTCACTGACCCGAAACGTTAACTCTGCTTCTCTTTCCTCAGATGCTGCCAGACCTGCTGAGTGATTTCAGCATTTCTTGTTTTTGTTTCATAGCTTATAAGGTCTGTTTCTCAGCACCTTGTGTATGGCTGTGAAACATGGGCAACTTGCAGCTACCAGGAAAAGAAGCTCAATAATTTCTATCTTCTCTGTCTGCGCCACGTTATGGGTATATCCTAGCAAGACAAAATCACAAATAATGTAGTCCTGTCAAAGACACAGCTCCCAAGTGTGTTGGCACTAATAAAACAGAGGCAGCTTCAGTGGATTAGACACATCCGCATGATGGAAGACAGTCGCATACCAAAGGACCTTCTGTATGGTGAGGTAGGTGGGGCCAGACAGCCAGTGGGGCGCCCAAAGCTCCACTTCACGGATGCTTGCAAGCATGGCATGAAGGCCCTAAATGTCGACTATCGCACTTGGGAGTCAGTAGCTGGTGAAAGAGGGAAATGGCGACACATCCTGTGGACTGGTGTGCACTACCACGATGACCAGTTGCTACAGCAGCTTGGCAACAGGCGCCTATGTCAAAAACAATAACTCACAGCGTCACTTAGCAGCTTCCTGTGCAGCACTTGCGGCAGAACCTGTCTCTCATGGATTTGCCTTCACAGCCATCAGCAAAGGTGCACCAAGAGAAGACACCCCACCTAAATGGATTGTGTGTCCATCATCTTTTGTAGATGGAAGGATGCTAACCCAACTGATGTCCTCCTTTATTAACAGAGCTACCACACCTCCTTTTCCTTTCTTACTATCCTTCCAAAATGTCAAGTACCTTTGAATATTTTGTTCCCAACCTTGATCAGTTTTCAACCATGTCTCTATAATGGCTATCACATCATGCCCACTTATTTCTATTTGTGCTAGTAATTTATTCATCTTGTTACGAATGCTGCATACATTCAGATAAAGAGCCATTAATTCTGTCTTTTTACCATTTTCCCCTACTCTGATCTTATTTGCTGGTACGCGCTTATGTTTGTATGCTCTTTCCCTTCCTGTCACCTATCCCCCAAGCAGGCAGTAAAATATCCCATGGCACTATTTCAAAGAAGAGTTGGGGGGAGTTATCCCTGGTGTCCTGGCCAATATTTATCCCTCAATCAACATCACAGAAACAGATTATTTGTTTATTGTCACATTGCTGTTTACGGGAGTTTGCTGCGTGCAAACTGACTGTCACATTTCCTACATTACAACAGTGACCACACTTCAAATGTACTTCATTGGCTGCAAAGCGCTTTGAGATGTCTGATGGTCATGAAAAAAGCAAGATAAATGCAAGTCTTTCTTTTTTTCACCTATTAGTAGCAATACCCATTAGCAGTAACACACATGAGGATGACGTTGTTGCAGTGTTAGGTGAGGAAGATGCTCGGGGTCTACCTCACTTTCCTCAAGTTATTGCTGTGTTGAGTCTCGATTTATTTGATGCCAGGAGTGGGAACTGTGGCTTATACACAAAATTGTGCTTTCAGATTTAAAAATTGAGCTGGTAGCTTAGGGATTTACTGAACAAAATGTTTCATTGATGTAATATCAGGCCATTTAAATTTTCGAGACCTATCAAGTCAGCACTTGTGTTGCATAAGAGCAGTTTTAATGCAGAATATTCACATAAAGGAGATTGTTTAAACTTTCTGGGTTTTGAAATGGGAGCAGATTTTTGGATTCACTGATTATATGAACAGAACAAATGGGGACTCTGGCAGGGGGGCTACTGACCAATTCAGGAAGTGCCAGTTCATTTAATTTTTGTAGTACTTACAGCTCTGATACACCAGCTGCCACTCAGCAAGAGAAAGCCCTGGTGAGTTTTCATCAAAATGACAGGCAAGAATCTGGTGCTACTTCATCCAATGCAGCAAGAATTATTCCTGTGCCTCGAATTGACAAGGTCATCGAAACAGTTTAATGATGGTTCTTCAATGTTTACCAAATAGACAGCATCAAGTGACTGCAGGCTCAATTTATTATTTTTGTAGCTTTTAAAAAACACACACACCCACACCTCCATGTTAACTTTTTATTGCACTTTTCTTGTTCACTGATGACCTTGTAGCCATTACTAGACTAATATCTGTTGAATGACAGTTTTCTAAAAAAGCTGCAAAGTCTATCCAGGACAGTGGTTCACAAACTCAAAGGGCCCTATTTCAAATGGATCACCAACCACGTGCCCCCATCTAAACTATAATACTGTATAATACTCATAATAAGTACTGCATATTGTTACGGTGAGGTGTGGAAGCGTTGAAGGCCTTCCCTCTTTTCCCTCTCCTAGTTTGACCACAACAGGTTTAATTCTTTTTTTAAAGTACTGGCCAATACAGTAGGTGTTTTATTATTTACTTGCTATGATCATAACAAGAACCAATTGGACAGGTTTTCTTGAGTTTAGCAAGAGGTAAAGAGGTTAACTTTGTTGTCCTTAAATAGAACTAAGTAAAATAATAAACTACACTCCAACTTCCACACACACACACAAATAGGTTACAGAGTGGGGAAAGGTAGAATGGTTGAGCTACAGTCTATAGAAAAAAGGGTATACAATCTGTGGAGTTTGGTGATTTGGGTGTCTTCTAGCTGAATTCAGTGGTCCTGAAGCTTCTGGTTTGAAGATATAGATGACAGATTTGGTGGGTCTCTTGGAGATAGTGATGCGGATGATTCGCTTCAAGGGGTCTCTGGTTTTAGCTGGAGTATACAGAGGTGGTCAGTCAGCAGGAGTGTTTGAAGATTGCAAGCTGGAATGGAGAAATAGAGAGGGAGGGGGTTGCTTATCACATGACAGTTACTCAGCGATTCAAGCATGGTAGTTAGCAGTGTATTTCTTCTTGCAACTAGAACAGCCCATGTCTGGGGAGTTCTTTCGCACAACCAGGGTCCCAATGTTCAAATAATAGTCTTGATGCTTGCTAATGGGAACAGGCTGTTCCCTTAAATTTTTCAGGTCTTGGTTCTTGCTGGGACAGGGCAGACGCTTCGTCTCCAACCTCACAAGCCTTGCAATGTACGAACAGTGTTGCAAATTAGGTGGCCATCTTAATTCTTTAAAAAATATAAATTCAGGTCTGCAGCTGGTGGATTAAAAAAAAATCATTCAACATAACATGTTGGAGTGACAATGCAAAGAATATTTTAATAATGCTTTTGAGAAAACAGACATTTACTTACAGTTATCAATGAGATGGCTGTGCCTGGTTCTCACTGCAAAGTCTGTCTATCCTTGGCAAGAGCTGGAGGAGGCAGAGCACAGATATAGCAGGAGCATGGGGCGAGCAGAACACAGAGAAAACACTAGAAGAGCACAGGGAGAGCAGGAGCACAGAGAGCAAGAGCACTGGGGGTTGGAGTTGGGGGAGGGGTGCAAGGGTGGAGCAGGATCATGGGGTGGGGTGCTGTTGGTTGGTCTGGAGCAGCGCAGGAGAGAGCAATAGGGAAGCATGGGTGGGAAGCAGAGCACGGAGAGAGCACTAGGGGAGTAAGGAGAGAGCAGGAGTACAGGGGGAGCAGAGCATTCCCCCAGCCATCGCTCCTTTGCTTGACCACAGTGCCGTTGCCAGTCCACCTGTAAGACCGGCTCTGTGCCATGGACCCCCTGGAAAGTCTCTTCAAACCCCCCAGGGGCCTGTGATCCCCAGTTTGCGAATCATTGGTCTCAAACTGTTCTGCTACAGACTATATGCACACCAGATTAATTGCACAATTAATGTAACAGGTAATATGTAAATTATAAATGTATGTGAAAAGACAGGCAGGCTCATCAACGCACACCCGGACCCTGGATGGTGCAACCTCATGCACTGCCCTCCAAAACACTAATAATGCAACATTTTGTGGAGGCAACAGAGAAGGGAGAAGAAAAAAAAATAATACCGATGGACAATTTCTGGAAACACTGGAAATAGTCCCCAATTCCACAGGGCAATCTGGTGAACTCCAGGAGACCATGGTTGCCAATGAATATGGTTGCCAATACTGTAGGAATGCCCTGGAAATGTCAGGAATTAAAGATTAATCTCCTGGACACTGCAAGAAAAATAAGGAGAAAAATAATAGAGGAATTTACAAGAAGTTTTTAAAAATTTACTTTGAACACTTCTGTTAATTAGATACAAAATATATCAGAGATGAGAAAAAAAAAACTCTTTTAGGTGGGAGATCATATGATGAAACCTCCAGGATTATGTCTATTCAGAGGTGGCACGCGACTCGCTGAACCTTGGAGGGAAGTGTGAGTTAGGCGGTGAGTGGAGGCTATCAGAAGTGACACTTGCTGACAGTGCACTGAACTGTCCTTTATAATCATAGAACATGATGAAATCAATGTGGAGCCAGACTCCAAGGAGACCATTAAAGAAGCCACTGACCACACAAAATAAGGATTTCATCACCTTTTATGATATATATGCTGTAAAAGTCAGCTCCACACTAGCGAGGCACAGTCAGTCGCCGATTAGTGTGAGGAAACTTTCTGCTCAGGTACAATGTGAGACAATCGAACAATTCCTGCCATGCTGCACGTCAGCTGGCATTATGGCTTAGTGGAAAAATCAAGGCCCAACTCTTCAAAATCTCTGACCTCAAGGACTGGGAAAACTGCTCTTTCATCAGTCGAGAAACACCAAGCAGCTTTTTTCAGTCCTGCAGGTCCCAGGAAGTGTAAAGAGAAAAAGTTTCCAAGTTTTCAGGCTTTGGAGGATGCTCAAAAGGAGGATGGGGGGTGGGGGGGGTCTTTTATTTTCAGTTGTGAGGGATGTCATTCATTCATTTGCATTCATGGGGGCCTCCATTTTTATGTGTTGGCTTGAAGGTCTCATTTCTGGGATCTTTTGTATGTGTGAGTAACCTTTATGTTGTATAGAGATTTTGCTTTTTATATATGTGGCAATCTCCTTTTTTATATATGGCTTTTTTATATGCGGATCTTGTTTTCTTGTGTGGGTATGGAAGCTGATCTTATTGCACAATTATATGCTGCTAACTCACTGGTTTTGGCCCCCAACTTTAAAAGATTGTCCAGCTTTGCCATTTATGTAGATGTTGCTGACAACAACACTCAACACTTGTCCCCCAACCTGACTCTTTGGTTAAGGTCTTACAGTTCTACTAATATTATTCATTTCAAAGATCCTATCCAACTACACCCAGAATTTACCATCACCAATTCTTCATTTCAAACAAACCTCGCTTGTCTTCCCTTGAGCCCAAGCCTCTTCAAAGTGAACAACTCTAAGTTGCTAAGCTGATCCTAGTGACTAGGAGATTTAGGTTTATGTATCCTCTCTGTTGAACTTATCTGCACCCATATCCATCATCAAAAGTGAGGACCAAAACTGGTTACAATACTCCAATTGCAAGTAAACTCAAGTCAGTTATAACTCTTAATTTGCCACTCTTACCCACATATTCCATTGACCAAACAATACTTCCATAGAATCTTTTTACTTTTACTCTAGTGACCTCGCATTGCTTCTGCACCTTCAGTGACTGATCAGTGATGACCCTGAGTCCCTTATTTGCTTTGTTATTTCTGTTGGGTACCAATGCATGGGATCAAAATGCCTCGAGTAGCGTGACCTCATAAACATAATAAAGCACTTCTCTATATTAAATTTCATTTGCTGTTTATGAGCTTATTCGCTTAATTTATCAAATTCGCTAGAACCAGTCTTCTCCTTATTGCCAATCCTTGCAGAAATTTCATTTCATCTCTGTAAATTTTGTAATGCTGTCAAAATCATTAATAAAAATAATGAATGATAAATGACACAGCACAGAGCCCCGGGAAATCCACATATCTGAACCCACCCCGTTAATAATCACTCTCTCTTTATGCAATTTGAACAAACACCAATTCTTCCATTGCTCCAGTTATAGATAACATCTCACTTTTTTTCTCACCTTAAGACTACACTTGACTCCCCGGGTGGAATTTAATTCTCCCCTTGGGACTGGGCTGGGAGGTGGGGAGGCCTGGGGGTTGGGGGGGGGGGCGGTGTGGTGGTTGGGGCGTAGAATTGGGAGGGTAGGCAGCACAGAGTGCTCATTTCCCTCCCCCCTCCCCAATTAATTCAGGGGTGGGAATGCCTTCCTGCCTGGAGGCCAATTGAGGCCCTTAAGTGGTCAATTAATGGCCACTTAAAGACCTCATCCCGCCTGCATAGGCATTTAACCAGCAGCAGGGAGGGGGGTGGGGCATGCAGGGAGGCCGTCCAGTCAAAGCAGGCGTCCTGTCTGGGGATGAGGGGGTCTTCTGCTTGGGCAATCTGTGGCCTCGGGAGGTCACACCAGCGGCAAAGGCTGCCATGTAATTGCACCTCCCCCTTGCCCTGAACAATCCACCCACCCCATCCCTTGTCTGACTGCCCCTGCGAGACTGTCCCCACCTACCTGTGGTCCGAGCCTCCAGTGCTGTTGCCGGTTCTGGCCTCCTGCAGTACCAGCAGTTGCCACTGTTTCTGGTGGTGCTGCTGACCCTCTGATTGAGATGGGGACACAGGCACCGGGTGGTTAACTTTCCTGAGTGCTGTAAAAATGCAGCCTTCGGTCCCCAAAATGGCCATGGCAGGGTTCCCCTTGCCTCTCTGGCCTGCATCAGGACCTTGTCGGCTGCATAAAATCCAGCCCCCCATGGGCAAAAAGTAGGGGAATGGCTGAGCAGATACATTTTTAAGAAAAGGTCTTGCATATTGAGCACTGTTTGGCAATCACACATTGGAATTCAGCAAGTTAAACTTGCCAGTGACTAGCTAAAATTATGTATTCATAAAAACAGTAACAAGTCACAACTGAATTGGTACAGAAAGTACACATCAAATTCGAGGTAAATAGATCATAAAGTTAGAAATGAAGAACTACTAAGGAAATCGGGAAATAATGAATCAAATATGAGCAGTCGGGAATATCTCATAACAAGTAAGGGGGGAACCAATCAAATGACCCCAATTTATTGTTTAAATCCTTGAGCTGCCATCTTGGTTCTGCATGGAATTAAAGACTAACTGCTGGAATTTGTAACATAATAAAGACAGAAATGATAAAAACATACAATAAACTTTTGACATCACCAATGCAGTAGCATTTACTGGCAATATATTCCATTACAATCTTAGGCTTCACTCTTGAGCGTGAGCCTTCAGTTCATGGGGCTTCCCAGTCCTATCACTATTAGATTAAAAGTGCCATAAAGCTGCAGGATATAGCTCCCAGTGTGTTCACAACTCTGAGAATTTATTTTATATGACTGACTGACTATTCATAATTTGGCAAAGCTCTTGTTTTAAACCACCACCCCTTCATTCTCCATTAAAATTTATTGATAGAAATTATTCAGGGCAAAAATCCTCTCAGGAAAACCATTTTGGGAACAGTGAAAGTACCTAGACTTTTTTGGAATAAAATACCAAAACAAAGTTAAGTACAAATGATTTAATTCTATTTGAGGTAACTTTATGAGAAAAAAAACATGTAGATCACTTTATCGTTTACTTAGCAAGTACAGTATGACATGTAACAAATCAACTATTCCAGTTTAAAGTTGTTTGATTTTTATATTTTATAATGTTTCCTAAATTGTCAGAATAGTTTATTTAATTTTTAGCTAACAGCTCAAAAACAATCAGCAAAAAATACCCTTAATATTAACAGCCCTGCATTCTGTACCGTTATTCAAGTATGGAGGGAAATTCTGAATAAAAATCATAAATATAAATCTTTATTTGAGCAGTTTTAAAAAATAATGCAAGGTACGATTGCAAAGACATTTGGCCAAGAAGGAAGACATTAACTAGATTAATCTTAAAAGTTATTTTTGTTAGGTCTTTTTTTATCCCAAACCCACACTCATGTTACATGCAGACATTGATTTATTCATGTGAAAGGCACAAACTTCTATCTGTCTGCAGTGGGTAATGGAAATTTTGGGATCTAGTGAATAAACAAAAAAAACATTTTATTATATCTGAGGGGATCCCTTACAACATCTTGCCAAATCCATTCAAAAGCGATACAAACTCCCAGTTTTGCACCTCCCAGGCCCTCCTTAACTGTATAATGTTTGAATCACTGAGCAATGCCATTGGACATGTAGATATTAATGCCTTCCACTTGTACTTCGACTTACTGTTCTCATTATCCCATTTCTCCATTCCATCTGCACCTTTCTCTTTCTATTTTTAGTTATTTTAACCTTCTGAGCAATGAAAAGCACTTTTTTTAAAAAAAACTTTCTTCTCCAAGTACTTCCTTATTCAACTGGTGGAAGCATAGCCGTATTACCCTGTCATCATCAGGCTATTCCTGCAAAGTAAACCGTTCCCTGACAATTCAGTCTCTGTACAGCAGAGCATAGCAATAATAACAGAGATCAGGACTCAATTGAAATCCTTAAAATGGGTTGGGGGTGATGGTGGTGGTGGCGGGGAGGTTGGCAGTGGCATGTAGAACTTATCTCTGTTGCTTGTCATCTTGGTAACTGCATTCCTAAATACATTGCAACAATACTATTTTGAGAGTGTGATTCAGAGGGGAATAATGTGGAACTTTGATTATTGAAGTACAATGAAACTGAGCAATGAGGTCATTTATTTATTTGAAAGCAGTGTTGTAATTTTGCCTCGACAGTAACCTTCTATCTAAATGCAGGATATTGTTTGGTTACTGGGCTTCTGCGTGCAGCCGGAGAATAACTTAATTGTACACAGAACTGAATGTAAAATGCTAGTTTTAACCCCTGAGCCCTGAGAATTGACTTTCCGGGACAGTAAGGTGATTTTTCATCTCTTCAATTGCAATGATGCTGTAATTATTCCTCCAAAAATCATGCTACTGGAAACATTCCCCTTGGTCCTGGCTGAAACAGCAGAAGAGCTCAAGCCAATGTAAAATTAACTGGCTGCCTTTCAGGGCTCCCACCTACTGGTCAGTTTGAAACCAAATCCTGTGTGATCCTTCAAGTATCTTCCTGTGTTTGGTGAGATGCTAAGTGCAGCCAAATGAAGTAGAAAGATGTTTCAATTGTGCTTATGACTTACTGAATAAAGAAGTGCCATCTGGTTCCAGTAGGGTGCGTGTGTTTGGCTGGCTACTCTATCTGCCTGTCTCTGATTAAGGAGGGAGGCAGAGCTCGTGGGGTTGGAGTTGTGCGAGCAGTTATCGTTGAAGATAGAGCGGGGGAAGCTGAGTCTAAGTCTGGCTGAGACTAATGGGTAAAAGCCTTCTCTGTTTATTGACTGCAAAGGCTGTCTGTCAATTGGATTTAGAACAATCTCACAAACTCCTTATGACCTCAGAGCAACCTGCTCCAACTTGGCAATAAACAAATGGCATATGTTTAAGTGCTTAAAGGTAAACAGAAGAAACTGTACATGACAGTAAGAAAAATGAAGACCACAATGTTTTTTTTCATGTTGATTCTGCTTAATTTTGGCATCTTTTCCTAACCCCACCTCTCGTGAGAGGAATAGAATTTGCGATATCTCTAATCGCCTGCAAACAACCTGATCTCATACCAAGGTTTGCTGCACTAGAATAATCATCTCCACAGCGATCACTTTAAATTCCAAGAGACATGGGGCTGGATTTTACATTGGGCAGACGGAAGCTGGCCACCGACATAAAAGTTGGTGGTGAAGCTGCCTCCGCCTCGCCTAGGGATCCGTCCCGCATTTTACGGGTCCCCAGGCTTTAATTGTTCTGAGGCGGGACTTCCACCCGCTTGAGGGAGGAAATCCTGTCTCATTGAGCTGCCGGCCAATCAGCGGGCTGGCAGTTCTTGGTCCCAGCAGCGCCCCCGGTAGTGGTGGCCACTGCTGGGACTGCAGCCCAGCAGACCGAAGAGGATGCCTGGGAGCTGGGATCCAAGGTGAGTTTTGGTTGCCTCGCCGGGGGGAATTGGTCAGGCCCTGACGAGGCAAGGGTGGTCATTTGAGGGAAGGGGTGTGTCTTGGTTCCTGGGGATGGTTGAGGAAGCGGGGGCGGCTCTCAGTCGGGCACCCTGTGTCCGATTTTCAGGGCCCACCCCCGGGACACTGAGAGGTCACCAGCTTTACCGGGCGGCCTTTCCCAGCTCCAGGACACCCGCTTGCCACTCGTAAAATCCACGTGGAGGCAGGCGAAGTCCCTTAAGTGACCGTAATTGGCAACCTTAGGGCCTTGATTGGCCTGGGGTGGGCGGCCCATTTCTCGCCACCCCCCCATCCCTACGTAAAGTGGGGCGGAGGCAGGATCGGCTCGGGAAGGCCTCCAGCTCCATTTTACGTCACCCCCCCCCCCGCCCCCACCATCACCATCCGGCTCGTTGGGGTGGTGTAAAATTCCGCCCATGGGCTCCGATATGTGCGGAGAGATGGGGAGGGAGTGGGGGAGTGTGTTTGTGGAAGAGGGGAGGGTTTACAAGGGATCATGGGAACACTGAGGTCCTGCTGAATTTAACATTTTTTTCACTTTGTTTCTCACCTGGCTGCCAGCAATCCCCAGCAACTGGAAAAGATTGGGGTTTATTAGGGAGTGTTAAACTGGCAATTGGGAGGGTGGGGGGGAAACGGGGAAGTTTGCCAGGTAGAAGGGAGGGATCGAACCAGCAGTCGGTAAGGAGGGAGGACCGGGAGAGATAGCGGGGCAGAAAGAGGGGGGTGGTCCCGGACTAGCAATCGGGTTGGAGGGGAGATGGGAGAGATGAGGGTTTGGGTAGGGGTTAGTGGTGGCTGGTGGCGGTGTTTGTACGGCAGACCATTAGTTTAAGGAGGTGGAGGGAAGCACTCTTGCTCCTCCTGGCTCACAAGCAGAGCTGTAAAAAGCCCTTAGCTGTTCGATCTAGCAGCTGTCAGTCATCTCCATTTTACTGCAGGGTTTACCAAGACATTTTTATGTTAGCAGACATTTTATTGTTAATAACCCTGCCCCTCGCCCTCCCTTGGCCATCGTGGGGTGAGTTAAAAATACCTCCGTGAGTGTTTTTGGGTGTGGGGGACCGTGTATGTCTTGCACATAAGCCGATCATTGCTGAATGCAGGGCACATTTGGACACTTCAGCTTGTGTAGCTGAGCAACAACAACAACTTGCATTTATGTTGGTAGAGGTCGCGGGTTTGGAAGGTGCTGTCTAAGGAGCCTTGGTGCATGGTACTCCAAATTGCCCTCATTCTTACCCTAGTGTTTAAATCCCTTCATGGTCTCATTACCCCCATGTCTAACTGTCTGCAGCCCTACAATCCCTCCCCATTTTCCTCTGACTATGGCGTATTGTGCATTACCCCTCCCTTCAGGCCACCATTGGCTACTGTGCCTCAGTCACCTAAGTCCCATGCTCTGCAATTCCCTCCCTAGACACCTCTGTCTCTCCACCTCCCTCTCTTACTTCAAGACCCTCCTTGACCACCTTCTTGACTAAGCATTTTGTCCCTCTCCTATGATCTCTGTAGTGTTTGACTGATCAGTTTTCATTGCTTGGCCCTCCAGGGTGGAGCTGCTGAGCAAGAGTGGAACTGTGGGAGTTTTCTGGAAGCTTCCGGGAGACATTTTGAATCTGTCTCACAGGCTGCTGTTAAGACAGGTGCCGAAATCTGTGAGGCTTTTATAGTTAATGACAACATGCTTTAAATAAACCAGTTGGTTATTCAACAGAGTGTGATATCGGCATTGCTCAGAGTTAAATCAGATATCAAAATTAAACCCAATGTAGAGACAACAATCTTCTTCTTTGGCTTAGTGTTAATTTTTTGTTAATGTCTCAGTGAATCACCATGGGACTACACAACTGCAAGTTATTGTTGATCATCATTATAAATAACGGGGTTGAAAACTAATTCAGTGCAGGGTGTAGAGGGGCATTTTTGTGACTAAACAATTTGTGGTTTTTTAGATTTTAGATTTTTGTTTTAGATTTAGAGATACAGCACTGAAACAGGCCCTTCGGCCCACTGAGTCTGTGCCGACCATTGACCACCCATTTATACTAATCCTACACTAATCCCATATTCCTACCACATTCTCACCTGTCCCTATATTCCCCTACCACCTACCTATACTAGGGGCAATTTACCTATCAACCTGCAAGTCTTTTGGCTGTGGGAGGAAACCGGAGCACCCGGAGGAAACCCACGCAGACACAGGGAGATCTTGCAAACTCCACATAGGCAGTACCCAGAATTGAACCCAGGTCGCTGGAGCTGTGAGGCTGCGGTGCTAACCACTGCGCCACTGTGCTGCCCCATAAATAATAATTTATAAATACACCCAAGTACAAGCAACAATCTAATTGAAGTGTTCAGATGACTTATTCAGTGACTAATGGATTTGTGAGAGTGTTTGCAAAACAGTAATGAGTGAATGGTATCAGGTCAAGATACAGTTTACAGCTTGTCCATTAAATACAGAGATGAAGTCACTGTTTTGTAATCACTACTTTGAAATATATTGTAAATATTGGGAAGGTGTGTGTCAGACTCAGATTTAGAACAGTGCTGACAATCGTCGTGATTCATTCATGATGATGAATTAGTGATTTTAATGTCATTACTACAAATATTATTTAACTATCATTTGCAGTTGATTCGCATTGTATTGTACCAACTAGTTTGGGTCCAATTTTGTTAAATCCAGCCACACAAACTCTGATTTGTGTTTTTAAACAGAAAAGATAAGCAAAAAGTCCATTAGATTTTACTGGCACTAGCAACCAGCACTGTATATATTAGGGTTACGGTTTGGAGCAATTAACACTTTAAGTACCATAGCTGAAATTTTTATTCCCATGGCCACTTATTTTCTCCCCATCTTTTCTTCTCTCCCAATATTGCTTCTAATGTGAGAAACTAGGAGGAAGAGTTGCACCAGGCCTCTCAGTGCTCTGAGACCAAGTTTTCGTATACATGAGACTTGCTTGGAGTAAGTTGCCCACTGGCTGGCTGCCTGGTTATCCCGTTCCCTTCCTTCCCTTGTCAGAAGGGTGGAAACACTTTGCTCCTGTTAAACGTCTTTCATAAGTAACTCACCCGAGATTGGGAGCTATGTTGGGAATCACAAACAAAAATTCCATTTCTCCCGTCCCTATAGGATGGGCTTCTGGCTCGATGTCATTTACATCAGAATTCAGGTGGGACAGGTTTATTTAAATTCTTGATGTATCCCATAGTAGACACTGTTCCTAAAGCACTCTATAGAATGGTGGATGAGGCAGAATATATAAAAGAAAAAGAAAGACTTGCATTTATAAAGCATTTCATAACCTCAGGACGTCCCAAAGTACTTTACAGCCAATGAAGTACTTTTGAAGTGCGGTCACTTGTAATGTAGAAAATGTTGCAGCTAATTTGCACACAGCAAGCTTCACAAACTGCAATGTGGTAATGGCCAGATAATCGATTTTGTTCTGTTGATTGAGGGATAAATATTGGCCAGGACACCAAAGAGAACTCCCCTGCTCATCTTGGTTTAACATCTCATCCAAAGGACGGCACCTCTGACAGTGCAGCACTCCCTCAGCACTGCACTAGAGTGTCAGTTGAAATTTTTGCGCTCAAGAGCTGAATTTGAAATCCCAGTGGATGCGGGAGGGAGCGTATGCACAATTTGAAAATCATGTTCTCGGAGCGGTACTGGCTCCTGCCATCTTTGAAACACAAAGCAATTTGTAAAGGAATGCTGGGAGGGAGGGACTGGGAAGTACAGATGCCTCCAGTTAATTGGCAGTTGAGTTCTTTGAGGAGCTCATTGAAAGGCTTGTTAGGAGCAGTTTGTAATTTTTAATAGGAGTGCATGGGGAAAACCCCGGGCTGGATTTTACCTTAGGCAGAAAGGAATTCGCCACCGACTTAAAAGTGGGTGGCGAACCCACTTCTGCCTAGCCCGGAGATCCATCCCGCATTTTACTGGTCCCCGGGCTGTAATTGTCCCAAGGCGGAACTTCCACCCACTTGAGGGAGGAGGTCCCGCCTCCTCCGGGAGCGGTGGCCATTGCTGGGACTGCAGCCCAGCCGATGACATGGAGCCAGGAGTGAAGGTAAGTTGGGCATGCCTCACCAGGGGGATCGGTCGTGCCCTGGTGAGGCTAGGGTGGTCGTTAGGGGGGCATCTTGGGTCCCAGGGGTAGGTTGGGAGATGGGGCGGCCCTCAATTGGGCACCCTGTGTACGACTGCCATGGCAACCCACCCCCGGCGCACGGAAAGGCTGGCAGCTATCGCTGGGCGGCCTTTCACGTCCCCAGTACACCCGCTTGCCATAGGTAAAATACCCTTGGCTGTTAACTGGCCACTTAAGGGCCTTGATTGTCCTCGGGTGGGCGGGCCGTTTTCTCTCCCCCCCCCCCCCCCCCCCCCCCCCACCCGACCACCATAAAGTCGGCCGGAGGCGGGTCTCCCAGAGCCTCCTGCTCAATTTTACGCCGCCCCCATCCACCCCCACACCACCATCCGGCCTGCTGGGGTGGCATAAAATTCAGCCCCCCATGTCTGGAACATGACAGGTGGCAGAAGTCATGAACACTGCAGGGGATCAAAAGGGCTATTGAAAGGGCTGTTTAACATATTGTAGAAACCTAGTATAAAGTTCAGCTGCTTATAAAGTGCCCCAGAGTAGCCATTGCTGGAGCTGAAATACTGAAATTCTGCAGTGGTGAGTGGTAGGAATCTGGAGAGGGACGTGAGGCCGCTGGCATCACTTGGGCTCTAGGATTGGCAGAGGAAGGCTTGGTGAGTGAATGTGTGCTAGCTGAGGGAGGTCAGATGGGAACAGGCTACTCTGACATTGGACAGAGCAGCCAGGATGACCTTCAGCAGATGCAACCTCCTGGACCGCAGGAGGTCAGAGGAGCACGGGAGGGAGGTGGACGGGGGTGGGGGGGGGGGGGGGGTGGGGGTGGGGGGCTGCAAGGGGAAGAAGGCACTAACCTACACATCAGGTCTACCATCCATGAGTCAGCTATCGACAAATAATAGAGCGTGAGTGCTGGAGAAGGCTGCTCCTATCCAGGCAGATGATCTCGGACATTTGTGCTCTGATCCACAATGTCCTGAGGCCTTGTAGCCCACATGGCAGTCCCTTACCTGCAGCCATTAAGGTCACCATTACTCTGAATTTCTATGCATGCAGGCCGTTCCAAAGATAATCTGCGGACCTAGGTGGCATCTTGTAGTTGGCAGCTTATCGCGCCATCAGACAGGTCACGGATGCCATATTCAGGAGGGCAGGGGACTATATCCACTTTGACACAGATGAGCCAGCACATGCACAGAGGCCTTTGGGCTTTGTTGCCTTTGATGGATTCCCTCAGGTCCGGGGGGGGTCATCAATTGTACCCACGTAGCCATCAAGGCACCGACAGACTGGCCATTCAGATTCCTGAACAGAAAGAGCTACCTTTAACTAAATGTGCAGTTGGTCTGTGACTACAGGAAGTGAATCTTGCAGGTCTGCACCTGGTTTCCGGGAAGCTATCATAACTTCTTTACCCTGCAAGAGTGCTCGACACTGCATCACTTCAGGCCCACGTTCCAGACTCCCTGGGTGACTGCTGGGGGATAAGGGTTATCCCCTAAAGAGGTGGCTCCTGATGTCCATCCAAAAGCCAGACACGAATGGAGAGAGGTGCTACAACCAGAGCCATCTACTAACACGGACCTGCATTGAACAGACCATTGGCATCTTGAAGATGCACTTCCATTGCCTTGACCGGCCGGATGGTGCCCTCCGGTACGAGCCAACCAGAGTGTTTGTATCATCTGCTGCACTTTGCATAATGTGACACTGCAAAGAGGCTTGGAGATGGATGAGGAGGAGGACCTGGAGTGCTACTCCACCTCGGAAGAGGACTGGGAGGAGGAAGAAGAGGGTGAAAAAGTGGAGGTAGGGTTCACACAAGAGGTGGCTGCCGACCACGCAGTGGAGGATGCCCTGCCATGTCGTCCCATACCTCAGGGTGAACTGTAGGGGCCATGGCCATAAGGGCCATGCTGATTCAGCAGCGTTTCACCTGATCGCCTCCAAGCCCTTATGAAATATGAATTCACCTTCCAGCATGGAGAGCCGTCACTCTGCGATGACCCATATCTGTGAAGTCTTATTGCCAGCCATGACCGTGGAGAATGAAGTTTCCACGACCAACACGTTACAACATCACAAAGCATGGAATTACAGCAATCTCAGGACCCTATGGCACTCCCATCCACCCCATAAAACTCCACCCCCTTTTTGACATCAATAACACATATGTCCGATTGATAACATAAACAAGTAATAGTGCAATGAAAACAGAACAGCATACAAATGTGGAGAACAGAACCCAGGTGACCCATTAAGTAAAATCAATGGCCTGGCAACTTTCTCTAAAACTTCTATAGTGTGCTCCCCCCGTGACTGAGGATGAGGTGGAGGTTACCTGCTCCCTACTGTCTTTCTCTGGCTGAGATGCCTGTGGCTTCCATCCTCGTCTTGGAGGTTTCCCTGGGAGCTCCTGCACAGGCTGCTATGCCTTTGTCATTGCCGGAGCTGCCTCTGTCACAGGGCTTTGGCATGCCAATGGTTCCTGAGTGGGAGGGGGCAAGGGGCTGAAGCTTGACGCCAGTGCTGCTTCGACCATCTCAGCCCTTATCTGGCACTCTTGGACGCTGGATGACGCCACCAACTGTGACATCAACAGTTGGCATTCTCTCCAAGCATCTCAGCACCTTCAGTGACACTGAGTGGTCAATGTTACAGAGAGCCTCATTCTTTCTGTGCATATCAGTGCGCTGCTGCTGCACTCATTCAGAGCAGGTGCAGCATTCAGTTCTTCAGGAGGTTGCCCAATCTCTCAATGGAGGAGCTCATGCGATCAGATCTGAGTTATGACAGAGCACATGCGCTGCATGGACTCCCCCATTGCCTGTGCATGGCTCCTCAAAGCCTCAGGAATTCTGACATGCAAGAACTTATCTGCCTCTGGTTCTCGATGAAGACCCTCCTTGTTTGTGATACATGAGGCCCATCATATTCACCCAGTGGAGCATCGCTGTGTCTACCCTGCGTCCTCCGAGGGGGACTGCCCACAGCTGACTCTGCCTTACCCTCCTCCTCCTGCTCACACGTGATGTGAGATTCACTGAGTGCTCCCCTTTCGACTCTAACCTGTGGCCGAACCAAGGTGAGTATGACCGCACTGGTGGAAGGTGCTGAGGTGGGATGTGACGATGCTGGTTCCAGTGAGTCTCCCCTGCTGAGGAGGGCTGCACTGATTGTGCTTGTCCATTCTCTTCCCCCTCTTCAACTGACCCTGTGGGAAACATAAGAAAGAGGAAATGAGAACTCATTCTACTCAACAAGTGCCCCAGCACAACCATCCCCTTGGATGATAGCAGTTGAAGAGCCATAGTCTCCTCCACGCCCTTCACCTCAAGATAGAGCTATCCAGTAAACCTGTTGTTCATGACCTCCTGTTTCGTCATCCTCCACTGACTGACTCATGGGAATCCTGGCGATCTCCAGCGTCGCCTCCTGCATCAGTGTCAGAGTGTGGAGCTGGGCCACATCACTGCCTGTACTGGCCATTTCCCGAGTGTTATGGGCTGTCTCCTCCTGCGGAATAAGGGGAGAATGATTCATGAGTAGGCTGCCCTCCCTCATCTCTTCCAGCATAACATAAAGATGAGCTGATATGCCTTTTAGTGATGTATCCTTCTGAATACCACCCCATATGTGAGGGTCATTGCCATCTCATCAATGTGACTCGACTCTTGATCTGGCAATGTTAGGGAGAACTATGGACATTCTGTGAGGTCAACCTATCTGTATGCTGGTGTTTATAGAGACCTATCATCCGGGTGTCACTGGCCACTCACCTTACCAGACCTTATCAGGTCATTGAATCTCTTCCTGCACTGGACCCATGTCCTTCTGGTGAGTCCCCAGCTGTTGACCTCCGTGGCCACCTCCAAAAATGCCCCCTTCATCTCACTCGGCGGATTTCTGTTTCCGGATTCCGGGAACGGGACATCTCTCCTGTCTGCCACTGCATCCGTTAATACCTCGAGATGCCATCTGGGGAAGCATGCCCATATATATATATATATTCACATATATTGTGAATCTACAAGATAAGTACATTAAATCACAAGGGCTCAGCAAATTGGATGGTTGCATTTTAGTGAATGCTTATCTGACTTCATTAAATATTCATAGAACTGAGGACATAATGGCTGAGCATTGTGAAAATCAATTGAAGTCACCTTTAATTACCTTTTCACGGTAATTAATGTTGTCAAGCAGTTAATTCTTTTGCCCTCAATTGTTTTTCAGGTGTTCCGTCTTTGCTTTGGATCATATCCTACCGCTGTGGACAGTGGACTGGACAGTGAAAATTGGGACGCATTCAGTGCTGGAGAGAAACTGCTACAGCTTGAGGTAAGGGGAACTTCAGTTGCCATTGTAGGGGTACAATTCTGGGAGCATGAAAATAATTTTCTCCCCCATTTGAAGTTTTAGGCATTACAGATACTAAAGCAACAATCTTTGGAGCCAAGCCCCTCCTGTTTCTTTAGGAATTGCATACTATTCAGTGTAATTAACCCAATTACCCCCATGTTTCTGTCCCATTGTGTGGGAAACAGTCAGTGACAGGACAGTTATGAATTAAGTTTGGAGAAATTAGTTGTATCTGACACTGAGACATTTGCTATGAGCACTCTACTGTGGGAGGGATAGTGGAGGGGAGATTAGCGAAATGTGTAACTTGTAAGATGATCATACCGGTGCTTGTGTAATTATTAGCTGGGATGCCTGTTGTTAGGTAATATTAGTTTGCAATTCTAAAGAAATGGTAATGTAAACAAGCTACCCACCTGATTTAAAAAGCAAAATATTGCGGATGCTGGAAATCTGAAACAAAAACAAGAAATGCTGGATTCACTCAGCAGGTCTGGCAGCATCTGTGGAAAGAGAAGCAGAGTTAACTTTTCGGGTCAGTGACCCTTCTTCGGAGTTCCGAAGAAGGGTCACTGACCCGAAACGTTAACTCTGCTTCTCTTTCCACAGATGCTGCCAGACCTGCTGAGTGAATCCAGCATTTCTTGTTTTTGACCCACCTGATTTAGTTGAGTACTGTAATGTGGTAGGAAGCTCTCATCTTCATGGTTGTCAACTGACTCAGTGCACCACCGCATTGCTCTGACATTGTTCTCCTTGGTATGTGGTAATACACAGCAAGGCTGAGAAAATCACAGGTTGATATGATAGAATTGTTTAAAATTATGAAGTGGTAGGATGGAGTTGATAGAAACAGACCATTTCCAATGATTAAAGAACCTAGAATGATGGAACATTGATATTAGATTAAATGAAAGAGATTTAGGACAAAGTGCAGGAGAAACGTTTTTACACAGGGGTTTGTGAGGCTGTGGAATACACTCTGGGAGTTGGTGATTGAAGCAGACACATGTCAACATTTAAGAACAAATTAGATAGATGATAGAAGGAATGAGGGGAAGATGCAATATGGGAAGAAGGTGAGGACATGGTATTAGAAGAACTCCTCTTGTAGAGAATAAACACCAATGCTGCTTGGGTTGACTGGCCTGTTTCTATGATGCAAAGCACCTTGGGATTGTGTTCTATGTTAAAGGTACTACATAAATACAAGTTGTTATAATTTTGTGAAGACTCCTGAAAACGGAACTCCCCTGATTCTTCAGTGGGTAAATTCAGATGAAGTGTGGTACTGAATTGTACAGACCAGGAAGCTGTCAGGGTGAATGAACCAATTGGTGCTAAGTAGCCAATGTTGGAGTACTACAGTTGGCCTTGGTGCTTCAGGAGCAAGAAGGAGAAATATCAAACAAGTTTCCTGTTCCTAACTGTGGCCCAGTAACTCCTGTTGGGAATTACAGATCTGAAAAGAAGGAGCTAACGGGATCAGGCTGGGCTGTGTGGACTACCGCAACTGGATAGCTGTGGGTAGATTCACAAATGAGATGCTATAAGGTGACTGAAATTGATAGAACTACATCAGGACTCGAGCCCTTGGGACACAAAGAGACAATTTGCACTTATATTTCACTTATTTGCACTCATACCTTTCAAAACCCATTCCACCTTTCTAACAAGATGTTATACCAAGGTGTCATCTGTCTTGTCAGGTGGATGTAAAAGATCTCATGACACTATTCGAAGAAGAGCAAGAGAGTTCTCTCTGGTGTCCAGGTCAATAGTTTTCCCTGAACAAATATCCCTAAAACAGATAACTTGGTTGTAATCTCACAGCTGTTGGGGGGCCTAGCATTGTGCAAATTGTCTTCCATGTGACCTACATTACAACAGTGTAGGGGTACAAAAATATTGGTTGTAAAGCACTTTGGGATGTCCTGTGTTTGTGAAAGGCTCTATTTAAATGCAGGTCTTTCTTGCTTTACAGCAAATTAAATACTTTTGAAGTGGTAATTCGGGACTTCTCCCTACTCCATATTACGGTGCTGAAACCAATTTCTTGATACTAGGTGCAACTCGTTATTCATGGAAGGTTAAGGGGGAATTTGCATGTGTGTGGGGTGAAGCCTGTCAGTTTTAATACTCAGTCTCTGGCACTTACAGTAAACATCTGCCTCTTGTTATATGATATGACTTATGGTAGGAGGAACCACCAGGTCTATCAATATGTACAATGGTAAAAGATAGGTGAATGATTATGGGCCAGAATTTACTGTAGCAAGGCATCTATAGATAGGAATTAGCTGGTAGTTAGACTTGCCCCTGCACCCTTCAGCTCAAAAAGAATTGCCCCCAAAGTTGCTAAAATTGGGAGTTGATAGCGCTGCTGTGATGGATCTTAAACTAGAGTGGGTGAATTCAGTGTAAAATCAGGCACAGAAAGAGAAATAAAGAGCGGGGAAAAAAAAAAGTTGGATTAAGACAGAGAGAAAAAATGATAAGGGGAACGTAAGAAGAAGAAAATCAAAATTAAAAATTAACACATAATCTCCCCAAAAACATCAAAACATAAAATGAAACTCCACACTTGTAATAGTTAATTTTCTCCACTAGTGAGGTTGATTGGCAGTCATTAACACTTCACACACTGTTAACTGAATACTTCTGCTTGTAATGACAAGACTTAACTTTCTGTGGCGTGTTTAATGAATAATTATTGGAATCTATTCTAAGAGACAGGATAAACTGTCACTTGAAAGGGCACAGAGTAATTAAGGATAGTCAGCATAGATTTATAAGGGAAGATCTTGTCTAACTAACCTGATTGAATTTTTTTGAGAAGTAACAAGGAGGATTGATGAGGGTAGTGCAGTTGATGTGATCTACATGGATTTTAACAAGGCTTTTGACAGGGCCCCGCATGAGGATGTTGCCAGGAATGAAAAAATGCAGCTGTGAGGAAAGATTGGATAGGCTGGAGTTGTTCTCCTTGGAACAGATAGGCTGAGGGGAGATTTGATTGAGTTGTACAAAATTGTGAGGGACCTGGATAGAGTGGATGTGAAGGGTCTATTTACTTTAGCAGAGAGGTCAGTGACTGGGGGCATAGATTTAGAGTGATTGGTAGAAAGATTAGAGGGGAAATGAGGAAAAGTTTTTTCACCCAGAAGGAGGTAAGGGTCTGGAACTCGTTGCCTGAAAGGGTAGTAGAGGCAGAAACCCTCAACTCATTTAAAAGCTATCTGGAAATGCGCCTCAAGTGCTGTCACCTGCAGGGCTACAGACTAAGTACTGGAAAGTGGGATTAGGCTGGGTGGCTTTTTGTTTTTTGGCCGGTGCAGACACGATGGGCCAAGTGTCCTCTTTTGGTACCATAAACCTTCTATGATTCTAACAGCAACATAGAAACATGACCAAAGGCGTTTCACAGAACTATTATCAAACAAATTTGACACCAAGCTACATCTGGAGATGTTAAGACAGAGGATCAAAGGTTTGGTCAAAGAATTGGGTTTTAAAGACCATCTTAAATGAGGTGGAGTTGCAGAGCGATTTAGGGAGGAAATTCCAGAGCTAGGGCAACTAAAGGCACAACCGCCAATAATGGAGAGATGAAAATCAGGGATGTGTAGGAGCCCAGAATTGGAGGAGCATAGAAATCTCAGGCCGGATGATGTTACAGAAATGAGGAGGAGCTTGGCCATTGAGGGTTTTGAAAGTAAGGATGAGAATTTTAAAATCTAGGCATTGCTAGAATCACAGCTAATGTAGGTCAGTGAGCACAGGGGTGATGGGTGAATGGGACTGAGTTTGACTTTGGATGTGGGCAGCAGAGCTTTGAATGAGGTCAAGTTTATGGAGAGTTCATGGAGGGAGGCAACCAGGAGAACATTGGAATAGTCAAGTCTGGAGGTAACAAAGGCTTGAAGAAGGGTGTCAGCAGCAAATGAGCCGATGCAAGGGCAGAGGTGGGCAATGTTATGGAGTTGGAAGTAGGCTCTCTTAGTGATGGAGAGGATATGGGTTGGAAGTTAAGCTCAGGGTCAAATAGAACACCAGGTTTAAGCCTCAACTAATGGCCTGGGACAAGGATGAACTTGATGACTGAGGAGCAGAATTTGTTGCTTAAATCAGTTCCCAAAACAGACCTCTGTGTGACATTCTCCCAGGCTGTTGACAATCCCGGTGCAATCACCCTCTGGGTTCCATTCATCAACCAATGATATATTCTAAAATATTCCCATTAATTACTATGTTCTTCCCGTTCAATATCAGCCTTTCCTGAGAAACTGACGGTCTTACTGAAATCCAAGTGCATCACATCCGCTCATCAACCTCCCTAGTCATGGTTTCAAAAAAACCCACTAAATTCGATTGGCAAGACCTCCCCTTTGTGAACCCATTTTGACCATCTTCCATTTTGGTCACCAATTATCACAATTAAGCACTTCAAGGTCAGGTTTACAATGGCTTAGATCAGGCTCAATGTTAATATAAAATGTGCCAGGTGCAGTATTATTTAGCTACTTGGCTTGTTCACACAAAGTGATGGCACAAGTGGGACAGCAGCATCAGTTAATTCTACACGTGAAGTTCATCATTAATTTTCCATTTGTAGTGGCAAGGCAGTTCACTTTGTGTTAAGGGTTTTAACATCCAAGCACTTAAGCATAATATGTTACCACTCATTTCCAATTTACGGCCAGTGGTAAGTTAATATAACATTTCAAGTAATCATGGAAATAAATCAGCTTAACAAGAAATGAGCCACTTGACCTTTAGGAAGCCTGAATTTATTTTTGCTGATAACAGAGTTATTTTAAGGTATGTAGGCCGTCCCAGTGACGGGTGGATTGTATCAAACAGCACATCCCTTCGGCTGTTCGCAAAAGGCCAAATACTGACTATACTCAACCAGCCCGTACTTGCAAAATTCAGAAAACAATGTATAACGTTAGATGTGACTCTGCGATTGGACAGGATTTGCTTAACGATCCTGAGCGTGCGAAGAATTACACTAACAACTGATTTAAGATTATGAGTTGAGCTCGCAATGTGGCTCACTTATGCTTGCTAGACGCTACATATATTCATCTGCAGGGACCTATCCTTTGCAGGCATGCCCAGGTGTTGTGCCGTTTTTGAATTAAACAAATGTTTGGGAACAGTAGTTCCCTGTTGCATTCTCCATGGCAATTCCTTGACTAATCACAGTCAATTTGTCAACCAGTCAGCACCCTTTTCTCATGCAGTATAAATTATTGCTCCCTTTGAAATTTGGCATTCTTGCATCTGTCCTGTTGAGTGCAAGATGAAAAGCTTCAACAGCATGTCTCTTTTTTCAGCAATACTCAATTTAAAACATGTTCCAGTTCCACCCCCAAAGCCCCTTAACTTGATCAGCACAGAATGTGTGCAAAAGAAATAGCAAGTGTCCCTCACATTCCAGATGTCACAGTTTGTTTAGATGTGAATTTGTCATGGATTAAAGTAAAAGAAATATGACCACACGTTTCATGCTGAGGTATTCTGAGCTGGAGCTGAAAATTAGCAGGCAGTTGCAATCAGTTATTGATCCACACCAGACATGAGGAATGCTGAATACTGTTGTAATTCATTATGGGAAGGCATGTTTTAATATTAAAGAAAAATTATTTGTTATTGTGCGTTCAATATATTTGCTCAGAAATGTTGGTGTAAGTCTCTCATTTATTGGCAAAGATAAAATAGATCATTTTGCTTTCAGATTATTGATTTTGTGTTTGAGAACTGCAGTGATTTTTCCTCAAAGTATGGTTGTAATTGAGCACGAGGAAAATACAGCACTCTGAAGTACATATGTTTGAAATGAGGCAATTTTGTTTCTATTGAAGGTGGCAATTCAAACTCAAAACACATTTTTAAACTAACTTTTTGGCCCATTCCAAACTTTCTCAAGAATCACTCTTGGGAATTCTGCACCATAGAATGAAGGTCTGTGCCCACTGTTTTTGCACAGGAATGAACTCCTGATCTCAAATGTTCCAACCAGTTACCAATTGGAAGCCAAATGCTTTCTCAGAGGAAGAGAGGGTAAAATACAGATTGGTCATTCTATTAATGGGGTATTAACACCATTGTCTCAACCACTGAGTTGGAGGCAGTGCGGGACTAACGGAAGGACTGACAGCAAACAGTCTATTTTACTGCAAACAAAGTCATTACATAATGCAAATTATGTGGATGAAAACCAGCACAGGCGCGATTGGCTGAATGGCCATTTTCTAGGCTGTATCATTCTATGATTCTATGAAGATCAACCCCAGTCACTTATAGCAGTGTGATCTCCATGGGTGATTGATGGAAAAATTACCCAATCATCTCCACTGTGGCTGGGAATATGAGGGTTACTTAATGCAGCCTGCTAGTACACGCTTGTGATCTTATGAGGGAAGATTTTGTGAGGCTCTGCTGCCTGATGAAAGCATTAGAGATTAGAGATGTGGCTATAAAACTCTGAATCCTCTGATCCCATTTTGTACCAAGCAAGGCTCTGTATTTGCAAAAGGTCCATGCAAATTCACCCTATAGTTTTAATAGAGCTCTGTCCTTTGATCCCTTAATGCAGGAACTGCCCTGCCTTCTGATAGCATTTCCCAGTTTTGTCATGCTGGAGAGCAGGAGGAAGAAACCAGCAGATTCATAGCTATAACGACAACCCCATAGGCAGGTCGTGATCGGAGCCCAGAGACGTCCAGTGGAGGAGATGTGGGCCTCAATTGTCACCCCAGCCCTATTATGAATACCATTATCCTAATGATGTATGATGAATTAATATTCTCATTTTCACACTGAACTCCCATGTAAAAGCACAGGTGAATTGTATTGTTTGTATTGTGAGAAACAGGGTTAACATTTCAGGTCGATGGCCTTTCATCAGAACTAGAAGATGTTCGAGATGTGTCAGTTTTTAAGCAAGTACAGAGCTAAGGAGAGGGGGCACCTGAGACAGTGGGAGTGGAGGAAATGTGTGCTGGTGCTCGAGGTGGAGATCTCTTATTGCTACACTCCCTGGCTCTGTACTTGTTTAAAAGCTGTTCATCTCCAACATCTTCCAGTTCTGTTGAAAGGTTTATCAACCCGAAACATTAGCTCTGTTTCTCTCTGCAACCTGACCTGACCTGCTGAATTTTCCATCATTTTGTGATTTTATTTCCAAATTGCAGCATCTACAGTATTTTGCTTTTGCATTATTTGTGATGTATCCATTATTTAGCTTTATATGAAAATATTGGCTCTAATACATAATGTTTGGGGATGCAGGGGTGGGGGGGGCTGGGGGGGTTGGTATTTGGGGGTGTGGCGGATGGGCAGGGCATAAGGTATAGTTGCCTTCCCTGAACACTGTGGAGTTTTAACTCCAAGGTATCTGTATTTTTTTTTAACTGATTCTCAGCCTGGAAGCCAGCCTCATTGACAGGCTTGGCTGCCTGTTCGGCGAGGAAGGCTCCGGAAAAGACTGCCACCTGTGTGACTGGATTTTATGAAATGTAACTCCTAACTGCACCTTTTTTCTGCCTCAGTTTTTAAATCTCTGTTCTATTCACTAGCTTCAAAGCGGTCACCAAAAAACCAATGTTTATTGATTTTGTGTAATTAGCGTCACTATTGCAGATGAAGCTTGACTGACAAATGAAGCATTAGTGTTATTTAAACAAGGCAGGCAAACAACAGACTAATGACGTATATATTAATGACTTCCTGAGGAATTTTTCTGTCATTCACAATTTACAGGTTTATTCTCAATATCGTCACCTGTTGTTGGCATTCTGACGTATGTTGCAGTAACAGCATTGTCAATTTTCAGAATGAAACCACACTGGAAAAATAGAGCAAGATGGAAACCACATCCAGAGTGTGACTTCTTTCCCTTTCTTTTCTCCGCAATGGTAGATATACTGGGAGCTATGAACAGATATCTACATGCTTTATTTTGGAGGGCGATTGTGTGCAGCGTGACCTCTTGAGCCCTCTGGGAAAGTTCTTGCCTTTGTAGAATGTTTCATATCGGAATTGTAGTAGTTCGGCATAATGTAATGCTGAGTAATGATTTTACTCAGAGCGGATGCAGGAGTGGTCGGTGTGGGAAATAAAAATAAATTCATACCAGTTTAGCAAGCATTGAAGATCTAAGGTTGGGGGCGGGGAAGTGGTGAAAACTGTCTGTTGAGGTAGAGCAGAGAGCGTAGCCTTGTATTTAGCCTGTGCCTGATCTCGGATGGCACTGGGCAGCAAAGAAGATGACCATTTGGCCCATCATGTTTGTAGTGGTTTAGCTCTTTAAGTTGAAGTATCTACTTCAATTCCCCCAACCTAACTGGCATAGTTTTCAAAATGTAGTCCTTGTCCAAAAGTTGCATGTGTTCAGTAGTTCTATTGCTAACATTATATTGTGTTCCTAGCCAGAAAATAGAAAAATGAATAACTTCCAATTTCCTGTGGTTTATATCTCTTTTTTCCTTGTTTCCAAAATGTTGCAAATATGTAAGTGGGAAAATGAGACTCAAGGGAATGTATGATGAATTTATTGAGCCAAAGATTTATGTTTCAGGAGCACCTTCTGGGAGGCTGGAGGAAGCTAGAAGGAGGACTGATTCATAAGGCACTGAGTGACCCAGAAAAAGTGACACACAGACAGACGCTTGTCCAGCTGTTGGCCCAGGCTCTTGGCCTAGCAGGATCCAGTAACTCCACGGATGGCTATGACCCAGAGGCACTTATTGGAGAAATGGAGGTAAAGTAGTGGAAGGATGTTTCAATAGTCAGACTTCTTTGTGTTAAAAAACAACATTCACTTTCTAGAATTTAAGTTACAAGCTGAATGCTGCAATGGATCCTATCTAAGGCTATCATTGGGAATTGTACAGAAAGCATGATGGATTATATAACTTCTCTGCAAATGAGAAAGCTATGACAGCCTATAATAATTACAAGAGCATGTGGAACAAAGTATATTGAGGGACTAATGTGCATTGGTTATAGATGGAGTAAGTGTCGCAACTCCTGTGAAATTCAACACTTACTGCCTCTATCAAGCAGTTTGCTACCTAACTATTGTAATATGCATAAAAACACTTGGAAGAGAGTAAAAATTCTTAGATCAGAGCAATAATAAATCATTTAATGCAACAAATCACGTACTCTAGTTACAGAGCCATACGTCAACCACTTTCTGTAAGTTGTGTTTTTTTGATGACTGGAGGTTAACCCTGTGGATAAATCATACTAAGGGGTTTATTGAGGTTTAATTAGCTGTCAAAGCACAAATTTTTAATTCAGCTCTAATCTGTAACCTTAATTTGATCCTCTTTCCCATCCCCCACCCCTCAATTACCTCAGAATGGAAAGTGAGTTTGATATTCTTTAGGTAATTTCTTCCTCCAGACCTAGTCACTTGTATTTATATAAAATGAAAAGAATGGGGAGAACTTTGATGGCCAAGGGGAGGCGAGTATGAGTGCGTGCAGGGAGTTAAATCCCCCAAAAATGACGCCGGGTCAAGATCCCGAGATCATCTCACCTTCTTCCGGGCTTAACTGGATGGGATTGAAAGTGAGCAGGGATCCCCCTTGCAGCTGTCGAGTTAGGTATTTAAGTATTATAATAGGTCATTAAGTACTATTTTAATGCTGCATTCTGGCCTTAATAGCCAGTTGTTTCCTGAGCTGTCAGCAAATCGCCAGTGTGAAAAAGGTGATTGCACAGTGGGAAGAGATTCTTCAGTGGAAGTGACAAGCTGGGAAGGCTTTGATCAGTGAAACTGAAGAGCTTCAGCCATGGGTGTGGGGAGACAGTGTAGTGGGGTTAATGGGCGTGGGGGAGACTATACTTGACTATCTCTGATAATGGGGGCCACCTATTCAGAGGAGAGCTGGAGCAGCGGGGAGCAGCAGCGGCCTCAACAACAAAGGCAGTCACATGGCACACATGGATACAGAGGTGCTGGTCAAGGGGCAGGAGGGGCCAGAAGGCAATAGCCACAGAATCAAATGTACCGTCAGAGGATCAGCTTCCTGAACATGTTGGAGCAGCACTACCACCAACGGCTTGGTCTATCTTGGCAGTTGGTGGCAGAGTTGTGCACACTCCTGGAGCATGACCTTATGCCACAAGGCTCAGGGGGACACCCTATGCCAGTAGCTGTCAAGTTGACAGTGACCTTGAACTTTTTAGCTTCAGGAGTTGGCAGCTGACCTATGTGGGAACTGGTAATTGGCAGCCCACAGCTGCATATCTCAGGTGACAGATGCGCTTTGTGTAAGGGCATCTGACTTCATCGCTATCAGCACAGATATGGCCAGTCAGACACAGAGAGCAGTGGGGTTTGCCTCAGTGGCAGGATTTCCTCAGGTGAAGGGTGTGATTGACTGCGTACAGGTTACCATCAAAGCCCTGTCATCTCAGGCTGGAACATTCATTAACAGGAAGGGTTCCCACTAAATAAATGTTCAGCTCATGTGCGACCATCATAAAAACTTCCTTCGGGTGTGCACAAGGTTTCCTGGCAGCTATCTTGATTCATTTATTCTGAGACAGTCGCAGATGCCGCAGCTGTTCATTCCACCATACAGCCTCTGTGGATGGCTCCTGGGAGACAAGGGGTACCCAGTAAATAGATAGCTGCTGACCCTAGTGTGAAACTCCACAACTGAGCCACAGGAGCGATATAACTGCTACCATCATAGCACAAGGGCCACTACTGAGCAAACCATCAACCTTTTGAAGATGCGGTACCAGTGCCTTGACTGATCAGGGGGCACCCTGCAGTACACCTCCTCAAGGGTTTCCTACTTTGTTGTGGTCTGCTATGCTCTGCTCAACATGGCCATCCAGAGCTGTTGGAACTGGAGGAGGTCCATGCGGAAGAATGCACCACCTAGTTGGAGGATGAGGATCTCCAGGATAATCAACGGGAAGCGTGTGAAGGCAACTCAGGGATCAGACTCGTGCGGAGACACGCTGACCTTGATGCCCTGGTCCAGGAACATGAGCACCACAATATCTCAGGCATATAAGTGCATGAGCTGCTCCATTGAAAGAACCACCACCATCATGGATGCAGGATCAGTGGATTGGCATGAGCAACTTGCATGATGCATTCTGTAGCATTGACCGGTCCATTGCATTGATGTTTCATGGATGCTTACATGTCCAGTCAGGTGTTCTCACGCACCTGCTAAGTGTGGAAAGATAGATGAGCCACTGAAAGGGCTGAGGTAGGAAGTAATAATGTAGATGGTGGCACCACCCAAGGGACCCCATCTTCGCCAAAGCATGGCAGTTCCTCCAATGGAAGACTCTAAATTGGACTGCCAGTTTATACGTAGTGGTCCCTCTCGAGAGTGCAAGGACAGATCCATTTCTCATGGGGTTTAGCACCTTTGATACAGCAAGTATTCTGTGAGAGCGCATGACTCTATGACAGTCTCAGACCTCACACACAGACAGGACCTATTGGCAATGCCATTATCTCCCACAACAAAAATGACATGATAAATGTCACTTTTTGAACACAACCATTTAACTCACAGTGCATGGATTTAACAAAAGCTTCATAACGTGCACCCAGGTGAACCACTTTGTGATGTTAACAACGCTTCTCTTGCACTTGCTCTTATGTGGTGCTCCCCTGTGGCTAGAGCAGATGGGGAGGCAGGCTGCCTGGCATTTGAGATGCGCTCGGGTCTCTGTGCACTGACAGCACTGCAACAGGCTGCACCAGCTGCATTTTAGGGACAGCCTCAGTTATGGGGGTGTGAGCCTTATTGTGTGTATCAGTCAGAGAGGCAGAGGGGTCGGCTTCAGAAGATGTGGTCCCTAGGATGGTAGCACTGTCTACATCATCCCTTCCTGCCTTTCATGGCCCAACTGAATGTCTGTATTTACCGGGTGCGCGAGAACACCAGGTTGGGCGTGCATGAATCCATGCGCCATCAATGCAACGGACCAGTCAGTGCTACAGAATGTATCATACAATCTGTTCATGCCAGTTTGCTGCTTCTGCATCTATTTGATGGACTGTTGCATCCACGAGTGTGGTCACTCTTTCAATGGAAGAGCTGGTGCACTCATATGCCTGAGACATTACGGTGCATATGCCATGAATGGACTCCTCCATTTTCATCGCAAGGGACAGCACTGCCTCAGGAAACTCTGCATCTCCTTTTGCTGCTCCACAAGTACTCGCTTTGTATGTGACCCCCCCCCGCCCAAGGCTCAGCATCCCCAGCCGGGTAAGAATGGCTGGAGCTCTGATGGGGACTGCCTACAACTGCCTCTGCCTCCATCTCCTGCCTGCTTCTCTCACCTTGTGCTATGATGCTCACCTTGTGTCACCTGTATAAATGTGTGTATCTGTGCTGGTGGAGGGTGTGCTTGACTCTTGTGACTGTCCTTCCTCAGAGTGTAATTCGTCCTCTGAGGTTGCTGTGGCCTCCACAGTTGGCTGCTGCTGATCCTCTGGCATTGGCCCTGTTTAAGAGAGAAAACATCAGCACTCGACCTCCTTTGCCTCAGCAGATGCTTCAGCGGATCAAATTTCATCTACTGAAAACAACTTCAGAGTTGGAAACTGCTACAAAGAACTTCCATGGAGCATTCAATAAACCTGCTGCACACCAATCTTCCCAACACTGACTGCCTGCACTGCGGCCAACCTTGCAATGCCAAGGAGCTCTTCCTCCATGAGTGTCAAGATGCCGGGTAGGCCACTGCACCCTCGAAACAACTCCTCTTGTGGGTGTTGTGATCTCATTTCTTCTGCAATGTGAGGATGGGGAGATCAGCTACACTTAACCTTCCCATTTTCCCATCCTGATCCACTATCGGATGTGATGCTTCTACCATTATATTTGCCCAGGCTTACATTACCATTCTCCCAAATTATATTGCTAGTAATCCAGAGCCCAGGCTAATGCTCTGGAGACATGTGTTCGAATCCCACCATGGCAAATGGCAAAATTTGAATACCATTAATAAATCTGGAATTGAAAAGCTAGTCTAATGGTGACCATGAAACCATTGTCGATTGTTGTAAAAATCCATCTGGTTCACTAATGTCCTTTAGGGAAGGAAATCTGGTATCCTTACCTGGTCTGGCCTACAAGTGACTCCAGACCCACAGCAATGAGATCGACTCTTAAATGCCCTCTGAAATGGCCTAGCAAGCCACTCCGTTGTATCAAACCGTTAGCACTGTTGGTATACCTACACTCCAAGAACTGCAGCAGTTCAAGAAGGCTCACCACCACCTTCTCAAGGGAAATTAGGGATGAGAAATAAATACTGGCCTAGCCAGCGACACCCACATCCCATGAACGAATAAAAAAAAATGCTCCCTTCTCTCAGGTGAGGATTGGCAGTGTGCAATAATCTCCTCGGTGTACCTAATCAATCCCTGCCTTTAGGCCCTCCTGTTCAGAGATGTGCTGTCCCTGCAAGATACTCAAGTCTGACAGCTTGGCTTTGCTTCATACTCACCTTGCTAGAATGCAGAAGGGTCATTGAAGCACTTCACTCACTGGCTCTAAGTGATACAGACCACACTGCAGCTGCTGACTTCTCCGGTGACCTCCAGCCATGCCTGCTTTATTGTCTGGTAGACCTCCTGCTGCCACTGTCCAGAAGCAAAATATTCCACCTGTCTCGGACTGCTTCTCTCATGACCTCAAGGGAGGCGTTGGTGAACAATGGGACTGCCCTACCAAGACAGACTGCCATGTTACTGCTCTGATAGACTGTTCCCTCAGGGCTGATTCTCTCTGGCTGCTTGCACTTTGAATCCAGATGGGCACCTTTAAATAACTCCTGCTACTTCTAACTCTTGCCTCCTGCTCTTGCCCACCGTCTGTCATTTGATGGATATCATGGAGGCGACCCACTAATTGGTTATCTCCCTCAAATTCCTGACGTTCAGTGCATTCTGACCTCCAGCAGGGTTGGGACCCGGAAATAGTCCTGACATTGGGGTACCGCAGAGATTGGGAAAATCCAGTCCCAGCACCCTGTTTGTGAACCTTCCCCAGTGTTTTGGGAGTGAGGAAGTTGTCCAGCTCAACAGTACAAACATTGCATTGCCGGCATGTACTGATGCGCCAAGCGGAGTCGGACCAGTATCTGAATTATAATACCTTGTAAATTGGAGTTAATTTGGCTTTTTAGAACAGTTGGTCCAGTAGTTTTGCTAACCACAGGTGAAATCATATAGCCTGCTTTTGAAATAATCACATTTGGAGCGTTGAGTGGCTGAGTGGATTTAAATTCAACCTAGACTGAATGAACTAATGTGAGTTTGGACTGCCGTAGACCTTTGTTACAAATTTTGTATCTGCACTAAAAGGCTTAGTGCCACTGGTCACTCCCTAGCATCAGGCTTCAAGCTTTGCTGCACAATAGCGTGTTAAGCAATAGTGTGACCCGGGGACCATAACAGTAACATAGGAACATAGAAAATAAGATAAGGCTGAAACATTTGCAACAATCTTCAGCCAGAAGTGCCGAGTTGATGATCCATCTCGGCCTCCTCCTGAAGTCGCCAGCATCACAGATGCCAGACTTCAGCCAATTCGATTCACTCCGCGTGATATCAAGAAACGACTGAAGGCACTGGATACTGCAAAGGCTATGGGCTCTGACAATATTCTGGCAATAGTACTGAAGACCTGTGCTCCAGAACTTGCCACCCCCCTAGTCAAGCTGTTCCAGTACAGCTACAACACTGGCATCTTACAGCCTTGGTTCAAACATGGACAGAAGAGCTGAATTCAAGAGGTGAGGTGAGAGTGACTGCCTTTGACATTAAGTATGCATTTGATTGAGTATGGCATCAAGGAGCCCTAGCTAAACTGGAGCCCATGGGAATCAGAGGGAAAACTCTCCGCTGTTTGGAGTCATACCTTACCTTCAGGAGTGGGGTGGAGAGGAACGGAGCGGACTTGTGGGGAGAATGCCAAGAGCAGAGCCTATAAATTGGGCCCGAGGATCGAGGCCCAGTCTCTTACCTTCAGGAGCGGGGCGGAGAGGAGCGCGGCGGACCTGTGGGGAGAACGCCAAGAAATTGAGCCTGAGGATCGAGGCCCAATCTCTTACCAACAGGGGTGAAGAGGAGCGGAGCGGACCTGTGGGGAGAACGCCGAGAGCGGAGCCTATAAATCGAGCCCGAGGATCGAGGTCCAGTCTCTTACCTTCAGGAGTGGGGCGGAGAGGAGCGTAGCGGACCTGTGGGGAGAATGCCATGAGCGGAGCCCATAAATTGAGCCTGAGGATCGAGGCCCAGTCTCTTAACTACAGGAGTGAAGAGGAGTGGAGCGGACCTGTGGGGAGAACGCCGAGAGCAGAGCCTATAAATCAAGCCCGAGGATCGAGGTCCAGTCTCTTACCTGCAGGGGTGAAGAGGAGCGGAGCGGACCTGTGGGGAGAACGCCGAGAGCAGAGCCTATAAATCAAGCCCAAGGATCGAGGTCCAGTCTCTTACCTTCAGGGGCGAAGAAGAGCTCTTCCAGCGCACTGGAGTTTTGAAAATAAAAGCTAACAGTGACGTCACAGGAGAGTTGCAAGGTGATTGGTTGGTGAGTCACCTGTTAGGGAATAGCGGTAAATAGCTGGATAAGTATCTCAGGTATGAAAAGTTTAAAGTTTACTTCAAATAAACAGGGGTGGCACCGTGGTTAGCACCGCAGCCTCACAGCTCCAGCGACCCGGGTTCAGTTCTGGGTACTGTCTGTGTGGAGTTTGCAAGTTCTCCCTGTGACCGCGTGGGTTTCTGCCAGGTGCTCCGGTTTCCTTCCACAGCCAAAGACTTGCACGTTGATAGGTAAATTGGCCATTGTAAATTGCCATTAGTATAGGTAGGTGGTAGGAGAATTGAGGGAAGGTGGGGATGTAAGGGAATATGGGATTAATGTAGGATTAGTATAAATGGGTGGTTGTTGGTCGGCACAGACTTGGTGGGCCGAAGGGCCTGTTTCAGTGCTGTATCTCTCTATGATTCTGTGAAATATAGTAAGTAGTTTTTTTTTTAGGGAGTTCTGTAGTAACGAGGACCAGGGAAGAAGGTCCCGAGAGTAACTGATATTATTGGACATTAAGATCTTCCAGAAGGTTTAATTTAATTTAGAGGGTTAAGTCATGGCAGGAAAGCTCAAAGCCGTGGTGTGCTCCTCGTGCTCCATGTCGGAAGCCGGGAACATTTCCAGTGCCTGGGACCAGCATGTGTGTAGGAAGTGTGTCCAGCTGCAGCTCCTGGAAGCCCGGGTTTCGGAGCTGGAGCTGCAGCTGGGTCACTGGAGCATCCATGAGGCGGAGAGTATCGTGGATAGCACGTATAGAGAGGTGGTCACACTGCAGGCTCAGACTCCACAGGCAGGAAGGGAATGGATGACCACCAGGCAGAGCAAGAGGACTAGGTAGGCAGTTCAGTCATCTCCTGTGGCTCTTCCCCTGCAAAACAGGTATACTGCTTTGGATACTGTTGGGGGGAATGGCCTCTCAGGGGAAAGCAGCAACAGCCCAATTCATTGCACCATGGTTGGCTCTGCTGCACATGGGAGGAGTAAGAAGTGTGGAAAAGCAATAGTGATAGGGGATTCAATTGTAAGGGGAATAGATAGGCATTTCTATGGCCGCAAAAGAGACTCCAGGATGGGATGTTGTCTCCCTGGTGCTAGGATAAAGGATGTCTCAGAGCGGTTACAGGACATTCTGAAGGGGGAGGGTGAACACATTGGTACATACGACATAGGTAAAAAAAAGGATGAGGTCCTAAAAGCAGAATATAGGGAGCTAGGAAGTAAGTTGAAAAGTAGGACCTCAAAGGTAGTGATCTCATGATTACTGCCAGTGCCACGTGTTAGTCAGAGTTGAAATAGCAGGATATATCGGATGAATGCATGGCTGAAGAGATGGTGTGAGGGGGAGGGTTTTAGATTCCTGGGGCATTGGGACCGGTTCTGGGGGAGGTGGAACCTGTACAAACTGGACGGGTTACACCTGGGCAGGACCGAGACTGATGTCCAAGGGGGAACATTTGCTAGAGTCGTTGGGGAGGGTTTAAACTAAAATGGCAGGGAGACGGGAACCTTTGCAAGTAGTCAGAGGAGGGGGGATCAAAGACAAGAACAAAAGACAGTAAGGGGATTAAGAAAAGTGATAGGCAGAGAAATCAAAGGCCAGAATCAAACAGGGCCACAGTGAAAATTAGTGGGAAGAGAACAAGTAATGTTAAAAAGACAAGCCTTAAGGCTTTGTGCCTTAAGGCGCGGAGCATTCGCAATAAAGTGGATGAATTAACCATGTAAATAGAAGTAAATGGGTATGATATAGTAGGGATTATGGAGACATGGCTGCAAGGTGACCAGGGATGGGAAATGAACATCCAGGGATATTCAGTATTTAGGAAGGACGGACAAAACGCAAAAGGTGGTGGAGTTGCATTTCTGGTTAAAGAGGAAATTAATGCAATAGTGAGGAAAGATATTAGCTCTGACGATGTGGAATCTGTATGGGTAGAGCTGAGAAACACTAAGGGGCAAAAAACGTTAGTGGGGGTTGTATATAGACTCCCAAACTGTAGTGGTGATGTTGGAAATGGCATTAAACAGGAAATTAGAGACACCTGCGATAAAGGAACATCTGTAATTATGGGTGATTTTAATCTGCATATAGATTGGGCAAATCAAATTAGTCACAATACCGCAGAGGAGGAATTCTTGAAGTGTATTTGGGATGGTTTTCTGGACCAATACGTTGAAGAACCAACTAGAGAACAGGCCATCCTAGACTGGGTATTGTGTAATGAGAGAGGAATAATTGACAATCTAGTGGTGCGAGACCCCTTGGGGACAAACGACCATAATATGATAGAATTATTCAAAGAGTTGGAGAGTGACGTAGTTGATTCTGAGACAAGGGTCCTGAATCTTAGTAAAGGAAACTACAAAGGTATGAGGTGTGAGTTGGCCATGACGGATTGGGAAACGTTACTTAAAGGGATGATGGTGGATAGGCAATGGCAAACATTTAAAGAGTGCATGGATGAACTGCAACAATTGTTTATCCCTGTCTGGAGCAAAAGTAAAACGGGAAATGTAGCCAAACCATGGCTTACAAGGGAAATTAGAGACAGCATTAGATCCATAGAAGAGGCATATAAATTTGCCAGGATAAACAACAGACCTGAGGATTGGGAGCAGTTTAGAATTCAGCAAAGGAGGATCAAGGGATTGATTAAGAAGGAGAAAATAGAGTATGAGAGCAAGCATGCGGGGAACATAAAAACTGACTGTAAAAGTATCTATAGGTACGTGAAGAGAAAAAGATTGGTGAAGACAAATGTAGGTCCCTTATAGTCAGAAACAGGGGAATTTATTATGGGGAATAAAGAAATGGCTGACCAACTAAATGCATACTTTGGTTCTGTCTTCACAAAGGAGGACACAAATATCATATCAGAAATGTTGGGGAACACAGGGTTTAGTGAGAGAGAGGAACTGAAAGAAATCAGTATTAGTAGAGAAATGATGTTGGGGAAATTGATGGGATTGAAGACCGA
Source organism: Heterodontus francisci (assembly GCF_036365525.1). Lineage (NCBI taxonomy): Eukaryota > Metazoa > Chordata > Chondrichthyes > Heterodontiformes > Heterodontidae > Heterodontus > Heterodontus francisci. Next base: position 45,039,734 of record NC_090402.1, on the reverse strand, counting down.
TAAATCCCCAGGGTCTGATGGTCTGTATCCCAGAGTACTTAAGGAAGTGGCCCTAGAAATAGTGGATGCATTGGTGGTCATCTTCCAAGATTCTGTTGACTCTGGAACAGTTCCTACAGATTGGAGGGTAGCTAATGTAACCCCACTATTTAAAAAGGGAGGTAGAGAGAAAGCAGGGAATTATAGACCAGTCAGCCTGATGTCGGTAGTGGAGAAAATTTTAGAGTCCTTTATCAAAGATTTTAGAGCAGAGCACTTAGAGATCAGTGGTAGAATTGGGCAGAGTCAGCATGGATTTACGAACGGGAAATCATGCTTGACAAACCTACTAGAATTCCTTGAGGATGTAACTAGTAGAGTTGATGAGGGGGAGCCAGTGGATGTGGTTTATTTGGACTTTCAGAAGGCTTTCGTCAAAGTCCCACATAAGAGATTAGCATGTAAAATTAAAGTGCGTGGGATTGAGGAGAGTGTATTGTGATGGATAGAAAATTGGTTGGTGGACAGGAAACAAAGAGTAGGGATAAATGGGTCTTTTTCCGAATGGCAGGCAGTGACGAATGGGGTACCACAGGGATTGGCGCTAGGACCCCAGCTGTTCACAATATATATTAATGATTTAGATGAGGGAACTAAATGTAATATCTCCAGATTTGCAGATGACACAAAACTGGGTGGGAGGGTGAGTTGTGAGGAGGATGCAGAGAGGATTCAGGGTGATTTGGACAAGTTGAGTGAGTGGGCTAATGCATGGCAGACGCAGTATAATGTGGATAAATGTGAGGTTATCCACTTTGTTGCAAAAACAGGAAGGCAGATTATTATCTGAACGGCTATAAACTGAGAGAGAGGAATATGTAGCGAGATCTGTGTGTTCTCATACACCAGTTGCTGAAGGTAAGCATGCAGGTGCAGCAGGCAGTGAAAAAGGCAAATAGTATGCTGGCCTTCATAGCGAGAGGATTCGAGTACAGAAGCAGGGATGTCTTGCTGCAATTATACAGGGCCTTGGTGAGGCCACACCTGGAATATTGTGTGCAGTTTTGGTCTCCTTGTCTGAGGGAGTTCAGTGACGGTTTACCAGACTGATTCCTGGGATGGCGGGACTGACGTATGAGGAAAGATTGAGTCGGTTAGGATTATATTCGCTGGAGTTCAGAAGAGTGAGGGGGGATCTCATCGAAACCTATAAAATTCTAACAGGACTTGACAGGATAGGTGCAGGAAAGATGTTCTCGATGGTGGGGAAGTACAGAACCAGGGGGTCATAGTCCAAAGATACTGGGTAAACCTTTCAGGAATGAGATGAGGAGAAATGTCTTCATCCAGAGAGTGGTGAGCCTGTGGAATTCACTACCACGGAAAGTAGTTGAGGCCAAAACATTGTATGTTTTCAAGAAGGAGTTAGATATAGCTCTTGGGTCTAAAGGGATCAAAGGCTATGGTGTGAAAGCCGGAAGAGACTACTGAGTTAGATGATCAGCCATGGTGGAACAGGCTCGAAGGGCCAAATGGCCTACTCCTGCTCCTATTTTCTATGTTTTCTATGTAAAGGAAGATGGTTGTGGTTGTTGGAGGTCAATCATCTGAGCACCAGGAACTTACTGCAGGAGTTCCTCAGGATAGTGTCCGAGGCCCAACCATCTTCAGCTGCTTCATCAATGACCTTCCTTCAATCGTAAGGTCAGAAGTGGAGATGTTTGCTGATGATTGCACAATGTTCAGCACTGTTCACAACTCCTCAGATACTGAAGCAGTCCATGTCGAAATGCAGCAACACCTGGACAATTTCCAGGCTTGGGCTGATAAGTGGCAAGTAACATTCGTGCCACACAAGTGCCAGGCAATGACCATCTCCAATGAGAGAGAATCTAACCATCTCCCGTTGACATTCAATGGCATTACCATCGCTGAATCCCCCACTATCAACATCCTAGGAGCTACCATTGACCAGAAACTGAACTGGAGTAGCCATATAAATACCGTGGATACAAGAGTAGGTCAGAGGCTACGAATTCTGCGGCAAGTAACTCACCTCCTGACTCCCCAAAGCCTGTCCACCATCTACAAGGCACAAGTCAGGAGTGTGATGGAATACTCTCCAGTTGCCTGGATGAGTGCAGCTCCAACAACACTCAAGAAGCTTGACACCATCCAGGACAAAGCAGCCCACTTGATTGGCACCCCATCCACAAACATTCACTCTCTCCACCACCGACGCCCACTGGCAGCAGTGTGTACCATCGACAAGATGCACTGCAGCAACACACCAAGGCTCCTTAGACAGCACCTTCCAAACCTGCGACTTTTACCAACTGGAAAGACAAGGGCAGCAAATGCATGGGAACACCACCACCTGCAAGTTCCTCTTCAAGTCACACACCATCCTGACTTGGAACTATAATCTCCATTCCTTCACTGTCGCTGGGTCAAAATCCTGGAACTCCCTTCCTAACAGCATTGTGGGTGTACCTACCCCACATGGACTGCAGCGGTTCAAGAAGGCAGCTCACCACCACCTTCTCAGGGCAATTAGGGATGGGCAATAAATGGTGGCCTAGCCAGCAACGCCCACATCCCATGAATGAATTAAAAAAATAGGAGCAGGAGTAGGCCATTTCGCCCCTCGAGTCTGCTCTACCATTCAACTAGATCATTTTCCCGCACTATCCCCACATCTCAAAATCTGTCGATCTCTGTCTTAAATATACTCAATGCCTGAGCCTCCACCCCCCTCTGGGGTAGAGAATTCTGAAGAAAATCCTCCTCATCTCAGTCCTAAATGAACGACCTCTTATTCTGAGACTGTCCCCTGGTTCTACATCTCCCAGCCAGGAGGGAGTCTGGAACCCTTATATCCAGTAAGACTGTTCATTGCATGTACTAGGTACTGTGATCTTGCATATACCCCATGTGAATTTCTCATGTTTTCTAGATAAGTACTTTTGTAAAGAGGCAAATTGTGAGCCATCATATTGATTTATAATACATGAATGAATAGAATTCAATTTTCACAGTGAGTTTTAACGATTTCCTATCACTCCTCAACACCCAAAATAATAAACTAGACAAACTTTGCATTTGAGTGGCACTAACTTTGAAAGTGAGACTGCTTTACCTTACTTTACCAAGTACGCCTCCTATCTTCCACCCTCATAAACTTGATGTCATTCAAAACTCTGCTGCCTGTCCTAACTTCACCCATCACCCCTGTGCATGCTGATTGCATTGGCTCCCAGTTAAGCAACACCTCAATTTTAAAATTCTCATTTTAGTTTTTAAATCTTTCCATGGCCTCGCCTCTCCCTGTCTCTGTAACTTCTTCCAGCACTACAAACCTCCGGGATACCTGTGCTCCTCCAAACCAGGCCTCTTGCGAATCCCTGATTTTAATCACTCCACCATTGGTGGCCATGCCTTCAATTGCCACGCTCCAGAGCTCTGAAATTCCCTCCCTAATCTCTCTGGCTCTCTACCTCACTTTCCTTCTTTAAGACTCTCCTTCCTCCTTGAATACATTCCCTTGATTAAGCTTTTGGCCATCTGCCCCAATATCTCCTAATGTGGCTTGGTGTTAAATTTTGTTTGATAACACGCTTGCAAAGTGCTTTAGGACATTTTACTTCCATTACCAGGTACTGTATAAATACGAATTGTTATTGTTAGCCCAGCAATCACGACTACCATCTCAAATGAGGAACTCCCACAACACCCTTGGTGCCTGTATCCTGGCAACAACATTATCTGACCAACTGACCCCTTGACGTGCTTAGTGAATGAGAGTCAGTTTAACATTCCAGGTGTCAATATCTTGAGGAGCTGCTTGTGGAGAATCACCATTATCTCAAACTAATCTGGTGGGTGAGAAACATCAGATTAATTTTTTTGTCTGAAACTAGTAATTGGTATATTCCTAGGAGTTACCACTTGTGATCCAAATTTAACTTCCTAAGCATGTCGTAATGTAACAATTCCAAAAATCTCTTCCGGGGACTAGGCTAAAAATAAATCTCAAAATATGACAGTCTGCTAAGTAAGAGTTCTTGGGTAAAAGGCTGCCCAAAGAAGCAAAGAAAAAGGAAGGAAGGAAGGCATAAATGTCACAGAGAATCATCATCTGAATTAGAGGGGGAATAGAGAGAGAAGCAGAAGTGAATTAGTGCCAAAAGGTGAGAGATGCAGAACTAGGCCTGTCTTTAATGTCTCATCCGATCAATGGCAATTCCGATAGCGGGATGCAGAACTGGAGTTACGTAAATAGATTGGAGAAGTTGAGACTGTTTTCTTTGGAGAAGAGAAGGTTGAGAGCAAATTTAACATGAGGGGTCTAGACAGGGTGGATTGTGAAAAACTGTTCCCACAGATTTAAGGTAATTGGCAAAAGAAGCAATAGTGACATGAGGAAAAACATTTTCATGCAGTGAGTGGTTGGGATCTGGAATTCACTGCCTGAGAGTGTGGTGGAGTTCAATTGAGGCATTCAAGAGGGAATTGGATTGTTGTCTGAAAAGGAAGAATGTGCAAGGCAATGGGAAGAAGCCAGGGAGTGGCACTAGGTTAACTGCTCTTCAGAGACCCAGTGCAGACACGATGGGCTGAATGGCCTCCTTTTGTGCTATAACAATTCTGTGATTCAATGAAATACTTGTTGAAACATAGAGGCAGTTGCAGTGTAGAAAATGTGGCAGCCAATTAGCACAGAGCAGGGCCCACAAACAGCAATGTGATAATGACCAGATACTTTGTTTTTAGTGATGTTGGTTGAGGAATAAATATTGACCAGGATACCAGCAACTGAGCCACAGCTGACAGCTAGGGAGAGGGAGATAAAAATTGCCTCTCGCTACCTCCTAGCCTTGTGGATCAAGTACATTGAAACAATCATGCAATATCAATAATTCATTGCAAAGCTATGAATATTGGTGACATTGTGCTAATTGGGTTTGGGGCCTAGTGAGAGGAGATATTAGGGTCACAGTGTTATTCTGCTGTCCCGTTTCTTTTGAATTGCTCTTGAAGTGCTGAATTGTGGCTACAGCTTCTCCAAGATTATCCATGTTTTTCTTCCCTCTGGACAGAGGGGTGTGAATCATAGTGTTTGCGACATTGCTTTAGCCTCTATTTCACTTTCTCCGGGGCATTATTCACTGCTGAATGTGTTTGAAAGAGAAAATGCTGATCTGATTTTTACAGAGGTGACTTAAATAACCATGGTACAATGTTGTCTCTTTCCCTCTGCATTAACTTGATTGTTGGCTTCGCGAATCTAGCATCAGTGCTGTGACTGCTTTTGCTTCGGACAGCAAGTTAGCTCTTATAAAGTTGGAGGTGGTAATTCTGACACTCTGAGGATTAAATTGATTATCCCCACAAACGGGTTTGGGGAATCATGATACACAGTTAAGCTGTTGAATTGAATCCAGGCAGCACACTGTTGGTGAATGGGGAATTGGGGGTGAGGTTACCGGTATCTCTTTTGAATTATTTGCCTAGGACTAACTGGGCAGAATGGAGCTGCCTAAGTTACAATCTCCCTTCCTCTTCCTTCTGTTATAGTCAAGTGAGGAGGGGTCGAAGGGCTTCCCTCTTTTCCCTCTCCTTGTTTGACCACAATAGGTTTAATTCTTTGTTAAAGTGGATTTACTGGCCAATTCAGTAGGTGTTTGATTGGTTTTTGTTATGATCATTAGAACCAGTCAGACAGGTTTTCTTGAGTTAACAAAGAAACAGGTTAATTTTATTGCACCTAAATCAAACTAATAAAAGTAATTAACAACATGCCAGCTTTCACTCTCATGCACGCTGTGGAGATTTACACATACACAAATAGGTTACAGAGTGGAGAAAGGTAGATTGGTTGAGTTCGAGTCCATAAAAAAAGGTATACAGTCTGTGTATACAGTCTGGTTCTTGCTGGGAAATTAGCAGACATTTCATGTCTCTCCTAACAGTCCTTTGCAATGTAGGATACAGTGTTGCAAACTAGGTGATCACCTTAAGCTGAAAGGATGACTTTGCTGGCAGCTTATCATTTTAAAATGTCTTTTAAAAAAATATATAAATTCAGATCTCCAGCCAGTGGATTAAAGAAAACTATCATTCAACAAAGCACCTTGGCGTGACACTTCTCTTTCACCTCCTCCACTTCCTCCTTCTCCTCCTTGTGCTCCTGCTCTTCAGCTTCTCATCTGATAGGTGGTGGCAAGGGCTCTTCCCTTATGATGGCGAGGTTGTGCAGCTTGCAGCACACCACGACAAATTTTGAGACTCACTCAACTGCTTTCTATATGGCTCCTCCAGAGCGGTCGGTCCTATCAGATGTCCTGTGGCAGCGTGGCTGTGCACATGTGTGTGGGTTGTGAACTGGAGCCTTGTGCTGTGTCATCAGTGGATAGCCCTTTGTCACCTCATAAGCACTGCTTGGTTTGCCGTAGTGGTTGAAATACAGCCACACAGAGGACTGCTGCAAACCTTTGAAAAATTTGTTCACAGGATGTGACTGTCGACGGCAAGGCAAACAACTACTGTTTCCCATCCCTAATTGCCCTTGAACCACTGCAGTCCATGTGGTGTAGGTACATCCACAGTGCTGTTCGGAAGGAAGTTCTATAATGAATGCATCATAGCCACTGCTAGGATACCATGCATTGACCTGAACAATGGTCTGATTAAGCGAATGGGCAAAACTATGGCAACTAGATTTCAATGTAAGCAAATGTGAGGTCATCCACTTTGGACCTGAAAAGGATAGAACAGGGTACTTTTTAAATGGTGAAAATCTGCAAACAGCAGAGGTCCAGAGAGACTTGATGAGGCCAGGTGCATAGATCATTAAAATGTCATGAACAGATATTGAAAATAATCAAGAAGACTAATGAAATGCTGGCTTTTCTATCTAGAGGACTAGAATACAGGGAGGTAGAAGTTATGCTACAGCTATACAAAGCCCTGGTTAGACCACACACGGAATACTGTGAGCAGTTCTGGGCACCACACCAGGCTCCTTCCAGCTGCTGCTGGAGATATAAGCAACGTCTAACAGTTTGCAGTCCACTACTACATAAGGGAGGCTCGCTATATAAAGAGAGACAGCTTAATCTCATTCCCTCTTGCTAGAGAGAAACCACCACCCCTCACCTCCATTTCAAGCTCTCACTTTTCTTTCTCTCCCCTCCTCCCACTTCATGCTGACACTTTTCCTCACAATTAGTGCTGACATTCTCTTTCCTCCCCATTCCAAAGTGCTACTCCCAGGTTCTTCTGTTTTCCTTCTTCCTTTAGCTTTTCCTTTGCTTCCTGCCTTTCTTGCATTTTCCACTTTCCCTTTTCCTTCATCGCCATTCACATGCTTTCTCTCCTTCATTCCTCCTTCCCTATCTCCTTCATTTTTTACCTTTCCCCTCTATTTCACTGCCATTATTCCCCCTTTCTCTGCCTTTTATTTCCTTTTCCTGTTCCCTTGAATCCCTTCATTTCCGCCTTTCCCTGTCCCTGCAGCATTACTCCTATCTGATGCTGCTCATTGAAGATGGAAATGTGTGTTCATTTGAGAATTCTCTCCTACAGTATTCAGTGGCTGGAATATTAGTAGCAGGGCCCACTTAGGAAATGAAGAGAGAGGTAGCCGAAACAGATTATCTGGTATATAACAGCAGTATTTGGGTCTGAAAGACCAGAAGAATTATCTTTCTGAGATTACTGGTACAGGTCTTGCAGCTGGTGCCATGAAAAGAAACTGCTTTAGGGCATATCTGAAGTAGGAGATATGAAGCACTTGTATGGTTCTGCATAACTTCATCTAGTTTCAAGGGGAGCATCCAAGATACACTGGGCACTACTTTTATATACAGCCCCACAGATAGGATTACCAACTCTAGCTAGACATATTCCTGGAGGTTTCATCATATGGCCCTGACTTCCAACTACCCCACTCCCACAATTTTACCATTGGTCGCTCAACACACCCATACTTGTGGTTCTAGTTAGAAAGTGAAGAAGCTCTTGGTTATCTGATTGGATGATCCTTGACTATTCGATGATAATAGCCTTTTATTCTCCAAGTCCAATATTTTATACCTAATAAACAAAAGTTTAAAAAAATATATAATTTTTAATGTTCCTATGATATTTCGCCCAGGTTTCCTTGCAGTCATGGAGATTAATCTTCAAATCTTGGAGACTCCAGGCCATTCCTGGAGGGTTGCAAGCCTCTCCATTCAGGTCGAATCTGCAGAGCTGGCTTCAGTGTTTACAGGAATACAATTAATTTCTTCATCGCCACAGCAGAATCACAGAGGCAGTTCCACAAACATTCTTTAGACTGTGGCATAGAGCTAACAGAGGGAGCCTGGATCTGCGCTGCTGCTCATTTTACAAGATTATGTGATGTTAGACAAGGGTTGTGATAATGTCAGAGGACTGAAAGAATGCTGTGCATAGAAATCACATTCATGTTTGTGTTTTTTAAAATGTTTTACAATGTTCACAGTTTGTCTACTGCAGTTGGACAAATGTTAGTGATTGTTCCGGGAAGGGCTAGTTATTGTCCTCACATCTGCAGAATGCTCAGTCAATGATGGGCTCAAGTTCTGATACAATTGAAGGGCGCCCACAGTGTAACTTTTGTTGATGCTTATCTTTGTATGTGACTACATGGCAGAAAATGTCTGCTTGAGAACTTGTAGGTTGTAATTCTCCAAACCTGTCCAATCAATGGGGAAGGGGGAAGAAATTCTGACAAGTACGTCCAGTGTAGCGAACTTGCATTGCGCTGCCTCCTCACGTTTACATAGCCACAGCTGGCTTCTTAACCCATCTAATGATCCCACAATACCATCACAATAAGGGAGCCAGGCTTCTTTACCTTTAGGTGTGTAGTCCGCACGTCCCCCAGCATTGCCTGTGTAGAGATATTATGAAAGTGTCTTGAAAGAGCAGTGGTGAGTTGATGGTGGCCTTGAAGGAGATTGCGGATTAATCGTGGTCAAGATACAAAAAAAGTCACTTGGTTTTCAAGCAGATGTGGCACAAACTTTTTTTTTGCGGCACGACGTGCATGATTATAGGATTCTGAAATTATTTATGTGGGTTCATGGTGGTGATCCATACACCAGAGATTCTATGCCAATTGTGTAAGAGTTATGCAGAAACTGTCCCCGAGTCCAATTGTGTATGCAGTGATTCATCAAGTGTTTTCTTTGTGTACCAGAAACATGCCAGAAAGTATACAACATGTAATTTTAATCTTACATCTCCTTTAATCATATTTTCATCTAGACAGTTCTTAACACAAATAGTTTTCAACTTGCCAACCCAGGTTTAAAACTGATGTTGCCTGGTATTAGAAGGCATGTTGTTCTCATTTCCATTGAATTGCCAAGTTGGGTCTATCCCCAAAGACTGGCCTGGATTTTATGGAGGCGGCAGGGGTCCTGACGCAGGGGCTGAAAGCAGGGGACGAACCTCAGTGGGCCCCGGGCTGCATCGTGTTGGCGCAGCCATTTAAATGGCTGCCGTCCCTATTATTGGCTACCAGCCAATCAGAGGGTCAGCAGCCTCAGCAGCTTCACTGCTAGCAGTGGCAACTGCTGGGGCTGCACCTGCCGGATGATGATGCATTGATGGCCATGCTCCCTCAAAGGCAGATAAGTGGGGTTTGGGGGCACTGGGGCCAGTCAGGCAGGCCCCGGCAAGGAGGAGGGCAGAGTTGCTAAGGGCAGGCAGCACCATGCCACCAAGGGGCCCCACCGTGGACCAAAGAATGCCCGAAAAGGAAGGCCTCCCGGAGCCTGCTGGAAGGTCACCAAGGTTTACCTGTCAGACTCCCCTCTTAGCAGAGTGTTCCTCAAGCACTGGTAAAATGCTAGCAGAGGCAGGAAAAGGCCCTTGGTTCAATTGAGCTTCGAGCAGGCAGGCTATCTGCCACCTTTCCCACGGCTGGCGGAATGGTGGCAGGAAGACGACAGGCACACCATCTGCCGCCTCCTGCACCATTTTGCCAGCCTTCCCATCTCCCAGCCCATCCCCAAAGGGCTGGTCAAATCCAGCCCATCTGGCACACGCAGATTTGCTTCAGCTTGCCTAGGAGTCTCCAAATTAGCCCACTCAGAAAACCATGTACGATGAGTTTCTGTTTGGCTAATTGGGAATCTGCACACTCTCCAGTGAAGCACGCCCCACTTTTCAGAGTCCAGACAATTTAAGTGCTGTTTAGCCCAGGCATAGAAACCAGAAGTGTACCTCACAGAGTTCCTGCTAGTGTATTATCAGCTCAGACCATACAGGTTAATTGGATAGAGCAACTCCCTGTTGGCTAGTTAACATAACTGCGCTAACAGAGCAAGGTTTGAAAGAAAGCTAGAAAGATTTGTAGCACCTTTCCCAGCCTCAAAGCGCTTTACAGCAAATTGTGTTTTTGAAACGTAGCCATTGTTGTAATGGAGCAAATGTGGCAGCCAATTTGTACACAGCAAGGTCCCACAAACAGCAACATGATAATCTGTTTCGATGATCTTGGTTGAGGGATACATATTGACCAGGACACTGTGTGGGGTGGGGAACTCCCCTACTCTTCTTTGAAATCATATCATGGGACCTTTTACATCCACCTGAATAGGCAGGTGTGGGGCTTCAGTTGAATGTCATCCAAAACACAGCACCTCTGAAAGTGCGCCTTTCCGCCAATTCTGTGGCCAGGATTCTGGTATAGGGTTTGAGTCAAAAGTGGGAGGATTATCTTAAAGCGAGTGTGAAGAATCCTAACCTCCAGGTTTCCTCTGTGTATCTATCTGTCTAGTCAGTTGTCAACAGTGCTCTGCACTGTTGCTGCTCCACATACCTCTGATATTAGATTTCCAAGTCCATTGCAGAAGATCCAAATCTCCCCTCACCTGACATGCCAGTTTGAAGCCAGCTCAATGCACAAAGAGATCCCACTTGTGTGTGTCACAAACATGTTGACGAATGCCCCACCGTACCTCCCTCCCTCCTAGATTACGGAAAATGTCTAATTGGGATACAGGAAAGCCTCAGCTTGCAGGGCGATATAGATGGGCTGGTAAGGTGGGTGCAGCAGTGGCAAATGGAATTTAATCCTGAGAAGTGTGAGGTGATGCATTTTGGGAGGACTAACAAGACAAGGGAATATACAATGGATGGTAGGACCCGAGAAGTCCAGAGGGTCAGAGGAATCTTGGTGTACGTGTCCATAGATCACTGAAGGCAGCAGCACAGGTCGATAAGGTGGTTAGGAAGGCATATGGGATACTTGCCTTTATTAGCCAAGGCATAGAATATAAGAGCAGGGAGCTTATGATGAAGCTGTATAAAATGCTAGTTAGTCCACAGCTGGAGTACTGTATACAGTTCTGGGCACCACACTATTGGAAGGATATGATTGCACTGGAGCGGGTGCAGAGGAGATTCACCAGGATGTTGCCTGGGCTGGAGCATTTCAGCTATGAAGAGAGACTGAAAATGCTAGGGTTGTTTTCCTTAGAGAAGAGAGGCTAAGGAGGGACATGACTGAAGTATATAAAATTATGAGGAGCATTGATAGGTTAGATAGGAAAAAACTTTTTTCCTTGGCGGAGGGGTCAATAACCAGGGAGCATAGATTTAAGGTAAGGGGCAGGAGGTTTAGAGGGGATTTGAGGAAAGATTTTTTCACCCAGAGGTTGGTTGGAATCTGGAATGCACTGCTTGAAGAGGCAAGAACCCTCACAACCCTCACCATCCTGACTTGGAACTATATTGCCGTTCCTTCACTGTCGCTGGGTCAAAATCCTGGAAAACCCTTCCTAACAGCACTGTGGGTATACCTACCCCAAATGGACTGTTGTATTTCAAGAAGGCAGCTCACCACCACCTTCTCAAGGACAATTAGGGATGGGCAATAAATGCTGACATAGCCAGTGACGCCCACATCCCATGAATGAATAAAAAAAAAAATTTAAGGAATATTTAGATGAGCACTTGAAACGCCATAGCATACAAGGCTACGGGCCAAGTGCTGGAAAACGGGATTAGAATAGTTAGGCGCTTGATGGCTCGCACAGACGTGATGGGCTGAAGGGCCTGTTTCTGTGCTGTATAACTCTATGACTCTATGAAGATGTTTCCCGTTCAGGTTTAAATTTAAACACCCAAAGTTTGTTGAACTTTGCCCAAGTTCAAACCTGAATGGAAACCTTTTCACTGTCCTTCTCTGAACCTTCATTAAATTATTAGATCAATGGAAAATTCAGCTGCTGAACTCAAAGCAGGTTCAGAGCACCAATATGGAGTGTTAAGTTTCGGAATTTTTGACCATCTCACCATAGAATGGATCTTGGTATGATTTATGTTGGAATGTTATTGTTTAGTTAAATCCAGCTTTTAATTGTTTAAATTCATAGAATAGCAGAGCAGGGAATTATAGATAAAGACTCAGACAAAGCATCCAATCAGAGTTCTTTAAATCCTGAAAGAAAGTTTATGCATCCCTGTGATCACCTATGTCTATTGTTGAGATGACCCTGTTCAATTGAGTTCAGCAAAGGTAGTAGCCAGGATAGTTCTGGTTATAATCCAGTCTTCTGGGAAGGTTTCTGATATTATGGACAGGCTTATATGGTGAATCAGCAAATGGGAAAAATGCATCCATGTCCTCTAACAAAAATAAGCAAAATTTGCATTTAATGTCAGGCAGGGGTGTAAGAGGTTCCGTTCCCATACCCTCTTACTACAGTTCTTGGACTTTAGGAATTACAAGGACAAAATTGCACATGACACAGGGTTTGGCTTAACCATGAATTGTTGTTTTATTGAATCCAATAATGTCCCTAATATAGACTCCTCTATGGTTAGTTGAAACAGAAATAAAACAAAACTATCCTCAGTACAAAGCCTCCTGCATAATGTAAAATTGACACCCCAATTCCCAGCTGAACCCTTCCGCGATTTGACCACTGTTCCCAGTTACCCAAAACAAAGCCTTGGCTCACTAAGACTTGGCTCAAACGTACAAATTTCAGGCAAAAACACTACGCTTTTGTCCAAAAACCCTCATACCAAGATCGCTACGAATTGGCTGAACACAAATGTGGGCACAAACACTATGCTTTGTCCCAATCCCTCAGATCAAGGTCACTACGATTTGGTTGAAAACACTTACAATCACCCACACGGCCAGTCGGTCCCAGTGTTGATTCTAGTTCCTGAGTCAAGATGACCAACTTTGACACTTCTTCTGCAGCCCCCTCAGTACAAACCCCTTCAAGATTTGACTGAAAAACTTACAGTTGCCCACACGGCTGGTCATTACCAATGTTGATTGTCGGCCTGGACCTGAGATGACCGTTCCCCGTCCTTCTTCACATAACTGCAGCACCAAACCCTTCGATCTTGTCCGTTTTATGATGATCCTTATCGAAATATCCTGAAGCCATCCTGCTGAATGGTCAGCACTTAGCACCTTTGAATCTCTTTCTTCCATTACCTGCCTGGTCCAGACAGATCCATTTAGCGCTGATGTTATTTCCATGACAGAACAATGAATTCCACCGGTGAGGTATCCCAGGCTCCAGAGCTGAAATACACGACAAAGGTTTCTCGCCTGTCTTGACAGGAGTGAATGCTGTGCTCTGGTGCCAGTTAGTTGTAACAATGGCCTCTCCAATTACTTAACATGATGGCAGTTATCTGGTGTCACTGTTATGATAATGTACCAAATTCCAGTCCTTTAGCAGTCTCAGTTCTGTTGTGATGTTGGAATGTTTGAAATTGATCCATCGAATGCAGCCTGCCTCTGTGTGCTTTGTGTTGAGGTTTGGCTCTCATTCAGTATTATTTTCTGTGGGGGCTGGGGTTCCTTCCCCATTCTGCACAAAGTCCAGTTGTGGTTGGGGGGTGGGGGGGGGGGAAGGAATTCCGATCCTACAGGGGTGGTCTGTTGAGATAAGGACAGGAATTGTTAGTTTACTGTAAGACCAGTGCTGACTAAGCCCATGTACCTCTTGGCCTATTGCAATGCTAGACTGACCGAAGCAAGTATTAGTTATTCTTATAACTCGCAACATGGTTTATTATTTTCCTTATTTGTCATGAGGACCTTGCAAGTGGGTAATCTAAGTGAGGTTTGATTAAAACTGTCACTTTATATGTTCACTTAGTTTCTGTAAAATAAAGAAGTTTAACATTTGGATCTGGCCTTGACGTACTGAAGTGCTGCAGTCCACCTGCTGAAACATTAGAGTAACACATGTGAGGGCATGTATGAATACAGTCCAGGTCACAAGGGGATCCTAATTTTTATACCCGTTGGAAATTCAAATTTATGATTAGATAATGGACAATACAGGTTCACTCCTGAAGGCAATCAAGGTACAGCAATCAATTATAGGAGTGACCAGCACCAAAAGGATATCTAAAGCTGACCTGAAATTTGTAACATCCCCGTCCCCTCCCCCCCCACCGCAATCAGCTGTAGATCTTTGCAGGCGTACAGCAGCAACCAGTTATATTGCTTCTTTCATTTTGTGGCTATACTTTGAAACAGTGTGCTTGTTGCCTGAGTTATTTCCATGATAGAAATGGGGTAATTGATTTGCTTCCTCAGCTCTTCTGAAGTGTGTGTTCGTTCCATCTTACCACACTCTGCAAATCCTGCACCAGCCCTATATCCTATTTTGTGAAATTACAGGGAAATGCATAGAATTTTAGCAGCACTTTCCCATTCATGCGTATTGTTATTTGTCAGCGAGTTGGGCTTTCAGTGTTATCTGTATTTTGCTATTAACTAACAAGGACATGCAGTCCCTGGAGTACTGCCGATAACTACAGGATGCTAATAACTTGTCTGCTGATTTCAATATGTATCTACTGCAAAGGCAGCACCATTATAGGCCAGTTACCATGGTAATTAGTGTTCAGGATAACCCATGTCACATTGATATTTGTTGCGTTTGCTGTCTTATTCTGGAAAATAGCAGATTGCAATACGACTCCCCTACATTTTTAGATACTTTTGTGCCTCTTTTCTGCCCCTTTTCTGCCCCTTCAGTTGGTGCATTGTGGTTTGAAGAGTCAACTGGTTTAAACTGTGTGGTATGTTTGTGGCTACTGTGTGCTTTGGGCAGCAATGGATCAGTACAAGTGGAGTGCAATCTTCAGAAGGTCAGGCAACATCTGTGCAGACAGAAACAGAGTAGGATCCCCCTTTCAGGTTGATGGCCTTTCATCAGACTTTCAATCAAAGGTCATCGGCCTAAAACATTAATTGTTTCTCTCTCCACAGATGCTCCCTGACCTGCTGACTATTTCCAGTATTTTCTGATTTTATTTCAGATTTCCAGCATCTGCAGCTTTTGTGTGGTGCAATCTTCCCTGGTAACTCAATTAGCCAAAGCACCGTCCCAGTGTGGGACTTTACTCCAATACCACCCAGTCTGAGTTAAGTAAGCTGATCTCAGTCAAGGTGGCAAGAGAGGCACTTCAGCACCCTCAGGCTAGGGAACAGGAGAAATCGGAGAGCGCTCCTGCTGCTAGTTGCCATCCGCTGGTTCTTGCTGCAAAGCATTGCTATGTGGATGTCAAGTTAGAGAAATTGGCTCAGATGCGATGCTCCCATGATCAAGTACCTTGCTTACACTCATGACCAATTTTCATTTTTGGTGGGATGAAAACTGGCAGTAATGGTTTGGCCAACCACTATTTACCATGTATGATTTTCCTTTAAGGATGTGTGGTAGGATGCTCATCAGCTACTGCCAGTTTCCTGCCCTCACTGAAAGTGAAAATTACCCCTGCACAGTTTTGCAGCTTATACATGATAAATGGCCATTTGCAAGAGGAACCAGGTTAACTGAGGCGATTCACGTGAATGAAAGAGAAGACTTTGATTGCAACTTTCCTTTAGTTACATATTCCAAACTTGAACATAATATTTGCGCTGAACTATTCAGAATTTGGCTACCTCCTGGTGACAAAAAATAATACTACCCAATCAAATATTCCTGATTTTATGCCTCAGTAATAAAAAGGGATCTTGGCACCATATTGCACTCTTGAAGGAGAGTGAAAATGCTGTTGCATTCCTCCTTATTAGCTTCATTTACGTGACCAGCAGCCCTGGAATCTGAGACCTGAGATCAGAACGCAAACCTGCTTCAGCTTTCAGCCGTCTCTCTGGAATTCTGTCTGTAAAGTCGGTCACCTAGCAAGTTATCCCACTTTTGAAAATCTTCTCCAAACCATATCTTTGCGACTTAACTTTCAGTCATCCCTCTAACCTCTTCTACTGCTTAGTGTCTGTCTATTCTCTGATGTGTGGTGGTCTTAAAACCAGTACAAAAATTACAACTTCTTATCACTTGACTGGTTTTTGTTTACAATGAGAAGAATGCTGCACGATGCCATTAACAAGACAAGAGTCAAAGAGAAAACATGGTAAATTCATAAATAGAGTTTAGGTAAACCCAAGCTTAGGTCTCGATTACTATTAAGTTGGAGCAGCAAGGAAAGGTTAAGGGAGGTAAGGTGTTCCATGGTTGTGAGGTCTAGGAAAGATTACACACACTTCATTTATTTTATCCATGTAGTGATGGTATTTCCACAATTGTGTTAGGTAGGGAATTGCAGGATACTGCCCGAGTGAAGTGAATGTGTGGTGGCATTTGTCCAAGTCAGCGTGGTGCGTGTGTGTGTCTTGGGAGGAAATTGGGAATTTACAGTGTTCCCGTGAGCCATCTCAGTGGTCGAGGTCGTAGGGGAGGGAGGTGCCATCAAAGTAACTTTGGTGAGCTGCTTTTTCCAATATTGTTTCTCAGAATATGTTCATCACTGGCAAAGCTGGCATCTATTGCACATCTGTGGTTGCCTGTGAAAGGTGTTGGTGGGCCTTTTTCTTGAACAGCTGTAGCCCTCGTAGTGCTCCATAGTGCAGTTGGGTACCGAGTTCCAGGATTTTGATGCAGCCACGATGAAGGAATGGCCATGTAACAGTGGCGTGTTTATTTATTTTTTATTTATTTAGAGATACAGCACTGAAACAGGCCCTTCAGCCCACCGAGTCTGTGCTGACCAACAACCACCCATTTATAATAACCCTACAGTAATCCATATTCCCTATCACCTACCTATACTAGGGGCAATTTACAACGGCCAATTTACCTATCACCTGCAAATCTTTTGGATGTGGGAGGAACCGGAGCACCCGGCGAAAACCCACGCAGACACAGGGAGAACTTTCAAACTCCGCACAGGCAGTACCCAGAATCGAACCCGGGGCCCTGGAGCTGTGAGGCTGCGGTGCTAACCACTGCGCCACTGTGTGTTTTGGAATCGATGATGTACTGTAAAATGTAGATGATGTGTCTGAACTGAACTTAGTTTTCATTTATAAGGCATCTATAAATTTCATCTAAAAATATATTTTAGAGTTTGAATTTGTGGGAATGAATTGTAATAAATTAGAATCGCTGTTAGTTCATTACATTTTACTTCTGAGACTGAAGGCAATTGACATTCATCCAGCCAGTCTGCAGCTAAATAAAATACTCAAGATGTCACCACCAACAGAATAAAAACGTTACAGAAAAGTTCTGTTAAAACGTCTGAGAGGAACAGGAAGAAAGTATCCTTTTCTTTACCTTTTGTGACCAATACTGTAGAGCTGATTTTTCTTTTCCTGTTAGTTTTACCTGCCTTATCCATCACTGTCAACTGTCTGCATGAGATAGGTGAGAAAACTGGCTGGTGATGGATTCCTGGGAAGTGGTTGTGTAATTTATTCTTGTTGAAATGTTGGTCAAGGACATCTGAAGTTATGCAACTCCGTTCCCTTCGGGATAGTCAAATAACGGATAATTGCTATTCAGATATAATTTGCCGCCCAGAGACAATGAAGGAAAATGGTCATGCCACAAAAAAATTCTGTCAAAATTTTTGACCTTGAAGAAGCCCAGATACTGTTTTGCATAACATGTCCTGGTTATCTGATAAAGACTAGATTTAAGAAAAAGAGCGTAATGTAATCAGTGGGTCTTTTCACTTGTGAGCATTCATGTTTTTTGAGGTCACCTATTTTAATGTTCGAACTGAAAGCCTGCCAGCTAGTATTAACCTATATAAATCTTTTGCCCTGCATAGTATTTCCGAGCTCTCTTTATCTAGTAAGAGCTGTTACACAACATCGAGTAGGTTCTGTGATAAGAAAGTGGGGACAGAGAGCTGATGAAACAAGAGCAGGAAACTGTAATCAGCTCTACATTCGTCTGCCCCCTCACTATTCAAAGGCCATTGTGGATTACAGGACAGCCAACAAAATTGTTTCTGGTCCCTCTTTCAGGTAGCTTTCTCGGAGCCTATCAGTGACTACCTCCTGATAGCCATCCAATTAAATTAAATCAAATGTGTTATTGATTTTCTTATCTTGAGAAGGTTGTGATGATGTGTAGTAGTCCAGAAAGAATTAAAAGGAAAGGTTTGCATTTATATAGCGCCTTTCATGACCTTGGGATGTCCCAAAGCACTTTACAGCCAATGAAGTACTTTTTGATGTGTAGTCACTATTGCAATGTAGGAAACACTGCAGCTAATTTGCTGACAGACAGCAATGTGATAATGACCAGATATTCTATTTATAGGTGTTGATTGAGGGATAAATATTGGCCAGGACACCAGGGAAATACTCTTCAAAGTAGTGCCATGGGATCTTTTGTGTTCACCTGAGCGAACAGATGGGACTTTGGTTCAGTGTCTCATCAGAACGACAGCACTTCCGACAGCGTAGTTTTCCCTCAGTACTGCACTGGAGTGCCAGCCCTGATTAACTACTCATATCTCTGAAGTGAGGCTTGAACCCACTTTCTATACATATGAGTTCTTATGATCTGGAATGCACTGCGTGAAAGGACAGTGGAAGCAGATTGAGTAATAACTGTCAAAAGGGAATTGGATAAATATTCGAAAAGGAGAAATTTGCAGGGCTATGAGGAAAAAGCAGAAGAGTGGGACTAATCAGATAATTCTTTCAAAGAGTCGGCATAGACACGATGGGCCGAATGGTTGTCTTCTGTGCTGTTTGATTCTGTGGATTCCACCCTCATTTATCAGCCATCCATGTTTAACAAGTAGAACAGGAGTTTTTTTTGCTTATGGTAGACATGAAGTTTCAGCAGGGAATATATGGCCTCTAATTTGAGAGCAAGAGCATCTTTGACTGTGTAACAATGCCTCTGTGTATCTTTTCTAAACATACATGTCACTGAAACACAAACGTGATTGACTGTTTTGTCGGAAAACTTTGCAGACGACTAATGGAGGAAATTGTTGCCAAATTGATCATGGTTAATGCAACAACCTCAGCTCATGCAGTCTCATTGAATTGATCCTGACAAGATGAAGCCAAGTGACATCTCCAGTCAAAGGAAACAGTCTCGCCCTCAGGGTCTTTTTTGAAAGTGCAAAAGTATTCAGATCCACATACTTCATTTCAAGCCACTTATGTCAGTTTTTCAATTTAAATTTTTTAGATTAGTGACAGAATCAAGCTGAAGATGTTGTTGATTATGTTTTGAGGAAACCCCATTATTATTCATACGGTTACAGACCTAATCACCTACCAGATTATTGCTGTGTATCTGCTTCAAATGGAAGGGATTCAGCTATGTGTACCCATCAGCTCTGTGTCATTACCTAAATTACCTCCCAGTCCAGATTTTAAAATTCTCATCCTTGTTTTCAAATCCCTCCATGGCCTCCTCCCTCTTTATCTCGATAACCTCTTCCAGCCCTACAAACCTCCATGATCTTCACACTTCTGCAATTCTGATCTCTTTCTCATCCCTGATTTTCATTGCTCCACCATTGGCAGCCATGCCTTCAGCTGCCAAAACCCTAAGCTCTGGAATTCCCTCCCTAAACTTCTCCACAAATCTACCTCTCACTCCTCCTCTAAGATTCCTTAAAACCCATCTCTTTGACCAAGCTTTTGATCACTTTTCCTAATATCCCTTTACGTGGCTCGATGTCAAAATTTGTCTGATAATGCTCGTGTGAAGTGTCTTGCAATGTTAAAGGCACCATATAAATGAAAGTTGTTGTAATTTCTTCATAAATTGTCTGGAACTTGGAGTCATTTGCAGATGATACAGAGCTAATGAAGGTGGTGGGCTGCAAAGCTGAACAGGATAAGTAACATTAAAGCTACTGTATATTTAGAACTTGTTGTTGTGAATGCCACTGGTGCTCTAAATTAACCGCGCTTTATGGTGTTAGGGCCAGGTTCAAGCACTGGAGGCAGTCTGCCTGTGGTGTTACCGTTGTAATGTAAGTATAGAATCAACTGCAATGCAGCATTTTTAATGTCTGGGTTTAATAATTCTGATGAGAAATTATTTCAGATTGGAGTCTTGCTGCAGCACATAAATTCCATCTGATAACATCTGCTCTATAAACTGGCTTGGAGGATGGAAATGAAATCCTTTAGAACTGTCCCAGCCCATGTCTCAAAACCGCAACACTCTTGTAAACAGAAGATTCCCAAGGCAGAGGATATATTCAGTTCTGACATTGTTAGCAAAAATATTTTCAGGGCAAGAGTCTTTATTCTAGACTGCTTTCTCCCAGTATTTAATTTCAACATACATGCACACGTCTACTCACGCATATCCATGTGGCTAGTGCGATAGTTGATGTAGGGTCTTAAAAGAAGTGGCTGGTGAGAGAGTTGATGCATTGGTTTTAATTTTCCAAAATTCCCAAGATTCGGGAAAGGTTCCATTAGATTGGACAATAGTGAATGTAACTCCTGTATTCAAAAAGGGAGGGAGACAGAAAGCTGGAAACTACAGGCCAGTTAGCTTAACATCTGTCGGAGGAAAAATGTTAGAAGCTATTATTAAAGAAGCTCCAGCAGGGCACTTCGAAAAATTCAAGGTAATCAGGCAGAGTAAACATGGTTTTGTGAAAGGGAAATCATGTTTAACCAATTTATTGGAGTTCTTTGAAGAAGTAACATGTGCTGTCGATTAAGTGGACCGGTGGATGTCCTATACTTAGATTTCCGGAAAGAATTTGATAAGTTACCACATCAAAGGTTATTGTGGAAAATAAAGCTCATGGTGTAGGGGGTAACATATTGGCATGGATAGAATATTGGTTGGCTAACAGGAAACATAGAGTAGACATAAATGGGTCATTTTCTGGTTGGCAAGATGTAATGAGTGGTGTGCCACAGGGATCAGTGCTGGGGCCTCAACTTTTTGCAATTTATATAAATGATGTGGATGAAGAGACCAAAGGTTTGGTTGCTAAATTTGCTGATGACACAAAGATAGGTAGGAAAGTAAGTTGTGAAGAGGACATAAGGAGGCTACAAAGGGATATAGATACATTAAGTGAGTGGGCAAAGATCTGGCAAATGGGGTATAATGTGAGAAAATGTGCAATTGTCCATTTTGAAAGGACGAAAATAAGCATATCAAAATGGTGAGAGCTTGCAAAGCTCTGAGATGCAGAGGGATCTGGGTGTCCTTGTGCATGAATCACAAAAGGACAGTATGCAGGTACAGCAAGTAATTAGGAAAGCTAATATAATGTTATTGTTTATTGTGAGGGGAATTGCATACAAAAGTAGGGGAGGTTTTGCTACAGTTATACAGGCCAATGGTGAGACCACATCTGCAGTACTGTGTATGGTATTGGTCTCCTTATTTAAGGATGGATGTACATGAGTTGGATGCAGTTCAGAGAAGGTTTACTAGACTAATACCTGGAATGGGTGTGTTGTCTTATGAGGAAAGATTGGACAGACTAGGTTTGTAACCGTTGGAATTTAGAAGAGTAAGAGGCAACTTGATTGAAACATATAAGATGCTGAGGAGTCTTAGGGTAGATGTGGAAAGAAGGCTACCTCTTGTGGGAGAATCTAGAACTAAGGGTCACTGTTTAAAAATAAAGGGTCGCCCATTTAAGACAGAGATGAGGAGAAATTTTTTCTCTCTGAGGGTCGTGAGTCTTTGGAACTCTGTTCCTCAAAAGGCAGTGGAAGCAGATTCTCTGAATATTTTTAAGGTAGAAATAGATAGATTCTTGATAAGGAAGGGGGTGAAAGGTTATCGGGGTAGGTGGGAATGTGAAATCGAGGTTACAATCAGATCGGCCATGATCTTGTTGAATGGCGGAGCAGGCTCGAGGGGCCGAGTGGCCTACTCCTGTTCCTAATTCCTATGTTCATATGTTGATTTCATTAGTGAAGATTGAAGGCCCCTCTAATGTGTAACTATCTCTTTGAATGTTGATCCCTGGACCACCTACAGCTGTTGGTATGCCTGGGGAAATAAAGAAATGAGCCTGTAACTCTGAGTGGGATTAGAATCATTGACCAAGCTGCAGTCTATGGCCATACATTGGCCATGCCTCCTAGTTGAGAACTGAACACTGTTGCACAACTGCAAGGCCTACTCTCATAAAAGATTAAAACACATTTTTCATCCATCGATCAAGGGACTGTGGTTCCAATTAACATTACGGAAAGATGCCTTTTCATGAATTTTCACAACTCGATGAATCAATGTATTGTGACTTGGCTTGTTCCTCATCTTGTGTCACGAAATAGTGTATTATTTCTGTTTTTCCCCACATCTGATAAAATTTTTGGTTCTGGTTTCTAGAATATTTTGTTCATGCCAAACGTATTGGAATACCTGACATGTAATGATGAAGAAGACAATCTGCAGAAGATCCTAATGATCCCTGCCTCTCAGAAGGCTCAGCTAAATGATTACCGGGCAGTTGTTTGTAACACCACCACCAAAGTGCGGGAGGAGCATTTTCAGGAGCTTGCCAATAAACTTAAAAGCCAAGTGGACATCCAGAAAATTGTGGAGAAGGTGAGTAAAATTAAGATTGATCTTTGAAAAAAATGAACTTTGTCTTTTTTCTTTTTTCAAACTTCCTGCTCATTCTAATGTCGTGTGATTTTTCGTTGTAGGAGAGCTGGGCGTCTTGATGTGTGCCTTTTTTTTATTCATTCATGGGATGTGGGCGTTGCTGGCCAGGCCAGCATTTATTGCCCATCCCTAATTGCCCTTGAGAAGGTGGTGGTGAGCTGCCTTCTTGAACTGCTGCAATCCATGTGGGGTAGGTACACCCACATTGCTGTTAGGGAGGCAGTTCCAGGATTTTAACCCAGTGACAGTGAAGCAACAGTGATATAGTTCCAAGTCAGGATGGTGTGTGGCTTCGAGGGGAACTTGCAGGTGGTGGTGTTCCCATGTATTTGCTGCCCTTGTCCTTCTAGTTGGTTTAGGTTGCCGGTTTGGAAGGTGCTGTTTAAGGAGCCTTGGTGCGTTGCTGCAGTGCATCTTGTAGATGATACACACTGCTACCACTGTGCGTCAGTGGTGGAGGGAGTGAATGTTTGTGGATGGGGTGCCAATCAAGCGGGCTGCTGGATGGTGTCGAGCTTCTTGAGTGTTGTTGGAGCTGCACCCATCCAGGCAAGTGGAGAGTATTCCATCACAATACTGACTTGTGCCTTGTAGATGGTGGACAGGCTTTGGAGAGTCAGGAGGTGAGTTACTTTCCGCAGGACTCCTAGCCTCTGACCTGCTCTTGTAGCCACGGTATTTATATGGCTACTCCAGTTCAGTTTCTGGTCAATGGTAGCCCCTAGGATGTTGATAGTGGGGGATTCAGCGATGGTAATGCCATTGAATGTCAAGGGGAGATG
This sequence comes from Heterodontus francisci, assembly GCF_036365525.1. Classification (NCBI taxonomy): domain Eukaryota; kingdom Metazoa; phylum Chordata; class Chondrichthyes; order Heterodontiformes; family Heterodontidae; genus Heterodontus; species Heterodontus francisci. The sequence continues at coordinate 45,016,021 of NC_090402.1, read as the reverse complement.
GTTAGATTCTCTCTTGTTGGAGATGGTCATTGCCTGGCACTTGTGTGGCGCGAATGTTACTTGCCACTTATCAGCCCAAGCATGGATATTGTCCAGGTCTTGCTGCATTTCTACATGGACTGCTTCAGTATCTGAAGAGTTGCGAATGGTGCTGAACATTGTGCAGTGTTCTGTGCATTCTGCTTTTCCCATCATCATTCCATGTTAGTTGTTCTCATCCTTAAGATGGGTTTCTCTTTGTGCAGTTTCCCAACTAGTCAAATTTGCACAACTGGACGAGATGCATTTGGTTGTCCATCAACATGTCTAGTTCCATCTTGAGAGGTCAGGAAGCTCTGATGCATTGAGATATGCTTGCACTGAATTTACTTAGAACTGCAGTATCCCCAATTCACTTACTACATAACTGAATGAAGGGTGGTACCTTGAAGGAGGCGGGGTAATTTTACTAACTTGCACTGCCAGTAGGGAGACCCAAGCACCAGCTGCTCATGTTGGGAAATGCATTGTGCTATGAATCACTGATTAGGACTAAGCTGCAGAATTCTGTCCAATTCTGGGCACCAAACCTTAGAAGAATGTCAAGGCCTTGGAGAAGGTGCAAAGTTGATTTACCAGAATGGTGCCAGGGATGATGGACTTCAGTTATGTGGAGAAACTGGAGAAGCTAGGATTGTACTTAGAGCAAAGAAGCTTAAGAGGAGATTGAATAGCCTGTTCAAACTCATGAACTGTTTTGATAGAGTAGATAGAGGGACACTTTCCACTGGCAGGAGGGTCACTAACCAGAGGGCACAGATTTAGGTAATTGTCAAATGAACCAGAGTGGAGGTGAAAAATTATTTTATGCAGTGAGTTGTTAAGATGTGATGCAGTAGCTAAAAGGATGGTGGAAGCAGATTTAATAGTAACTATCAAAAGTAAATTGGATTAATAATTGGGGAAAAGTTGTGAGGCTATGGGGAAAGACCTAGGGATGGGACTAATTAGACTGCCGTTTCAAAGAGCCAGCATAGACATGATGGGCCAAATGGCCTCCCTTGTGTCGTATGATTCTATAATAAGAGATGTAAGAGAGCCCAGAGCCACAATTCACCAGACATAGCAAGTTAACGATGTTGCTCGAGCCACTGATGCTGATGCTGAATAGAGGGAAGCCTGTCCTCCAAATGCGAGAAGGAAATAGGTGTAGAAAATCTCAGCAGGATGCCATGGAGAAGCATTGGTTGTTAAAGTGCATTCGCCTATGATTTTATTTTTTAAAAAGCCCTCCTTTTTTTATTCATTCATGGGATGTGGGTGTCGCTGCCCAGGCCAGCATTTATTGCCCATCCCTAATTGCCCTTGAGAAGGTGGTGGTGAGCTGCGTTCTCGAACTGCTGCAATCCATGGTGAGGTAGGTACACCCACAGTGCTGTTAGGAAGGGAGTTCCAGGATTTTGACCCAGCAGCAGTGAAGGAACGGCAATATAGTTCCAAGTCAGGATGGTCTGTGACTTGGAGGGGAACTTGCAGGTGGTGGTGTTCCCATGCATTTGCTGCCTTTGTCCTTCTAGTTGGTAGAGATTACGGGTTTGGAAGGTGCTGTCTAAGGAGCCTTGGTGCTTTGCTGCAGTGCATCTTGTAGATGGTACACACTACTGCCACTGTGCATCGGTGGTGGAGGGAGTGAATGTTTGTGGCTGGGGTGCCAATGAAGCGGGCTGATTTGTCCTGGATGGTGTCGAGCTTCTTGAGTGTTGTTGGAGCTGCACCCATCCAGGCAAGTGGAGAGTATTCCATCACACTCCTGACTTGTACCTTGTAGATGTGTTGAATTATTTAACAAAATAGATGAAGTTTACAGAGACAGAATGTGGTTTGATAGAATAAATGGGTATCATGGTGCCAGACAATTGAAGAATACCATGTTGATGAGAACATTCAATTGAAGGGGACATAACGGTGATTTGAAACCTTGTATATTCACACAGTCGGTTTATAGATACTATCAGTTGGCAGTCATTGCCCTCTTCTTTTATAGAACAGGAGCAGACTTTGTACCTAAAACATGTTAAATATTTAAGTGACCAGTTCCAAGGAGCTCAGTGGGACATGGGAAATACTTGGGCTTTATTGGGTTATCTTGGATTAATCACATTACTATCTTAAGTGGTTCCCTTAAAGGACGGATATGCTTTTTTATCTTGCCTATCCTGGGTTGTTTAGAGCTGGGTTGTACGTAAGTACCTGCTGGTGCCCTCAGCCAAGTCATCACAAGTCAGCCTAGACATCGCGCCAAATCTCTTTGGAGCAAGGTATCTCGCTACGTACTTCATTACTTAGTCCTTTTCCTGCATCCTTCAACTCAATTTCTTTCCACTATAACTTGCTGGAAGTGGGAACTGAATTCAACAGGTTACTCTCAAGTTACAAACTGCCTGCAGCTTTCTGTTTCTGCCCACACCCCCTGAAACATTTTAGTGCCTGTTTGTTTCTTACCCATGGCCATTTCCTTCGACAGGATAAATGCCTTACAAAGCTGATAAAGCATGCAGTAAGGTGCGTTGCCCTTCACTTATTTTAAAGTCATTTATTTTTTAACTTTGAAGTCAATGGGATTAAAATCTATACTTTCTTTGAATCTATGTTTGAGCTCTCAAGCTCAGACACAAAACTCTATATTTGGGAATATATGCCAAATACATTGTCATCGCTGCTATATGGTCGTATATTAATTCCCTGGTGCACTTATATAGCATTCCTGCTGGACACTTCCCCGTCTCACAAGCCATTCATCACCTAAATGAAAACTTTTTACTGTACGCTGAGGGCATTGGTGGAGGAATATCATTTAACTTTACCTGCAGCATACACATTGGATAATTGGTTAGTTGACTGTCTGGTGCAGCACTGAATCTGGCCTCATAACAATGAATGACAGCTATTCTGTTGATGGCCACGGCGCTATCAAGGTGCTCAACCACAATAAGGATATTGTCTGCCACAAAGCGAGGGACTGGATCTATATGAAGTATGGTGTGTGTCCATGCAGTGACAGTGTGCTCACGCATTTTATGGTGAGTGGTGCTACTCACCATGTAGCTTCTGCAGTGCTTCTGATAGCTCCTATCCATGCATGTAAGCCATGGCTCAGTAGTAGCACTCTTTTTTTCTAAGTCAGAAGGTCGTCAGCTCAAGTCCTGCTCCAGAGACTTGAGCACAAAATCCAGGCTAATGCTTCTTTGCAATACTGAGGGAGTGCTGCACTGTCAGAGGTGCTGTCTTTTACATGCGGCGCTAAACTGTCATTTCAGGTGGATGTAAAAGATCCCATGGTATTATTCTGAAGAAGAGTTTTCTCCAATGTCCTGGCCAATATCTATCCATCAAACAACATCACTAAAACAGAGTATCACATTACTATTTGGCACATCTCGCTGTGTATAAATTAGCGGCTGTGTTTCCCTACAGTACAACAGTGATTGCACTTCAGAAGTATTTCAATAGCATTAAAGCACTTTGGCATGTTCTGAGGTCATGAAAGGCACCTTATAAATGCAAATCTTTCTTCCTTCACTTGGTGACTGTTCAAAGCTGTAATTGTCAGTTATCTAACAACCAATTTTTATATCTTTCTGGGCGGGGGAGGAAAGCAAACAGGCTCTTTTGGGATTAAGGTAATACCCGGGGTATTGGAAGTTTGGAAACCAAATTCAACCCTCTGTAGCAGACTCGGAAGGTCCACAGCACTCAAAGGTATTGTTAATGATTACCAGCTAGCATGGCTTGCTAATGGAACATCAAGGAGTATGCCTGCAACAGAGAAGCTGGATTTTTTCCCCACTCATCTTAGACTCTCTGGCAAACTTATGCTCGAATTGATTAGGGTAGCCCGAGCTGGAAAGTAATAGGAAATTTACCAGTGTGCTGCCAAGGTACATTGCATGGTTTTTGCTGGCTTAAACATCCTAAACTTTGGCTCTGCCAGCCAGTCCTAAGTTTCTCCAGGCTTGCCGAAGTAGAGCGTGCATCATGGGAAAACAGAAACTCTATCTGTGTATCTTTCAATAGCTTGATTTGGAGATTTAGCGTGTTGGTGGGCAGTTTCACTCATGTCAGGCACCAACTGATTAAAAGAAAAACTGTGCATCAGTTGGTTCTGAGCTAGAGAGAGGAAGAGGAAATTGAAACAAGGGGAGCTACCTACTCCATAACATAATTCCCTGGCAATTGAATCAGGAGAAGACTTTTTGTAGCTCACAGAGGTGAATGCGGGTGGGGAGATGGTGGGATGGGGAGGGGCAGCAGCAGGGGTACGATGGATTCCTATCTGACAGATCAAACTAGAGCAACTCATAAAGTACTGTGAACCTCACACATGCATTACCTTATATTCATAAAATGTATTAATTGATTTTACTAGTGCTAATTATAGAATATTGTACCTTTTCCAATCCATTATCAACAAAAGGTCTCATAGTTTAGGCACTGCATTGCATAGCTAGAGACAAAATACATGTACTTGGATGTGCCCTCAACACCTATGCTCTAATTGATTCGGGTAGTCCGAGCTGGAAAGCAGTTCATAACCTCAGGACATCATGCCCGATACTGTTATGACTTCTCTAAATGTGATTTCCTATGTACGACCAAAGAACATTGAATTATTAACAGTTTTGTGCTGGGAATTCTTTGTAATCTGGATCGTCACTGTTCCAGACTTACTTAAGCAGGTGCACTTCCAGTGACAAAGATGGACCCTTAAACCCATCAACCTGTTCTGGACTCAGATACAGGTCCCAGTGGTGAGAGATCAGCTTGTATGCCCAGCTGCCTTTTTCACTTTTAAGGACTACCAGCAATACTTTGGTGATAATATTGCCTTTTGGCAAGGTGTAAAATGTGCAAAAGCGACTCAGTAACCCTTTGTTCCTATGTTTAAAATCCCAGGGCTGTAGCACATTGCCAGGCTGCTTCACTAATACTAGTCCAAAAGCTGCTAACAGCTCAGTTTAATACTGAATAAAACTGTGCAAACAGCACAAAGCAGAATGCAATTGAGTGAAAAAGGGAAAAAAGGATGGTTGAAAGTACCATAACCAATCAGCTTGGCAGGATAAGATGTTAATTTTTGTTAAATGTGAGACTTCTTCCTCTTTGAGATATTCTTCTCCTCTTCCTCTTTCTAAGATTTTGCCGGCCTCTCCACAACTGAGAAGGTTGGGTGATGTATTCCTGGACCCTGCAACAATACTGCTGTGAAAGGAACTGCAGAGATATGCTTGGGCGACTTGCAGGGGACTCTCCCAATCTTCACTTTGCCTCTTTGTACAGTGGCACAGCTGAGATTGAGAATGGAGGAGGTCGTTCGTCCCATCCCGCGTGTACTGGCTTTTTCGAAGAGCTATCCAGTTAGCCCCACTACCCCACTATTCTACCCCACTCTTTCCCCATATCACTGCAATTTTTATCCTTCGAGTATTTATTCAATTTACTTTTGAAGGCTACTATTGAATCTGTATCCACCACCCTATCAGGCAGTGAATTCCAAAACCTAACCACTCGTGTAGAAATGTTTTTCCTTATTTCGCCTCTGGTTCTTTTACCAATCACCTTAAATCTATGGCCTCTTGCTACTGATGCTTCTGCTATTGGAATCAGTTTCTCTTTACTTAATCTATCAAAACCCTTCATGGTTTTAAATGCCTCTATCAAATCTCCTCTTCGCCTTTTCTGCTCTAAGGAGAACAACCCCAGCTTCTCCAGTCTATCCACGTAACTGTAATCTCTCATCCCTGGGACCATTAAGTAAATATCTTCATAATAATCACTTCTGTACACCATGTAAATAGAACATGGCGTTAGAGCTAATTAAACCTCTTGTGCAGGCCTGCTCTGGATGAACTGATACAACTGCTGCAATCTTTCGTAAAGATATTCTTGGAAAAAAGACATACATTTACAAATCTTCACATCTCAAATGTACATTCTAATAAAGTAGTAATTTCACACCATATGGCTACAGGAATTTTATACTCTGATTTTCTGGAGACTTTAACCCTGAAACCCAATGAATTGCAGTGCTTTTGCACCAATGAAAACTGAGTTGCAGCCAAGAAATCAGTGGGCTGGATTTAATTGGCCACGTAGAGGCAGGCTGGGAGGCGGGGGTGGGGTGCCCATAGAATTGTGGTGGGAGGGCAGGATAGGCTTACGACAACCTTCCTGCCCAGAGGCCAATCGAGGCCCTTAAGAGGCTTATCAACCACTCAAGGGCCTCTTCCCCCCGCCAAGTGAGGAGGTCACCCATTAAAGCGAGGCTCCATTAAATCCTGCCTGCATGTGGGACTTCACTAGCGCAAACTATGTCCCACCACCCCTTTTGGGGAAGCATGTGTATTGATGCTCCATCACCTGGTGGTCTGAGTACTTACAACTCAAAATAAACTTGGCTACCCTATATTTTCTGCAAAATGCATGTCGAGAATTTCATGCGTGGGAGCAATTACAAGGAAGTCTCAAGGGATTCAGATAATATCATAGATAGTGAGAGTAAACTTGAGGTGTTGTCAATTGATCTCAGAAATTCGATTAACTTCCCAATCAATCACTTCCACCCTGCCTCTGACTCACAACCTCCTAGTGGTTGTGTTTACAATGGGGAAAACAAATTGAAATTTGGCCTCTCGTGTTGTAGACTGCTCTCAGTTGACCATTCAGAGCAAGGACACTCCATTGAATTGATGTGTGGATGGTGTCATCATTGAAAACTTAAATTTGTAATGAGGTTGCTGGACCTGAATCGAATCCAATAACTAATGTTGCTGTATATAATATAAGCTTGTAAACAGCACATTAACACATCAGAGTGTGCAAATAACAATTCTGTAATGTTTGCAGGGCCATCCTTCTCTGTCCCCCATTTCTCCATTCCACAGCAAACAAGGGGGCAAGCTGATAGCTAAAGAAAACCACAAAGGCAGTCGGGAATGTATTCCAGATGTGCAGGTTGTTCCATTGTTTTGATCCTGTGTGGAGCTACTGTTCCACCTACTGGCACCCAAACCTGCTTGATATGTTTGTAACTCGTCCTGGCCATCCATTATTCTGCAGATTATTGACTGCAACATCCCTTGTGGTTATTCATAATGTATAACCTGTTGCAAAAAATCTGTGGTTTTCATTTAAAGCTGGTCTAGAAATCAGGACTAGCAATAACTGCTTTCAAATGTCTTTTAATGTTATCATTTTGAGGAATTCATTCAGATAGCCAGAGAATGCCACTACCCAGTTGCTTGATAACATGGCTTCAAGAAATAGTTGGTAAAGTGGAGTGGTACCAGTTTGTATTTTAGCACACAATTTCCCTACAAAGAGATTTTTCACCATCACACTGCTTCTTTGCTGGTCTGCTTTGATTTTCATGAGCTTTGCATTGGTCTTTGATGTTGTGGAAAGGCCTGTATTCAGGCTTCCTACAGAACCCGGCTGTATGAAGACAAAAGGGAGACTGGATGAGGAGGGAAAATTGTGAATAGCTAAACAAAAATCTATATTGGATCATGGGTTAGACACTATAATAGATATTTATTGTGCTTATATTGACTCTTGTCTAATTTTAAACACAAATAAAGGATTAACTTACATGCATACTTAACCTGTTGAAGGATACATGTTGGAGATGTGGATTTATTGTAATTCTGTAAACTGGAATTGATATTTTTCATACAATTAGGGTTTGACCAAAAAGAAAAGTTGCTTGGATTTGCAAGATTTTGATTTGTTACTGTACTCTGCAGGGGCACCTGGTCAACAGTAGATGGCTCATAATTCAACCAAGTCCTAAATGGTGACCAATCTTGTGTCATTTTAGTAAGCATCTGACATTGGAGTTTGCAAAAAAAATACATTTCAATGTGCAGAAATGGAAGAGAATTGGCTAAACAACCTGAAATATCAAAGCTGAAATATTAATTCTCATTGCCACTTAGCATCACCTTGTAGCTGCTCCTTGTGGTATGTTGTGCATTGTGAATAACTACCATGCTGGCTATAATCTACTGCTGCTGTAGTGTAATTCTTTCTATTTCCCCTATGCAGCTCAAGTTGAATGAGGTGAACAGCACAGCCATTCAGCTTCACCTTCAGGCCTTACTTGAAGACCTCATTGAGGTGGAAAAAATTTTGAAAGATGTGGATGCCTTATCAGGACTTGCCAGACTGCTCCCAAAGGGGGCCTGCGCTGGCAAAAGCCCACCGACTGCTGCCAATAGTACCAGCTGGAATGGCAACTTCACTGCCGCCAATGCCACAGCGGAGGAGGAAGAGGAGCCTGAGAAGGAGAATCCTCACACCCAGTTTTCAGCCTTTGTCCAGCTCTGGGCTGGCCTTCAGCCAATCCTCTGTGGGAATAACAGGTAAACTTCAAGCTGACGTAATCCTGGTACTGAGAAATTGATATGAGAAAGACTTTCATAACCAATTTTTGACTTTATCAGTCACTCGTTCATTCATGGGCCAAATTGCATATTCCATTGTCCCTCACTCAGCATCCATCTCTTCAGAGTTGGCTTCAGTTCAGCTTATCGCAGAGACATAGTTGATTAATGTGCACGTCAGCATTGGGCTTAAACACCACCTCCTCCCATTTCCCTTTGCACATTCAGTACTACTGACACTTTCTATCCTGTGTTCTGACATGAGATAAAATGCATTATTTCCAATGTTGTATTTGGATAAACCACTATTTTTCTAAGAAATTATCAATGCATAATATAGAAAAAAAAATTTCAGTTGGGGCAAGGATATAAATTCAAGCTACTGTTTCTTTATTTCCCTCCTAACTCACTTGAACTCTTGTGGCGTGAACCTTCAGTCGATAAGAGGACAGACTGGAGACTCCTCTCTGACAGTGGCACTGTAGAATAGACTGCTAAGAGGTATCAGTTTGTGATGATTTAGAATTTTAGTTAGATCAGCAAACTCATCGTGTAGAAAGTTAGTGAAGTAAACCCACTTACTCACAATTGGCGTTGTCCACTAGGGATCGAGCTCACGATGCCACTCCAATATTCTTCAACTTTGGAAAAATATACCAGGAAAGCATGCCAAACACCCCAATGCTACCCCTCCACCCCATCCCAGGTAGGGTGCTTTTTCATTTTAACAGAGCATGGGACAATTTTCGCTGGATACTTTAGGTGCTAAAAAGTCACTGAGGTGGCCAAGATCTTAAGCTACAGTGCCATTTTACCCTGCGTTTAGTGCAAAACAGCATCTTGGTAAAGGAGTTGAAAGGGAGTAGTTGGTCATGGGTATCTTGCGAGGGGTCCCCTTTGCTCTATGTGAGGAATGGGAGGAGGAAAAGAGGCACTAGGAGTGGTCACCCAGAGGATTATTAAGGGGAAGATTGACAATGAAATTGCCTGTTAGTGCTCATTTAAGAGGCTGCACACCACTCTGATGGTAAAGTTTCATTTAGCGACCTTTCCTAACAGCAAATAGCTGTACAGGAGTAAACAAGTCGTAGCTAAGGATTTTGAACACTACTTAAAGCCATGCTCAACATTCAGTGTTCTCTTGCTGATTGAGATTGACTGACTACACCACGTTTGAAAAGGATTTTTGAGACAAAGTGAGAGACCTCCTGGGACACTTAGTCAAGATTTCACCAACACCCAATCAATGCTTTTCCTGGAAATTTTCTCAGGACTTCACCTAAAAGAGTGGGTGTAATGCTATTCTTATATTGGACACCTTACAAAAAGTGAGTGCTTGGTCATGCGTATCTTGCTAGGGGTCCCCCTTGGCTACATGAGGAATGGGAGGAAGAGATGAGGCCTGGCAGAACAGTCGGAGAGAGTGACAGGAGAGTGAGGAGGGCTCTCAATAGGAGGCCCTATCCACCCATGGTCTTCAGAGAGAACTGTTGTACATACACATGACCCAAGGCATCAGGAGGCTGTACTTTATCAAGGAGGTCATCACAGAGCAGTGGCCTTGCGGATTGAAGACTCAGACGTCATTGCAAAGCCAGGATTGCATTGCCTGTGACAGTCAAGCTCATAGTAACACTTTTTTATGCTCCTGGACCTTTCCTGGTGATGTAAGTCAGATCTCACAAACCTCTGAGCTTTTTCATAAGGGGGGTCTCTGTGGCTATATACACTCTGAAGAATGATTGTATATCATTCCCTATTGCCAGAGAAGATCAGAGGCAGAGAGCTGTAGGATTTGACAGGATTGCGGGTTTCTCCATGGCCCAGGGACTGTACACATGTGGCCATGCGAATTCCTTATTTAAACTCGGAGGTGTTCCACTCCCTCAGTGTACAGCTTGTCTGTGACAACTGACAGCTCATCATGCAGGTGAACGCCTGCTATCCAGGAAGCTTCCATAATGTGTTTACTATCAGACTGCCATCTGTGCTACAGATCTTTGTGCCCAACACAATGGCTGACTATTAGGTAACGAGGGATATCCTTTGATAATTCCTCTGAGAAACCCCCAATCTGAGCACTCATACAATGAGAGTCACTCAGCCACCAGGAATATCACTGAGCAAACTATTGGGTTTCTCAAGCAGAGGTTTAGATGCCCTGACTGGTCAGCAGGTGCCCTGCAGTACTTGTCTGAGAAGCTGTCCAGATTGCCATTCCAAGCAAGCTACAGTGACTGCATTGGAAACTGCAACCTCAGTCATCAGACGCTGCATCATGTTGGACCCCACAAGTCACTGGATGGAATTGACCAGTCTCTCCATGCTGAAGCAGATGGGTTCCAGGCAGTGCATCAAGCTATAGACGAGGTGGAGGTGGAGGCGGACTTTTTTTTATTTGTTTCGTGGGATGTGGGCGTTGCTGGCCAGTCCAGCATTTATTGCCCATCCCTAATTGCCCTTGAGAAGGTGGTGGTGAGCTGCCTTCTTGAACTGCTGCAGTCCATGTGGGGTAGGTACACCCACAGTGCTATTAGGAAGAGAGTTCCAGGATTTTGACCCAGCGACAGTGAAGGAACGGCGATATAGTTTCAAATCAGGATGGTGTGTGACTTGGAGGGAAACATGCAGGTGGCGGTGTTCCCACGCATCTGCTGCCCTTGTCCTTCGAGATGGTAGAGGTTGTGGGTTTGGAAGGTGCTGCCTGAGTAGCCTTGGTGCGTTGCTGCAGTACATCGTGTAGATGATACACAATGCTGCCACTGTGTGTTGGTGGTGGAGGGAGTGACTGTTTGTGAATGGGGTACTAATCAAGTGGGCTGCTTTGTCCTGGATTGTGTTGAGCTTCTTGAGTGTTGTTGGTGCTGCACCCATCCAGACAAGTGGAGATTATTCCATCACGCTCCTGACTTGTGCCTTGTAGATGGTGGACAGACTTTGGGGAGTCAGGAGGTGAGTTCCTCGCCTCAGGATACCTAGCCTCTGAGATGCCCTTGTAGCCACAGTATTGATGTGGCTACTCCAGTTCAGGTCAATGATAACCCCCAGGATGTTGATAGTGGGGGGTTCAGCGATCATAATGCCATTGAATGCCAAGAGGAGATGGTTAGATTCTCTCTTGTTGGAAATGGTCATTGCCTGGCACTTGTGTGGCGCGAATGTTAATTGCCACTTATCAGCCCAAGTCTCGATATTGTCCAAGTCTTGTTGCATTTCTGCACATTATGCCTCAGTATCTGAGGAATCATGAATGGTGCTGAACATTGTGCAACCATCAGCGAACATCCCCACTTCTGACCTTATTATTGAAAGGTCATTGATAAAGCAGCTGAAGTTGGTTGGGCCTACCCTGAGGAACTCCTGCAGTGATGTCCTGAAGCTGAGATGATTGACCTCCAACAACCACAACCATCTTCCTTTGCACTAGCTACAATTGCAACCAGCGGAGAGCTTTCCCCGATTCCAGTTTTGCTTGGGCTCCTTGATGCCATACTCAGTCAAATGCTGCCTTGATGTCAAAGGCAGTTATTCTCACCTCACCTCTTGAGTTCAGCTCTTTTGTCCATGTTTGAACCAAGGCTGTAATGAGATCAGGAGCTGAATGGCCCTGGCAGAACCCAAACTGAGCAGGTTATTGCTAAGCAAGTGCCGCTTGATAGCACTGTCGATGACACCTCCCATCACTTTACTGATGATCAAGAGTAGACTGATGGGGCGGTAATTGCGCCGGTGGGATTTGTCCTGCTATTTTAGTACAGGACATACCTTTGCAATTTTCCACATAGCCTTGTAGATGCCAGTGTTGTAGCGTACTGGAACAGCTTGGCTAGGGGTGCGGCAAGTTCTGGAGCACAGGTCTTCAGTACTATTGCCGGAATGTTGTGACGGACCATAGCCTTTGCAGTATTCAGTGCCTTCAATCATTTCTTGATATCACATGGAGTGATTTGAATTGGCTGAAGACTGGCATCTGTGATACTGGGGACTCCAGAAAGAGGCCGAGGTGGATCATCCACTCGGTAAAATATAGAAAATGAAGAGTTTGGTGAGAATTGCTTAACAAGTGATACAATGATAAAGAAAGCGAATGCACTTAACCCACTTCAGTAGATTGTCTTTCTCAGTTTATGAGACCAATCTCTCTGCACCTCATCCTATTGCCTCAGGATCAATGTGAAGACTGCTGCTGCTTGATTGACATTTTTGGTGTATGTCATTTTCAAAAGTCCTTCGCACTGATCAATAGAGATCAAAAGGATTTTTGAACAGCAAAGTGTTTTTCTGAATAATCAAACATGACTAACGAATTGTCGATTGATTGGTCTCCAAGTGAAACAACTTTCTACTGTGCATATTAAGTACAATTTGTCTGCCTATGGATTCACAACCATTGTCAGATTGACTTGAGAATTTAAGCCCTTTTAGGCAAGCTTTAGCTGAAAACACTTTGACAGAGCTCAAATCCAAGTCCTTAACATGGAAAAATAGCAAAAGAATCCCAAACTCTGACATGCCCTTTGCTGTACTTTTCTTACCAACAAAAAAAATTACTCTTGAAATTAGGAAAATGTACTTGGAATAACCTTTTGATAAAGTAAGTTATCACCTCTTTGATCTAGTGTGAGTCTATGGAACTTGCTGTTTCTAGGGCCCAAGTGCATTTCCATTTGTTCTCAATTGGACACCTGTTGCCCTGAAGTTGTTTTCAATGGCCAGAGATCCCTCCTGCTTATAAAGAAAACCATTCTGGCCGGAACTTTACATTGGGCTAGAGGCCCTGCCCATCGGGGCCTGGAAGCCACGCTGTATTTTTACATGGCCCAAGCATTTAATTGTCCTGAGGCAGGAAGTCCTGCCTATGAAAGCTGCTGGCCAATTAGCGGACCGGCAACTCTTCAGTCCCAGTAGCGCCACTGGGAGCAGTAGCCACTGTTGGGACTGCATCCAGCCAGGACCAGCAACATGGACAAGGCCCCGGAATACAGGTAAGTGTGGGGTCTCGCCGGGGACAATTGGCTGGGCTCCGGAAGGGGCGGGGGGTGGGTTGTGGGTGTCAGGAGGTGCTTCAGTGGGATGGCTTGTGCTGTGGGGGGGACCTTCCAACAGGCACAGGAGGCCCCCCCACCCCCCACAGCCCACAAGGTGGTCCGCCTGGTAAAACCTGGTGGCCTTCTGAGTTACTGAACTGCCTACCCGCCGCTGGTAATATTCCAGTGGCAGCAGGAGGAGACCCTTAAGTGGCATAATATTGCAGCGGGGGCAGGAAGGTGATGGGAACAGCACTCCACACCTCCCACTCAATTTTCCTGCCCCCCACCCCCCCAGCCTGCTTCTGCAGGGGCGTGGGGGCGTGTAACATTCCAGCCTCTGTTTTAACTGGTGGCTTTAAAGCAAATCTGATTTTGTCAGAATTTTACCCAGAACTGATGACTGGAATAAGTACTCCAGAAGTAATTTTCATTATTATTTTTAATAATCTGTTGCTGCTTTCCTCACAATGACAGGACTAAACCGTTTCACTTATTTTTCTCTCTCATTTGCTCCAGAACGATAGAACCTGAGGCACTGAAGCAGGGAAACATGAGCTCGCTGGGCTTCACCAGCAAGGAGCAACGCAACCTGGGATTACTGGTGCACCTCATGACCACTAATCCCAAAATTCTTTATTCACCAGTTGGTACAGAAGTGGACAAAGTCATAGAAAAGGTGAGAGCCCGGCAAAGCTACCAATTACAAGTCATGAAACCTGAACCCCCACATCTTGAGTCTATTCTAATTTCTCTCAGTTGACAGAAAGAATGGTTCAGGGTTTATGCTTAGCCATAACTGATGCACAGTGCTCCAGGAGTGCCACACTGTACCACAGAATTTTACAGCACAGAAGGAGGCAGTTCAGCCTATCATACCTGTCAGCTTTTTGAAAGAGTTATCCATTAGACTCACTCTCTTCCTCTTTCCCCATAACCAAGTTATCTTTTCCTTTTCAAGTATATCCAATTCCCTTTTGAAATTTGCTATTGAATCTCCTTTCACATCCCTTTCAGGCAGTGCATTCCAGCTCATAACAACTCACTGCTTATAAATATTTCTCCCCTCCAGTCCTTCTGCCAATTACCTCAAATCTGGTCCTCTGGTTACCAACCCTACTGCCAGTAGAAACAGCTTTTCCTTATTTACTCTTTCAAAACCCCCTATAATTTAAGAATAACTCTATTAAATCTCCTCTTAATCTCTTCTCTCAGGAGGACAATCCCAGCTACTCCAGTCCCTGCAGATAACTGGTAGTGCTTGGGACTAAGAGATTGATGTGAGCCATCAAAGCTCCAGTAATCGAGACAGGAAGTGGCACGTACAAAATTTCAGCCCTTTTTTTGTTTACCGTGTTAGCACATTTAACATGAAAATTGTATTTTAAATTTGCCCTGCGATTATTCAAAATCTAGTACAACTGCAGTACTTTGAGGTTTTTTTCATCCTTTTGTGAAGCAATCATACTGGTGCTGATTTGGTTGCATGTAGACACTCACCTACTGAGAAACCTTACAGCTGATGTCAGTCCACATCTGGGAGGTCTGCCAGTGATTTTGAAATTTAAGCACTACTAGACAATTGAGCAAAATACCCGCTCAACGTTGACTGCTAAATCACTGAAATTAATAAATGCTTATTGCTAATCTGCCGTGAACACAAGGTAAGCAGAATTAATAGATTTTGGATGATCATTCCTTACTAGTAATGCAAAGTTTATTTTAGACAGTAGATTTTTAAAAAATCAGGCGTACAATTATTCTCCATAAATTAGCAAAGGCTGCTGAGTATAAGATGCTAATCATAGATGGTGACAGCTGTGATATTGATTTAAGCTTTGTGAGTGGGGAAGACTAACTTCTACTGCAGGCAAAATAAGTTATGTAGACCATTTCCATATAAAATAAAAATCAATATCACATAGGGTACCATTTGTTCTGTTCATTTTACAATTATCCAAGAGTAATAAACACATTATTTCTCCTATTTATACTGTGGAAGCATTACATTATGCTTGAGAAACACTCAACAAGGTTTAATTTCATATTTTCAAAAATAACCTTTATATATAGAATAAAATGAAATGGATTTATTTTTGAATTAAAAAAAACTGATTGAGAGACCTATATTACACAGTGAGATATTGAACTACTATTTCACTTCTAAGACCTTTGTTCAAATCTAGTCCGGACTGACGAGATGAAAATCTCCCTGCTTGGTGAATATAATTGTTTTTGGATGTTAGTCTGCAGAAGAAAACTGCAGTCAGTGTTGAACAGAGGGAATATTGGCCAGCCACTTGGGAGGGAGGGAGATTGTGTGTACGTCCCAACCACACAATCTTCTGGAAGATAACAAAAAAACTTCGGCCAATTTAGAAAAAATGTCTGTGAAATTCCTCTCCGAACCCCAGAGCCAGTCAAACTATTTCCAGGACACTGCATTGACTGGGGGACACATCCCCCAGGATCCACCGGCCATTTAGATGCAGATATACTGGCCATGCTCAATGAGTTGGCTGACCTTTCCTTGTTTCTGCTTTTCTTGTATTTTTGGTGATCTGTATCTTTTCCCCAGTACTGATTTTTTTTGTCCAATATTCTAAAGATATAGTTCTTTGCTTGAGTAAAATTGCCCTCCAGTTACGTCACCCTCGTGGCCATTATATGTTTATGACCTTGACAGTGAATTTTGGCAGGCTATGCTATTGAAGGGCTAATGTCCACACAGATGTATTACAGAATTGCAGATTTGTTACAGTGCTGAAGGAAGCCATTCGGCCCATCGTGTCCACACCGGCTCTACAAATAAGCAATTCACCTAATGCCATTCCCCCACCTTCTCGCCATAACCCTGCACATTCTTCCTTTTCAGGTAACAATCTAACTCCCTTTTGAAGATCTCGATTGAACCTGCCTCCACCACACTCTCAGACAGTGCATTCCAGACTTTAACTACTCACTGCATGAAAAAGTTTTTCCTCATGTCGCTTTTGCTTCTTTTGCCAATCACTTTAAATCTGTGCCCTTTCGCTCTCAATCCTTTCACGAGCAGGAGCAGTTTTTCCCTATCCACTCTGTCCAGACCTCTCATGATTTTGAATACCATCAAATCTCCTCTCAGCCTTCTCTTCAAGGAAAACAGTCCCAAAATCTCCAATCTATCTTCATAACTGAAGTTCCTCATCAGTAGGAGTCATTGGATACTGACAATGAATGGGAAACATTGGCCAGTTGTCCTTTCCCTACCAAAAGGCATTGAGGCTAATTGTACTTCTCACTTTTTGCTACCCCAACTAAGGCCATCTAAATCTAAACTGGGGATCAGTCCTGGCTTTTTCTGGTCTGTGTGGCAAAGTTGTTTCTTGAATAAACTCGCTGAGCAATCAAGAGAACTGCTGAATTATTCTGAAGCAGAAGCTTAATAATTACTGAATAATGTTCTGCTCTGTGCGTTTCTTGTATTGCCAGAAGCACTGGAATTTTATTCTGTTTTATTTTTCATTAAATAATCTCACACTTAAACAGAAAGTGTGCTTAATTGTCAAAGATATAATTGACACTATAATCAACAAGGAAATCTCAAATAAGGCAATGATAAGGGTATAGGAGACAGGTTGATCTTTAAGAAAGAAAAAAAAAATTGCATGGAATATAATACCTTTCCTCACCTCAGGATGATCCAAAGCACAATCACTGCACTGGAGTGCCAGCCTGGATGATGTGCTCAAATCTCAGTATTAGGGCTTGAAATTATAATGTTCGAACTCAGGCAAGAGTGCAACCCACTAAGCCAAGGCTGCATTGCTTAGATTCCCTCCAGTCTGTCTTGGCTTGTGTCTCTCCATCTCAATTGTCGTGTCCAGTTTGCCTCAGTGTTGTCACAAAATATCTTTCTGTTGTGTTTCTTTCCTGACATATAAACAGTAGCTAACGGAATAATTATTTGAAGGGGTAGGTAAGAGGAAGTCATATGTGAAGTTCCTGATTAAGACTAGGCAGTCAGTGCAATGCCAAGTGGAGACCAGGAGCTGAAATTTTTGTCTGGGGTCGGGCCCCAACGTCAGGTGAACTTCCAGGTCCTGGCCGACATTGTGTTGGTGCCTGACATCCGACATAATTTTTGAAGATTGGGCCAATTAGTGGCCAGGGCACCGCTTTCCATCCAGTTAAAGATGGAGGGCGTGCTTCTGAGACTGGAGGTTCATTAGGAGGCTCTGCAGAAATGACACATGGGCAGCTGTACAGTCAGAATTGGGAGCTGCCAATGTACGTAGGAGGGCAAACAATTGGGAGCCTCAAAATGGAGGCAGACTCTGAAGAGATGTGAAAATTTTGATCATTTAAAAGGCTACAGCTGCTAGGGGAAGCCCCTCCACTGGACAGCCAGCGGCCACAGTAGTGGCCTGATGGCCATGGTGGGTGCGGGGTTCCTTAGGTGGATAGAGCACCAGCACACATCCATCCCTCCCCAATCTACCACCAGGAGGCATCCTCTGTCCCTTGACCGTGCTTTGGCCTCAGTTAAGGGGGGGGGGGGGGGGTGGAGAGTGGTGGGGGGCATCGTTTTTGCTGACTGGCCATAATAGTCCACTCAATTGGCCTAATAGGCTACCCACCACTTGCGGGCGGGTAGCCCGCTTTCTCCACCATCCCTCCCCACCCCCTCACCCGAACCTCCTGGAATTAAAATGGCCTGGAAGGACCATGGTGGGAGACCAACATGCCTGCCGATGGGGGAAATTGTGGGACCATCACCTTTGGTCCTGCCTCTGCGGCCATTTGAAAATTTGGCTCCAGGTGTTCCCTAAAGAGACAGAAAGAAAATCCATTGTGAATCACAGTGCACTCCTGTCACACAACCATTTTAGGAGCATTGTAGAACCAGGAATCAGGCCACCTCTGCGTCATCTTGGAAATATTTCTTTGGACTTTTTTTGACAACTCACATTCCAAAGGAAAGTGCCTGATGTTAATTGTATGGATTAGGTGTTAATTATATTCAGGTGATGTACTCAGATGTGCTCACGTGTGCTCATATACACAGGAGTAGGCAGAAACTGTGACTGCTGGATTGGAGGTGCACAATATGTAACGTGTGTCTCTGTAAATAAAAGCTTGTAGTGTATAAAGACAAGGCTCCAGTTCTATCCATCATCGCCTGGCTATCTGAGTTGTAACATCTGGCAGTCTTTGCCCCTCCCCAGCAGCCACCCTGACAGTGGCATGCTGTAGTAGAGAGTTCAAAAATTACATTGGTTCAGAAATACTCTTAGATATCACTCCCCGCCCCCAACCCACCGAAGGTGGGGAGAGAGTGCGAGCATGCAATGAGCGTTGGCTGCCCTTTGAAAACTCTGTCAAAAAGCCAGTTTCCATGTGTAAGGCATGACCATGAGGGTTGGCAAACCATTTTTCATGGAGGCCATCACAGCTAAGTCCAGTCCTGACATGAGAAGTCCAAAACAAGAAAAGGCCTTTCAGCATATCAGACTGGTTTTATCTAGAGCCTATTTATGATTGTTATTTCATGACTTTCCTGGTACAACAGGTGCTGATCATCTACTTTAGGGAACACTAATTTTCTTCCCTTATCTCTTCATGGGAGGTGAAGGGTGTGTGCTGGAGAAATCAAGCAATGTTGTCTATAACCCTCAGACTTGGTCCTCAGCAGATACAGATTGAACAGATCCTTCTTAGGAGTTTGTTTTGGTGAGGGGTGGGGGAGTGGTGGTGGTAGATGGCGTGCGTGCGTGCCATTCACCATACACGTGCGGCACAGTGGCGCAGTGGTTCGCACCGCAACCTCACAGCTGCAGCGACCTGGGTTCAGTTCTGGGTATTGCCTGCGCGGAGTTTGCAAGTTCTCCCTGTGACCGTGTGGGTTTCCTCCGGGTGCTCCGGTTTCCTCCCACATGCCAAAGACTTGTGGGTTGATAGGTAAATTGGCCATTGTAAAAAATTGCCCCTAGTGTAGATAGGTGGTAGGAGAATTGAGGGAAGGTGGGGATGTGAGAGGAAAAAATGGGATTCATGTAGGATTAGTATAAATAGGTGGTTGATGGTCGGCTAGGACTCGGTGGGCCAAAGGGCCTGTTTCGGTGCTGTATCTCTCTATGGCATTTTCAAAAACATTCCAGTGAGGCACCGAATAGCAACATCAGCAAAATTCCTCAATAATATTTTCTGTGCTGAGGCCCTTCTGGTCTGTGTTACACCTGACAGCTTGCAAGAATCCTGAAGGAAACCCAATTAGCTTCTGAAACCAGAACTTAATGTCTTCACATAATTTCGATCAATATTGAAGGTAAGTGTAGGTAAGGATTTTCTTTTATGTAGCACCTTTCAAGTCCCCAGGACATCCCAAGCACTTTACACCCGATGAAGTACATTAGAAGCACTGTTTTAATGTAGGGAGGCCTGATTTGTTTAGGCAATCTGGATTTGGCCAGGAATATGCATAGAACATTATCTGAGGCTGGAACAACCGACAAGAATTTGAATCCAAAGTTCCCATGATAATTATTTTCACTGATTTGTATAAGCTTCTTTTCAAATTACAGTCAACTTGTTCAACAAAGGGGAATTCAACGTTACAGGCTACTTCCTAAATTTCAATTTTATTTGCTGGTTCCAATGTTATTTTATGAAATGGCAAAAGCCATTATAACTGGTTTCCTGACGGAGCGGTTTTAATGGTGGAAGTGACAAAATGATTGGCAGCAGAGGGAGAGAAGGAGCTACTTTTAACCTTTGAGCAGCATAGGATTCAGTCTGTTCATATGCATAGAGTAGAGTGGAGTCAGTAATTACATTTAGCCTTTAAGAGGCTGAAAATACTTCAATCACCAACTATGAGCTGTATATAAAAAAGCAGCTAATAGGAAGAAAACACTTGGACTGAGTACTTAAAGCAAAAAAAACAACTCTTAGCTCTTATTTCCCGTTCCAGAGTGTTATCAGTGTAAGTGGATACACTTGACATTGGTGACGTTTTTAAAATGCAGAATGTACTGGAAGTTAAGTGGATGAAATTAGAGCAAAAGTTGAACCAGGTGGTTCTGCAAACATTGATACTTGCTTCACGAGAGTTCCATAAAAGGATACACATTGAGAGGTGGTGAATTGTTAAAAAATAAACCACAGTATGACATAGGGATACGTAACTCATTATTGGCACAGGAACTGATAGTGCCAGCGATGTCAAAAGTAGGTTAACTTAATGCACACTATCCTCTTTTCCTATGTCTATCTGACTGTGTGTATGTCACTCTCTCGCTCTCTCTTTCTCTCGCCGTCTCTTGCTGTTTCCATCTTAGCCTCTCTCCTCTTACCGTTTCTTCCTCTCCCCGTCTCTCCCCCTTCCCTTTCTTGCCCTCTGTTGCTCTGTCCCTGTCTCAGTCTCTCCCTCTCCTTATCTTGTCCTCTGTTGCTCTGTCCCTGTCTCGGTTTCTTCCCTCCCCGTCTCTTCCTGTTCTTTCAGAATCCTGTACCTCTGTCAAGACTTGGTTTCTTAACTGTTATGAACTTTTTGGCTGGTGGGATGCAGTTGACAAGCTAATGAAGTATTACTTCTGAGTGCATTACATTCTGCTATGTGAGAAAGCCCTTTGCACTGCATGTGTATCAAACAAAATGGACTTTCAAGCTTGCAAAGCTTTTTCATAATGTATTTTTCCCTCAGCATCACTGACAGACAGCAACACAGTCAGCACAGGAACAGAAGTGATGCAATACATTGTGGAGTTCCTTAAAGCATAGATGGTCTAAGTCATTTTAAATGATTTTCATAGTAACTTTTAAATGTAGAAATATTGATAACTTAGCCTTTATACAGATTAGAGGGGTCAGTAATGAAATGGGCAATAGCTTGATAAAGTGCTGGCAAACCTTTCTGACTAACATCATGACACATTTTACTATATTTAATGTCACCATCTTGAGTGTTTGGCAAACTTTTCCATTTGTTTGCTAGGAATTTTAATGAATACAGGACTCTTTTAAAAAGGCTAGAGACTATGGATTGGAGTTTTTACTTGGTGGTACTGGGTTTTTCTGCAAAATTCACGTGAAACTGGTGTAACTGGCTCAAAAGATTGCAGAATGCTCAGCGCCCGCAGGGTGAATTAATCATCATTGTGAGTTTCTGCTAAATGCATTTGCTTACAGTCCTTTGAAGAGGCTGTAAAACTTAAGCTGGATATTTTGGGCGCAAGGAACATTAGGAAAGTTTTAAAGGATTGTGGTTAGCACTGCAGCCTCACAGCTCCAGCGATCCGGGTTCAATTCTGGGTGCTGCCTGTGTGGAGTTTGCAAGTTCTCCCTGTGTCTGCGTGGGTTTCCTCCGGGTACTCCAGTTTCCTCCCACAGCCAAAAAGACTTGCAGGTTGATAGGTAAATTGGCCATTATAAATTGCCCCTAGTATATGTAGGTGGCAGGGGAACATAGGGACAGGTGAGGATGTGGTAGGAATATGGGATTAGTGTAGGATTAGTATAAATGGGTGGTTAATGGTTGGCACAGACTCGGTGGGCCGAAGGGCCTGTTTCAGTGCTGTATCTCTAAATCTAAATGTAATCTGTTTTTTAATTCACTAAGAAACTGACTACGGTCCCCCAATTTAATGAGCAAATAGTTCTGTGTGTGTTTTAAAAGTCATCTTCAGTGATTTAAAATCGGGTTACTCACAGCTGATGGATTGACACTGATTATAAATGCTGATTTTTTTTTTGTGATAAACTCATTTTCAGCTTATTAATCAAACTGCACCAGGTAACCACTCTTAAATGCTTCAGGGGATTTTTTTTAAAGTAAAATTTTTAAAGAAGTTTCAAAGTGTTGCCCGATTGTGTTGGTTCATGGCAGATTTTGTATTCGGTGATGTACAAATAGGTTTGAATGGAAACTCAGGGTGGAGTAAAACACTTTCTAGAATGGTGGAATTTTGTGCTGGAGCCAGTGATTACGAGCAGGAGTTGGCCATTCAAGCCTGCTCCACCATTTAAGATCATGGCTGAGCTGATTGTAGCTCGACTCCACTTTCCCACCTACCCCTGATGCCCTTTGATTCCCTTGTTAGTCAAGAATTTATCTACCTCTGCCTTAAATATATTCAGTGACCCTGCCTTCACTGCTTTCTGGGGGAGAGTGCCAAAGACTCACAACCCTCTGAGAGAAAAAAATTCTCCTCATCTCTATCTTAAACAGGCAACCCCTTATTTTTAAACTGTGTCCCCTAGTTCTAGTCTGTCCCACAAGGGGAAACATTCTTTCAGCATCCACCCTGTCAAGACCCCTCAGGATTTTATATGTTTCAATAAGATCACCTCTCATTCTTCTAAACTCCAATCGATACAGACCCAACCTGTACAACTTTTCTTCATACGATAACACCCCCTCCCATCCCAGGTATCAGCCGAGTGAACCTCTTCTGAACTGCCTGTAATGCATTTATATCCTTTCTCAAATAAGGAGACCAAAACTGTACACAGTATTCCAAATGTGGTCTCACCAATACCCTATACAATAGTCGCAAAACAGCCCTACTTTTATATTCCATTCCCCTTGCAATAAATAACAACATTCCATTTGCCTTCCTAATCACTTGCTATATCTACAGATCAACCTTTTGTGATTTATGCACCAGGACATCCAGATCCTCTTCATATCTTACTCTCCTACCTATCTTTGTGTCATCAACAAATTTAACAACTATACATACGGTCCCTTCATCCAAGTCATTGATATAAATTGTAGATAGTTGAGGTCCCAGCACTGATCCCTGTGGTACTCCATTCGTTACATCTTGGCAACCTGAAAATGAAACATTTATGCCTACTCTCCGTTTCCTGTTAGATAACCCAATCTTCTATCCATGCCCCCAATACCATGAGCTTTTACTTTGCTTAATAACCTTTGATGTAGCACCTTGTCAAATGCCTTCTGGAAATCTAAGTATAGCATATCCACAGGTTCCCCTTTATCCATGCTGTTTGTTACTTCTTCAAAGAACTCTAATAAGTTTGTCAAACATGATTTCCCTTTCACAAAACTATGTTGACTCTGCCTGATTACATTGAGATTTTCTAAGTGCCCTGCTGTAACCTCTTTAAAAATAGATTCCAGCATTTTCTCTAGACAGATGTTAAGCTAACTGGCCTGTAGTTTCCTGCTTTCTGTCTCCCTCTTTTCTTGAATAGAGGAGTCACATTCGCTATTTTCCAATCTGATGGCACCTCTGATGGAACGTTAAAACCAATGCATCTACTATCTCAGCAGCCACTTCTTTTAAGACCCTAGGATGAAGTCCATCAGGACCTGGGGACTTGCCAGCTTTTAATTCTAATAAAAAGCAAAATGATAAAAAACAAAATGTTTTAAAACACTGTGGTAGTTCGTGGCAGGTTCTGCATTCAGCGATATACAAATTAGATTGAGTGCAAATTTGGGAGGGAAAAGAAACACTATTCAAAATGGGCAGAATTTTAAGTGCAATTTTGTGGCAGAATCGTCAATTTTTCCCAAAGCAGGAAACTCTACCCCTAGGTATTTGAATACTCAGGGAAACAAAATGGAATTTTACGTGACAGTGGGTTGTCTCTCCTGTCCCGAGGGTGAACCGCAGGGCAAGAATTATAGCTGGGGGAAAGGAAATTATGATGCGATTAGGCAAGATTTAGGATGCGTAGGATGGGGAAGGAAACTGCAGGGGATGGGAACAATCGAAATGTGGAGCTTATTCAAGGAGCAGCTACTGTGTGTCCTTGATAAGTATGTACCTGTGAGGCAGGGAGGAAGTTGTCGTGCGAGGGAGCCGTGGTTTACTAAAGAAGTTGAAGCGCTTGTCGAGAGGAAGAAGGCGGCTTATGTTAGGATGAGACGTGAAGGCTCAGTTAGGGCGCTTGAGAGCTACAAGCTAGCCAGGAAGGATCTAAAGGGAGAGCTAAGAAGAGCAAGGAGAGGACACGAGAAGTCATTGGTGGATAGGATCAGGGAAAACCCTAAGGCTTTCTATAGGTATATCAGGAATAAAAGAATGACTAGAGTTAGATTAGGGCCAATCAAGGATAGTAGTGGGAAGTTGTGTGTGGAATCAGAGGAGATAGGGGAAGTGTTAAATGAATATTTTGCGTCAGTATTTACAGTAGAGAAAGAAAATGTTGTTGAGAATACTGAGATTCAGGCTACTAGGCTAGATGGGATTGAGGTTCACAAGGAGGAGGTGTTAGCAATTTTGGAAAGTGTGAAAATAGATAAGTTCCCTGGGCCAGATGGGATTTATCCTAGGATTCTCTGGGAAGCTAGGGAGGAGATTGCAGAGCCTTTGTCCTTGATCTTTATGTCGTCATTGTCGACAGGTATAGTGCCGGAAGACTGGAGGATAGCAAATGTTGTCCCCTTGTTCAAGAAGGGGAGTAGAGACAGCCCTGGTAATTATAGACCTGTGAGCTTTACTTCGGTTGTGGGTAAAATGTTGGAAAAGGTTATAAGAGACAGGATTTATAATCATCTTGAAAAGAATAAGTTCATTAGAGATAGTCAGCACGGTTTTGTGACGGGTAGGTCGTGCCTCACAAACCTTATTGAGTTTTTCGAGAAGGTGACCAAACAGGTGGATGAGGGTAAAGCAGTGGATGTGGTGTATATGGATTTCAGTAAGGCGTTTGATAAGGTTCCCCACGGTAGGCTATTGCAGAAAATACGGAAGTATGGGGTTGAAGGTGATTTAGAGTTTTGGATCAGAAATTGGCTAGCTGAAAGAAGACAGAGGGTGGTGGTTGATGGCAAATGTTCATCCTGGAGTTTAGTTACTAGTGGTGTACCGCAAGGATCTGTTTTGGGGCCACTGCTGTTTGTCATTTTTATAAATGACCTGGAAGAGGGTGTAGAAGGGTGGGTTAGTAAATTTGCAGATGACACTAAGGTCGGTGGAGTTGTGGATAGTGCCGAAGGATGTTGTAGGGTACAGAGGGACATAGATAGGCTGCAGAGCTGGGCTGAGAGATGGCAAATGGAGTTTGGAAGGAGTAACAGGAATGCAGAGTACTGGGCTAATGGGAAGATTCTTGGTAGTGTAGATGAACAGAGAGATCTTGGTGTCCAGGTGCATAAATCCCTGAAGGTTGCTAACCAGGTTAATAGGGCTGTTAAGAAGGCATATGGTGTGTTAGCTTTTATTAGTAGGGGGATCGAGTTTCGGAGCCACGAGGTCATGCTGCAGCTGTACAAAACTCTGGTGAGACCGCACCTGGAGTATTGCGTGCAGTTCTGGTCACCGCATTATAGGAAGGATGTGGAAGCTATGGAAAGGGTGCAGAGGAGATTTACTAGGATGTTGCCTGGTATGGAGGGAAGGTCTTACGAGGAAAGGCTGAGGGACTTGAGGTTGTTTTCGTTGGAGAGAAGGAGGAGGAGAGGTGACTTAATAGAGACATATAAGATAATCAGAGGGCTGGACAGGGTGGATAGTGAGACTCTTTTTCCTCGGATGGTGATGGCAAACACGAGGGGACATAGCTTCAAGTTGAGGGGTGATAGATATAGGACAGATGTGAGAGGTAGTTTCTTTACTCAGAGAGTAGTAAGGGCGTGGAACGCCCTGCCTGCAGCAGTAGTAGATTCGCCAACTTTAAGGGCATTTTAAGTGGTCATTGGATAGATATATGGATGAAAATGGAATAGTGTAGGTCAGATGGTTTCACAGGTCGGCGCAACATCGAGGGCCGAAGGGCCTGTACTGCGCTGTAATATTCTAATTCTAATTCAATAACATATGGGCATGAATACTTGGTACTTTAGCAGAGGTTTCCTTGTCGGTTAACACTATTGGCACGCTGTGCCCAAGGGAAACAGCTCAAGATAAGGCCAGTTGTTGAGGTGGCTCTGGTTGACTGATGTGTCAGTTTTAAACTGTGCCAATTTAAACTGGGCGGCACAGTGGCGCAGTGGTTAGCACAGCAGCCTCACAGCTCCAGTGACCCGGGTTCAATTCTGGGTACTGCCTGTGTGGAGTTTGCAAGTTCTCCCTGTGTCTGCGTGGGTTTCCTCCGGGTGCTCCGGTTTCCTCCCACATGCCAAAAGACTTGCAGGTTGATAGGTTAATTGGCCATTATAAATTGCCCCTAGTATAGGTAGGTGGTAGGGAAATATAGGGACAAGTGGGGATGTGGTAGGAATATGGGATTAGTGTAGGATTAGTATAACTGGGTGGTTGATGGTCGGCACAGACTCGGTGGGCCGAAGGGCCTGTTTCAGTGCTGTATCTCTAAAAAAAAAATTTACAGTACAAAGCAATTCCTGGTTTCTGGATTATTATCCCACCCGTAAATGAGCTATTGAGTGTACTTAGGGAAGGGAACCTGAAACAAGTGAATCCATGGCAAAATGTTTTGAAGCTTGTCTTGCCACCAAAAATTAACAAATACTTCCTAATAATTCCATTCAAAAATAAAAACATTAGATGTGACCAAAATTTATTCTCTAAGTTATCCTCTGCCATTGGCTCCTTTCTTTATTGTTACAGTACATGCAGAATTGAAACCTTTGGTTCAGTTATAGGAATTGGTCCATTCTGGCTGATATACACTTCAGGACAGAGATAATGTGTAGTTGCGGGAGGCTTTGATATGTGAGTCTGCATTGCTGCCACTGTTCTTGGATGAGGAAATGCCTCACAATGTGTCTGAAGTGTTTTGGAGCAGAATCTCTGCCCATGCAGGAAGGGAATACACCCATTCAATTCAAATAAGTGGATCTTTATAAAATACACATTTGGCAACTCTGCTTGAGTTTGAGAGACATGTTTTTAATTTCCCTTGTTCCAATCTATCTTCAAAGGACTCTGAAAGTTACTCTGGCTGGCTTGCTCCAAATTGGCGTTTATTCAGAAGCCATCAGACATGGTGGAAGCCATAGATTCTGTTGCTGATCAGTAGCGAAACCACCATGTAAGATTAATTTCAGGCCTTGATTCAGATCTAGCTTTTTCATTGAGTTTTAGCCTGGGAGGAGTAACTTCTGTTGGTTTCCATATCTCAAGGAGCTATAGTTAAGTATATAACTAATGTAAAAATTTTTGGTCTCACTACCATTCATTTTCTTTACATGGTTCAGTAAATTAGTCCAGTATTGTATAAACATCACCACAGTCAGATAGTGTGTTTATTCTTTTGCTTTCCGAAGATAAGGAAATAATATGGTAGCATGTGATACATCGAGAAAGTTGAATAGATATCAGGGCACTCTACAGTTAACTGCATTTGTCACAGTTAAAGGCACATTCTAGTTCGTAGGGAGTGAAGGCTCACCAATGGGAGTGGTTTGTAACTCTGAACTCAAGGAAAATATCTAGTGAATACTTAATGGAAAGAAAGAACGTGTATTCACATGTAAAATAAAAGCAAAATACTGCAGATGCTGGAAATCTGAAATAAAAACAAGAAATGCTGGAACCACACAGCAGGTCTGGCAGCATCTGTGGAAAGAGAAGCAGAGTCAACGTTTTGGGTCCGAAGAAGAGTCACTGACCCGAAGCGTTGACTCTGCCTCTCTTTCCACAGATGCTGCCAGACCTGCTGAGTGGTTCCAGCATTTCGTGTATTCACATGTGCCTTTCATGACCTGAGGATATACCAAAGTGCTTTATAAACAATTAACTATTTGAGTGCAGTCACTATTGTGTTGTAAAAAAGCCAATTTTCACATTTTTTTAAGTGATGCTGGTTGGGGGATAAATATTGTTCTTCTTTGAAATAGTACCATGGCATCTCATCCAAAAGGCAGTATTTCTTACAGTGTGACTGTACTGCAGTCCTCTCCAGTACTGCACTGAAGTGTCAGCCTAGATCTCTATGCTCAAGTCTCTAGAGTGGGGCTTGAACCAAATGAGCCTCTGTTGATCACTAATGGCAAGATCCTGAGAAATACAGATCTGATACCTTGCCATGTATTTTTCAAAAAATAAATGTTTTACAGGTGGTACAATTCAAGCCTGCAAAGCAGAGAGAAAGCATTTTCGAGCCCGTGTTGGTTTA
Organism: Heterodontus francisci; assembly: GCF_036365525.1. Taxonomy (NCBI): domain Eukaryota; kingdom Metazoa; phylum Chordata; class Chondrichthyes; order Heterodontiformes; family Heterodontidae; genus Heterodontus; species Heterodontus francisci. Next base: position 44,987,541 of record NC_090402.1, on the reverse strand, counting down.
TACGAAACTGGTCACATGTGGAAAATGTGTATAAATTGTTTGAGGGTGCAACAAAATTGGTAGATAAAACCGCAGTAGATACCATACAATTTGACTTGCTGGATGCATTAATGATGTGACGATAGACTGACTCATTCTGAAATTCTAAGTTGTGCAGTTAATAGGGAATAAAAGGTTGCAATCAATGATGTTAATGTTAATTGGATAGCTGTGATCAGCAGCATATGATTGGGGCCTCTGCTGCACATATTCTTTTTAAATGAACCAGGCAAGGGTAATGAAAGTCAAATGTTTTGTCAGTAGAATTAATGTCTTGTGGGAATGCAAAATATTAAGAGAAAAGGAAACTCATTTGTAGATGGTATTTGATACTGAGAGATGTTGCAAATGCTAGAACCCTGAAATCAAAATTCAAAATGTTGGAAATGTACAGAATGCTGTAGATTCTTCTTTATCCAGAGAGTGGTTAGAATGTGGATCTAACTACCACAAGGAGTAGTGAAGACAAATAGTGTAAATGCATTTATGGGGTAGCTGGATAAACACGAGGGAGAAAGCAATAGAAGGTTATACTAACTGCGTGAGATGAGAGGTGGGAGGAAGCTTTTGTAGGACATAAACACCAGCATGGATTAATTGGGCTAAATGGTCTGTTTCTGTTCTGTAAATTCAGTGAAATTCTATGCAAAATACTCTACAATGGTGCTAAAATGAAGGATGTGTTGTGAAATACGATGTGAAAAATTTGGGTTTAATAGTTGGCTAAACATCGAGGGGGATGTAGAGTGTAGAGGTTCACAGAGGGTAACTAGGTTGCTTCTCGATTTATTTGCGGCATCTAGGTAGGGTTACATAGATAAATTTCGTTAGGGCAACAGAAAATTTCATAGGAAGGTGAATGGCTCTAGTTGTTGAAATGAAAAAGAAAGTTGGTACAATTATCTGCAGACATGATGTCACCATTTAAAATCATACATTTTGCCCTTTTTATCACATATTTAGATCATTACTTATAGTTACTTAGCAAATCCTAGACCATATATATTTTTCTGCTGTACAGGCTGATGAGCTAGGAGATACAAAACTGGAGGCACTACCATGCTCGCCTCAGTGGATAGGTGTGATCGTAGTGTGACAAGTATACATCGGCAATTTCATTATAAATGTGGACTGAAGAATTTGTAATGGATAAAAGTTGCCCAGAAGTATGTGTAGGTGCAAGGTTTAAATTGTTATTGATAGATATCTGTTCATCACCTATTCTCTGGAATTTAGAAGAATGACAGGTGACCTCATTGAAACACACAATTCTGAAGGGGCTTGACAGGGTAGACACTGAGAGGTTGTTTTCCCTGGCTGGGGAATCTAGAACATGGGGGCACAGTCTCAGGATAAGGCTGCATTTGCTGACAACGCTACCGCTAGGTGGCACTGCTGTGGCAAATGCACAAATGCAGCATGTGCCACTAAAACGTCACAGTCTGCGACTTTAGGCAGCTGCCAGGACTAAAGATGGCGCTGCTCAAATAATCACACGGAGGCAACCTAACAAACACATGGCAGTACACAATGGCCGGAGTGAGAGCGCGAGCGGGCCGGGGCCGGGGGGTGGGGGTAGAGCGGAGCCGCCGGGGAGTGGGCGAGTGAACGGGTCGGGGTGTGGGGGGGAGCGGAGCGTCCGGAGAGCGGAGCGGCGGGAGAAAGAGCAGCGGGGTGGGGGGAGCGGAGTGGCTGGAGAGAGCAGTGAGTGGGGGAGGGGGGGGGGGAGCGGAGTGGCCGGAGAGAGTGGGGGTGGGTGGGGAGGGAGGAGGAGTGCGTTTTTCTGCGCATACGCCATAAATTTGCAACAGCAAAAGATGTACCGGCCGGTCCTCACACCCGGCGACACCAAGGTCTCCAGCCGCTCACTCCCCGCGGCTCTCTACGGCCTCTCCCAGCCCCCTCCATCTAGCCATTCCCTCCAGCTGCAGATCCCCCATCCAGCCGCTTTCTCCCCTACTTTTCAACTGTACTTCAGGCATTGCAGCTGTCTGGTCCCTGCCTTTTGCATCCCCCTCTTCAGGTACTTCTGAATTTAACTCACTCCCACTACACCCCCACCGCCTCTCTACCTCCCAACCCCCTACCCCCCCCACTACCTCCCCCTCTCCCACCTCCCCCTCTCCCCCAGCCCCCTATACCCCCTACCCCCCTCTGCCCCCTCTCCCCCCCATGTATGCCCATGTGCACTACTCTGATGGGTGCAGGAACAGGTGGCTGTGTGACTGAACATCAAGGAGAGGGTACCGCAGGTGGGGGAAGTGGAGCCGTGAACAGGCAGGCGTATGTATGGTCCATCAGCTCATTAGGCCAGGTGATGAAATGCTCAGGATCTATGGATTGTGGCATGCGACTGATGTCCAACTCGTGGCCACCTCCATCCGAAGGTGCCTCTGGGCAATTGTTGGGCAAATTAATTGGCTCCATCTCATCAGCCAGTCCTTGCTGCCAGCGGAGAGTCTGTTGCCGCAGCCAGTCCAGTTTCCACATGAATGATGCCGTTCCACTCTGCAGAACGGCCTGTTGTAGTTGATACAATTGATCTGAAAGCAAGTGGTATTTTTAATTGTAGCTGAGGGGCCTTGGCTGTTCCTCTGTAATCACAATGGCAGCAGCCATGCCTGTCCTCGTGGGTGTCTGAGATGCACGCCAGCGGCAGTTGGGGGCAGGCCTCTCCAAAGGCAGACCCAGATGCCTCTGCACAACAATAGCATGTTTGCAGGGCAACAAAGTCTGAATGGAGAAGATGCAGCTGCAGGTAGCCTGGCCATCATGTATCTGCAGTGTGTACTGTTTGGCACCAGAAATCACAGTCACTGTGCCTTTGTCCTGCTGCTTGACATTTACTCGATGAGTGTGGCTATGATCCTGATGCATCAGCTTCACAGCATAACTGGTGAATCCTGTGTAAAATGATTCTAGATCTGCTGGTGCCTCTGCGATGCGCTTGAAAGAGACTCCCTGCAGGAATGTGGAATAGGAGCGCTCCCGATCCAGGACACTATTGTGGAAGATTAGCGCTGAGATGCATTCCTTCATGGAAGAGGAGGAGTGGAGCAGGTGCTTTATCTTGCCATTCTCTGACTCAATGCGATTGTTGGTGTTGTTCCCAAACGTTAGGACTTTACTGCGTGAACATGATGCCCACATCTCCTTCTGTGGAATCCAGTTTGTAAGCAGGTAGTCCTGCAGGGGTGGGTAGAGATGTCCAATCCTTTCTACGCAACTTTTGATCTTGTCCTCCAAAGGTGCATGAACCATTTCCTTGGAGATCATAAACAACTGATCCCTCAGTTCACCGTTCAATGGGTAGCTGCTGATCTTCCTCCTCATGCTCTGCATCACATGGAACTGACAGAGGAGAACTGTTGCTGGGAGATGCTTCCTGATCTCATTGATGTCCTTATCCACGATGGCTGATCTCCGCAGCAGGCACTGGATCCCGTGAAATCGACAAAAACACCCACAATTTCATCCAGCATCTGAGCCGTCTCATTCCTCACCATGGCATAGAACACAGCCCTGCACCATCACCTGGTACAGAGGGTAGCCGCATTTGTTCACTTTGTACGTTCTGTGTATGAACAGTAGTTCAGGAAAGGCCTGCATGTGGGCCTTCATGGCTGGTGTCATGAAGGCAATATAGAGGATGTTGCTTCCCTGCAGGTCAACCCGTACTGTGGCCCCGTCCTGCTGAATCTTCTCCAGCGTATCACACAGTGCATCCATGTTGTCATCCCCTGTTTTGAGCCGGGATTTTACATTTCTAATGTCGCTATGGGTCACGGTCTTGTTGAATGAACGCTCGATATAATCCTTCAGCTGTTTGTTCCCAGCCTGCAGCTTGACCAACTGTCTTTCTGTCTTTCATCCTGGTTCAGTTGTCGTCTCCTTGCATAGAAGCGTAAACATTCTGGATCCAAAACATGACCGGTATGTACAAGATGGTAGGAGCTGACACACAGTTTGTTCTTGCTCCTATTGAATTTCACACTGATGAAGACCTCACAGCCCAGTGCGAGGTGCCTGAAAAGTTACACAGACATTCAATGAGTACGCCCAAGTTCCTCGTGCCCTCACCAAAACGTCAGCCATCCCCAGGTGTGTTGTTGGCAGCAGTTTACATGCGCACCATGACAAGGTCCCAAAAGCTGATGCGCACCTGTTTCGCAGTGTAGAGGAGGTTGCGCAGAGGTGGTCGACCAGCCATTGCTCCATCCAGGAAATCACAACGAAGGCAGTCCGTAGACACTTAAACTGACCCGGGGGGTGGTGGGGCATACGCGTGGCTTTGTGGGCACAGGATCTCACTGACGAGATGTATTGATACTGCAAATCTAATCTTGATTCAATGCGTATCAAGGAACAGCGTTACAGGACTGACACACTACACAAGTGGAAATGTAATGACCGCAGCACCTACCTCTGATTCGGTCTCACCCCAGTAGAACGGATGCATGGCTGCCCATAGTGTACACAGCACAGCCTCACTGAGGCATACTTAAAGCGGATGGGAATTTCGATTCGCACATCACAGGATGTGCCTGCAGACCATGCTACCTGTTGAAACATCTCCAGTTTACTGCTGAAGTCGTCATAACTCTCAAACTCCTGGGTTGTGAAGGTGGCAAGGAACTGCTCTGTGGAATCTACTGAAGTAGCCATCATCGACGCTTACAGTTCAGGAAGGCTATTAAGGGATCACACGGGAAACATGAGATGAGATAAGAAATACAGAATGCACTCCATTGTAATTTTACCGAAATGAAAGTGACCGTTTAAATGGAAAGCTGTTCGCTGGACTGCAGCACATGTACTGCCTGCACACAGCCCTAGACAATGGTTAGGATTTTAGTGCAGTGCATTGAACTGGAGCACATATAGTGCCCCAGACAATGGAAATGTTTTCAGAGCAACTTACCTTGGAGCAATCTCCACTTTATAATAAAAATGAAGCAGACTGAAATCTCCAAAACAACTAAATAAATGCGAGAAAATGCCCAACGAAACCTCTCCTCCTACTTTTAGAAACCCGCGCCAACGTTTGACGCATGCGTGAATATCCGAAGGTTGACGCATGCGTGAATATCCATTGGCGTTGCGTAAAGCGCAAGCGCAGTGGCCGACCAGGCGCATTGCCCGAAGATGCACACGTCACGCGATGACGTCATCGGCGCATGCGCTAACCAGTCCTGGCAAGCCGGAACGCAGCACATGCGCAGAGAGCAGGAGCCCGTCTGCGCACCGCGGCGCAGCCTGATGACATCAATGGTGGCCAGCATTGTGAGTAATCACTTTGGATTTTAAACTGTCACTGGAGTGAAGAAAGGATTTGTTAAGCAGATCAGCTGTGGCTGGAAAAGATATTTGCATATTAACAGACGGTGATTGGAAGGACAAAGGACCATTCCCTGACACATTCAACCCACAATGAACCTTGATCACCATGTATTGTGCGTAAGAGGAGTATTCCAAAGACTGCTAAGGTGATACAATCCAAGACGTGGTCAGACCAGTTAGTCACATGACTAACCTGTTTGGCAACCCGGGTTTTTCTGAATTGTACAAACAGTTTGAACAGAGTGTCTGTTTGCTCCTGGACTGAGAAGATCTCTCCTGTCTGCTCCCATCTGTTTTTCACAAGCATCTGGATCCACTGAACCCCAAGAGAAAAAAGTCTCCTACAGTGAACAATGTTTAAGAAGAATACAGAGCTCCAATGAAAAGCAAGATCTACCTACAATCAAGGACACTACAGTGAGCTCAAAGAACTGTAACAAAAACTCTTAAGATATTGCCTCAAACGTTTCCGCTTTATTTTTCTTCTGCTCTTTTCTGTCTCTATTTGCATGTGTGTATCACGTATGCATGCTAGCGTGGGCACATCGTGTATTAACCAAATTAACATTTAAGTCCAATAAATTTCAACTTTTCTTCTTTAAACCTAAGAAAGCTTGTTTGTGCTGGTTTCTTTGCCTTATAATTGGAAAGTGGTGAACAAGTATTCATCAAGGGGGAGCTAAAAACAGGATGTGTTTAAAATTAAACCCTGTTATGGTAAGACAAGGTGAAGGCTGAAAGGGACCCTAGACCTCTTTCTCACCGGGTCGTAACACTGCAATAGATCCATTTTTATCTCTCAGGGAATCAAGAGATGTAGGGAGCGAGCGAGGAAGTGGAGTTGAGGCAGAAGATCAGGCATGATCATTTTGAATGGTGGAGCAGGCTCGAGGGGTTATATGTTCTTATGTTCTTACTGGCAGTGCCAATGATAGGAATATCACCCCCAGCAGGGAGCACATGTAGGGCTGAATTAAATGTGGCCATTTAAGGTTGAAATGGTGGGATGGGGTATGGAGAATCGTATCCACCTGGAAATTTGGCGATGTGACGTTGATTCCGAATTTTGTCAGTGGCAAGAAAGCACCATGGCAACATTGATAACTGACCGTAAAAGCTTCGATAAATATGTGAAGAGAAAAAGATTAGTGAAGACAAATGTAGGTCCCATACAGTCAGAAATGGGGGAAATTATAATGGGGAACAAAGAAAAGGCATAACAATTAAACACATACTTTGGTTCTGTCTTCACAAAGGAAGTCACAAATAACATCCCAGAAATGTTAGGAAACCAAGGGTCTAATGAGAGGGAGGAACTGAAGGAAATCAGTATTAGTAAAAAAATAGTGCTAGGGAAATTAATGGGGTGAAAGGCTGACAAATCCCCAGGGCCTGATAATCTACATCCCAGAGTACTAAAGGAAGTGGCCCTGGAAATAGTGGATGCATTGGTGGTCATCTTCCAAAATTCTATAGACTCTAGAGCATTTCCTACAGATTCAATGGTGGCAAATGTAACCCCACTATTTAAAAAAGGAGGGAGAGAAAAAACAGGGTATTACAGACCAGTTATCCTTACATCAGTAGTGGGGAAAATACTAGAGTCTGTTATAAAGGATGTGATAGCAGGACACCTGGGAAGCATAAACGGGATTGGACAGTCAGCAAGGGTTTACGAAACGTAAATCATGCTTAACAAATCTACTGGAAGTTTTTGAAGATGTAGTTAGTAGAATAGATACGGGAGAACCAGTGGATGTGGTGTATTTGGATTTTCAGAAGGCTTTTGATAAGGTCCCACGTAAGAGGTTAGTGTGCAAAATTAAGCACATGGGATTGGGAGTAATATACTGGCATGGATTGAGAACTGATTGACAAACAGAAAACAGCGAATAGGAATAAAAGGATCTTTTTCCAGGTGGCAGGCAGTGACTAGTGGATACCGCAGGGATCAGTGCTTGAGCCTCAGCTATTCACAATATATATTAATGACTTGGGTGAGGGAACTAAATGTAACATTTACATGTTTGCAGACAACACAAAGCTGGGGGGAACGAATGTGAGCTGTGAGGAGGATGCAAAGATGCTCCAATGTGATTTGGACAAGTTGAGTGAGTGGGAAAATGCATGGCAGATGAGGTATAACGTGGATAAATTTGAGGTTATCCATTTTGGTTGTAAAAACAGAAAGGCAAATTATTATCTGAATGGTGATAGATTGGGAAAGGGGTGGGGGGGGGAGGTGCAACGAGACCTGGATGTCCTTGTACACCAGTTGCTGAAAGCAAGCATTCAGGTGCAGCAAGCAGTTAGGAAGGCGAATGGTATGTTGGCTTTCATTGCAAGAAGATTCGAGTACAGGAGCAAGGATGTCTTACTGCAGTTATACAAGGCCTTGGTGAGACCACATCTGGAGTATTGTGTGCAGTTTTGGTCTCCTTATCTGAGGAAGGATGTCCTTGCCATAGAGGGAGTGCAAAGAAGATTTACTAGGCTGATTCCTGGGATGGCAGGATTGACATATGAGGAGAGATTGGGCCGACTAGGCCTATATTCACTAGAGTTTAGAAGAATGAGAGGGGATCTCATAGAAACCTATAAAATTCTAACAAGGCTAGATGCAGGGATGATGTTCCCGATGGCTGGGGAGTCCAGAACCAGGGGTCACAGTCTCAGGATCTGGGGTATGCCATTTAGAACCGAGATGAGGAGAAATGTCTTCACTCTGAGGGTGGTGAACCTGTGGAATTCTCTACCGCAGAAGGCAGTGGAGGCCAAGTTATTAAATATATTCAAGAAGGAGATGGATATATTTCTTAATGCCAAAGGGATCAAGGAATATGGGGAGAAAGCGGGAACAGGGTACCGAATTAGACGATCAGCCATGATCTTTTTTGAATGGCGGAGCAGGCCCGAAGGGCCAAATGGCCGACTATGTATTCTATGTTTCTACGTTTCTATTGATGCCCCGACACAACAGGAAGCTATTTTAAATTGCTGAGCAGCTTTTTAAAATGCAATTAAATCTAATTAATTCCAATTTAATGATTGGCCCTTGATTCAGTGGACGGTGGACGGCACTCAGGTGCCTTCGGGTTCACAACCATTGAAACCTGGCGGCTCCTCGGCAAGAGGCCACATTGCCACTATGGGGAGGCAGCCTTGAGTATTGCTGCATAGGGGAATGGAGAGGGGTTGGAGGCCATTGTCGGACTGTGTTTCTGTGTGCTGTGCAAAGAGCTTCGGGGTCTCGGGAACTGTGCAAGGGGGGTCACGGTCGAGGGTGCTATGGAGGGGTTTAGAGTGGGTTTGGGGGTTCTGTATTGGGTTACCAAACTGCTGTGTGATAAGTTTGGTCGCTCACACTGTTGGATGACGGGGTCGGCCATCATCAAGGTTGGGCTTAGAGGGCCATCAGGGACTCCACTGAGAGAATTGTCAAAAGCTCAGTTGCCAGGGCAGTGTCGTCTCTGCATCGATGGCAATCTGCAGGTGCACTGGTCCCCTGCATGGGTCTCATACACCCTGTATTTTTGGACCCCTGTGGCGTGATGCGGCGTCTCCAACAGAGGGAGAGCCAACAGGCTGCTGTGCCTGTCTGTGATGCTCCATGATGAGAGCAATAGCAGCTGGCCTTGCCAAGAAGGGCTCACATACGCCAGAGTGTACCATACTCAGATCAGCTACCTCCAAATGAGCTACCTCTGAGCTGCAGTGCCAATGAAGACTATGCCCTACAGGGAGGCCGTTACTGACCTAAGCCCCCTGCTGCTGGACGAGTTGTGACCTATGGGATTTGGAGGTCAACCCATGCCAGTGATCCTGAAGATTACCGTTGCACCAAACTTCTATGCATCTGGATCTTTCCAGGCTTTCCACCAGGGATGTCTAGGGTCTCATAGGCAGCAGCCCACTGCTGCATCAAGAGGGTGACCAATGCCCTATTCGAGAGAGGCGGCAACTATGTGCATTGCCGGACCATTCCTGACAGTCAGGCCAAGAGGGTCATTGGGTATGACACCATTGCTGGATTCCCCCAGGTGCAATCTGTGATAAATTTCACACATGTATCCATCAAGGCTCCCATGGACCAGCCAGCCACCTTCATCAACAGGAATGGCTTCCATTCTATCAATGTTCAACTGGTCTACAACCACCAAAGCATTTCCTGCAGGTGTGTGCCCGCTTCCTAGGAAGCAGCAACGGCACCTACATACTTCGATACTCCCAGGTGCCACAGCTTTTCAGGCCCCCCAACCTGCCTTCAGGGATGGATTTTCAAGGACAAGGGATACCCATTGAAGACATGGTTTCCTCCGCTTGTGAGAAACCGTCACAATGCAGCTGAGGAGAGCGACAACAATTGTCATGGCTTCACTTGAGCGACCATCAAGCAGGCAACTGGGCTATTGAAAATGAGGTTCTGCTGCCTTGATCGATCTGGTGGAGCCCTGCAGTATGCCCAGTGAGAGTCTCGCATATTGTGGTGGTCTGCTGTGCTCTGCACAATCTCACACTGCAGGGTTGGGGGTGGGAGGGGTGGCCTTACATGACAGTGAGATGCCTGAGTGGCACTCATTCTCCAATGAGGAGGATGCAGAGGAGGGAGAGGGGCAAGCTGCAATGGATGGTGAAGACCTTACCCTGGAGGCCAGGCAGATTGAGTGACGCACCAAGGAGGCAAGACCCAATCTCATAATGAGCCACTTCCAGCCACCCTGATGTCCACTTACTGAGAATCCAATAAAGACTGCATGTACTCTGTCGCCTCCTTTCCATTTGTGTTCCCTGACTTGCGACCAGCTGCAATACGCGCTAGTGCCCATGGGAGAATATATGTTAATGAGGGCTGTGGTCACACTGGCATGTTAATGAGGGCTCTGTTCACATTGGCATTGCACTAAGGGGAAAGAGAGAAGTCAACAGCTCACAATTAAGGCGTGGAACATGGCTTTCAGACAACGATGGCTAATAATATGCACAAAAGAACTTTTCATTAATCATGACATTACATATTTCCTACACCCGTGAATCCCCAAGTGTTGCTACGTGGTCTTTTTAATATGTTTGTGAGTGCTTCTAGGTGTTGTGATTCCTGCAACAGCAGCTAGGCTGGAGTCAAGCTGCTGATCACGCTGCCCCTTAGCCTGTGATGATTTTGGCAGGCGTCCTCTGGCTGCCTGATACCTGGAAGGCCCCGGCTGCCTGAGGGTTTCCTGCACTGGTGCAGGGCCCTCCTGAGGTGTTGCGGCCACTGGAGCTGGGCTCACTGGTCGAGGAGCTGAGGATCCAGTGTCTACACTCGGACCACCTTGAGGGATGCCCCCAGCTGTAAATGTCAGTCTCTCCTTCTCCCTTTAAAGGCTCTGTTGAACCTCCCTGCTCACCAGAGATGGATGAGGAGTAGGAGAAGACTCCAGGCTCCTGTTCTTTCTCTCACCTTGCCACTGCTGATTTGAGCTTATGGCCAAGACGATGGTGTACAGGTCCTGGCGCAACTGTGGAATATGGTTCTCCATGAGGGTCACCAGCCTCTCAATGGAGGAAGCCATGTGCTCACAAGCCTGAGACATGGCAGCACTCATGGCAAGGATAGACTCCTCCATTGTCTGCTCATGGCTGCACATGGCATCTGCCATCTCTGCCAGATGTGGCCTTACCTCTCCCTGCAACTCCAGCCTGTGCCATTGACACCAGAGGCTCGTCATCAGCTTGAGGGTCAGCATGGGCCTGGTCACCTACAGTCCTCTAACTGTTGGATGCCTCTGCTGTCTCAGCCTCAACCGGCTGCTCGGGCGGGTGTGCAGTGCCCTCATCAGCTTCTGACTTTGATTCTAAAGCCGAGCAGTGACCCACCGAGGTGAAAGTATCTGCGCTGGTAGAAGGTGCAGAAGGGTCATGGGACGGTGCATCGTCTGAGGAGTCCTCCACCTCAGAGGTTTACGGCTGTACCCCCTGTAGCTTCAGTCTCCCGCGCATGCCGACCTGCATGAAAGAATGCAAATGTGTAGGTTAGACTGTGCAGATCTCATCATGCCAACCAACATGATGTGGGTCTCCAAAAATAACGAATATGTTGATGGCAGTCCATCCTCACTCTCTTGCTTTGGGACTCCAGTCTCCCCCTGGGTCCCTGCCAATTTCAAGGTCGTTCCTCGGTGGTGGTGAGATGTGCAGATCAGGAACTCCTCCGCCAGTCTGGGCCATCTCCCTCCTATTGTGAGCCCTTTTGTCCTGCAAGAGGAAAGATGGAGATAGTAGAGATTGGCAAAGAGATCAACATGGTATTTCTATTACTGTCAGCCCTTTGTCCCCTCTTGGGAGATCTGATATCGCTCATGCTATGTAAATTTTCAGGTAGACGTTACCTGAATCGAGGTGAGACAGTCGGTACCCAACCCACCTCACCTTGAGATTCTTGACCAAGATAGACCTACAAGGTACAGACTCAAGTTCTGTGATCAAGTCAGAGAGTTTATTAGGCTTAATTAACATATACAAAGTTAATAATTAACAACGGCAATAGGTATTACAGCTGCAATTCAGCAGCAGTTCTTGCTAGGGTGTAGACTTCTCCTTCTTCTCTTGCTGTGTTCTGTTGACCATAGTCTATCTTCTTCTCAGTGTGCCAGCGATGTTCTGTTGACACCTCTCTAAGTGTGCCACTGAGGTCTCAAACTCTTTTTATCCCTATTAGGGGTCTCTGTCTTGTCATATTAGGCCATGATCTAATTCAGCCAATATGATTGGGTTAAGACTGCTTCTCATCTCATGATGGCTTAGCACATAGACCCTCACAGATGGTTCCTGTGTTAACACTTGCCAGATACCTGAAGTTCCCTTTTTTCCTGAGATAGTTTTATTTCTGCAACTTTGTCCTTTTAACGACTAGACGCTAACCTTTTTTATCCTTGTTCTTACATAAGTGCAGAAAAACATGTTTTTAAAATGTTACGTCAGCTTTAAACAACTATACATTGACCTATTTCATTCAAGTCACAGAGTTATACAGCACAGAAATAGGCCCTTCAGCCCACCGTTTCCACACCAGCTATCAAGCACTTATCTATTCGAATCTCATTTTCCATTATGCCTTGCAGTCAAGCCTTGACACTAGTTCTTGCAGAAAAAGTATTACAAAGTTCTTCATAAAGGAAAGCGATGAAAATGATATAAACCTTAGAGCTGCCACACACTGTCAGGAGAGTTAATGGGGTGAGCTATGAAGGAAGGTGGCCTGTGGCCGAGATGCAGCCATGCATCTGTCCGGATGAGGTGATACAGCACAGAAACAGCCCCTCTGCCATCGCCATGTTAGTCCCACCCTTCCATGTTGCGCATCTTCCCATATAGTCACATACAATCCCCAAAAAGGAGAGTGGTAAGGAGGACTCACCTTGGCCAAATGCAGGAGGTTGTTGACCCTTTTTCGGCACTGCACCCAGATGCGATGAGTGACCCCATGTCTGCTGAGCTCTTCTGCAATCTTCAATCAGACTTGCTTGATCAGGTGGGAGGACCTCCTGTTGCCATCATAGGGAAAGAGAACCTCGCGTCTTTCCCTTGCAGCCTGGAGGAGAATCTGCAGGGAGGATCAGTGATTTGTCTTGCCTCAGGCATCCTTTGGTGCCCTGCTGAGGGCATTGGGGGGTCCAAGTAGCAGTCCAGCAAAGTTTCAAGCTGCACAAATCTGCCAATGACTCTAAGGCAGGAGTGAATGCAGGGCTGGCAGGCTTTTAAATATGGCGCCAGCACCGGCACCAGAGTCCTCTGACACCATAATTGCCGACTCGCATCCCGCCCCCGCCACGTGCTTGGCCAAAGGGTGGGGTGGTGGGGGCACGTCTCCAGTATGCACAATGGCCGCCTGCCGCGTGATTGCGGTGGGGTGGTTGCCCACGTGACTGATCGGAATGGCACCCATTTCTGGGCCTGCTGCTGGTGCAGGCGGCGGGCTCTTGAATTCACTCCGTAGATTTCAAACTTTTTAGACTCTTTTTGTGAGAGTGCTTTACCACTTTTCTCACCCAATGTTTAAACAGTAGTACCTTCATATGGAAGAATAAATGGGGATTAAATTGGGCCTCAAAATGGCGGGCAGGAAGTGCAGACACTTCCAGCTGGAAGTGTACCACCCACCATATTTGGTAAGGACAAACATGTATATACAAACAAGGGGCATAGACCTGTTTCAGGTCCCCACACTGACTGAACTCAAGGAAATAAACTCGAAACATTGCCGACATAAAAACCAGGTCAGTTGCTTACCGGGTGCACCGTTGATCTCGCCCCCCAGATCCCTGACTTCCAGGCCCTGGCCCTGACTCCTGATGTCCGTCCCGCCAACCCCCTTCTACCCGATCAGCCTCAACCTGAAGGCGCCCGACTCTCAATCTCCCTCTCTTCTCTCCTCCCCTCCCCTCCAGCCCAATACCCACTCGCGCTGTCCCCTCCCAACCTCTCCACCACCCCCCCCCCCCACATTATAACATTGAGGCGTTGCTCATTCTATTCCCCAAGGCCGTGATCACAATATCTGCCACCAATCACTTATCTGCGGGCAGCTGCAGCATTAACAGCAACCCGAACATGCAGCACTTACATGCATGGCCTTCTTCTGCACCTCCAATTTCAGCCTAATGAGGTTCGAGGCCCAATATCCAAGGCACCTCAGATCGCACCATTTGTGCACAGGGTAATTACTTGTGCAGAGAGGGTGGGCTCCAGAATTTCTCTCCAGTGCATTCAAATGAGTACTGACCACAATGTTGAATGCTAACTCAGTTAAAAAGGGAACTGTACATGTTTCTGCCACAGACGAGGTGGCTATGGGGTTGGAATGGACAAGAGATGAGATAAAGTTGGGTCCTCATAGAGGATCTTGATGATGGGTAGTATTAGTTGGCCTTTCTTAATTTTATTTAGCCCCAGCCTCTAGCAGTTACTTCGTATCTCTTTTTGCTATGTGATGTTACGTGCTGTGAACAAGTCAATAACTAATTATGCTGTTCCAATTTCTCTATCCACATTGTTTCTCAGAAAATGCACTACCTCGGGTGAATAGCTGTTACATAATTCAGTAGCGACAGTATAGATGGTGTATAAGTTCACAGTTGTACCTGCATCTCACAGTGCTGTGGAAGTTCTCCTGTCATTTGTGCTGAAGTTATGCGCCAATCGATCTCTCTGAGATAAATGAATGTTGGCTGCTTTGTCACCACTGTGATTTAACGTGCCTTCAAATGTTCTGTTCTTTGCTATAATGGAAGCTTAGCTTTGTCAGTTTCACAGCACACAATACATATGATACCAGATAGAAATGCATCATTAGCCTTTACTCGGTGTATTCATTACAGCAGTGACTGTACTTCAATAGCACTTCATTTTCTCTGGAGTACTTTGGGATGTCCTGGTGATGAATGGCACTATATATATGCAAGCTAGTTCAGCCTTTCATTTCTTACTCGGCTTCTTTCTTTCTCTTTTCTTTCATTTCCCTTCCTTCCTCTCTTTTCTTCCTCTCTCTCTCTCTCCTCTCTCTCTCCAAAAGACATTCAATAAGATAACGTAAAAGGTTGCAATACAAGATAGGTGTTGGGGGTAATATATTAGCCTAGTTAGAGGATTAACTAACTAACAAGAAACAGAGAGTCGGGATAAATGTGCCATTTTCAGGTTGGCAAACTGTTACTAGTGGGGTGCCATAGGCATCAGTGCTGGGGCCTCAACTATTTACGATCTATATTAATGACTTGGATGAAGAGACAGATTGTACTGTAGCCAAATTTGCTGACGATACAAAAATAGATGGGAAAGCAAGTTGTGAGGAGGTCATAAAGAGTCTGCAAAGAGATATAGATAGGTTAAGTGAGTGGGCAAATATTTGGCAGATGGTGTATAATGTGGGAACATGTGAGGTTATCCACTATGGTGGGAAGAATAGAAAAGCAGAATATTATTTAAATGGAGAGAGACTGCAAAATGCTGCAGTACAGAGGGATCTGGTGTCCTTGTACATCGAGTCATATACGGCACAGAAGGAGGCCGTTCGGCCCATTGAGTCCCACTCCCCGGTTCGACCCTGTAGCCTTGCAAGTCTATTTCTGTCAGGTGGTCATCCAACTTCCACTTGAAGTCATTGATCATCTCCGCTCCCACCACCCTTGTGGGCAGTGAGTTCCAGGTCATGACCTCCCACTGCGTAAAAAAGTGCTTTCTCATATTCCCGCTGCATCTTTTGCCCAATTCTTTCAATCTGTGTTCTCTAGTCCTTGTACTATTTGTTATTGGGAACAGTTGTTCCCTGTCTAACTTATCTAAGCCTATCATAATCTTGTAGACTTCCATTAAATCTCCCCTCAATTGCCTTTGTTCGAAGGAGAACAAACCCAGCTTCTCCAACCTAACCTTGTAACTAAAATCCTCCATCCCTGGAACTGTTCTGGTAAATCTCCTCTGCACCCTCTCAAGGACCCTCACATCCTTCCTGAGGTGTGGTGACCAGAACGGGATGCAATACTCCAATAACCAAGCTTTTTAGAGGTTCAGCATAACTTCCCTGATTTTGTACTCTATGTCTCTATTTATGAAGCCCAAGATCCCATATGCTTTACTAACCATTCTCTCAATATGTCCTGCTACCTTCAAAGATCTATGCACATGCACCCCCAGGTCCCTCTGTTCCTGCACACTATTTAGAACTCTACCATGATGTATATATTACCTCTCCCTATTCCTTTTGCCTAAATGCATAACCTCAAACTTGTCAGTATTAAATTTCATCTGCCACCTCGCTGTCCATTCTGGTAGCCCATCTATGCCCTGTTGCAGGCGGTTCATATTATACTCACTATTTGCCACACCTCTAAGTTTGGTGTCAATCAAATGAAGATACAGATACAGCAAGTAACTAGGAAGGCAAATGGAATGTTGGACTTTATTGCAAGGTCGATGGAGTATACAAGTAGGGAAGTCTTGCTACAACTGTACAGGGCATTGGTGAGACCACACTTAGAGTATGGCGTACAGTTTGGTTTCCTTATTTAAGGAGGGATATACTCGCATTGGAGGCAGTTCAGACAAGGTTCATCGGTTGATTCCTGGGCGAAGAGCTTGTCTTATGAGGAAAGGTTGAGCAAGTTGAGCCTATACTCATTGGAGTTTAGAAGAATGAGAGGTGATCTTATTGAAACATATAAGATTCTGAGGGGCTTGACAGGATAGATGCTGAGAGAATGTTTCCTTTCATGAGGTAATCTAGAACTAGAGGGCACAGTTTCAGAATAAAGGGTCTCCCATTTAATGGCCTTCTCAGAGGGTCATTAATCTTTGGAATTCTCTACCCCAGAGAGCAGTGAAGGCTGGGTCATTGAATATATTCAAGGCTGAGTTAGACAGATTTTTGATCCACAAGGGCATCAAGGGTTATGGGGGTCAGGCAGGAAGGTGGAGTTAAGGCCACAATCAGATCAACCATGATCTTATTAAATTGTGTAGCAGGCTGGAGAGGCCAAATGGCCTACTCCTGCTCCTATTTCTTATGTTATGTTCTCTCTTCTCCCTTTCTTTCTTTCCTTCCTTTGTCTCCGGGCTAAGCAACATATTGATTTTAAAATTCTCATCCTCGTTTTCAAATCATGGCCTGGCCCCTCCCTCACTCTGTAATCTCCTCCAGCCCCACAACCCTCCGAGATATCTTCAGTCATCTGGCCTCTTGAGCATCCTCGATTTTAATTGCTCCTACACTGGTGGTTGTGCCCTTAGCCACCTGGGCTCTAAACTTTGGAATTCCCTCCCTAAATCTCGTTGCCTGCCTACCTGTCTTTCCTCCTTGAGGACACTTCTTAAAACCTACCTCTTTGACCTGCCCTAATATCTCCTTATGTGGCTTGATGTCAAATTTTGCTTTATAATGTTCCTGTTAAGCGCTGTGGGATGTTTGATTATGTTAAAGGTGTTTTATAATTACAAGTTGTTGTTGTTTCCTTCTTCTTCCCATCTTTCATTTTCTTCTTACTTGTCCCTCCTCTTGGCTTGGTTTGTACTGGTATTCAATGTTCAATCAACCTTGCATCTTCAACTGCTCAACAGTGTTAACATTCCAGTTGGACACGATGGAAGGACATTCTTATTGGCTAATGGTGATGATCTGTTAATGTCACAACTGTAGCCATTTCTGCCTTGGAAGGTACTTTGCCATTAGATGCATCTAGCACAGTTGGACTGATTCTTGAAAGTGGTCCTTCATCATTACTACATTGTGTCCACTTGAATCTTTGACTCCAGCATTGGACTCTTCTTGTAATTTATACAGAAGTTTGAATGGCTACAAATTTCCTAAGTTAAAACTTTTGATGAAGGCAAGTTGAGGCATGAAATGAGCTGTCCAAATCCCTGTGTCATCAGTACTGTTTTATTGTGGAGATATTTTAAGATGTTGTCAAAGTTGTAAATCGACAGTAGTTTTGATCTGTGTGGTGGTAGTCTCCTTTTACAAAATGTCCTTCAACATCAGATGGAAAATCCTGTTAGTGGCTGGTATTTGTTGCAGGACTTTAAGCCTCACTGGCCCTTGTTGCTGAGAAGTTCACTAATCAAACATTGGTTGTCACAATTAATTTCAATGAACTTCATTTTTCTACTCATCATTGTTATCCCCTCCACGCTTCCACTGAAGACATTGACTCCTCACCAGGCTGTGCTTCCTTGGCCACCAGTTATCTAACAGCTCTTTTCCAAGAGTGTTGACAGTGAGCATCAGCAGGGTATTTAACCGTGAGAGGTGATCGGCGGAAAAGTATCAGAGCTAAAATCTGCATGTACATTCATTGGCAGCCATTGAAAATCAATCTGAATCAGGAGCCCTAGTCAGAATTCTCACGCCTGATTGCTTTTGCCTCTTTCTTCAGCAGAGATCAGCTAACTCTATTAGACCAGTGATTCATCCTATGATCTTCCTGATCTGTGCTCAGCTACTCATTGTCATAACAACTGGGGGGAAAACCTCCATTGTTAATGAACCAAATAACAGAATCTTCATAGTACATTTTGATGAAGATTTTTTTCTGCTGAATTTTTCCAAAGCTGCATACCATGTTCTGAGATTTTGCATGTGTTTGTGTTGGTCAGTCTTCACGGTTGCACTGAGGTATTAAAAGTAATTATCTAATCTTTATTGGCTTCAGGGGGTTTAATTCCCTCAGTGTTATGATTAATGTCTGTACTTCGATCTTATTTGCATGATTTTAATGCAGCCATTAACTGATTTATATTAGATGAATTAACAATTGTGTTCAAATAACAGAAGGTTAACATGAGTGCATTAAGCAGACTGCTAGATATAGTGCACAAAGGAGGTTAAACCCATGTCACTGAGGAGGATTTCCAGAAACCAGACATTGTATGATGTAGCACAGATTCTGCACTTACTTTATCTGAAGGACAAAAAAATGTGTTCTTGAATTGTAGTAAGGAAACTAAATGCCTTAGCAATAGCATTGTTTTAACATTCTAACATAACTAGTTGGTCTTTTGTAACCTTGTATATGTGGAGTCAAGATCCATACTGGCCTTCACGTGAAGTGGGGTTCGAGATTGGGGGTAGTCACAGCAGGGCATGCAGATGTAGTTCATTCCCCATTTTAAAGTTATGCATTCTGTCCTTAGTTTTATACTCTTGTTATAAATTCCTATGTCCACATTTGTAATCGGGACTCCCAATGTAAATTTGTGACACTGTAAATGTGTCAGTCATGGCGAATTGGTAGCAATCTCATTTCTGATTCATAATATTGAGGCTGATACTCATTGCAGTACCAAGGAATGCTGTCTTTCCTATGAATTGTCTGACCTCTCAGGCGGATGTAAATTATCCCATGGGAGTCTTTCAAAGAAGAGCAGTCGAGTTCTCCCTGGTGTCCTGCCACTATTTATCCCTCAACTAACATCTCAATCAAATTTATCTGATCATTATTACATTTCTGTTTGTGAGAACTTGCTATTTGCAATTGGCTGCCATGTTTCCTACTTTACAACAGTTCTACACTTCAAAAGTACTTAATTGTAATGCGCTTTGTGCAATCCTGAGGTTATGAAAGGCACTTTATAAATTCAAGTATTTCTTTCTTTAAATACACTTCCCTGTATTCTTGGGTCTCACTTAGTTGGACACTATCAGCTCAGGAATGGAAACCAGTCAACTGTCAGTGTCTTGGCTAGGCAATAACATGTAACTTGTGCGGACTGAAAGCAAAGTGCAGAACAGAACATGAGGGGCAGATTTTCCAGATCAGCAAGTTATTTTAAATGGGTTAATGGCTGCCTAAGATTAGTGCAGTGAGAAATACAATAAGACCACATTAAGCATTGTTTTGTGAGATCCACTGATTAGAAAATTACTCCTAGATTCAAGGAAATATGTTGTATTTTTTTTAAACTGAATGCATAATGCTCACTCTCAACTCCTGAGTTGCAAGCAGAATCCAACACCCACTACTCCCCCAGTCTTGTCTGGTTTTGCTAGAAAGAGATTATTTGTACTGGTTGGAATGCATGGAGTAGAGAGCTGGGAGCTTATTAACATAAGTAGAGATATAGCGAGAGGCTTTCAGTAGGAGCTTGTTGAAACTTAATATCAGCTGATCGATGTCTGGGCTTGCAATCTTTCAGCAGCAATTGTAAAATATTTAACAAAATATTTAATTCAGCTACTGGTGTATGCAAATGCTATTATACTTCAGACAATGAGAGCAGAGAAAGAAACATTCATCCCAGCTCTGTAAAAAAGGGCGAATTCAGATTATTTGCAAAAATCTCTTTCCCCATTTCATTGAAGTTACACAATGTCATATCTTTTGAGGAGGATTATTTTAGTTCCTAAATATTAGGAACTAAATGGATAGTAGACATTGGCCATCACATCATTTTCTCAAAGGCAAAACTGAGAGTGGACAACAGCTTCCAACATCCTGCTCCAAATTCACATAACACACTCACCAGGCAAGAAAGCTTTACTTTTCCATTATTTGCCAGGATTTAAGGGCGCCACTACTGACATGAGGATCTATGCCAGCATGTATGCTCCAATCGAACCTCTTCCCATCCTTGCTCATCCAACTCGACAAGCATAACCCTCTAGTCCCTGTTCCTTCATATGCTTATCTAGCCTCAAAAATGTTTCTTCTGAATTCCCTATTTGATTTCTTGCTGACTCTAGTATATTGATGTCCTCTAGGTTTGCTCTTCCTCACAAATGGAAACACTTTCTGTGTGTCTACTTGATCAAACCTTTCTTAATGTTAAAGACCTTGATTAGGCCAAGAGAAAAGAGACCCAGCCTTTTCGTCCCTACCCGATAGGTATATCCTCACATTTCTAGTATCATACTTGTAATTCTTTTTTGCACCTTCCCAGCGCCTCTATTTGCTTTCTATAACATGGCAACCAGAACTGTCCTAGCGTAGTCTTCCCAACAGCTTGACTTGTTTATAAAGTCCGTTAATGTTATAAATGTGAACATAGGAACCTATGAGAAAAGTGGGAATAGGAAAGGTTTTATAGACAGGAAATGCAAACAGACTTAAGATTTTTAACATCTTATAGATGTGTTTTAACGCGCCAATAATCTGCTTCTCTGAACCAGCTTAATGGTGAAGAAAACTCCCAGCTCGTATAATATTAGCGAGTTTTGCAGTCAGCATGTGGTCATGTCTGTTTTGCTTGCCAGCGCTTCAGTTCAAACTCCAAATCTAAGCAATATTGATAACTAGAGTGTGTGGTGACTGTTACGACCAGATGAGAAAGGGGTCTAGGGTTCCCTCTCAGCCTTCACCTGGTCTTACCGTAACAAGGTTTAATTTTAAACACACCATTTTGTTTAGCTCCCCCTTACTGAATCCTTGTTCATTAACTTCCAATCATAAGGCAAATAAACTAGCCAAACAGGTTTTCTTAGCTTTAAAGAAAAAAAAGGTTGAACTTTATTAAACTTAAACTCTAATTCGGTTAACACCTACAGATACCTAACACTCCCACGCCACATGCATAAGCGATACACACATGCAAATAGAGGCAGAAAGAGCAGAAGAAATAAAGTGGAAACGTTTGAGGCAATATCTGAAAATGGTTTTGGTTACTGTCCTTCGAGCTCCCTGTAAAGTCCTTGATTGTAGGTAGGTCTTGTTTTTCGTTGGGGCCCAGTATTCTTCTTAAACTTTGTTCGAGGTAGGAGATTTTTTACTCTTGAAGTTCATGTGTTCTCAGTGGGTCCAGAGGCTTGTGAGAAAGAGATGGGAGCAGACAGAAGAGGTCTTCTCAATCTAGGAGCAAACACTTTTTTTCTGTTCAAACTCTTTGTACAATTCAGAAAAACCCAGGTTGCCAAGCAGGTTAGTCATGTGACTAGCTGGTCTGACCACATATGTTTGTGGATTCTCTTGTCTTAGCCAACCCTGGAATGTCTCTTCTTACACACAATATCTGGTGGTCGAAGTCCATTATGGGTTAAATTGGAGCTGGGAATAGCCCCTTGGTCCCTCCAAGCACTGTCTGTTAGTATGCAGATGTTTTTACAGCCATGGCTGGCTGATCTGTTTAACAAGTCATTTCCTTGCTCCGGCAACAATTTAAAATCAATGTTCATATGACAAAATTAATGTGCCTCATTCTTGGCAGGTGGGGGGGGGGGGTCTGCATGACATGACTAAATGACCAATAGGTTACTATGTCGCTGTTAGGCAGAGAAATATAGATCACCTACACTTGAATCCATGCTATCGATGGTACATAGTGAAACCGGCAGGAGGAATTGTGTTGTCTGCTGGAAATTGTTCCATCTACCATGGGAATTCACAGCACAACAAATCTCTTGCCTTACTTGTGAGATAAATTACTTATTTTTTTGACTGGACCTGTTTTACATTTGTCACTTGCTTGGTTGAGTGGGCAGATTTTCTGTGTGTAACCAGGTACACAGTAGTGCATGAGAACACTCCAGTGTCATTTCTGCCTTTGTATTTTCTTCTTTCCACTGAGGGAAGTGACTGTCCTTCACTAGATTTCTCTCCACTGTGGCATTACAAAGCTGTCTTTTTTAGGGACACCTCGAGTACATATGTCACCAAATCTCCTTTTGAAGTCAACAGTTTGGAACAACATGTATGAATTCCGTTCATCCTTGGAACTGTTAGCTAATAAGTTTGCTTATGTCTGACTTTTTCTCTTAGGCTAATGAAACATTTGCCTTTGTTGGGAATGTTACACACTATGCCACAGTCTGGCTGAATATTTCCTCGGAAATCCGCACATTCCTGGAGGAAGGCAAGCTACAGAATCGCATCAGTTGGCTGCAGCAGGTAGGTGCGGTCATAGACCATATCTGTTTGTAACACAGCAGGGTATATGAAGCTGGAATAGCAGGCAAGATTCAATGACCTTTCTCCAACATTTCTGTCAAATGGTGACTGAAGAGCAATCTAATCCTTTCAGTTCGAAAAATGACTTGGGGTTGACATCAATTTATATGCTGACTTGAAAGACATTTATATAACATACCAGCACAAATCACGTGCCCATTGAGAGCATTAACTGGAACTCATCAGGCTGTCATCAGAGAACAAATGAACCCTCTCACCAACACAAATCTATTCAGAAGAAAGGGAGCTCTGTTATCCGTTAGCATGACCACAAGAGTTGCATTTGATTTTCTTAAAAGAATAAAATGGGTTTCAGAGATCAGTTGCAAACAAGCATATTTATAAGCACACTGACTTTGATGTGATAAAGCACTTCAAGAAACAGTGGGTTGAATTTTATATGTCCGCCTTTTCTCCCTTTCATTCTCAGCAGTGGTGACTTCTTAGTAGGTAACAACTTAAAGGGCTCCAGCAATCCTCCAGTACTTCAGCTACCCACCCATTCTTAGACAGTGAACATTGATATTGAGCATTGGGGATACTGCAACCAAGCCTAGTTGTGATCTGTCTTCACTTTCTGTGACATACCTTTATCCATTTTCCATATTGCCACACTTGCAGGCATCCACTACAAATATTGCCACCCTCCAGAGGACCACTCCCCAGTATTATCACATTCCTAGGACTACCTGTAAACATAAATACACTCTCTGGAAACCCCAGTCATAACTTCCACAAGTCATTGTCCACTACCCAAGGCCAATAGTCCAATTATTCCAGAACTTAAGGTGTTCGACTTTATTAAGTATTATGAGTCTCAAGTCAATATGTCATTGTTTCAAGTCCCACTCCAAGACTTGAGCATATAATCTTGGCTGGCACGCCAATGCAGTACTGAGGATCGTCTGAGAGAGGCGCCACCTTAGGATGAGATGTTAAATTGACGTCGAGGGCAGATGTAAAAGATCTATCTATGTAAAAGGCACTATTCAAAGAAGAGAAAGAGCTTTCCCATGTGTCCGAGCCAACATTTATTCCTCTTCCAACACTACCAAAGAAGACATTTAATTGGTCATTTATCTCAATGTTTTTGCTATATCCGATAATTTCCATGTTATTTCAGCAACTACATTTCAAAAGTACTTCATTGACTGTGAAGTAGCTGGTTCATCCTGCGGTAGTGAGGCTGTTAGGTAGTCAGGAAAGTATCTCCTGACAATACAGAGCGTGCTCGGAGCAATTGCTCACATCATCAGTGTGCTATGAATCACCACTTAATGGCGTCAGGCGTAATGATGTCAAAGTGTTGCCTCACCACTCAATGAGCGGGATCGCCACCTCCATTCCCGCCCCCCCCCCCCCCCCAACAGTGCCCTCCTTCCTCCCTCGATCACTGCTTCTCTTCGCCACTCCCTCCTGTGCCCGACTGCTTGCCATCCCCTCCTGCCGCTTCCAACTTCTCGCCACTCACTCTCTGCCTTGCTGCTTGCTCCCTGCCTCGCTGCTTCACCCCCTCTCCGCTCGCTCCCCACCTCGACGCCTGGAGAAGCGGTGAGCGGGGGATGCGGCGGGGACAGAGCAGCAAGCAGTTGGGAGTGGCGGGAGGGAATGGCGAGCAGACAGGCGCAGGAGACAACAGCCGGATGGAGCAGCGAGCAGCTGGGTGTGGGATGTAGCGGCGATTGAGATGGCAATTGCAGAAGAGAGCAGGGCACCATTGAGGGGTATGGAGGTGGCAATTACGGCAATTGAGGGATGAGGAGGTTTGGATGCAATTCGCTTTTTCTGTGTCAAATTGAGCAGCGCCATCTTTATTACTGGCAGCTGCCTGAGACATCGCAGCCTGAGTTTACAGTCGATGGGGCTGCATTTGGGCATGTGCCAGTACTACACCACCTATTGGTTGTGCTGTCAGCAAACGCAGACATTTATAAATATAAGTCTTTCCTTCCACCTTTTTCATGTTTCTGTAAGACTTTGTAAGCCCTGCACGAGAATATTCCCAGGGTCTGCAGTTTGCCATTGTAAAGCCAGCACATTTTTATTGCTGCATTGAATTCAAAGCAATACCAAGGGCCGGACTATTAAAGCCCACTGGGGGCAGGAGCAGGTGCACATGCAATTTAAAGATCAAATTCTCGGAGGTTGGCACTGGGTCGCGTCGCTTCCATAAAGTGAAGCTATTTTTAAAGAGACGCCGAGAAGGAGGGAACGGTAACCCCACACACCTTCAATTAATTACCTGTTGTGCTGATTGTGGGGCTCATTAACAGGCGTGTCAGCAGCAGTTTAAAATTTTCAAAGGAAGGGAACAGGAAAACTGCCATGTCTGTAGCACGGCAGGGTGTACAAGACGTAAACATTGCTGGGGGCCATGAGTGCAATGGGAAGGACTGATTAACATGATGCAGAAGCTCAAAACAAATCTCAGTTGCTGCAAAAGTACCAGAGTAGCCATTGCTGGAACTGTAAAACTTGCTTTCCTCAATGGTGATGTGAGGCTACTGGCATCATTTGGGCGACTGGGGTTGGCAGGGGAAAGCCTGGAGAACACACAAAGCTGGGCTTAGAGAATGCAAATGGAAATAGGCTACTCTGACGTTGGACAGAGCAGCCAGGATGAGTTTTAGCAGATGCAACCTCCTGGAAAGTGGGAGGTCAGAGGAGCACAGGGGCGGGTTGGGGTGGGGGTGGGACACTGCAAGGGGAAGAAGGTGAAGACATGGGGTCTACTGTCCAAGAGTCAGCTACGTGAAAATGACGGTGCACCAGTGATGGGTGCGCCTATCCAGGCAGATGATCTTGGACCTTTATGATCTGATCCATAATGACCTGAGGCCTCCCAGCCCCCAGGGAGCCCCTTACCTGTAGCTGCCAAAGTCACCGTCTCCCTGAATTTCTATGCAACAAAGTTGTTCCGGGGATCAGCTGTAGACCTAGGTGGCATCTCGCTATTGGCAGCTCCTCACGCCATCAGGCTGGTCATGGTTACCATGTTCAGGAGGCTGGGGGACTACATCCACTTTGACACAGATGGGCCTGCACAGGGACTGAGGGCAGTGGGTTTCACCTCCATCGCTGGATTCCCCGAGGTGCAGGGCATCATCGATTGTGGCCATCAAGGCACCTCGTGACTGACCAGTGAGATCCATTAACAGAAAGGGCTTCCACTCCCGGAATGTCCAATTGGTCTGAGACCACAACAAGAGCTTCCTCCATGTGTGCACTCGCTTTCCTGGCAGCTGCCATGACTCCTTCATCCTCCGCCAGTCCAAGCTGCCTCAGATCTTCACTCCATCCCACAAAGTGCATGGATAGATCCAAGGGGACAAGGGAAATCCCTTGAAGAGACGGCTACTGCCCCTCTACAGGATCCCCAGACAGAGGCACAGAGGTGTAAGAACCAATGCCACCTGCTCAGCAGGTCAACCATAGGGCAGGCCATCAGTCTTCTGAAGAAGCAATTCCAGTGCCTGGACTGGTCAGGTGGCACTCTCCAATACCCTCTTGTAAGGATATCTGTCATTGTGGTGATCTGCTGTCCTCTCCATAACATGGTACTGCAGAGAGGTGTGGACCCTGAGGCCATGGAGGAGACAGCTCATTGGGGGAGGAACAGGAGGTAAGAGAGGAGGAGGAGGCAGAGGGGGATAACACTGGAGAGGTGTCCCTGCTGCACAACAAGGTGGCCTCCTTCTGTCAACCTCTGGGAAGAGGACCTCCCTCCTCTCCTTTACAGCCTCCAGCATTAGACCCGGGTCAGCAACAATGAAGCAAGGGTCTGCCCTGCTCCTATTACCAGGCCTCCAGTTCCTCTGTGACATCTCATTTCCCTCTGGTGCAATGGAAGGTTTTGGCACAAAATGTAGATCTGTCCCTCAGGTCAACCAGCAGTCTCAGTGATGGCTGCCATGGGGTGTCTACATGAGGCCCATACTTCATCTGACCCACCTCTATTCCCGGCTCTACTGGCTCTGAGTGGACAGGAAATCCACCCCCATACCAAATAAAGGCTTATGCATTTTAAAATCTGAATCTGAATTAGTTTTTGATCCAAAACTAGACCATGCTCCTGTTTCCTGCCTCCATAATGAAAATCCGTCCCCAAGCGTGCTGCAGCATTTGTCTGTATACTTTGTTCATGCTCACTGGAGGTTTCCTCATGATAAAATGTTCCAAAAGGAGCGAGGTTCAGACCATGAGTCTAGTATCCCTCATGCAATCCCAGCAACAGGCTCGAGAGTGTGGCTAAGGCCTTGCTGAAGGTCGACCAGCCATGAAGTGTAGATGAAATAGGGAAGAAACTATATTGAAAAGGAAAGGTACCAGATCTTTCTGCACATTTTTTAGTATTGTGCAACCTAATATACACCTTGACTGAATAAACTCTAGATTTTTTAAAATGAAGGAGTCATATACTGGAGGCATATCAGTTGAAGTATTGAATAAGGTTTGCCAAAATTAGTGAGCATTTAGTCTCCCATTAAAAAGATGCTGAAGAATATTTAATAATAAATAATGGTATGATTCTCAATATTTCCATAAAAATATAATCCAACCTGAGGTTCCTCAGGGCTGTAATGATGAATCATGAACAAAGTCTCCTCAAAGAAGCTTGCAGCTCACTTGGAGTCAGGGAGGGCTGAGAGTTACTTACTGGCTGCATGTTGCAGCATTTCCACATCACACACATGCTTGAGAGGGCTAAGTGATTCAGATCTCCAGCTCCTGCAATGTTGTTGGAATAACGATTCTTGCGAATCAAACTTAAATTTCTAGCTCTTTGATTCACCGCGATTGCCATTTTTTTTTGTAGTTCTCAAAGGAGACAGCATGACTGATCCCAAATATAAAAGGATGAGCAATGATGAGTTACACTCATTAAATTATATAAAATACTAATTCGTTTAGCGAAGGTAAACAGTGATTATCACTTAGATAGGATTTAGAACAGCCGACAGAAAAACCTGAACTCAAAGACAAATTGACATTTCCGACAAGCAAGTCCATTCAGTACATGTACTCAATGGAGCCAAACAAGTATCCACAAGATTAAACATAGAAAAAGAAAGAGGGGAAAAAAGGGGAAAAAGTCACTTTTAATATAGGAAACACATGTGTCACTTGTATCTCTGAGTCAGGAGGCTGCAAGTTCAACTCCCACTCAAGGGACTTGAGCACAACAATCTAGAATGACACTCCAGTGTGGAACTGTTGGAGGTGCTGACATTTGGATGAAATGTTACACTGAGGCCATGTCTGCCCTCAGGTGCATGTAAAAGATCCCATGGCACTCTTTCGAAGAAGAGCAGGAGAGTTATTCCTGGTGTCCTGGTCAATGTTTATCCCTCAACCAACATCATTAAAATAGATTATCTGGTCATTATCACATTGGTATTTGTTGGAGCTTGCTGTGTGCAAAGTTGTGCTGTGTTTTCCGACATTACAACAGTGACTAAACTTTAAAAGTACTTCAAAAGCTCTTCAAGACCTCCTGAGAGGTACTATATAAATGCGAGTCTTTCTTTTTAACACAGCAACCAATTTGCGCAAAGCAAACTCCCATATTCAGCACTGTGATATTGACCAATTAATCTCTTTTTTTTTGGTAATGCTGGTTGGGAGATAAATATTGGCCAGAATACTGGGGAGAACTCACCTGCTGTTCTTCAAGAAGGTCTTATGGGATGTTTTACTTCCACCTCAGAGGGCAAGTGGGGCCTCGGTTTAATGTCTTATCTGAAAGATGGCACCTCCAACAGTGTAGCATTCCCTCAGCCCTACACTGGAGTGCTAAACTCTCTGTAGTGGGATTTGAACGTACAACTCTCTGATTCAGAGGTGAGAGTGCAACCAACTGAGCTACAGCTGATAAACATGACGGAACAGTGATGGGAGCCAGTGCTTGCAATGACAGATGCTAGTGCCCTTAAAACCTTAGGTTCCAGGTGCCATGGAGAACTTGGAGTTCACCTTTTTACATTGTTGGGTGCTGTCCATGGCAGAAGTACCAGGATCTAACCACCAATAGCAAATTATCAAGGTGAAATCAGTCATCATAAAATAATGGTTGCCTGAGTTTACTTCAAATAATAGTAATAAAAAGGGTGAAATGTAGTGTGCTTTACCATTCCCAGGATGTTATGGAACCATCTGTGGAGGTGTTAATGTAGTCAGCATGTTATCAGATATCCTTCTTCATCTGTGGTCCAATCATAGTCCTAATTAAGACCAAAAAAAGAGGGTTGAAATCTGGAATCAAAATCTTACTTGAGGAAATCTGCCGGGATTTGTTTGTATGCCAGTACATTTTTCACAGAGCAACCGCATCTTGTTTTTGGTTGTAAGTGGTCTAATTCTGTTTGATTTCAGCTGCCATTGTATTTGAGCTGTGTAATACCTTATTCAGCACCCAAACATTCCCATTCTGATACTTCCAAAGCCCATTAGGAAATTCAGCTAAGTGAGAGAAAGGTATACTTAACCAAAGGAAATGCCAAAACTTTGAGCCCAATGAGGGAAGCTTAAACTTCTTTTAAAATAAATTAAATAATTGTTTTCATATCCTTCATATTGCACATTCAGATCGTAACATTGGTAGGGGTACAAACTGAGCAATAGTGGATTGAAGAAAGGAAATTGGGTTGGAGGTATAATGAGCAGTCAACCTCTGTTGCTCTTTTGCTGAAGCTATACCACAGTTTTTGCTTTGTGGGGAAATCCTTGCATCTTGGGGCTTTAATGTCCTCAGTAGTCTCCTGAACTACAGCACCACATTGCTGTGGATACACTCCCAAAATTATTTTGCATCAATTCAAAAATGGCAGTACAACTGCAAGCTTCATATAGACTTCTGTGCTCAGTTTTTATGCTTAAAGAGGTGAGGGTGCTGGCTTTTAGAAATTGAACTTTTTCCATTTCAGGAGTGTAGTATCATCATCAAACAGTCCAAGGTCAGGTATGGCACAGACAACTGTAGACTAAACAATGGACTTTAATTTGAGTTTCAAAAGGCTACCCTGCTTGTACAGTGTGCGAATTGCTTTTGCACCGGCAGTAATTATTATGACTTTGTTGGATGGGTGTGCCAATTTAGCGCAGGTTTTCTTGAATTAAGAGCACTGCTGTGCCTTCTGGACTGAGACTGTTCTATTTAAAACCCTGAGGAGATTCTTGAGAGGAGACTGATTGTATCAGTCTAGTCTGAATATCAACTCTAGTTCCAGAGGTGAAGCCTTAAATGCTTTTTTTAAAACGCAGATTATTTAAATAAAAATCTGGATGGCAGTTGGGAAACAGGTTGACTGTTACCATTTCTCTGAACGTTGAACCAAAATGTGACGACAAAACCATGTACAATAACTGTGTTCTGATGAAGGGTCACTGACCTGAAACGTTAACTCTGCTTCTCTCTCCACAGATGCTGTCTGACCTGCTGAGTATTTCCAGCACTTCCTGTTTTTATTACAATAACTGTGTAATTGGTATAAGTTGAGGCTTTACTGGAATTAAAACTTAAGAGGATATCTTTTCCAGTCAGTGTTACTCCGCTAATTTTAAACAACACTAAAATAACGCCGGTCGAAAAATATACTTCCTTTGTTGACTTTGAATTCAAAACATTCACTAGCCAATCAGTCTGTTGATTTGCTGCCTATTTAGAGATACGCTTTATCAGTTGAATCCAGTGCCGAACTACGGAAATGATATCTGAAGCTATGCAAGATATGTAAGCCGTACACTTCTAATCTTTTGCTCCCTTATTTTTGCTTTGCAGTTCACCTCCGATCTGAAAAAGCATCCAGAAGTGCTGAACGCCTCCGATAGCGACATTATCAGGAATTTTGTCAACAGCAACTTCTCCATGCCAAACTCTAGCACGCTGCTCCAGCAGCTGGACACCATTGATAATGCAGCTTGTGGCTGGATCCAGTTCATGTCCAAGGTTAGAACTCAAGGAGTGGGCTCGGTCTTCAGAGTTTTGCTGCAAAACTGGTTTCCTGGAATCATCTGCACTGGTTAAATCTCCACAGTGGACATAGCAGAACAATCTGCACAGTTGTTGGAACAATGAGTTGCTTTATCTTGCATAGAAATGGTTAATCCAATTATTGCTTCAATGTGCAACAAGAAAGTAGAACCAGAGGACATAAATGGAAATGAATGAAAAGCAAATTTATCTGGATATATTCGGGAAACTTTTACTGAAAGAATAGATATTTGGAATATTCTGCCAAATAAAGCACAAACATTAGGTTGCTTAAAATACTTTGGAGGCCATGACGGAAAAATTAGTTTACTGGGGATAACCTGATGGGCAATATGGCCTATTTAAGTGCTGATTTTTCTGAGATAACTTTCAATATTTGTTTATTTTTGAGGGGTAAATTAGTTTGAATCTCTGGGTCACATATTACGCCCCAACTCAAACAGTGGGCATGCACCTGCTTCCAGGCCCCTATCAATTCCACTTGTAATCCGCTGGTAAGTGTACAAGAATAGCCTCTCTGTCTTCTCTCCCCCAACCCTCTGTTGAAGTAACTGTCCTCAGCCCATTGCTCTGTGATTTTCCTGAAGATAGGATTGATCTTGTTGGCATTCACTTTCTCTCAAGTTGGACCACTTACACCTGTATAATTATTAGCTTTTCCAAGAGTTCACCCTTTGTGGGCAGGTAAGATTTAGTAGTAGTCAAAGCTGCTGGGATTTAGGTTTAGCATCTGCTGGACATTCTGGGAAACTATGGGTGAGATTACGCTGAAGCGGTGGAGGTCATCGGGTAGTTTTCGAGTGGCTGGCATGCTCTGGCAGGGCAGGACTTCCTCCACGATATTGCTGGGAGGAAGGCGGGGGAGCCAGCAGGCAGGCGAAGCAGCCAATTAAGGGTGGTGGGCGGGCGAAGCAGCCAATTAAGGGTGGTGGTGGGTGGGCAGCACAGTGGCACAGTGGTTAGCACTGCAGCCTCACAGCTCCAGCGACCCAGGTTCAATTCTGGGTACTGCCTGTGTGGAGTTTGCAAGTTCTCCCTGTGTCTGCGTGGGTTTCCTCCGGGTGCTCTGGTTTCCTCCCACATGCCAAAGACTTGCAGGTTGATAGGTAAATTGGCCATTATAAAATTGCCCCTAGTATAGGTAGGTGGTAGGGAAATATAGGGACAGGTGGGGATGTGGTAGGCATATGGAATTAGTGTAGGATTAGTATAAATGGGTGGTTGATGGTCGGCACAGACTCGGTGGGCCGAAGGGCCTGTTTCAGTGCTGTATCTCTAAATAAATAAAAAAATAAAATAAATAAAAAAATAAACTTCCGGCCCAGAGGGCCAGCAACTCTGGAGCTTTGGCAGTGTCACTGGGAGAGGTGGCCATTGCTCAGGCAGCAAGGAGAACATGCAGGTGCCTCCATTTTAAGGCACCCTTGGAAGGGTAAGCATTAAATAAATGTTTATATTGGCCATGCAGGCAGAGCTTGGAGGATGGAGGGGAAGCCCCTCCAGTGTCAGTGTTTGGGCCACAAGGGTGTCATTTGCTGTCGGCGGTTCCCTCCCTCGCCATGGAGCAACCCACTCGGAGGCCCCCCCCCCTCCAACCCCCAGGAAGCCACTGGGAGGCTGCCTCCTTGCAGCTGGCAGCCTCCCCATGTGGCGGGGGCCCGTTTCACCACTGGCAACATTAATTGGCTGCCACCTCCATTTGGTGGACAGCCAAGCCACTGTCGTTCCCGCTTCTGGGAAACTTACCTGGCGGGGGACTGCATCAGGGAGCTGTACTGATGCGGTTCCCAGACATTTTACCTACCCCCACCTCCATTTCCACCACTCAGAGGACAGTAAAATTCTGCCAATGTCTTCACACTTTTTGATCTGTTGCAATCATAGTGATGATTTTGCTCACTTTGTTGTTTCTACAGGTGAGTGTGGACATTTTTAAAGGCTTCCCCAACGAGGAGAGCATAGTGAACTACACCTTAAGCCAGGCATATCAGGACAATGTCACAGTGTTTGCCAGTAAGTATTTTATACTTGAAGCTAAGCTTTTGTTGCAATGTAATTGGTTTATAAATGATTATAACAAGAAGCGAATATTCCTTTCCTCCCCATCTTATTGTGGGTATCTGCATTCTTATGAAGGCAATGCTCCTTTACTCCATGACCAGATTCATGCACATCTTACAGATGAAATGGATGGAAGATGTGTTAGGTGACAGGTCAAAACTAATAACAGCAATAAGTGGAGACTCACCATTAATTTTGTTTCCAGAGATCAGTACTAAGCAAAACCCAAGATCAAGCTTGTGTCCCCTTGTTTCATGGCATTGCAGGTTGATGGTCAACCAGATTTCCTGGAGACGATTTGGATTTTTCAGAGAGTTTGGATTATTATACAGAATTATTGAACATATTTTGGAAAAATTAAGTCCCAGTGAATGAGATTGAATGTGGTCTGCTGTTAGGTTCCTACAAGGGACAATATTTGCAGTTGTTTCTCATGTGTGTTAGTGGCAGGGTCATTGTTGACAGTGCTGATAAAGAACAGCAGCCTAGTAATCCAGGCAGAGACTGCAGTGAAGCCTATCTACAATCCCCTTTGGGGCTGACTTCAATTGGTGTGAGATCCATGGGCCCTGAAAATGCACCTGGTTCTCTTGGTTTCCCACTGTAACTACAGTGGGAGACTGGAAGAACGGCTGCAGAATTTGAAGGCTGCAATCTCTTGGTACAATTTCAGATGTAAATCTTTATATTGCTCAGGCTTAACAGTTGAAACAAATAGTTTTTGGGACACGATTCAATTTATGTTGCCCTTCTTAGGGATTACCTATAGACTTATATTTACAACAGAAGTAAATGGGCAAAATCACCTGTGCGTTTATAAATATTAAATTTGGAAGAGCAGATATGGTTACTGATGCTTGCTAGTTGAAATGCCCAATGTGAGGGTTTTGATAGAGCAAGTAGGGAAAAGCTCTTCCCACTGGCAGGAGGGTCAATAACTAGAGGACACAGATTTAAGGTAACTGGCAGAAGAACCAGAGAGGAGATGGGGAGAAACTATTTTGTTCTGATCTGGAACGCATTGCATAAAAGGGTGGTGGAAGCAGATTCAACAGTAACTTTCAAAAGTGAATTGGATAAATACTTGAAGGGGAAAAATTTTGCAGGGCTATAGGGAAAGAGCAGGGGAGTGGGTCTAATTGAATCACTCTTTCAAAGCTGGCACAGGCACGATGGGTTGAACGGCTTACTTCTGTGTTGTAAGATTCTATGATGTGGACGCATTTTGGTCTACCACATGCTGCTTCATTTATATCTAACAGCACTTTTGTATGAATTGGTATTTTCAGAGTGCTTAGCCCCAACATAGATGAGAGTGATGTCAGTGCACTGGTCGCCTGCTTTTAATGTCAGACTGGGAGCTGCTGCCCCAGATGACAGTAAAATAAAAGCAAAATACTGCGGATGCTGGAAATCTGAAATAAAAACAAGAAATGCTGGAAATACTCAGTAGGCCTGGCAGCATCTGTGGAGAGAGAAGCAGAGTTAATGTTTCAGGTTCTCCACAGATGCTGCCAGACCTGCTGAGTATTTCCAGCATTTCTTGTTTTTATTTGCCCCAGATGACAGGTTTGATAGACTATGGTGTGCTATTAGTTGTATTGTCAAATCATAAAAGTGCTCAAACATTGTCTAATGTAAATAGGTGGAGGAGGAGGAGCAAGAATAGTTGGGATTGCCAACTCACTGAAAAATGTATTACCATAGTCTCAGCGCTGGCTCAGATTCTGTCAACTAGAAAAAAAAAACTGGAGAATACACATTAAGGGTTTGACTTGTATGATCAGATGAGTTGGCTATGAACACTTAAGCATCTTACTTCCTCAGGATGGAAAATTAACTCCAATTATTCATCCAGCTCTGGAGTGGTTAGATTCTATATCCTATATTATGTGCTGATTGGACTTCTTTATAACTTGACTGGTGGTTCTATCCGACAGAAATATTTCTTCTTTTACATTGCATTCAGCATGTCTTTTCCATTGAAGACATTCTTTTTCAATCAGGAAGATAAGAAAGGAAAGCTGCAGTTATTCACTCAGCAGTGTCACTTGGAGCTGTTTGAAGTAGAGGTGGACGTGAGTGAGAAAGCAGAGTAGATGAATAATGGCCATATGTTTCCTCCAGCTGACTCAGGATGTGTATAGTTTGCTATGAAGCTATTTTCCAAAGTTAAAATTTATACATTATACATAGTGATGCATTTGTCCACTTGACTGGCTGGAACCCCTGATGTCTGTGTATCCTGGGTTGAAAGTAGATGAGAATTTTCACGTATAGATAGCCATCTGGAATATCAGTCAGTGCTCAGAATAATAGAGACTCAATATCTTAATCATTGCAAACTGATTTACATAACATCGTTAAGCTAATGCATGAGCAATTTTCTTGATTTTAGATATTGCAACATCGTAATGCAAAGACATCACTGAATGTTGTCATAGGGACCTTGTGTGTTCATGGTAACGTTTATCCTGTCATTTAAAAAGTTCTATGACTTTTGGAACCATATAAATGGGCTTGTAGTTCAACATGGGGCTTTGGTGCAGGTTTTCCCTTTTTAAGGTAATGCTTCATCTTTTAAAAAAAAACAACTGTTTGTTTCTTTTCCCTGAATTATATGCCAAGCATATGCTCTTACATCCATGGCCTGTAATGTCAAAGTTTCCGGTCGCAGGTCTCCTCTAATTCTGCTCCAATTACAGCCTCTAGAGCTGCATGAGAGCAGTTTGGGAATGGGTTTCTGTCTGATTTTTCCTCCCTCCCTCCATGTCGGGTAGCCCCAGCCTTACGCTCAGCACTTCCAGTACTGACACAGCCATTCAATGTGGGGACATTATAGGCACCATGAGACACATAAAAGGCAGAAGGTATATGAACTGACAGTTAATGTACAAAGAGATCTGCTAAGTGACAGCCTCAACAGATCAAATGTCACTAGTGTGCCTCCCTGAATGGATTAGCTTAGTGGGTATATTGCCCAGTGTGAAACTGAGCCATACTGACCAGCACGGGCCCAGGTTCAATCCCTTGTGAGCTAACTAATCTTGGCCAGACAATGATGAGGGTGATACAGTTGACCTCAGGACTCCTGTTTTGGGGTGGAACACAGGGGGGAATCAACCAAGATTCTTGCTCTCAATGGCTTTCCAGTCATTCCTTCGAAAAATTTGTTGGGTAGATATTGTGTAAGGGTATGATTAAGCATAACCTTGCTGCCCATGGTCACACAGCTCTGATACACTATGGGCCTTATGGGATCACTTGGTATGTTGGATTCTTGGTGTATGATGATCCTGACTGTCTTGGCTTAAACACAAATGTAACCTTGTAACAATTCGGCCTTTGAGTGGTGGGGGGTGTGCGGGGTGTTACATGGAGTGCGTTGGAGACTATTAGGGAAGGGTAAAGAAATTTTGTACAAAATTTAAGGTAATAAAAAATGAGTATGTAAAATATAGATATTGAATTAACCTTGTGTCAGCTCCTTGAAGTATCCTGGAGATGGAGGGTGGCATTTACCGAGATGATTGTTCTCCAAAGGGTGTATATGTAAAGGAAGCATCAAATGACCTGGAACAAACTGCCTGCTGAATAATGTTCCTTGATATTTCTATTTGCTCTTTGTTCTCCTGCTTTTAGTACAGCTTCTAGCATTTGCCAACTCCTAAGTATCATTTAATTAAATGTTGGAGAAATTGGTGCCAAATATTATCCTCACTAAACATTTGCACACATGAATACCACAGTTAACATTTCAGAACAATTAAATTGAGAACTGAGACCTATTTCTCTTCAGCCTTGGGCTGTTAAATCAGTGCATAAGTGCAATGGGACACAGCACCGTCAGGCAGCCGAGCACTGATTAGAAACAGGACCTAAATTTTATAATCACAGCCACGGGTGAAATCAATAAATAGACCATCCAGAAAATTGTACAGGATTTCACTGAAATAGTTTTTTAAAAACGTGTATTTTTCCTATGAAGATGTAAAATGATATGATCCATATATTTTAACTATGCCCTGGTGATGGGCATGAAGACTTGGGGTCTGCGAGTCACTGTAATTTTCATTCAGCAACAGAAAAATTGGGCTGGATTTTGGAAGCCTGCCAGGCGGGAATGGAGGCAGTCAGGTACGGAATTTCCCAGTGCCAGCCAGTGTGCTGGATTGCTGGCTTCTTCCCACCTCCAGGTCATTTTTAAGAAGGCAGGTCAGGTGGGTGACAGCTACCCGCCCAATTAAAAGTCTTGTTAAGGCCAATGATCAGAAGCTGAATGGAACTTTGCAGTTGGCCTGTGGGCCCCACATTGCATCCGAAGCCTGGCAGATGCCTCGAGGTGGCCTTCTGTTGGTAAACCAGGGGAGCCAGCACTCCAGGATCAATTTGAGACCTCTGCCCCACCCCCCATTCCACCCCCACAGATGCCATACCTACATGACCACAGCTGCAATGCACACAATTGCACACATGGTGGTCCAGCAGCTGTGGCCATTTCTTTTTTTTAAAGTTTGTAAAAGGTGCTGAGAGGGCACCTCCATCTTGAGACCCCTCTCACTCTCCCTCCCTTACCTGCATTGACAGGCTGCAGCTCCTTCCGGAGCCCGCCCGCCCGCCATCCTTAATTTGAGGGCAAGTGCACCCTCTGGCCTTTAATTGGCCATGCCTTTGCAAATGGTTTTGGGCAACTGTTCCTGACACAGCGCGTGCTTGGGATCTGGATTTGATGCCAACGTCGGAGTTCCAAACCCAAATGAAAATTCAGCCCAATGACTTTGTTTCAGTGTTGAAATACAAAAATTTTTAATTTTCTGAACATATTTATTTATTTTATCCCCAAGGTGTGATATTTCAGACTAAGGAGGATGGCACACTGCCCCCTCATGTCATGCTAAAGATCCGCCAAAACTCCAGCTTTACCGAGAAGACCAATGAAATTCGCAGGGCCTACTGGAGACCAGGGCCCAACACTGGCGGGAGATTCTATTTCCTGTACGGATTCGTCTGGATACAAGGTGAGTCCATAGGGACACATGGCGTGACTCAACTGTTGACTGCTCAGTCTTTAATAGCTTTCTTTCCACTTCATCCTTCATCTGTCAGGTTTGAGTCTGACTATGACTCAGCCCTCTTCAACCTGTAGAACTGCCACTGGTTAATGAATGCACTGTTGTGGGGAGCATGATTTCAAACATCAGTGATTTGAAATGCTGTGGGAGAATGATTTCTCTGACAAATGGGGAAAATCCAGATAGGCTAGAAGTGTTGCCCATTTATGCAGCTACCCAATCTCATGTCTCTAGTCAGGATTTTCATACTGCTACTCACGATGTAAAATCTAAGAAGCACACATTGTACACTAAAGATTCCTGCTGATCAGAATCCTTGATTGTTATGCAGAGAATGCATGTTGGAGGGCTGGTGCTTTACAAAAAATAAAGCACTAAGTGCCACTGACTAGATAACTCAAGGTTTGCTGATTGAATCCTTTTGCTACACCCAGTGTTTTTGTGGAGTGATTCATTTGGTGAAACCTGGCGAACTAGTACGGTGTTTGAGAAGCAACTATCAATTGCCAGTTTTTCCTCCTTCCATTTCTCCCTTCCTTTCCTTCCTCCCATCCATTATCTCATCTATTCTTATGTCCTCTGTGTCTGTGTCATATATATCTTCAATTTCTCTCATTATGCCTCCTATTACCTCATGTCAGTATCACTTCAGCCATTTAGCTCTCACCTGGTTTCCATTTTAACACCTTACAGGCCACTCTATTTCTTCTCTTTTTGCTGCTTTTCCACTTCTGTTAGCTCTTTTGATTTGTAAGTTCTGCTTAAGTGTCTACAACTGAGGCTGCCTGACCTGCTGAGTGTTTCCAGCATTTTCTGTTTGAGTTGATGTTCCTGCCTGAAGATGTTCATTTGGTTTAGGTTAAAGCACCAAGTGCTCCACTTGGCCTCCAATACCTCAAGTAGTCATTCTTCATGTATGAGCCTGAGCATTGGAAGTCATCAGGACATCAGGGACCTAATCCAGTCCACATCATTGTGCTTTCTAGCAGGAGTTTGAATCCTGGTTGATTTTGCCCCCTCACCCACCCTCTTGCCCATTCCTATCTCACAGGCATTGACTCCTTTTGCAGTGCCCTTTCTGAGAGCCTGGCATCTTAACTAACTAAGACGGGGGGGAATTTTATGCTCTTCCCCCCCCCCCATGGCGGGTTTAGAGGCGGAGAGAACATAAAATCGGGTGGGATAGTAGTGGGGTGGGTGGGGAGGGGTTTCCCGCCACCTTCCTGCCTCTGCCAAAATTTAGTCCGGGGCGGGAAGGCCTGTGAATGGCCTTTCCACCCCGCCACCAATTGAGGCCCATAACTGGCAATTATTCCCCAATTAAGGGCCTCATCCCGTCATCACCGCAGTTAGCCATGTGGCGGGCAGCCCTGTCACTGCAAACGAAGCATGGCATGAAAATCCGTGTGGCTGCTTCCCGTCTCCTGGTGGGGTCCCT
The DNA here is from genome assembly GCF_036365525.1 of Heterodontus francisci. Taxonomy (NCBI): domain Eukaryota; kingdom Metazoa; phylum Chordata; class Chondrichthyes; order Heterodontiformes; family Heterodontidae; genus Heterodontus; species Heterodontus francisci. Next base: position 44,948,190 of record NC_090402.1, on the reverse strand, counting down.
CATTAAAAGGCACTTAGTTCCTGAACAAGGGACCCAGCACTGGGAACTGCGGGGCCCACTGAGAGCCAAACCCCTGCTCTTGCTAGCGACTCCCCTCCCCCATGAACCCCCACCCCTCGCAACCAACCCACCCCACGAGACCCCTCCTGCCCTGACCTATCTGTGGCCTGGGTCAAGCGCCACTCCTGAGATTCGGGTAGATGCTTCTTTGGCAGTAGCCACCATCTCTGCGGTGGCGCTGTCCAGTTGGCCGGCAGCTTTCCGAGAGCAGGACTTTTGGTGCCAGGGTCCTTGATCCCTTTGAAGGCCCACCACTGTTCACTTAAATGCTGGATTGTCACTAGATTCGGCAGGCCTTTTGGAGAAGAGGCAACGTGGGGTTCTCGGCGTCTCTTTTTCTGGATGTTGAGATCCCTGTCGCCAGCGTAAAATCCCAGCTCACTAGTCAAACCTGTAACCTTTCTTGTTGGCATGGGTCAAAATCACAGAAAATAGGTGCCTTTACCCATTGAAACATTTTAATGTATCTGGGAACAGTACTTGGCTGCTTAATCATGATGCGCCAATAAAAGATTGCACTGTTTAAATATAAACCAGCAGTTTTGTATCAGTACCAATTGTGTCAAGAAGGGATCACCTACTTCTCCATCTTAAAATGCTAATTGAGTTGGAAATTAAGCTCAATTCCTTTTGCCATCACTGGGAAATGCTCTCACAGAAAAGGTGTTTAGTTCAGTGGAACATTCGGCCACTTCTATGTATACACTTTGCCATTTATGCAGGTGGCAGCCAACTCTCAATGATGCTTTTTGGGACCTTCTTCAGACTTAATGTACTGTGATCCTTTGCTTGTCTTTTCCTCTATAGATATGATGGAGCGGGCCATTATCAACACATTTGTGGGTCATGATGTGGTAGAGCCTGGAAACTATGTTCAGATGTTTCCCTACCCCTGTTACACTCGGGACGAGTGAGTATTGGGCCAGTCATCACAGCACAGGAGGAGGGGGAATAACATGAAATAAATTGATCCAGACTGGTACTGTGCAGGACTGGGTCAACATCCACGATTAAGTTGGATAAGTGGATGAAGGAAAAAGGGTTGAAGGGATCTGGGGACCAGGTGGGTAAATATGATTAGATCTATTGGCTCACATGGAAAGTAAACATCAACATGGACTAGTTGCGCCAAATGGCCTCTTTCCTTGTTGTAACTTCTATGTGCATAATTTTATTTATTTAGAGATACAACACCGAACCAGGCCCTTTGGCCCACCGAGTCTGTGCCGACCATCAACCATCCATTTATACTAATCCTACATTAATCCCATATTTGCTACCACATCCCCACTATTCCCCTACCTACACTAGGGGCAATTTATAACGGCCAATTTACCTATCAACCTGCAAGGCTTTGGCTGTGGGAGGAAACCGGAGCACCCGGAGAAAACCCACGTGGTCACAGGGAGAACTTGCAAACTCTGCACAGGCAATACCCAGAACTGAACCCAGGTCGCTGGAGCTGTGAGGCTGCGGTGCTAACCACTGCGCCACTGTACAAATCTGTCCTGTTGTCTAAATGAAGACAGAGCTGTAGTCATGAAAAGCAGTTGGATTCATCGTTTGCTGATGCAGCTTCAAGAAATAGGGCTGCATATAGTGACACACATAGGAGTGCATATAGGGCTGGGTTTTCCCATGAGTTTCAGGACCCCGACATTGGGATAAAATGGGGGTTCCAAGTTCCCACTTGCCAACAGTGCACTCACCGGTGTAATCTTCCCAGAGGCAGGCTCCTTATTAGCTGTCCAATTAAGGATGGTGGGTGGGCTCCCAATGTTGCAGGCCCAATCAGAAAACAAGCAGCTCTGGAGCCTCAGCAGCCCCAATGGCAAAGGTGAGCGCTGCTGAGGCAGGACAGGGACTGTGAGGGCACCTCAACATGGAGGTGCCCTCGCTGGCCTGCAACGCAGTAAGATAATATACAGGATGTAGGCCGATAGGTACGTAGGGATGAAGGGGAAACCCTCTGCTGTAGTGGGCTCAGCTGCGAATGTTACATTTCCTGCCAGAGATCGTGTCATTGGGCCATGGAGCCTCGAGCTCCAAAGACTCCCCCCACCCGAGCCTGTTGCAGGGAGCTCACCTTCATTGAAATAGCGGCATTCACACGCAAATTGCCGGCGAGGCCACAAAACCGCTCCTAATTGGGGCCCCCGGTGACGGCAGCCAATCTGGCTCCCTGTCCGTCCCTGAGAAACCTCCCTGGCGGCGGGAATGTGGCTCCCCCCTATTTTCCAGCCTTTCCCGCCTTCACCCCGTGGAAAAATCCAGCCCCACAAAGCCTGGCTAGAATTGAGATGATCAGTCACACCTGGAGACTGCACAGCTGTAGGTTACTGGGATTGATTTTATGCACACAATTTGCATTATGTAACGACCCTCCATTTACTGCATTTTTCTGGAGAAATTATCCTGTCATACTCAGGAGGCTTTGTTTTCTGTAGTTTCAGCCATGAGTTTGGAGACTCTGCTGTTGTTCACAAGTAAATGAAAACTACAAGTCCCACCCTGCCGGCAACTCATTGGCTGACAGTAATGTCGGTGTTCACTTTGTTTACAATAACATTGCCAGTTACCTTCTATACAGAGGCCAGAATTTTATGTCCCCTTCCCCCACAACTCCTCTCCCCTGCCACCCCTCTCAGGAGCAGGCTGGGAGGCGGTGTGGGGGAGGGGAGGAGGCAAAAACCTAGTGGTTGGCGGGGGGAGCCATCATTTCTGTCGCCTACCCATCCCTGTGCTATTTTACCAGAAGTGGGGGAGGTGACAAATGGCCCACCCACCCATCCACCCCAGGCCAATTTTGGTCCATAAGTGACCAATTATTTGCCACTTAAGAGCCTCCTTCTGCCACCACTGGTATCTTACTTCTGCACCTGAGGAAGCCGCTCAGTAATACCTGGTGGCCTCCTTGCAGGCTGGGGTGGGGTGGGGGGGGGCCTCCTGATGGGGCACATAGTGCTCCAGGGATGGCCCTCCAGCAGCAGGGACCGCCCCGCTATACTACCCTCCCCCCGCTCTAGATTCTGACTGTCACCTCCTTCGCCGGGGCCTATCGGCTGGCCCAGGCGAGGCCTGATCCTCAGCTACCTGTTCTGAGGGTGACATCCATCATGGCTTCCCTCGCTGAGTGCAGTCCCAGCAGTGGCCATTGCTCCCAGTGGCGATGCTGGAACTGAGGAGCTGCCTGCCCTCTGATTTGCCGGCAGCACTTGGAAGTGGAACTTCTGCCTGTCTGAGGCAGGAAGTCATGACTGAGGCCAATTAAGGGCTGGGCCGCGCAAAACTGCTGCGTGACTTCCAGGCCTGCTGGAGGTGTGCTCTCCCCATACTTTATAGCTGGTGTGCGGGATCACCACCTCAATGTAAAATTCCAGCCAGAAAGCTGTCGGTGGTCAGAAGTATTGAGATATTTTCTTTGATCTTCGGGCTCCTCTCATTGCTTCTATATGTTGATAGGTACAATGGGACAAATATTGGTTGAAAATTGATCTATATTATATTCATTATTGAAAAGTAATCATTTTTTTAAAAAAGATTGTTTAAACAAAAATATCTTCTCTCCCTTTTTCATCCAGCTTCCTGTTTGTGATCGAGCACATGATGCCCCTCTGTATGGTTATATCGTGGGTATATTCAGTGGCCATGATGATTCAACACATCGTTGCAGAAAAAGAACACAGGCTAAAAGAGGTGAGGTTAGATCGGAGTCGTTTAAGATCTTTCCTGGTGTACCTTCATGGAGCCATAATCCCTTTTTTGGTAAATGTTACTGTGTGAAACACCACATCTATACAAATGTAGCATGGTGTTGACTAATCCTGCATTGTGGTGCAGCCCAGATCAAATGGCTTGAATTGTCAGCACTCTGGAAAATAACCTTGACTGTTTTGGTTCAAGCAGTCAACAAAGTGGCTGGTGGGTTACCAGCACCAAGATAGTTGCAGTCAGACATTTGATACTGAAGACTCCACCTGGCTGTGGATCTTTGTTGTCAGTTATGAAAATGCCAAGGTGACAAGAGTGGCTTCAGGTGGACTTCTGTTTTAGGAGTGTTACTGTTATGAAGTCCACTCACCACACGGAGAGGTTGATGCTGGATCAACTCCACAATATGGAAAGTAGCAAATGCAGCAGAAATTCTATTAATTGAATGATGAGGGGTTGATGGAAGGGGGTCTGTGTTCTTGGTACCAACCGATTTAGCTCCGGAGCCCAAAAACTCCAGATAATATATAGTATAATTCCCATTTTCTTGAAAATCAGTTAGGTACCAAATGCAGATTAGGCTCTTCCTCACAGAGGTTGAAGACAGGAACGTTAAAAGGACCTAGACATTTACAAAGCTTCATTGGGAGAGGACTGATAAAGTTCAGGGGTGACAAATTCGAGGAAAGGATTGCAAACTGTTGTGAGGTAAAAAAATTAACAGCGAGGTACACATGACAATGGAACTCATGCATTCTTGTCCTCTCCCTCACCATCCCCTCCCCAATAATGTCTACGTTCAGTGCTGTTCATAGCTGTTCAACACACAGATCACATGTGGATATGTGTGACATCAATGAGCTTTTGGAAGGTTGAACAGACCTTTGTTCCTGAAGCTTTTGCTGACGCTGAATCGAGTTAATATTTGATTTGTAACCAGTTCATACTTCATAAAGCACCTTTAAAATGAGTTTCAAATTATACCACTATAATTTGTCTTCAAACCCTCTCTAATTTTTAGAATATGTTTTATAATAGTTTTACATCTTGGTTCATAAGTGACCAAACTTGGTTCAAAGTAAATGGCCCAAAGCTCTTATTCTACCAATGGATCTATTTGATCTTGAGCCTGGTGTCTCAAGTCCTTGTGTTTGAACTGAGCCAAGTGTCTACATACTCATTTTTGTATGATCTTATTGCATTCAGATGGTCTATGAACAGACCAATCCACGAATCACCTTAAACGTATCACTGCATCCAACCAATGAGGATGTGAAATGTGACAAGCAAATTTGTTTTGAACTGCTGTTACAATCCTCATTGAAAATCTCAACCCAATCCTCAAGTCCACAACTCTGCCCCCAAATGTAACTATTTACATAGGTGTTATTAATGTCATTGTTGGTCTCAGCTGTGGCTCAGATAGTAGCACTCTTGTCTCTGAATCAGAAGGTTATGGGTTCAAATCTCACTCCAGTGACCTGAATATAAAATCCAGGCTGACACTCCCGTACAGTACCAAAGGAGTGCTGCACTATTTTAGGAACTGTCTGTTGAATAAGATGTTAAACTGAGGCCCCACCTACTCTCTCAGATGGAAGTAAAAAATCCAATGGCACTATTTTGAAGAAGAGGAACAAGTTCTCACCAGTGTCCTCATCAATATTTAGTCCTCAACCAATACCTAAAAACAGATTATCTGGTCATTTATTTCTTTGCTATTTTTGGGACCTTGCTGTGTACAAATTAGCTGGTACGTTTCCTACAATGGTGACTACACTTAAAAAGTACTTAATTAGCTGTAAAGCACTTTAGGACATCCTGAGATTACAAAAACGCTATGTAAATGCATGTCTTTTAGTTAAATAACTGATCAAAGGATCAGTTTCTGCACGGAGAGTCATGCCTCATGCCTTTCATTCTCCTTGGTCACAGTATAGAGTGTTTCACTTTGAGTCACTCATGCACAGGAAAGTTTGCTGCACCTGTCTTCAGCATCATTTCCAGCCATCCCATATCCTAGACTTTATTGCTCCCAGTTTTCTCCTGAATTTCCTGTCTTTAGTGCCCCAGTTGTCAAATGCGAAGTAAGTGACTGCCCACAATACCTCCTCGCTGCGATATCAATACATCACCACTTGGTGCTAATATGCACATTCTTAGAGTAAATTCTACCTTGCCAGTTGACCATGCTCCATTCTCAGTTTCAGCCCAAATGCCAGCTGTAGACCATCCCAATTCATCCCAGCCACACACTGTAGTCCAGCTCCTCTTCACCCTTCCAGCAGCAGTTGCCTCAGTATTCATGATCCACCTGATCTATCAGCTCTTTCTATTAGAGTCATAGAGTTATACAGCACAGAAACAGGCCCTTCGGCCCACCACGTCTGCACCGGCCGCCAAGCCTATCTATTCTAATCCCATTTTCCAGCACTTGGCCCATAGCCTTGTATGCTATGGCATTTCAAGTGCTCATCTGAATGATGATCCTGCTGTTCACAATAGATATATATCCAGGACCAAGCTTTGGGTCTCTGTTCCTTCTGACCATGGGGTTCTATCCTGTCCCTGCCCCCTTCCAATCCGATTCTGTTCTAATCTGACCTTCCTCATCCCTGCTCTCTCCTGGCATAAGTTTCTCTCTCATCCACACGTTTCAGAAAATCATAGAAGCGTAAAACACAGATCATTCGACCTTCTGTTCGAAAGAGCTATCCCATTAGCTCCATTCCCCTGCTTTTCCCTGTAGTCCTGCAAATTTTCTCTTTTCAAGTATACACCCAATTCTCTTTTGAAAGCTGCTATTGAATCTGCTTCCACTGCCTTTTCAAGCAGTGCATTCCAGATCATAACAACTTGCTGTGTAAAAACAATTTTCATCTTTTTTTTAAAGCCAATAATCTTAAATCTGTGTCCGCTGGTTACCTGCCCTCCTGCCAATGGAAACAGTTCATCCCGATTTTCTCCATTAATGTTCCCTCAAATTTCTCTTCGTTGTGCATGGTCCCTTTAAGATTAGCATGGCTGCACATGTGCACATCTTAAAGGGAACATGGGCCATGCACCCATTCAGCTTAGGTGGAACATTGTCCATTATAAACCCTCATCTGGGATAACCTGGATCCCTCTGTCATCTGAATGCTCTTCAGCCAGTCGTGGTAACTTCTACTATGCAGGCTGCCAGTTTGCTGCTGTCACAGACATTAGAAGAAAGTTAAGGGTGCAAATGGAATAAATCAGTGAAACCAAGCATGTGAGAGGTATATCGAGTCAGTGAAAGAGCAGCAACATGGAAGAGACTTCTGTAAAGAAGCAAACAGAGTAATAAAAAGCTTGAGTCTGAGATACACACCACAATCCAGATACACAAAGACAATCACAGAAGCAGACAAAAAGAAATAGAAAGTGGCCCAGTCGACCCTGCAAAGTCCTCCTTACCAACATCTGGGGGCTTGTGCCAAAGTTGGGAGAGCTGTCCCACAGACTAGTCAAGCAACAGCCTGACATAGTCATACTCACAGAATCATACTTTACAGACAATGTCCCAGACACTGCCATCACCATCCCCGGGTATGTCCTGTCCCACCGGCAGGACAGACCCACCAGAGGTGGTGTCAGAGTGGTCTACAGTAGGGAAGGAGTTTCCCTGGGAGTCCTCAACATCGACTCCGGACCCCATGAAGTCTCATGGCATCAGGTCAAACATGGGCAAGGTAACCTCCTACTGATTACCACCTACCGCCCTCCCTCCGCTGATGACTCAGTACTCCTCCATGTTGAACACCACTTAGAGGAAGCACTGAGGGTGGCGAGGGCACAAAATGTACTCTGGGTGGGGGACTTCAATGTTCATCACCAAGAGTGGCTCGGTAGCACCACTACTGACCGAGCTGGCCGAGTCCAAAAGGACAAAGCTGCTAGACTGGGTCTGCGGCAGGTGGTGGGGGAACCAACACGAGGGAAAAGCATACTTGGCCTCGTCCTCACCAATTTGCCTGCCACAGATGCTTCTGTCCATTACAGTATTGGTAGGAGTGACCACCGCACAGTCCTTGCGGAGACGGTCCCGCCTTCACATTGAGGATACCGTCCATCGTGTTGTGTGGCACTATCACTGTGCTAAATGGGATAGACTTTGAACAGATCTAGCAATGCAAAACTGGGCATCCGTGAGGCGCTGTGTGCCATCAGAAGCAGCAGAATTGTACTCAACCACAATCTGTAACCTCATGGCCCGGCATATCCCCCACTCTACCATTACCATCAAGCCAGGAGACCAACCCTGGTTCAATGAAGAGTGCAGGAGGGCATGCCAGGAGCAGCACCAGGCATACCTCAAAATGAGGTGTCAACCTGGTGAAGCTACAACCCAGGACTACCTGCATGCCAAACTGCGTAAGCAGCATGCGATAGACAGAGCTAAGCGATCCCATAACCAACGGATCAGATCTAAGCTGTGCAGTCCTGCCACATCCAGCCATGAATAGTGTTGTCAATTAAACAACTAACTGGAGGAGGTGGCTCCACAAATATCCCCATCCTTAATGATGGGGGAGCCCAGCACATCAGTGCGAAAGATAAGGCTGAAGCATTTGCAACAATCTTCAGCCAGAAGTGCCGAGTGGATGATCCATCTCGGCCCCCTCCCGAAGTCCCCAGCATCACAGATGCCAGACTTCAGTCAATTCGATTCACTCAGCGTGATATCAAGAAACGACTGAAGGCACTGGTTACTGCAAAGGCTATGGGCCCTGACAATATTCCGGCGATAGTACTGAAGACCTGTGCTCCAGAACTTGCCGCACCCCTAGACAAGCTGTTCCACTACAGCTACAACACTAGCATCTACCCTGCAGTGTGGAAAATTGCCCAGGTATGTCCTGTACACAAAAAGCAGGACAAGTCCAACCGGCCAATTACCGCCCCATCAGTCTATTCTCAATCATCAGTAAAGTGATGGAACGTGTCATCAACAGTGCCATCAAGCGGCACTTGCTTAGCAATAACCTGCTCAGTGATGCTCAGTTTGTGTTTCGCCAGGGCCACTCAGCTCCTGACCTCATTACAGCCTTGCTTCAAACATGGACAAAAGAGCTGAACTCAAGAGGTGAGGTGAGAGTGACTGTCCTTGACATCAAGGCAGCATTTGACCGAGTTTGGCATCAAGGAACCCTAGCAAAACTGAGGTCAATGGGAATCAGGGGGAAAACCCTCCGCTGGTTGGAATCATACCTAGCGCAAAGGAAGAGGTCAATTATCTGAGCTCCAGGACATCACTGCAGGAGTTCCTCAGGGTAGTGTCCTAGGTTCAACCATCTTCAGCTGCTTCATCAATGACCTTCCTTCAATCATAAGGTCAGAAGTGGGGATGTTCGCTGATGATTGCACAATGTTCAGCACCATTTGTGACTCCTCAGATACTGAAGCAGTCCGTGTAGAAATGCAGCAAGACCTGGACAATATCCAGGCTTGGGCTGATAAGTGGCAAGTAACATTCGTGCCACACAAGTGCCGGGCAATGACCATCTCCAACAAAAGAGAATCTAACCATCTCCCCTTGCCGTTCAATGGCATTACCATCGCTGAATCCCCCACTATCAACATCCCAGGGGCTACCATTGACCAGAAACTGAACTGGAGTAGCTGTATAAATACCGTGGCTACAAGAGCAGGTCAGAGGCTAGGAATCCTGAGGCGAGTAACTCACCTCCTGACTCCCCAAAGCCTGTCCACCATCTACAAGGCACAAGTCAGGAGTGTGACGGATTACTCTCCACTTGCCTGGATGGGTGCAGCTCCAACAACACTCAAGAAGCTCGACACCATCCAGGACAAATCAGCCCGCTTGATTGGCACAACATCTACAAACATTCACTCCCTCCACCACCGACGCACAGTGGCAGCAGTGTGTACCATCTACAAGATGCACTGCAGCAATGCACCAAGGCTCCTTAGACAGCACCTTCCAAACCCGCGACCTGTACCAACTAGAAGGACAAGGGCAGCAAAATACATGGGAACACCACCACCTGCAAGTTCCCATTCAAGTCACAGACCATCCTGACTTGGAACTATATCGCCGTTCCTTCACTGTCGCTAGGTCAAAATCCTGGAACTCCCTTCCTTACAGCACTATTGGTATACCTACCCCACATGGACCGCAGCGGTTCAAGAAGGCAGCTCACCACCACCTTCTGAAGGGCAATTAGGGATGGGCAATAAATGCTGGCCTGGCCAGTGACGCCCACATCCCATGAATGAATAAAAAAACGGCCAAAAGCCAAGACACAGTTACAGCAGTAGACTGACACGTCTTTTTTTTTTTCTTGAACAATGCCAAGAGAGATCAACTAGCAGTTTATTTTACTTTTAAAATTTAGTTCTTGACGTAAAGGCTATTACAGAACAACAGCTGTCAGAATTAACATTTCATTCATAAACATAGTTCTCCGTTCAGTCTTGACAAAGCCATTAATAAAGAAAAAAATGGTCCAGCTATTCAGCAATGGATGGTTCATTAAGTTTGAACTTATGAAATTGGCTTGAAATAGACATGGAACTACGAAGGGACAGATTTTCCCCAAGTGAGAAACTTGCAGAAACTGAACTGCAGAACTGATGTGAGATATACTTAGAAACGAATCATTGGGTTAAAAGCATGATCGGTTCAATTATAATGGCAAATTAAAATGAGTACAATATGAAAACCATTATGTTTCACCAGGATTAGAATTCCTGAATTATTAAATTAAAGGTTCACATTGAAAAATATCACATATATTAGAGATATTTTGATAAAATGGCCTTCTGTATTTCAAACTTCCAAATCACACAGAATAACAACTCATTCCCAACTAAAGACACCAATTTGTATCATTCTCATTGCAATTTCTGGTCTCAGAAAGCCGCCAAATGGTGATATTGCTGTCCATGCCAAGTAGATGTAGTCTAGATGCAATCTGTATTTTATTATGGAGTGTTTGCATTAAGAGATACTCTTCAATAGTTACTCTTTACCTTATGTAATACAGTTGCACATTCCAACCTGTACTCAACTTCCACTGGAAAATGGTAAAGACTGTGCAATGTTATTAGAGTTGCATATTGCATTGTGTTGTTTATGTCTGCTTGCATTAGAAAGGATAATTCAATCATCATCTGAATCTGGGCTTTTTTTCCAAGTGTTTATATATTCATTTCATACAATTATTACGGACAGTGTTTTAATAAAAGCTAAATTACATCAATGTAATTAAAAAGTCTTTAATCTGCCAGTCACATCAATAAGAACTCCTAATTATGGGAAACAATTTGACTCAGCAAATGCATGTTAGTGATGTTCAGGAAAATGCACTACCTTGGCTATCGGAAAATGTTGGAGTTTTTTTTGGTTTGGTTTTTAACTTCTTGCCCTGAGTCCACACCATTCTCCTTTAGCCGAGAGGGGGAATTGGTTTGGATATTCCATGTTTCTGTGTCTGCAAGGTGATTGGTTAGTGAGTAATTGCTGTTAAGGAATAACTCTAAATAGCTGGGTTAGTAACTAAAGTAAAGAGAAACGTAAGGTCTACAGTTTTTATATAGTAAGTAGTGTTTTTAGGGAATCAAGGTCCCTAGTGTAAATATTCTCTAATTTTGGAGTAATTTAAAGGAATAAATTAAGGGTAAGTCATGGCAGGGCAGCTCGGCAGCGTGGAGTGCTCCTCCTGTGCAATGTGGGGAAGTCAGGGACACTTCCAGTGTCCAGGGCGAACACGTATGCTGGATGTGTCTCCAGCTGCAGCTACTCAAAATCTGCATTTCGGATTTGGAGCAGCGGCTGCAGACACTGTGGAGCATCCACAAGGCTGAAATCATTGTGGGTAGCACATACAGGGAGGTGGTCACACCGAAGGTAAAGACTGCTCAGGCAGAAAGGGATTGGGTGACCACCAGGAAGTGTAGAAGAGCTAGGCAGGTAGTACAGGAGTCCCCTGAGTCCATCTCCCTCTAACAGATTTTCCACTTTGGATACTGTTAGGGGAGATATCTTCTCAGGGGAATGCAGCAAGAGCCAAGTCTGTGGCACCACAGGTGGCTCAGCTGCACAGGATGGGAGGAAAAAGAGTGGAAGAGCTATAGTAATAGGGGATTCTATCATAAGGGGTACAGATAGGCGTTTCTGTGGCCGCAAATGTGGCTCCAGGATGGTATGTTGCCTCCCTGGTGCTAGGGTCACGGCTGTCACACAGCGGCTGCAGGACATTCTGAAGGGGGAGAGTGAACAGTCAGAGGTCATGGTTCACATTGGTACCAACGACATAGGTAGAAAGAGCGATGAGGTCCTGCAACAAGGATTTAGGGAGCCTCGTAGCAGATTAAAAAGCAGGACCTCAAAGGTTGTAATCTCTGGATTACTCCCAGTGCCACGTGCTAGTGAGCATAGGAATAGGGAATAGATAGGTGCTTGACGGACAGCACAGACATGATGGACCAAAGGGCCTGTTTCTGTGCTGTATACCTCTATGACTCTAATCATAGACAGTTTGCGGCAGAGAAAGAAGCAACTTGGCCCATCATGTCTGCGCCAGCTGAAAAAAGAGCCAACCGTCCTATTCCCACTTTCCAGCATTTGGTCCATAGCCCTGCAGGTTACAGCACTTGAGGTGCATATCCAGACACCTTGATAATGAGTTGAGGGTTTCTGCCTCGACTACCCTTACAGGCAATGAATTCTAGAACCCCTGTACCTTCTGGGTGAAAAAACTTTTCCTCATCGCCCCGATAATCTTTAAATCTATGCCCCCTAGTCATTGACCTCTCTGCTAAGGTAAATAGGCCCTCTTGTCCACTCTAACCAGGCCCCTCACAATTTTGTGCATCTTAATCAAACCTTCCCTCAGCCTCCTCTGTTTCAAGAACAAATCCAGCCTATCCATTCTTTCCTCAAAGCTGCATTTTCCCAGTCCTGGCAACATCCTCGTAAATCTCCTCTGTACCTCTCTAGTGCAATTACATCCTTCCTGTAGTTAGGTGACCAGAATTGCACACAGTACTCAAGTTGTGGCCCAGCTAATGGTTTATACAGTTCCAGCATAACCTCCCTGCTCTTATGTTCTATACCTCGTCTAATAAAGGAAAGGATTCCATATGCCTTTTTAATCCCACCTGACCAGTCCATTGATATCTTCCTGCAGTCTACAGCTATTCTCCTCACTGTCAACCACACGTCCAATTTTTGTGTCATCTGCAAACCTCTTGATTATGCCCCCTAAATTTATGTCTAGATTGTTAATATATACCGTAAAAAGCAGGGCATCCAGTACTGAGCCCTGTGGAATGCCACTGGAAACAGCCTTCGAGTTGCAAAAACACCCGTCAACAATTACCCTTTATATCTTACCAATGAGCCAATTTTGTATCCAGCTTGCTACATTTCCCTGGAACCCATGGGCTTTTATTTTTTAACCAGTCTGCCATGTGGGAACTTGTCAAAAGCCTTGCTAAAATCCATGTAGAGCACATCAACTGCACTACCTTCATCTATCTTCCTTGTTACATCTTCAAACAATTCAATCAAGTTAGTCAGACATGATCTTTCCTGAACAAATCTGTGCAGACTATCCTTGAGTAATCCATGCCCATTTAAGTGACAGTTTATGCTGTCTCTCAGAATTGATTCCAATAATTTGCCCACTACTGAGGTTAGACTGACTGGCCTGTAATTATTTGGTCTATCCGTCGCTCCCTTTTTAAACAAAGGTGCAACTTTAGCAGTCCTCCAATCCTCCAGTATCCAGTGAGGATTGGAAAATGATGGTCAGAGCATCCGCTGTTTCCTCCCTGGTTTCTTTTAACAGCTTGGGGTACATTTCATCTGGCTCTGGTGTCCTGTGCTGCACTGTGTAAGTTATCGGAAGATGACCTACTCAGGGTGAAAGGTGATTGTTTTGTTTCTCTTTACGCATCGGAAGTCAGAGGAAGCTCTGTCACAGGCTAACGTGTACCCTGCTCCCTCATTTGTATTCCCAAGTAGTTGGAATCATATAATAAATGATACAGCTCAGAGGAGGCCATTCAGCCCAAAGTGCCAGTGCTGGCTCTTTGAAAGAGCTATCCAATAGTTGTAAATTGTTTTGTTTCAGATTGTTTCTTCTCCTTAAAAGAATTCATGGCTTGTGCTTTGCTGTCATGCTATATACCATTAAGAGCAGCAGCCTAGTTAGGACTTATGTTTTATAATAGAGGATAACTTTGCTCCAATACAGACTGAGGCCCTGTAGAATTATAACATTGTACCATTGAAGGTGAAGTGAAAACCCATGAATGTTGATCATCTAAATAAAACCAGAACGTTACCAGAAACACACAGCAGGTGTGTAAGTGAAAAGACAAGTTTTGGATGCTGGCCAGCCATCAGGATTTGAATCATTTAACCCATCTTTCCCTTTCTGTTGTTAATTGATCAGCGGTGTATTTTCAACATTTTTATACAATTCTGTCTTATATTGTGTTAGCCATATGCTACTCATATGAAGCTCCCGGGCAACCCTCACCCACATCTGCACAACCCATGGCAGATGCTTATACTTGATGTACAAATAGAAAGTTGAAAACTTTCCAGCGTGCGACTGTGCGACCCAGAACAGACCATGAAACATATTATGACTCAATGGCCAACTCACAAATATGAAGGAGACATGATAGACTCTGCTACTTCTGATGCAATTACTGGCTTAACCACCTGAATGTAAAATTCCAGCTGTTACTCTCCATCTGTGTCAGCCATAAGAGAGAGATTGTGTTCCTCAATTTATTAAGGACCTAAATACAAATGACAAGTTTGTGAAGATACCTTTGTAATCGCTCAAAAATCATCTTACAGTTTTGTCCAACATAAATTGCAGATTCAGCAGTAATGTAGCTATGGCAACATTCTGGCAACATGCACTTATTTTGGTAGAAGATGCCTTCCATACACTTATACAATATAGACAAATATACTTTTTGGGTGTATGTTAACTGAACAAACATCTACCACCATTTAGTAGCCAAGGAAGGAAAGGCACTCGGAATGAAAAAGCACTGAAACACAGAATCACAGAATTATTATAGCACAGAAGGAGGCCATTCAGCCCATTGTGTCCACACACAGCTTTTTGTCTAACCATTTAACCAAAAAATGCACACAAACTTTAAAGTGCACATGCATATGTCATGCCAACATGCATATTAAACAATGGCAACTAATACTCATTTTTTTATTTACTGATCAGAAATGCAACTAACCACATCTAGATTCTCAATTAGCTGCATATGCCTGGTGACTGCTATATTGGACAAAACTGTTACAAATAAAATGGGATTCTGTTAAACATGATTTTTGGTACTAGTGAGGAACTGGTGAGTATCAGAGATTTAATCTATCTGTAGTTGAGTTGATCTAACAAGTTGGCTGTTTTCCAATCACCTACCTTCTCCTCCAGGTCATGAAGATGATGGGGTTGAACAATGCTGTCCACTGGGTCGCCTGGTTCATCACAGGCTTTGTGCAGCTCTCCATCTCTGTAACTGCACTGACGGGTATCCTGAAGTATGGCAAAGTCCTGATGCACAGCGATCCCTTTATAATCTGGCTCTTCCTTACAATCTATGGCATAGCTACCATCATGTTCTGGTGAGTACATTAAACAGAGTTAAAGATGACTCAGAGATCAAGGATTGCCATATATCTCGTTCAAAATGTGGAACTGATGGCACTCACCCATCTCACCTGAATCACCCAAGGGCGGTGATTTCCTTTTGTCCATTGTAAATATCCAATTTTGATCAGAATTTCATAAATGTACTGAGTGGCATAGGAATTCATGATGAAAAGGATTTGCCTTAATGTTAGCACTACAGGTTATGTCAGGTTATTAGCTCAATTACTCACTATTTCTATCAGACAATCATAGGTGCAGACCATTCAGCCCCATGAGCCTACACCACCATTCAATGGCTGATTTCCTGAGCTCCACTTCCACACCTTTGCTCCATATCCCGTGATAGCATTGCCTAACAAAAATATATCTATCTCAGTCTTGAAAGTTCTAATTGTCACAGCAATCAAATTCTCCAGAGAGGTAGAGTTCCAAACCTTTACTATCCTAGGTGTAAAAAAGTGCATCCCAACTTCCCTCCTGAATGGCCTAGTGCTAATTTTAAGATTATGTCACCTTAATGTTGATTTCCTCCATCAGAGGAATATTTACACTATCAAATCATTTCAACATTGATCAGATCACCCCTCAATCTCCTATACTCCATAAAATATACACCAAGCAAACTGTGTCAGTTTTGAGAGGCAGGAGATGCCATTAATAACCAGGGCACTTCACTGAGAGTATTATACAGCAACTAAATACATTATAATAACTGATGAATTATTGAAGAAATCAGTGATGATGATAACAGAACTTGATCTGAGTAAATGGTAAATTATAGCCAAATGGATTGACCTTTTGCCTTCCTGATGTCCTGATAACTCTCAATTGGCAGATCTGAGCTTCTTAATTACACTTCATTCTGGTACCTGAGCTCTTCTTGCTAACTTAATTCTTTTCGTTCCCCCCTACATCCTGCACTCCTTTTCTTTCTCCTGAGCCAAGCTCTGATGATAAGGCTGAGATGGGGAAATCACCATGTGGAGATTTGTGGCCATGTTCTGTGGTATGACCTGTTGTTGCTTCAATGCATTGTGTTACTTGGATCTCCTCAGTATGCCTTTACTGTGTAACCTAAAAGTGATGCTTACCTTACGTACTTTGAGAATTTCATTTTCATGCTGATTCTAAGTCAGTGATGTGTAGTTTCATTGGTGGCAAGTACCTAACCCATGTGTATAAGCATGGTTGGTGAGTGAAAGCAGTATATCTGCCTTGGGTAGGGGTAGCAGCTTAACACAATTTTGTCCTTGCCTAATGTCGTGACATTTTCCAGCAGGGATAATTAAGGAATGATGAGGAGAAAAATCTTTGCTGATTTTTTCCCCTTTTTCAAAGCTCAGAGGCTCGGAGATCCATTGCCACTGCTTATACCAGCCATGCTTGTAGTGGACAGCTGTTTACAATAAGCAATTAATAACAGCCATTTGTCAATCACACAGATGTTGGTTACAAAGGCACCACTTATAGTGTATTAAACTGGCTATTAAGGCAGACTCGGCTGTTCAAATAGCTGTTCGTATCTAGTTGAGATGCAGTTACCTTGGCTGTCTAATCCCCTGCTGACATTCACTGTTTGAGAATTGGCTGCTAGACCTGAGTGTTGAATAAGTGAGGTGAAGCTTCTACGCAAAGTAAATTTACAATTACTCCCATCCTGCTCATGCAGCAGACAAACTGTCAAAACTCAACATAGCAGATAAAAACAGTGGACATTGTATCTATTGTCCTCTCTGTTTATTGTCTATCAATTGTGTTTAATGATATGAAGTTTGAGGGCATTAATTGGGGTTTCACTTGAGCACATATAGAGACACTTACTGAAACTATGGAATAGTTGAGTTAGGAGGTGTATGCATATAATGTTCCATTCTGTAAATAAATATAAGACTGCGTAAAGATTGGTTCCAGTACCAACTAGTTTTCTGGATTATATCATCTCCCCCAACCACCCACTTCTGACTGAGTTCAGTTAACTCAATAAGACCAGAGGCTGAATCTGGGACATGTTCAGTCAATATCACTTGGAAGTACCACACTGGGCATTATATTTACTCATTCTGCATAGTTTCTTAGTGGCATACTGGAACAAGTTGTCAATTTTTTTTCCTGAGATAAAATGGAAAGCTGGTCTCATTACTTTTGTTGCACTGACTTCTTCCTTGAACTCTTGCAGTTTCCTGATCTCTGTGGTCTACTCCAAGGCGAAGCTGGCCTCGGCATGTGGTGGGATCATTTATTTCCTCAGCTATGTTCCGTACATGTACGTGGCTATCCGCGAGGAGGTAGCTCATGATAGGATCACGGCATTCGAGAAGTGCATAGCGGTATGTTATTAAATAAAAGTGACATTAATTATTTTTCCTCAACATTGCACTGAATGAGTTTAACATGAAAAAAGTGGATTCAAACGCTCAGTTTTGTACAGTGAGTTAAACCTTTAACCCAACAAAATCTCCTCAGTAGTCTAAGGCCCCTTTTCCACAAATGCAGGTTGAGGCCTGGTAATTGTAGAAAGTCATATGATTATGGGTATCATATTTCAAACGTTAGAAGGCCAGTACACAGGCATTTAGACTTTTTACCCCATGGAGATGTATTGTTGCTGTAAAGGTTTATTAGGATTGAAAAGCAGTAATGATGAG